>NC_061085.1:2738386-3453505 GCF_021917145.1 Hypomesus transpacificus
AAACTTTAATAGACTACTGTTCATAACAAATCGCTTTTGTTTTCAAATTGTATGTCGACTCGGGGCATCACTGGCATAGTTGACGCCGCTCGCGCTTAAAAAAAAAAAAAATATTGGTGATCCACCGGCCACCAAATAATGTAGTTTTTGGGCCTCCACCAATAGGCTAACAGTGTCTGAGAAGTTGCGCTTTTTAGTTTTTTTTTGATATACTGGATTAGCATTCATGAGTTGCATTGCATTGACCATTTATGGTACAAAATGGGCGTGTTCAGGGCGGGGTAAAATGCTGATTCATGTACGCACACTTGTGGGTAATCTGTGATTTAGAAAGCGAACATTACTTACAGCTGTGCGTACGCACGGTTTTATAAATCATATTTTTTGCGTACGCCTTTTTAGGCTTTTGGGCATACATACACTTTTGGTAAGAATCCTTTTATAAATGAGACCCCAGAACTGCCTGGGGCTCCATGCAAAATCTCACCACGTGGAGTTGCGATGATCATGATAACTGTGAGGAATCATCCCAGAACTACACGGGAGGATCTTGTCAATGATCTCTAGGCAGCTGGGACCATAGTCACCAAGAAAACAATTGGTAACACACTACGCCGTGAAGGACTGAAATCCTGCAGCGCCCGCAAGGTCCCCCTGCTCAAGAAAGCACTGGCCCGTATGAAGTTTGCCAATTAACTTCTGAATGAGTCAGAGGAGAACTGGGTGAAAGTGTTTTGGTCAGATGAGACCAAAATCGAGCTCTTTGGCATCAACTCAATTTGCTGTGTTTGGAGGAGGAGGAATGCTGCCTATGAACCCAAGAATACCTTCCCCACCGTCAAACACAGAGGTGGAAACATTATGCTTTGGGTGTGGAGGAGCGGGACAAAATCCTTCCTGAGATGTGTGCTGTGCAAACCTGGTGGCCAACCACAAGAAACGTCTGACCTATTTGATTGCCAACAAGGTTTTTGCCACCCAGCATTGAGTCATGTTTTGCAGAGGGGTCAAATACTTATTTCACTCATTAAAATGCTAATCAATTAATAACCATTTTGACATGCATTATACTGGATTTTTATGTTATTCTGTCTCTCACTGTTCAAATAAACATACAGTTTAAATTATAGACTGATAATTTTTTTGTAAGTGGGCAAACATAAAAAAATCTGCATGGGATCAACTACAAAAAATCCCTCACTGTATACACCGCTAGTCTATAATGATGTGCCGAATGATGACGAAAATGTAAGTGAATTCTATGAAGTGCATTAGCTTCACATGGGCATTTGTGTGTTGACTGGTAAGAGCAATTCTAATGACATAGCGGTAACAATAATTGTAAAATGCTAATGTTTTGTAAAGCAAATAAAAGGGGGGGTCAGATGGCTGAGCGGTTAGGAAGTCGGGCTATTAATCAGAAGGTTGTTGCTTCGATTCCCGGCTGTGCCAAATGACGTTGTGTACTTGGGCAAGGCACTTCACCCTACTTGCCTCGGGGGGAACGTCCCTGTACTTAAGGCCGAAATATGCTTCTGCGTCTCCGTTTACGGATGGGCGGGCGCACGGATACGGACGGATACGGACGGATAGACTACATTTATGGTTCTCCGTAGGCTGTGGGTGCTGGAAACGTTTTTTTTGTAATTTACAAATTAGCCGTTTCATCAATAAAATATGCAAATTTTCAGCAACTACACTGCCCATTTCTCGTCACATTTTAATTCAGATGCTCATTTACATGTACCGTTTAGCTGAAATATGAATTGTAAAAACTTTACAAGCAATGGCGGTCAAAGGATTCTGTTCGTCCTGCTATCACGGCAACCCCGCCCCCGCCCCTGACGTAAGCGGTACTTAATACTGACCAATCACAGCCAAGGGGGTCTCCGTAGCTACGACGGACAGTTAAAAAATTCAGGCGGTGCACGTCAAGCTCTCCGAGGCTTCACAAAGTCCAACGTCCTCCTTCACAATCAAAGTCCCCTTTTGTCTAATACTAATCGCCTAACATTTTAACAGTCCAATCAATAAAATTACTTACAATAGCATTTCTGAAATATCGAGGTGTAAATGAGTACATTTGCATTTTAAAACCTCTTATTGCAATGAATGCCCATATTCTGTCCAAAAATTTTGTGAACCTGTTGGAGAAATTGAAGATGCAACACATTTATCCTGTATAAGAATGATTCTGTGTTCAGCATTCCTTGTGTGTAGAGAGAAGCCTACCCCTAAATCTGAACTTTGGGTAACATGAGGCATATGTAAACAAGGTGACCTGGGCTGACCACTCTCTCTTACTGGAGAGGCCATAAAAGATGTCTGGCCTTATCTGTGTTGGGTGAATCATGTGGTCAAGCTTTCAGGGGTCAAAAGGCACACACACGCACACACTCAAACACTCAAACACTCAAACACGCGCGCCAGGTCTACGCAAGGAGCCAATGAAGAAGAGCCATGGAACATTTGCATGCCTTTGTCTTAACCAATGACTGTAAAGAGCGGTTCTGCTTAAATAGCTAGCTAGCGCAACATGCTAGCGGACAAACTTGTAGCACAATGGGGTGTGATGTTTTGTCTCCTTGTGGGCCGGCCGCAAGCAATAAAGCTTTCTTAAACTTGTTCACCGACTGACTGTGCAATGCTTGATAGATTAATATTTCTGACAAACCTAACAGTAAGCTAAATGACATGTTTTCTTGAGCTGTAAGTATCAGAATGGAATGTTTGATTTGAGTAGACAACATTGAAGGAACTGTTGAGATGCATTGATACGCTACGCGATCGATCTTTAGAAGGGGGGATGGGATATTTCAAACAGCCAGAAAGATGCATTCACAGTTTACCATCAAAAATAAATCCTGTACACATAAAACAAACATAATAGAGCAGAAAAAGCAGGACTCCTGTTGGTTTGCATCAATGGTATATTATTGTATTACAAGCAATTCCAGCTCAATGAACAGGACAGCTCAACATTGAAATAATCCAACCTTATTTGATTAAAACGATATATCTCATACAGCGTTTTACGTTGGAATAGGCCTCGCCCTTTCACGCACGGAAACGTCACTGCTTAGTTGATTAGCGCAGTATATTTTCAGTTGTCTTGGCTGACTTTAAAAAAATAAAAAAACAACCTCAAACATCCCCTCAATCTGAATTATATAGCTAACAAAAGCAAAGAAGAAAAAGAGTCTGATGTGACACTAAACCGAACTTATCTAATAGCTCTGCAACGAGCTCACGGGGCGCACCGCTGCTGTCGCTGGTAGGGTTAGGCTAACGGTGCGTTTACACTGCAGACTTTTTTTCCGCTCAGCACCGCCGGCCTTCCCAAAGTGCACCACGCTCAGGGGCGTGTCAGACAGATTCATTCAGAGCTGTAGTTCTCTTAAATCACTGTTGTAGTTCGTATAATGTCATGGCAAATGTGCGGACAAAATACAACTTTTACACACATTAAGCAAAAATCCGACACGCATTCTAGATCTGACATGATCTTATCTACAACACACAATAGGTTATCTTTTTCCACACTTTTTTTAGGCCGAGTGAAAGATTAAATCCCACCTGCACTCTATGGAACGGGTCTTGTTCCGGCTGGAAAAAAGATGCATCAGACATAAACGTTGACATGTGTAACCTTTAATTATATTACTCGAAATGTCTGCAAATCAATCGCTAGATTATGACTTGCCACTACACATTCACTGTATGGATAGCGAGTGGCTGCCAGCCAGCATTTCAGCGTTGAATGTCAATCGTATGCCGGGTGAGCTAGCTAGACTATGCAGCTAGCACAGAAGAAAGTTACGTAATGTGAAGAAACTGAATTAAAGTACAAAATACAACACACCAGGGACGCCGACAACCTCAGCAACCCTGCGCCAGGCATCATTTGTTTTGTTTATGTCTCTGTAATCGAACATAGACGTATCATACAATACTGGGTATGAAGACACACATACGATGAGTTGATCTTCCATCTTGAAATTGTCAAACCTAGAAATGTTTACCATGATCAACAGTTGCTACGTTACAAGAAACAAGAAACCAACCCGATTGGCCATCGCTGGCGTTTTCACGCTCGTCATTTACATAAAGTTCAGAAAATCCAACTTTCGCCGCCCCGCTCGCCTTCCCACAATACCCTACGCGAGCGTCGACGCCCCGCTCGCCTTCCCACAATGCCCTACGCGGGCGTCAACGCCTGGTTACATTGAAAATGAATTGGAAGCCGACGCCCCGCTCTGCCCGCCCCGCTGCAGTGTGAACGCACCGTTACGCTACTAGTACTAGCTCTAAAGATGCTGGACCAAAGAAAGAGGTCCCTTTTGGTAGACTGAATAAAGCTTTTATTTTGTTGTCCGATATATTTACTTTTTCAGCACCACTGGCACATGTACGTTTAATTTATTTTCCTGCTCAAAACAAACATTTAACCTTAGTCGCGGGGGCGGTAAACGTCACCATGGTAACCGTGAGTTCGACCAATCAGATATCAGTCAGTGTTGTTTTGTTCAGGATTGTGGGTAGTGTAGTATTTCAACAGAAGATCGCAAATAACAAGGTTGATTTCTTACGGACTTGGCTTTGGAGCAGAAACTTTCGTTTCACAACTTCGCAGACAATCAATATCTTGCTGAGAAAATGAATGGGATTTCTGGCTGTCTGTTGGGGGCCCCCTTGGAGGGCGGGGCCCGTTTCAATTGAAACGGGTGAAACATAGGTAAGGCCGCCTCTGTTCATGCCTAATGGGTGTGCTATGCAACGAGTAAGATATTTGTAGTGTTGTTGCATAAGGCATTAAGGAAGACAAACACGGCAAATTGTCAACAAGTGAGGAATACTGGTAAAAATCCAAGTGTTGTATTGTCAACTTTAGCAAATGGATTGTATGTAATCTTGCTAGATAGTCAGCTAACACTAGCTAGCCAGTGACTTTCTGACGTTCTTTGTTATTGCCATTCAGTCGAAACATCAGTTCAAGTTCAGCTGTACCGCAATTTGAGTCATTTTCGATGTGTCATGAAATTTTGGTGAATTCCGTTTTGTCTAATTTTGTTCAGGGAGATTGATTGCTTAAAATGAGTGAATATGTGCCACAAGTGACCCAGACCTTCTAAGATTGTTGTTTGCCAGGTATCAACAGAACAGAACTAAAAAAACATTATTTGCAGGCGATGAGGGAGTGAATGTGACCGTTCACCGTGTGTGCACCGTTGAACAGGGGGGCGTGGCCGGAGCATAGTTCAGCACAGACTTGACATTTCTTCAGGGATTTTGTTCTTTATTTAATGTTTATTCATCGTTGTGATCGTTGTTGTGTTTATTTGAAAGAAATGCAATCTTGCAGGGCAAAATAGCATTTGAAAGTTGCAATTCCGTTTTCGTGCAAAACCGTTTTAAACTTTTTTTAAAAGTCGCCACGAGTGAAGCTTGCCTAGAGCGCCAAATGTGCTAGGACCGCCCATGTGCGCTACTGTTCTTGCGTAACCCACCATCCACACTTGGAATTGCAGTCCCAATGTTACAGTAGGCTAATAACCTTCATAAAACCACAATAGACATTCTCAACCACATGACATTATCCTCTGTATACAATGCCTGTCATTTCGAAAGTTGTTAAATTGAAAAGGCTAAGCATGTAACAAAAGTAAAATCATTTTCTAACTAATTACACTTGGCTCTCATTTTTGCAAAAACCTTCTTGGACCATGTTCTTACAATAAATGAACATTACATGTTTTGCCAATATAACTGGATCACATTAAACCGTTTATGATGTCGCTGTGTGTAAATATATAATGCTACAGGCTGATCCAGAACTCCCTTTGTCGGGTCGGTACGCTACTTTTGACTGGGGACAACAACGCAATTCAGTCGATTATAAAATGTTGGTAATTTCGGGCTATTAGAGACCAACTGCAGTCCAACCTGCAACGTGTGTGACAATCGCTTAGGCAATAAATAACATTTTGCTGAATGATTGAAGGAATAGACAACCAGTGTTCTAATAAAATAATAGACAACTGACAACACGGAATTGAATGACAGATTGACAAAGTTCATTTTCCGACCTTGCCTTTAGCTCCGTGCGAGAAGCGTCATCTAGCGAGAATTACGTGTCGGTAACAACGTGCCTGTCTGAAGACTATGGGGTCATTTGAAGCCTAACAAAGCAATTAGTAGGGAACAACGGCTTGGTGCTTCTAGTGTTACACCCGATTACAGGAATACCCCCCAGATTAGAAAATACTGAGGTATGTTTGTTTTATCTTGTTTTCTGTTGTCTTTCTGTCTTGTTCTGCTTGTTAAGATTGTGGGTCTTTGTATACAATATACACTTCATAGTTTCCCATACATTGATTTAGATTTTTTTTTACTGTTTAACATGGCAAAAATATATTGTAGAGGAGTTATTAACGAACGGTTAATATCATAATTTTCTGCACAAATGTGTCCAAAACGGATACGTTCAAGTTAAATATAATAATATTCATGGTTAAATACATTCCACGAATATAATAATGAGTCCAACGTAGTTTGTATTACGTAAAGCTCCCCCCAAAAAATAGCGCTCAAATTAATGCAAAGAACTGTTTTCTGCATTTATTTAAATATTATATTTTTTATATTTATATTTAAAATGTATATTATTTAGATTGTTAGTTCTTAGGATTAGTTACACTACTGTACTTTCTACTTTTGATTGAAGATTCGTATATGTATATGTTTATTGTTTGCACCTTTCGGTCACAGTAAATTCCGTGTTTGTGTAAACCTACATGGCGAATTAACCTAAATTCTGATTCTGAAATGTCTTGCACGCAATGCGCAATCGCATTACATGTTGAAGTCCATATCTACACTCACATGTAACCAATACTAGGACCATAGGTTTGGGCTGAGCCCAAATATTTTACAACGTCTGGTTCCGCCCCTGCCTACCGCTACAATTATAAATCACATGAAATGTTGGTACTGTGACAAATCTATAGGACAGAATTTTGTCACAAGTTGCAGTTGCTGAGGTTTGATTTTCTTAATGTCATATGGCTGAGCGGTTAGGGAATCGGGCTAGTAATCAGAGGGTTGCCAGTTCAATTCTCGGCTGTGCCAAATTACGTTGTATCCTTGGGCAAGGCACTTCACCCTACTTGCCTCAGGGGAAATGTCCCTGTACTTACTGTAAGTTGCCCTGAATAAGAGCTTCTACTAAATGTAAAATGTCATATTAGGGCAGTCTCACTTACTGGGAATAAGGATTTTTATTTTTCCCCCCCGCATAAATTATACATATATATTTATATAATTAATAGCCTAAATGTGCTTAATCGTTTGTCTTTTTTCCAAAGCAAACTATAATAACATATAATTATTTAAAATGGTTTACATTCCAGCAGCCATTATACCAACAAAGCGCAAATCTTAAATACATTTGGAAAATTCTTAAATATATTTTTTGGTCCATCTTTGAGCCCCCCTCATTGAATAGCCTATATATGAATATAACTGACTTCTGAAAGAATGTAACACTCTGTACAACTAATACAAACATTTTAATTAAAAAGTGCGAAAGTGTATGAACACACAAAACAATGACAATTAACAAATGAATAATCATCCTGGACATAAGCCTACTTAGCGTACTTATTCAGTAGTTTGTTGACGGCCCCTAAACATTTGCATTGAATTGGTGATTGGATATAGACAGATGCGTGCGGTGCTAAACCCTTGGTGCACATGTAATCAAGTCAGCAAGATAAGACGAGACAACACTGACTGTCTAAATATCTGTTCAATATAGAACTTCAAACTAACTTTACCATGGTCATTTTTGCGTCTTTCTCTGCTTCCTCACTGCTGACATGTTTGCTGCATTCATAAAGCGAGCATGCCTTACTCCACGCTGGTTACCATTTGATTTTTATTGATATTATTCTTAACTCTCCATACGTATTCCGAAAAGTCTTCCCCTCTGAATAGTATCAAAAGGCAGAATACTGTAATACAATAACAGACTTATTACAACTTTTCCCTTTTTCTCTGTGTGTATTTGCCACATGACACAGTCGCACCATGATGTGTCCACAGGTTGTCACAATTATGTCATTTTAAGGCTCCACCGAACTGGTAGAACTCCACACGCTTCAAAATGTGAAGTCACAGAACCCTGTTCTAGTTTATTCAAATGTCACAGCATGAGAGCAGTTTAACTCACCTGACTCCAATGAGAATAGAAATGAGCATGGAGCAGACTGGATCAGCGATCATCAGGTCATACTTTTGCATTAGGATAGCCGAAATTATTACTCCAATGCTTCCCAGAGTGTCAGCAACAATATGTAGAAACACTCCTGCAAAACAAGATGGTTTCAACAACAAGTTATTTCCATAATAGATGTTTTGTCCTCATATATTATAGGGAAACGATCATACATAATATTTGCATCAAGTGAAATACTGTACTTAAATATAACCAGAGGGATAACCAGAGAACTGATAGAGATATATGTAACACCCCCACTCGTCTTTTGATATGCACAGGATTCAAAGCCTATTGTCAATAGTATATACAAGTTAAATCTTTAAAAAATCTGCAAAATGCTGGAAATTAGTTTCTAATAGGAGTGTCATGGTACATGCATCGGTACCGCAAATTCACAGTACGGACGTCATGGTTCGACGCATGCAGTCAGACAAGGAATACACCCCTCAGTCAGTCACAGGCATTTCTACTTTATGGAAATGGATGAGGTCAATCAGATGAAATTAGCAAAAACGCTGCCGACTTTTCCTTTATCACAACTTGCAAAACCCCCTGTGGGACTATAGAACTTCGTCCAGAAGGAAGAAGCTGGAATTCACTGTGTAAAGGATGGGAGTCAAATCATTTATATTAATTAAAGATAGATTTCCCAACAAAGGCACTAAATAAAAAGAAAATTAATTAAATAAAAGCACGGTAGAATAAGGTCAAAGTTTTCTCAATGTGAAAATGGGACGATTTCTTTAAACAAAAACGCTGGTGCCCTTTTTTATACACGGTTTCAGAATTTGCTTCAAAGTTCAGTTTTGAGTCGATAATCTTCCCAAGATATTTATAGGATTTCACACATTCTATTGTCTGACCCTTAATGAGTGTGACTTAATGTGTATAGACATGTAGAATGTGTTCAAAAAATCATTTATCATGTATATTGTCTTGGATAAGTTTAATTGAAGATTGGATTCCTCACACCCCATGGCAAAGTCTTCAATGACCGGGGCCATGGCTGGTCTCATTGTCCCGAGCCGACAAATAACAATGTTGTCTGCATACTATAAGATAGTCCTGTTACTCAAGCAACTGACACATATTTGTGTAAAGAAAAAATAATAGGGGTGAAAGCACCCATCCTTGTGGGGAGCCAGTGGAGGAGAAGATGTAGCCAGACAGTCCTCTTTATCTTCACTCTTTTTGTCCTTAGTTAAAAAGTCAAGAATCCATCCAACAAGATTGTTACTCAATTAAAATGTTTCCAAAAGCTTACTAGTTAAAATATGGTGTTGAATTGTGTTAATAAGTCTGTTATTAACAGAGGAAAAATGTGCAAATAGAAGTGTAGCATAAAGTACCAAATACTGGCTAAAAGGTCTCATGCTATGCTCTCAAAGCTGCACACTATCGAAGAATATCTATCCAAACAGTTCAAATATGGAATAAAAAGTAGAGATGATTTTAATTACACAACAATGAGATGTGGCCTGTATAGTCTGTTTGAAGATCTAGATCTTTTTAACACGGTACCTTCTAGGATCTGTTTGCTTGAGCCCTTCCCGGGTGTGTGCAGGTGGTCATCTGGAATAGAGGAAATCAACTAGTACATATAGTAGACACACTTTTATAGAAATCAACTAGTACATATAGTAGACACACTAGTACATATAGTAGACACAGAGGAAATCAACTAGTACATATAGTAGACACACTTTTCGGTAGTGTAAATAGCTTTGATTTGTCAGTAGCATAATCATCTACATTGCAACCAACAGTCAATGATAGTGCAACAATTTAATTGTATAGAACTTAAACATGTGAAACCCATGAAAAATGTGGTACTTCCTTGCTTATATGGTCTTGATACCCTAATGTGGCTGTTGCCTCACCCTGACAGTGGGGCTCATTATGAATGTGGCCATGCCCTCCATGGCTGTGCCCATGTTCATGTTCATGAGCAAGTCCTCTATGGCTGTGTCCGTGACTCATACTGCCATTGTGGCTGTGGCCATGACCTGAAAACAAATGAAATGTAACTTCAGATTACAATTAGAATTTGCCCCCCTTTTTAATCATTAACACTACTAGTGCATAGTGCCGTGATGCAGTCGGTGATTAACACTAGAAGCACCGAGCAGGGGTCATTTGGGCCCAGTGAAAAGAAAAATAATTGTCTTTGCACTCGATTAAATTGTATAACACTGCTTTCTTGACCTTTTCCTAGATACCTGTTCCATCAGAAAGTATTTTAAAACTTTCAAAATCACACTGGGAAAAGCTAATTTAAGTCAATTTTTTCTCCTGTTTACTGTTAAATTGCTGCCAGGTGCGGGTTTGGCCATTTAATTTCCTGCATTCCAAGGCTCTCTTTTCTATAAACAGATGTCGCAAGGGCTCCCATATACGTGTCTTCTGTTATTCAGACAAAGTTTAATATTTAATATTGCTCTGTTGGCAAACCAGGACTAAATGTAGGGCATCATTAAATGTTTTGGTCCGGACCAAGAGATCCAACACGACAGTCATAAGCTCCACCAGCGATGAGCAGTAGCCTAGTTAGAAAGCATAGTTTTTGTTTGCACCATTTTGGTTACATTACATTACAGTCCAATTTATTGTTCAGGGAGCAAACATATGAGAGCAGGATAAACGGGAGAGCAAGCAGAGATTGTAGCTTCAATCTTAGAAGTTCCAAACTAATAAATTTCTCTCATTTTTGCAATACTCACCGACTAACAACACGGAAATGAATGACATTGATGAACGCAAGTTAATTTTCCGACTTTGCCTTTAGCTCCGTGCAAGAAGCGCCATCTAGCGACCATTACATGTCAGTAACAACATCACTATCTGTAGTCTCACAGGCCAATTTAACTCTTAACGGCACTATAAGCATGGAAAAAGGCCTTGGCGCTTCTAGTGTCAAGATGTCAGTGAAACACACAAATACATATGACAAACTATAGTTGGGCAAAATGTCTGCAATTATGTCGGTGACACACAGATGTCTGGAATTATAGAGATAGTGCAGTGCCCATGATGCAGCTGGTAATGACAGTTCTTCTCAGTGGTTTTGGTACCTATATTTCTCAGATCACAATTGAAATTCTCTTGAAGTACTTGTTCAACCTCCATATCATCTATTCTAGTCAAATCGCCAATGCTGTGGTAGCCTACATTCATGCAAATTATTATGTAACTTTCATTCGTCTGCTGTTTCCTACGTAATATATATTATAAGTTGCTTATGTTATGTTGATCAAAATGTACTGTATTGGTTCTCAGTTCAATTGTCTTAACACCACAACATTTAGTTCATTACATGCACAATGGTTGAGCCAGTTGTCGTAATTGTAGGCCTAATTCACCGCACAGTGCTTGCATGTACATTTGAATGTGCAGGCAGTTAATCGGTAAACACATTAATTTATGGAACAAAATGTACTAATATATTCTGAGAGTATATCCACTCTATATTGTTGTGCTGTTAGCTAGCCAGGAAAAGCCTTGGAAAGCAGCTGATTATCGGCTGTAAAAGCGAATTCGCTTCTAAATAACTTAACAGTATTTCCCTATTATCCTTGCTACGAACTCTAGTGCGTTAAGCGCTTTGATTCATTTCATTGCGAATGCCTTTGTTAATCGCAGTAATTCATCAACAAAACAAAATTCACTGAAGCTATCATAAAGCCTCCGATAAAGCCTCCTACTGCACCTGCTAGTGAAGCGTACGGTACGATAGATGACCAGAGGGACGAATCAAAGTGAAGGGGCTGGGATGAGTTCCCATGATGCCCCGTGGAGGCACATGAAAGATGGGTATTGTTGAATTTTTTGGGGAAATGCTGATCTGAACAATGTCAATCCCGGCACTGCACTCCGTTGGATTATAAAGAAGACACCTGCGACATTGTGAACTTTAGAGTGCCCGGTTCTCAAGATAATTTTGGAATACTAAAGTGGGACACACAAACAGATTCCTGGCATTATTTGATAGATGGACAGCTATTCGCCATTGACTATCAGCCCTGCCGATGCTACCACAGCTTTTTCTTGTTAACTGCACCCTCTGCTGACAAATCTGCAACATTTTGCCATCCACTACCTTTACCTTTTGTAAAGTCTTGGCGATCTAAGAAAATCAAGTTTAAGTTTTCCATACCTCCAAGCCAATTGCATATCTTAATGTCTTGCTGTATAAATATAATTCAGTTTATACTACGTGTTGTACACCGTCTTCTCGCTCATCCATAATGTAGTCCACTCAATAAGAATAGTATCTGTTGAGTAAAATCTTTATTTGGATACTGCAAAGACTGCAGCTTGTGTTTTGGATTACCGCAAAGACTGTGGCTTGTGTGATTATCGGCCTCAGAAGGGTTTTATTACTTGTATCATGTTTTCATTAATTTTATGTTAAGCACCTTGAGCTGCAATTCTTGTATAAAATGTGCTATATAAATAAAGTCATTATTATAATTTGGCCATTATTATCTAATGGCCAAATTATATTTCTATGCAGTACAATAATCTCAGATCACTACCAAAACGTATGTAAGACTTACTCCTTCATATGCATGACTAGGTGGGATTATTTGCCACTATTTAGGCAAATAGACTTAATTTAGTTTGACAACTTGACATCAGCCTAAAACTGTAGCATTAGCCAACATTATGCAAGTCAAGTTGAGTCATATTTATAGCCGTCTATAAATAGCCTATTAGTTTGTCAGCAGTGGGATGGATTAAACAAAGACCTCCCGACAACGTCCCCTTTTGACTGAACCGTGTCACATATATGGAATATTTTGTTGAAAGGAAGCTTTTTAGCCAATGCTGTGATGTTTCATAGTCTAGGCCATCAAAAAAGTGTAGTATATACTGAGAGAAAGCAGCAAGAAAACAATTAGTGACACTGAAAAGTAGATCAAGATAGAAACTGTTTCTAAAGGTATACCTCCATCCCCACCATGGGAATGCCCATGGCCTCCATGCTGGAACACAAAGATGCCCACCAGATTGACCAGCAGCCCTGCAACTGATACAGGTAGGAGACGCTCATGATGAACATCCGGTGGCTCCAAAGCCCTCTGTCAGAGGCCAAAGGAAAAAGCAGTGTCACAACATTGAAATTAATCATCATTTCAGGTCTTCATTAGCCTGACGTTGTCATACTCATAATTCTAGTCAGAATATGAGTCTGAAAACTCTCTGTTGGGCTGTGACTATGGGACGTGTGTCAACCGAGCTCGTAAAACAAATGCCTCTTTGCTCAATTGGATAGACCTACAACCAATCAGAGCAACGTAATATGTTGTTTGTTGAAAACTAATTTAACCCAAGCGCTCTTTTGTGACGTTGTTGATTATGTTACTGTTGATCATCTGTCCATCATCGTATAAAGCCCGCCCTGACAATTTAATTGGTCCGAACAGCTCCTGTTCGGATATAGTTTTTCCGCAATTGAACCCCTCCAGACCCAACTTCCCGACTAATTTTTTTTGTGGGCGGGGATGAGTTGGACTGGCAGCCAGGCTAGGTCTTCATGCAACATTTGATATTTAGTCGTCATGTATTAAACACCAAGTGTAGTTTAATATTTTAATTTGCATCATATTATGTAATCGGTAGTTTCGTCCTTGAAATCTGACTGGTAAACAGCAGTGACTTATCAATTACATTATGGGCAATACCACCTCACAGTTTGATAACATATTACTTTGCTTATGCCACCTTTGGTAATGTGGTCGTTGTTAGTTACTATGGATTAGTTAGATCTTATTAAAAAATAGCATAGCTAACGAGCTGTGCTTTTGCTTCTGCTCCATAAATGTCACAAACTGCAAAATGTATTAATCTCAAAATAAATTTTACAAGCTAGATAGTATCACTGCAAGCACAGCTTGTTTAGCAGTGTTTGACTGTTGGCTAGATATTCAATAAAAAGCTAAATTTTAACTGTAACACCAATAAATAAGACAACATGATTAATCACAAACAACCTGAAAGGCACAAAGGGCAGCTGAGCGCACTGAAACAGCACAACCATTACAAGAGATGTACCACACCCTCGTGATTGACTACTTCAGTACAGAAAGCAACCAAGTATTTATCTTACCTCTACTCCCTCTGAGAAAATGAAAAAGGCTGTGAAAATGAGGAAAAGGCCATTCACAAACCCAGCCAACACCTCTGCTCTCACGTACCTGAAAGAAAAGACACATGAGCTGGACAATATAAGCATTCTGAGTTACAGTAAGTATAAATATGTTTTTATAATACAATGTTAAACCCTGGTGCCAACACTGGTTATACTACTGAACTGGATAAAATCTTTGCTTAAACAAAAAGGGAAACAATTCACACACACACGAAAAATGTATTTGATCCCCTGCTGACTTTGATCATTTGTTTGTCAGTGGGCAAACGTACAATCTATAATTGTACAGTCTGAGACAGAATATCAACAACAAAAATCCAGAAAAGCGCACGTCAAAATTGTTATAAATTGATTTCAGAATCAGAAGTGTTTAATCGCCAAGTAAGTGGTCACAAACAACAAATGTACTTTGGTGGGCAGGTACATACAGTGAATATTTCAACATAATGAAAAGAAGAAAAAAAAAGTAGAAAATGTACAACAAAATCAAATAACTACTGGCAGAGCTATACAATATAATATAAAATATGATAAATAAAATAATATAAAATGAAAGTAATACTGAATATGTTAAAGTGACAGTGTATGAGGTAAAGGGACAGTGTTAGTGTCAGGTTTTGGTCCTGATGGACCGCAGCCTTCTGCCGGAGTGGAGTGGTTGAAACGGTGTGTCCGGGTGGGAGGAATCGGCCACAATCTTCCTCGCTCGTCCTCGGGGTGTGCAGGTCCTCAAGGGTAGGCAGATTGCAGCCAATCACCTTCTCAGCAGTGCGGATGATACGCTGCAGTCTGCTCTTGTGGCAGCAGCATACCAGATGGTGATGGAGAAAGTGAGAATGGACTCAATGATGGCTGTGTAGAAGTGCACCATCATTGTCCTTGGCCGGTTGAATTTCTTCAGCTGCCGCAGGATGTACATCCTCTGTTGTGCTTTCTTGGTGAGGGAGCTGATGTTCAGTTCCCACTTGAGGTCCTGGGAGAGGTTAGTGTCCAGGAAGCGGAAGGACTCCACAGTTTTGACTGGGGAGTCGTACAGGGTGATGAGAGTGAGTGGGGTTGTATTCTTTCTAAAGTCCACAACCATCTCCACTGTCTCAAGAGCATTGAGCTCTAGGTTGTTCTGGCTACATCAGGTTGTCAGCTTCCCACCTGTAGTCTGACTCATCTCCACAAGAGATGAGCCCAATGAGGGTTATGTCGTCCGCAAACTTCAGGAGTTTGACGGACAGATGACTGGAGGTGCAGCTGTTGGTGTACAGGGAGAAGAGCAGCGGAGAAAGGACGCAGCCCTGAGGAGATTCGGTGCTGATGGACCGGGAGTCAGAGGCCGTTTATCAATCCACGTTTTTTCCATTCTGGTGTTCTTGCGAACTCGTTGGACGTCATCTTTCGTTGCGCAAGTACGGTTCCATTCCAAAGAACACAAGTCACCAAGAACGCCAAAAATACCCGGAAATGTTCCTGATCCGCCCGTTTTATCGAGGATGCATCGGATGGTGACTTGGCCAGCGAGAACGCTTCTGATTTCCCAGAAATCCTTTCGGACTTGCAAGACCATTCTCGCAAGGACGCTTGCAAGAATGTTCTTCATAAGATTGTACTTGCGTTCCTGCTTCCTGTCAGACAGGAAGTCTGTGATCCACCTGCAGGTGGAGTCGGGCACGTTCAGCTTGGAGAGCTTGTCCTGAAGCAGGGCAGGGATGATGGTGTTGAAGGCAGAACTGAAGTCCAAAAACAGGATTCTGGCGTAGGATATTGGGGAGTCCAGGTGATCTAGGCAAACTGCAGGGGGTCCAGGAGAGGGTTCGTGATGGCTTTGAGGAGTGCCAGCACCAGGCGCTCGAAAGACTTAATTACCACAGGTCAGGGCAGCGGGGCTGTAGTCTTTAAAGGCCGATTTATACTTCTGCGTCTCCGTTAACGGACAGACGCACGCACTGAGTCGGACGGAGTCGGACGGACTGGTTGAATTTATACTACTCCGACGGCTCTGCGTGCTGAAACAATTCACCGCCAGAACAGTAGATAGCGCTGCACTGCGATGCTAGCTATGTTATTGAAAAGTCGGAGCAAATTTACAAATGAGCCGTTTCATCAATAAAATAAGCACATTTTCAGCAACGACACTGCCCATTTCTCGTCACATTTTAATTCAGATGCTGATTTACATGTACTGTTTATCTGAAATATGAATTGTAAAAACTTACAACAATGGCGGTCAAGGGATTCTGTTCTCTTGTTGGTCACGGCAACCCCGCCCCCACCCCTGACGCAAGCGGTTCTTAATACGGACCAATCACAGCCAAGGGGTGTCCGTAAAATGACGGACGGACAGACGGATAGTCAGGAAAATCAGGAGGTGCACGCTGAGCTCTGCGAGGGGCTCGGAGAGGACACGCAGAGGGCGTTTCTTGACGGAGAGGGCGTTCCCCGTGTGCGTGTGCGTAAAAACGCAGAAGTATAAATCAGCCTTAAGTCCTGTTGGCCGTGGCTTTTTGGGCACAGGGATGATGGTGGAGGACTTGAGACAGGCTGGCACATGGCATGTCTCGAGGGAGATGTTGAAGATGTTGGTGAACACCGGAGACAGCTGGTCAGCGCACTGCTTGAGGGTGGCAGGAGAGACAGCGTCTGGCCCCGCTGCTTTGCGGGGGTTCTGCTTCTTGAACAGTCTGTTGACTTCTCTCTCCTGAGAGTCATCACTGCTGTGGGGGGGGGGGGGGGGGGGGGCTTGTAGTTGGTGATCTGCCTGAGCCTTCTCCAGACAGAAGCAGAGTAGTTGGCAGAGAACTGCTGTTGCAGTCTCTCCGAGTACAGTCGTTTAGCCCCTCTCACCGCTTTCCTAAACCTGTACTTCGACTCCTTGAATCTGTCTCTATCCCCACTCCTAAAAGCTTCCTCCTTCTCCAGCCGCAACCTTCTGAGCTTTGCAGAGAACCATACATTTACATTTATTCATTTAGCAGACGCTTTTATCCAAAGCGACTTCCAAGAGAGAACTTTACAAAGTGCATAGGTCACTGATAATAACAACAAGATAGCCCCACAGCATTGCGGGTAGTCAAAAATAAGAAGTACATATTGTGAACAACCAAAAAATAGTGCTAAAGGGAAGAAACCATAAGAGCATGTAGTTAAACAAGTTAAAATTACACAACATTAATCTCTAAGTGCAGGTGTACCTGTAGGAAAGCAATAAAAATAGGATTAACTAAAATAGAATACAACAGTTTAAATCAGCTACCACTAACCAACAAGAGCAACAGTCTAAGCAAGAGTCATTGTGATCCTTGAGGAAACTAGCGTTGGGTTCAGCAAACCATTCCTAAGTACCATTGTACTCCCGGAACAAGTGCGTCTTGAGCCTTCTCTTGAAGGTGGAGAGACAGTCCGTGTCTCTGATGGAGGTGGGGAGTTGATTCCACCACTGGGGTGCCAGGCAGGAGAAGAGCTTGTGCTGGGACCGGGCGGTCTTGAGAGGTGGGACCACCAGGCGGTTGTCTGAAGAAGACCGTAGGTGGCGGGTGGGGGTTTAAGGCTGCAGGAGAGACTTGATGTAGTCGGGCGCAGTCCCGTTCACTGCTCGGAAGAAACAGGGTTTGTTGTTGTTGAAGTTCAGCAGTCCTCACAGGAGCTGACATCACAGTCTCTGAGTTCATCCAGACTATTGGAAGCAGTCGTGAACATATCCCAGTCAGTACAGTCCAAGCACGCCTGCAGATCCTCGATAGCCTCATTGGTCCATTGTTTTGATGTCCTCACAACAGGTTTACAGAGCTTCAATTTCTGCCTGTATTCAGGAATCAGGTGGACCATGGCATGGTCATAGTGTCCCAGTGCTGCTCGAGGGACGGCGTGGTAGGCATTACTGACCGTAGTGTAGTAGTGATCCAGAGTGTTCCCTTCTCTGGTGGGGCATTTGATGAATTGGCTGTATTTGAGGAGTTTGTGGCTAAGATTACCCTTGTTTACATTGACATTTACATTTAGTCATTTAGCAGACACTCTTATCCAGAGCGACTTACAGTAAGTACAGGGACATTCCCCCCAGGCAAGTAGGGTGAAGTGCCTTGCCCAAGGACACAACATCATGTGGCACGGCAGGGAATCGATCCGGCAACCCTCTGATTACTAGCCCGACTCCCTCAGCGCTCAGAGTCCCCTTGTTAAACTCGACGATAACTGAGTTGATGCCAAAGAGCTCGATTTTGGTCTCTGTCCACAATACTTTCACCCAGTTCTCCTCTGAATTATTCAGATGTTCATTGGCAAACTTCAGAAGGGCCAGTACATGTGCTTTCTTGAGCAGGGGGACCTTGCAGGCGCTGCAGAATTTCAGTCCTTCACGGCGTAGTGTGTTACCAATTGTTTTGTTCCCAGCTGCCTTGAGGGCTGAATCCTCACAGTTCTCATGATCATTGCAACTCCACAAGGTGAGATCTTGCATGGAGCCCCAGACCAAGGGAGTTTGACAGATTTGTGATTCTTCCATTTGCGAATAATCGCATTAGCTGTTGTCACCTTCCCAAGCTGCTTGGCGATGGTCTTGCAGCCATTCCAGCCATGTGTAGGTCTACAATCTTGTCCCTGACATCCTTGGACAGCTCTTTGGTCTTGGCCATGGTGGAGACTTTTGAATTTGATAGATTACTTCTGTGGACAAGTGTATCTTACACAGGTAACGATTAAGAGCACACTCTTAAAGGGAGTGCTCCTAATCTCAGTTTATTACCTGTATAAAAGACACCTGGGAGCCAGAAATCTTTCTGATTTCTGAAGGGGTCAAATACTTATTTCACTCAGTAAAATGCAAAGCAATGTATAACTATTTTGACATGAGTTTTTCTGGAAGTTGTTGTTGTTATTCTGTCTCTCACTGTTCAAATAAACCTACCATTAAAGTAATACGTATACACACACCATAGTCAATAGGCAATGCACTGAAACTAAATATATTTACCCATATGAGAAGGAGTCGTTGGACCTCCACCTGGATATGACTGAAGCTGCAAGTCCCGCTAAGAGTGCTGTGCAGTCAAAGAACATGTGAAAGGAATCTGATATCAAACCTAAACTGAGAGCCAAACAAGAAAGGAAGGAAGAAAACAAAAAATTAGACAATGAAAACAGAAGTTAACGGTTACAAGACATGAAAACCTCACTTTAGGAGGTTATTTAACATTCCCCTAGCCTGCCTTTGGTCCCCCAGTGGCTAGAATTTTCGATAGGTGTAAACCAAGCCCTGGGTGTTCTTCTCCGCCTTTGAGAAAAATGAAAGCTCAATTGCTCTGTTTGAAAATCTCTTCCTTGTGACGTCACAAGGCGGAAGGTTACCTCCCCTTTCTCTGCTTTGCCCGCCCAGATCATCTGGCCTGCCCATGAGAAACTGAGCTACGATCGTGCAAAGGCAAGTGTGATATTGTTTTTTCCTGGAGAGACATCATGGCTAGCAAACGAACGAAGCATAATAGTTGCTCTGTGTTTGGATGTAAATTTTTTGTTCGTTCATCCAAGCCTCTGCACAACCAGTAACATTTCAGCCACTGTTTCCTCAACTTAAGCCAATACAAAGCTAGCCTTGCTGAAATTTAATTCTGGATCATTACTAACTCTCCTTGGTTAAGCTAAAAACCTTGGACAAGTGTGTTAACTAACGCTATATCATTTTGTTGCTTTACTGTATATGGTTACCTAGCTTGCTACCCTTAGAATGTGGCTGTAACATTAGCTCTGCAGCTAACAACTGAGTTACTGTTGCTAATGTAGAGCTAGATAGCATCAAGTATGTGTGTGAATACACATGCTGTAACGCAAGTGTTGTAAACATCATTGTTATTTGGATAACCGTTATGCTGTTGGTGTTATGGTGCGCGCGATATCCGCCTTTCCCCTCCTTGAAATTATTATGAGTGTGCGCCTCTGCAAACCAGGGTGATCAGATGAGAATGGGAACATTTGAGGCATCTTACAGCAACAGGGCTATGAGCCATTGCCATACATTTATTGTAAACATTAGCGCATGTTGCCGCTCCTCTCCTCCTCATTAGCATTTAAAGCTACAGACACAGAAAGCTCGAGTTTGAGGAAAGCTCATTGTGGGACTGCTGGTAGTGGCTGAATTATGCACCAAGGCTGAATTTCGGGAAAGATACTTCAGATACAGTAATAGGGAACCACTAAGGCCTATATAAACGCATCCAAAAACAGCATGTCATGTGACCTTTAATACTGTGCATATATCATCATATGTAAAAAAACGGAAATACAGTCGTTAAGTTCCCACGCAATCGCTACAATTTACGTCCTCGTTATCAGTCCAAACTTTAATAGACTACTGTTCATAACAAATCGCTTTTGTTTTCAAATTGTATGTCGACCCGGGGCATCACTGGCACAGTTGACAATGCTCGCACTTCAAAAAAAATAAAAATATTGGTGATCCACCGGCCACCAAATAATGTAGTTTTTGGGCCTCCACCAATAGGCTAACAGTGTCTGAGAAGTTGCGCTTTTTAGTTTTTTTTCCCCCCACCGGTCGCAATGATTCACCGTAAATAACAATCGCATGCCAGGGTCATTGATATACTGGATTTTCTTTTGTTCCATTGTTTTTCCCCTTTGTTCAAATGGTAAGGCTATCCAAATCTTACAACACCAATAACAATATCCATTACTGTTCATTATATTTCCATTTATTTCAATAAATCATTGTGTATAATTGTAACTTACGTAATGTTATCAGCGTGAGAAATGGTTGAAATGCGTCTCACGGCAAATACATGAGACTTGAGAGGCCTGATCGCAAACCACCTAATTAACAGACACCAAGACCACGGCGAGTAAAAAAACTACAGGTTAGGGAATAAGCTAGCTGGCTAGCCAGCTGGTAGGATGGTGAAAAATGTAGCCTGTCAGGCCTACCCTACAGTATCATAAAGAGCATGACAAGCAAGCATATTAGAAAATGCGAGTTCCAAACACAACAAATATGTTAAGCTACAGTTATTTGGGGGTGTCATTCTGGTTGGCTAAATAGCATAGTAGGGCTACGAGCTAGCTACATGTCAAGGTGGCTCAGACAAAACAGCCAATTAAAAAAGACACTCCCATCGTAAATTTAGCGAACATAGCATTGCCTATAGTTGACATAATGCTCCTGGCAAAAATACAATAAATTGGGTTGCTAGAGTAACTTTTAAGTGGCAATGGCCTGTCAGTGAGTGCGAACATGCACACCAACCCTATCATAACCCGATAATGGCAATAATGTGATTATTAAACTGATCATGTGAACATCTTTATCTGATTTTAAAATTCGGTATAAGGTCTTAATCGGCGTATTCATAACCCGATAAAGACACCTAGATTTTTGCCCAATCTTTCGATTCTTTGATGCATGAACACTGTTGTCATTTGATTCTGCATCAAATAGGCTAGCTAAAGTAACAAGATTGGACACATTTTGTAGGAGAAGTAAAGAAAAAACCTTTCAGTAATTCAAAATGGCGGCTGGATCGAATCGGCTGGTATGGCATGGCCATTCCAGTGGTCACATGACATCAAATTGTTTGATGTAGCCTCAACGTTCCGAGACTTTTAGCTACGCTACTAATGCTGAAAGTTTGCTGTCTGTCTTGCTGGAACGGCGGATCTATGTTGTTGCTTAAGTGTGCTGACGTTGTGACTGTGTGTGCGTATGTCAGAGAGACAGAGGGAGAGCAGGGAAAGGAAAAGCAGCTGAACTAATACGCTGCGTGTTTTAAATAGCATTTAAAAATGTTTTTATAACGAAGCGCAATATGTGGCGGTCGGTATTGATTCTGCGTCGCACCACAATGAATTAGGCCGAATCCCAATACTCCCCCTTACCCCTTCCCCTTACCCCTTCCCCTTACCCCTTCCCCTTACCCCTTCCCCTTACCCCTTCCCCTTACACCTTCCCCTTACACCTTCCCCTTACCCCTTCCCCTTAGTTTTGCGCGTTCCCGTGAGAGCTAGTGGTGTCCTAATACTCTTTTGGAGCTAGGGGAAGGGCTAAGACTAAGGGGTATACACCCCTTAAAACCAAGTAAGATCGGGAGCTTACTTGAAACCTAGGGCTATGTGAAAACTGCGCGACCGGCAACAATGGCAACCAAATCATCCAGAGAGTCCGATAAATGTTATATTATCGGCTTTATTAATTGACAAAAAAATTATGACAGTCTTGTTTTGTGTCATATACAGTCATGAACATATATATTTGCAACCATTTTCCTAATTGAAACGTTTCTAAAAACCGCTAGTTTGGTACGTTAATGTTACAGATCTGAATTGCACAACAGTCCCGCATTTCTTTGACTAGCATGTCTACAGTTCTAAGTAAACTCCATTAGCAGCGAATTTCGTCTAATATCAGTGCATAACGCTACTTGCTTTGGAGATATCGATACGTGCTAGATGACGTACCTGTAACCAAGTGGCATCCCATTTCCTAGGGCTATGTAGCCCTTACCCCTTACTTTCGAGGGCCATGGGGAAGGGGTAAATTAAGGGGAAGGGGTAAGGGGGAGTATTGGGATTCGGCCTTAGTCTATGTGTGGGAAACACTTTCTGATATCTCAAAGATTTGCTGAGATATGAACCAACTTCCTGTTTGGTGTCTTTGCTGCCGATTTTGATGGCTGTACCGGACAAACGGTTTTGAAAATCAAAAATCCTTTAATAATTTGAAAGAGGGTTGCTCTGATGATGATCCGTGCCAATTCTGGGGAAGATTGGGGAGTAGCGAAAAATTGTGTTGCCTTAAGCTAATAACCTTCCAACTACTGAATTTAAGAATCCACTTTATATTGTTTTTCTGTTAAGATAGCCAGCATTTCATCCATAAAGAAAACCTTTAAAATATAATGTTATGCCAGCAGTCTGCAATGCTAACCTGGCCATATTGGTGTTGACTTTAATCATGTTGTTAGGCACTCCGCTTCGCGTTGTACCGAAAAAAAACCCTTACCTGTTCTAAAATCAGCGCAAAACATGGACTCGCGGGGCTTATTGCTTTTCTAAAACTGTTACTACAAATATTTGGTATGGTTTCATAAATAAAAACAATTAGAAACAAAATAGTTTAATAATAAATCGTCATTCTTCCGCCACTACAAAGTATAGTTCCTACATAAATCGTTGCCACGCAACAGCCAGATGGACACCATTGCAGTCTTTTTTTATTTGAAATATTCGATGCACAGTAATATGGAATGTTAAAGAATGTTATGAGGACAACCTGTAAGGTTATGCTGGATTTTACAACGGCATGGAACGCGATATAGCCAATCACAATCAAGGATGGGAACAACCAGTTTTAGAAATTCAATTACATCATTAGGGCTGTCCGCACTCAGTCGACTAGTCGATTTTCTGGTCGATATGTTCTTGGTCGACTGAGCATTTTTTAATCGAGCTGCCATATGGCACTGTGAGATCTGATTCCCGCTTGTGTCACCATTGCTTAATTAAAGAAATGTTCTACATAAATTGTAGATTATATTATTTAAGACAAAGCAACTCAAAATATATATTTGAAAGAAAAGGTGTTGTTTTCCCTTTGTTAATCTGTGCTTTGTTTTGTTAGTTTTTTGCACACAGCACGAGCACAATTGTCTGCCGTACAACAAACTCTGCCATAGCCTACTTTGTCTGTGTTATTAGGCGAAATGGCAAAGAAATCTGTGGTATGGCGGCATTTAATTTACAGTACATTTACAATTACAAAGTACAGGGTGACTCAAAAAACTTTGAATGCAAACTCTGCCAACAATGGTTTATTTTTCATAGTTCGACGTTGAATATGATGAAGCCTACCACCGGAAAAACATAAGTTGGCCAACTTGGCTCATGCTAACACGCGCTGGGTTGAAAAATAAATATGCCTATAAGAATCACATCCAAATCGAATGACAATCTTCTCTGGCCAAGTAGGGAGTCAGATGGCTGAGCGGTGAGGGAGTCGGGCTAGTAATCAGAAGGTTGGCGGATCGATTCCCCGCCGCGCCACATGATGTTGTGTCCTTGGGCAAGGCACTTCACCCTACTTGCCTCGGGGGGAATGTCCCTGTACTTACTGTAAGTCGCTCTGGATAAGAGCGTCTGCTAAATGACTAAATGTAAATGTAAATGTAAGACAACACAATCTTTCTCTGTTGCACCGTTCCCCACTCGGCTTCTATGTAAGTTCGCATGCTGGACTTTTTCAGGCAGTGAATAGCACGCTGATTTGCATGTAAAAAAATAAAATAATCATTTGTAGTACATTGTAAAAGATAATAAATAATAACCAATCAGACATTTTGTATTATATCGGCATTAGGTAACAACAGGACTTAATAACATGAGACTTATTATTAGTAATAGCTTATTTTATACCGGCTGAATCTGGAATGTCCAGCAGCTACATTGAGTCAGATCTAGGGATGGGCATAATTAATCGACGATCGATTATCGATCATTAAGAATTTAGTCGATGACATTATTTGTTCATCGATAAAACTAATGCGTGTTCTGTTGCGTAGTTTGAGTCTTGAAGGAATGCAATGGATTTCGCTATGTGGCAGCAAGTAAACATTTTACCAAAACGCCACATGCCTACTCAGTTACCGGCGAGTTTCCAAGTATTTCAAAAGTAAACATGGCGAAGTGTAGCGTGAGACCATATTGACTAAAAAATTACTTTGTTCACTGCCAACACTGCAAAGCTGAGTATAAATACAACTCCTCCACGACTCAAATGATGTACCACTTGAAGAACGTAAATCCGACCCTGGTTGGTGGCGGTGTGGTAAGCTGTTGTTTTTAACAACACAGGCAATTTACTGTGTTCAAGGGCTGAAAAGTACACTACATTTACCCTTCTCAGGGATGTCACATTAATCCACGCCCCTCTGTTGGCATCTATGATTACTGTTGAATTCTAGGTGTTTTAAAGAATGTGTTGTCACATTGTTTGATATTTAATATATTAAAGGAGACATGTAATGCTGTTTTTGGATGCTTTTATATAGGCCTTAGTGGTCCCCTAATACTGTATCTGAAGTCTCTTTCCCGAAATTCAGCCATGGTGCAGAATTATAGCCACTACGAGTAGTCCCACAATGAGCTTTCCTCAGAACGCGCTGTTTTGGTGTCTGCAGCTTTAAATGCTAATGAGGAGGAGAGGGGCGGCAACATGCGCTAATGTTTACAACGGATGTATCGCAATGGCTCGTAGCCCCCGTTTCTGTAAGATGCCTCAAATTGAGTCATTCTCATCTGATCACCCTGGTTTGCAGAGGTGCACACTCATAGTCATTTCAATGAAGAGAAAGGCGGATATCGCGCGCCATAACAGCAGAACGGTTATCCAAATAACAAAGAAGTGCACAACACTGGTGTTACAGCGTTTGTATTCACACACATAGCCTACTTGATGCCATCTATCTTTACATAAGCAACAGTAACTCAGCTGTTAGCTGCAGAGCTAATGTTACAGCCACATTCTAAGGGTAGCAAGCTAGGTAGCCATATACAGTAAAGCAACAAAATGATACAGCGTTAGTTAGCTTACTTGTCCAAGGTTTGTAGCTTGACCAAGGAGAGTTAGTAATGATCCAGAATTTTATTTCAGCAATGCCAGTTTTGTATTGGCTCAAGTTGAGGAAACAGTAGAGGCTGAAATGTTTGGCGCAGACATACAAAACTTTGTGAAGTTGTGTCGGCGCAATTGCAGCGAAAATCTAATTAAGATACTGGTTGTGCGGAAGCTTGGATGAAGGAACTGAAAAATAGTTTTGTTTTGATTTGCACATCCAAGCAATGAGCGACTGTTATGCTTCGTTTGTTTGCTCGCCATGATGTCTCTCCTGGAAAAAACGATATCGCACTCGCCCTTGCACGGTGGCAGCTCAGTTTCTCATGGGCGGGCCAGATGATCTGAGCGGTCAAAGCAGAGAGAGGGGAGGTAACCTTTCTCGTATCTACGTCACTTGGAGATTTTCAAACAGAGCGTTTGAGCCTTCATTTTGTCAAAGGCGGAGAAGAACACGCAGAGCTTGGTTTACACTTATCGAAAATTCTAGCCACTGGGGGACCAAAGGCTGGCAAGGGGAACTCATATTAATGTTAAATAACATCATAAAATGAAGTTTTCATGACATGTCTCCTTTAAATGGTTTGAATGTGAAGGCTTTAAATGACATGTTTCATGGTTTAACAAATCCCCCACAATATTCAAATATGCTCAAAATGTCCCCAATAAATAACTTAACTTAATTTGTTTGAAATATTGTAAAATCAGTGTTAGGTAGGTAATATCACTGTCGATTGTGATTACATGAAGGTTATAGTCTCGCAATTAAATGCTTGATTCCTGTTGGAACGTTAACTCGAACTCTCTAGTCTAGCTAGCTAACATACATTCCATGCATTAGCTTGTACTGTATTGTAACAGCCAATAGGTTTTGAGCATATTCCACTTGCTAGTTTTGCGTTAACTTAGGATAAAAGGAAAGTTAATTCACAACAGGTTCACCCAACAACCAGCAATGGTGTTAAGAAGACAGGACCAGAGGAGAGGAAGAGAGAGGGAAGGAGAGGACAAGAGGAGAAAATGGGAGCAGAGTGAACACATCTGCTGCTCACATTACAAATAAATTACAAAGAAAAAAAAATAAAAATATGTTGCTAAACCTTGGCCACAATATCTGAACTTTATATAACAACGCATATTTCTGTATTTTAGAGTGTCAATCATCAGAATATAATGAATAAAATAAAGCTGTAAGCAGCAATGAGCCAAACAACACTTGAGATCCTCAGAACAAGGATCCAAGTACACGGAGCAAGTTTGGTGTCAATGCAGCAAAGATTTGCTGAGATATGGCCTCACTTCCTGTTTTGGCGGCTTTGTCACCGACTTTGATTGGCTGTACTGGATAAACGGTTTAGAAAATCAAAAAACCATGTGATAACTTTTGTGAGGCTTGGCCGTAAAATAATCTGTGCCAATTTGTTTTGCTTATTGCAACGCCCCCTAGAGGTCAAATGCCACAACCTTTGACGTCTTTAGTCGAGTCCATATATCAATATCAGGGTTTTTCCTACATACAGAAAAGTTTGGCGTGCGCCAAAGCCGTTTTCCCAAACGCCAATGACAAATCCTGAGCGCCAAAGGAAAAAAACCTGTGTTATTCACGCGTGCAATGCATGTCAGCGAATAGGTTCTCAATAGTATGTTTCAAGTAGGCTACAGCCGAACCCTCGTTCTGTTTTGATCAATAATAATCAAGTTGATAAGCGTGTGTTAATCGATAGGCTAGGCTACTGACCATTTACAATAAGTTGTTACATCAATTATTAATTGGCAGCATTTATGCCATTTAAAACATACTTTATAACTTTATTGCTTAAGGGTAAATAGGACGAAAATATGTGTGTGTGTGTGTGTGGGGGGGGGTGGGGGGTGCAAAACACTTGGGAATAAATACATTGATTAGAAAGAAAAAAAAAATATATATATATACACACATTTTTTTTTTGAGCACCGAAAAAAAAAAAATTTGAGCTTTTTTTTTTGACCCAGGAAAAACCCTGAATATTGGTGTCAATAGAGCAAAGATTTCCTGAGATACGACCCAACTTCCTATTTGGCGGCTCTGCTGCTGATTTAGATACCGAACAAACGGTTTCATAAAATAAGACAAAAGTGTGATTGGTAAATAATAATAATTATTATTTAAATATACATTAGAGAATATAGGCAAAGGCAAGCACACCCAATAACTATAGAGGCTACAATTCCTGGGGAAATTGTGAGATGTGCAGCTGGGGCAGTTCTCTTTTCTTTTTTTTACTATATCACCTCCAAACCTATTCTTTTAACTAATATAAAACATCCAAACATCTTGACCTTTGTGAACAGATTGAGATCAAGTTTAGGCTGTGCCATTGAAGTTCAGGTTAGTAGCCAATGGCACAAAGGACTCTCAGCCAATTACAGACATCTTAAAATAGTAAACCCCCAGTGCCACACATTCACACAGGAATTGGTCTTAATTTGAGCGACATATTGTTTCACCAATTTAAAAACACATCTGGAACTTTTGATTTAAGTACAGGGAATGCCAAAAATTAACTGTTGCAGGTTGGCTTCCTAAACAGAGGTGGAATTCTGTTTTTCTTACCCGTGTCGCATACAGCGAACTACGCTTGTTTAAAATTGCATGTATATAATGATAATTTTACCAATAAATCGTTTACTTACCATATTCTAATGTCATAATCAATCCTAAAACGAACATTTGTGAGGCATGTTTATTATTTGAACAGTTGAAAACAGATGTATTACAGACCCCTGTCGTATGCGTCATCCAACAGAGGCTAATGATGCTAATGCCTCAGTAATGTGAAATAGCAAAAATTGATTTCTGTTTCCAAAAGTAGATGTACAAAAAATATCAGCGTATATCATATTGTAAATTACATTTCACAATTGTGTATATTATCAGAATGTTAAATTAGAAAATAGTTATCACCCTGGCCTTTGCCTGTGGCATTTCTGCAGCTGTCTTGCAGCTATAGATTTGCTAGCTATCTCCAAGAAGTTAATGAGCTCGCGGATTTGTGACCTTGTGACTAGCTAATTAGCATCCATTTGCTTCTCTTTTCGCCACAAAAATGTAAATTATGGCTAAACCGTCAAACGATAAGTTTGCACGGATACAAGAGAAGCAATCGGGACCAAGACGAACATTTTGAGACCGACATTGTCTAAGACTTTATTTATATAGTAAGACTTTATTTATATAGCACATTTCATACAAGAATTGTAGCTCAAGGTGCTTTACATAAAATCAATAAATACAATAAAAACAATAATACAAGTGATAAAAGTAATAATTAAAATAGCAACAATAATATAACTAATAAAAGTAGTAAAACCCTTCTGAGATAAAATTACTTAAATGCTTCGGTAAAAAGGTAGGTTTTGAGCCGTCTTTTAAAAATGTCTAGCGTGTTTGCTTCCCTAATATTTATGGGTAATTTGTTCCATAGTTTTGGGGCATAATTAGCAAAGGCCGAATCACCAATCTTCTTATGACTGCTTATGACTGTAGTGCAAAGATTGAGGGACGAGTTAGGATGGGAAAATAAAGACATAAACAGAGAATATAGGTTGGGCCGGATGGGAAAATAAAGACAAACAGAGAATATAGGTTGCGCCGTTTTATTACTTACATTTTACAACTCATATTTTTTTATAATTATGCATAGGCCTACTTATTAGCCTATTTATGAAGATTGCACAGATCAAAAAGCATACATTTGTTGCTGCTTATTTACACTTTAAAATACTGAGAAGTGTAGAATTAAACAGGGTTCTCTTATTTTCCTTAGTACAAGAGGTAATGGTGATAGGCTTTCTGGCAGCTGCACACAGTTGAAACAGTTGTATCAAAAGGAAGAAATTGGGCAATCCTTTGCAAACCTATATTATGACTTTGCTGCCGGACCATTAAAATATGGGAACAATTGTTCCCATGGTTTATGCCTTAAAGTAGGGCTGGGCGGTATATACCGTGCAACGGTAGAAATGTGTCTACCGGGAGAGATTTGGCTATACCGTTTCAACCGCGGTATACTTTTCAGTGTTTCCCACACAGATAATTTGTGGCGATGCGCCACAGAATCAACACCGGCCGCCACATATTGCGTTTCGTAAACTTTTTTTTTTAACACTATTAAGGTTAAACATGTAGCGAATTCTTTCAGCTGCATTTCCTTTCCCTGCTCTCCCTCCGTTTCTCTGTCACTTACGCGTCTTTCTCACATACATAGTCGCAACGTCAGCACACGTTAGCAACGATACATACATTCGCCGTTCTAGTAAGACAGACAGCTATATCAGCGAGCATTCAGCATTAGCTTAAGATCTAGGAAAGTTCAGGCTACTTTTCGCTAGGTACCTACGAACATGTCTTAATCGAAGGTTCCACTTCGTTCTTTTGGTGAGAAGTCTCAGGCCAATCGGAACGCTCGTACTAGTAACTTTGAGTCTTGTTTTTAACTTAAGTGTTGTCTCATGTGAGGCAGTTGTTTTTGTTTGTAATAAATAATCAAGTGTGATGATGAATTACGGTATGGTTATATAGTACAATTTCTTAATTAAATTGACTATATTTACTATATCAATTACTATACCGTGATATATACCGTAACCGTGATATAAAATTACTCATACCGTGATAGGAGATTTTGGCCATATTGCCCACCCCTACCTTAAATGGGTCATTGACTGGGTTTTTGGGGTAGTTCACACTGTTCCTTAAAAGAGCGATTGATTGCAAAACCAATTTTACCTTGTCATAGTTGAAAAATTGCAGTTTGGTGTGTAAAATAGACATACAGTGAACCTCAAAGTCCATTGAAACCTCTTTCCAACAAAAAATGCAAATGCTAGCTTTTGAAACAGCGGAACTTGTGACGTCACAAGTTGCAGCATCAACTTTATCACGCCCCAACATTTACCCGCCCTCTGGTTTTCTGGTCTAGGAACATAAACGGAGGTTGCGTAAATTTCCAACACTTTTTTAGCTAGCTGCGCGCAGCTGTTTCACAGGAATTACAAATAAGAAAGTGAATAAGTTTAAGATATTGAAAATTGACTGCAGTCGTAAATGCAGTGTTCCAGGCTGTACCGGGAATCCTGACACTTTTCAGAGTCTTCCCAAGAAACCAAAGACTCGACGGGCTGTGATGTTTGTCTATGAGAAGATCCCTGTGCAGTTCGATCCTCTATTTGCTTGAACCATTTAACTGAGGACAGTTTTGAAAACCTATGACAATGTAAAGCCCTATTATACAGTACTAATGTCAGTAGCTGCCTGTCAAGAACGCCAAAGCCGAGTCATACAATTTCTCCCTGAAATGATTTGTGTCAGGATTTTCGCCGCAATTTCACTCGTTGTAGACCAACCAATCAGCGCGCAGCTCATCTATATATTAATGAGCATACCATAAAAGGAGAAAACCTAGCGTATTTTCCCGGGACAAATTCACTGGAAGCATCAGGGGGCATAGAACAGCGCCCGGGCCATTTTCAGCCCAACCAATGTTACATACCCTATTCAGAGACCTTAAGGAACAGTGTGAAATACCCCCCTAAAAACAGTCAATCACCCATTTAACCTGTTCTGGAGACTGTTAAATGTGCCTAAAAACGCCTAAACAGCATGCCCAAAGTAAACACTGCAACTCCAGCTGCTCTCTCCGTCAAACACTCCTTCACTCACTCACCCCGCTCAACCGGGCGGGGTGGTGGGACAGGGTTGCTTCTTTCCCCACATATTAAATACACATCCACACCACTCTCTGTTACTGCCAAATCATTTGAACACCATTATGTGATGCTAACTAATCCTATTAAAGCATGCTTAATTGTTCTTTATCGCCCACCAGGACCGCTAGCAGACTTTGTGGAGGAGCTGGACATGCTCCTCAGCGTCCTTCCGGATGATGGAACCCCCCTGATAGTCCTTGGGGACTTCAACATCCACCTCCAAGGAACGCAGGCTGTCGACTTCTTGTCTCTCCTGACCTCCTTCGACCTGACGCTGCTGAGCACACCGGCGACCCACAAGGCAGGCAAACAGCTAGACCTCGTCCTGACACGTAACTGTATCTCTGACTTAACCTCTGTAACCCCACTGCACATCTCTGATCACTACTTTATCCAATTCACTGTCTCTCTCCCTCCAACCCCTCCTACCTCCCCTCCCCTCGTAACTTTCCGGCGCAACCTCCGCTCGCTATCCCCCTCCCACTTCTCCTCTATTGTAACATCCTCCCTCCCTCCAATTGACGAGTTCTCGTCCCACCCCACTAACACTGCCACCAACACCTTGCTAACCACTTTAACTGCATCACTTGACTCTCTCTGTCCCCTGTCTACCAGGCCTGCACGATCTTCTCCCCCCTGCCCGTGGCTTACGGATGTTATTCGTGAAGAACGGTCCACCCTTCGAGCAGCTGAGAGGAGATGGCGCAAGTCCAAAGACGGTCTGGACCTTGATAAGTATCACTCCCTCCTCAAATCCTTCTCTTCTCACATAACTGGTGCCAAAACCCTCTACTTTCTTAACAAAATTAACTCCGCTTCAAACCCCCACAAACTTTTCTCTACCTTCTCCACCCTTCTTAACCCACCTCCCCCACCCCCTCCCTCCACCCTGACAGCAGACGACTTCTCCTCCTTCTTTGAGAAAAAAGTCGCCGACATTAGCAGTCGGTTCCCTAAACCCACCCTTCCTACCCCTTCACCCTCCATTTCTGACCCAACTAAATGTCTAAACTCCTTCTCTCCCCTGTCCGAGGCAGAGCTCTCTGACCTCATTCTCTCTCATCGCCCCACCTCCTGTCCCCTTGATCCTGTCCCCTCCCCTCTCTTTCAAACCATCTCCCCCTCTATCATAACTTTTCTGCTCCATGTTCTAAACTCCTCTCTTACCTCTGGCACCTTCCCCTCTGCCTTCAAACAGGCCAGAGTTACCCCTTTACTCAAAAAACCCTCCCTTAACCCTGCCGTCCTCCAGAACTACAGACCGGTATCATTGTTGCCCTTCTTTTCTAAAACAATTGAACGTGCTGTATCTAACCAACTGTCTAACTTCCTTTCTCAGAACAAACTGCTCGACCCCAACCAATCGGGCTTCAAGACCGGCCACTCCACAGAGACTGCCCTCCTTTCAGTCACCACTGCCCTCCAGTCTGCCAGAGCGGCTTCCAGGTCATCCGTCATCATTCTGCTGGACCTTTCTGCGGCGTTTGATACGGTTAACCACCAGATCCTGCTCTCCAGACTTTCTGAGATGGGCATCACTGGCACTGCACTCCAGTGGATCTCATCCTACCTGTCGGGAAGATCCTACCAGGTCTCCTGGGGAGGCAAACTGTCAGGCCCACGCCAGCTCTCCACTGGTGTCCCACAGGGCTCCGTCCTTGGTCCCCTCCTCTTCTCTCTGTACACCACCTCACTTGGACCAATCATCACCTCCCATGGCTTCTCCTACCACTGCTACGCTGACGACACGCAGCTGTACCTGTCGTTCCCTCCGACCGATCCGGGGATCTCAGCTAGGATTGAGGCCTGCCTCGCAGACATCTCCGCCTGGATGACTGAGCACCATCTCCAGCTGAACCTTGCCAAAACAGAACTTCTCATCATCCCGGCCAAACCCTCCATCTCCCATGACTTCTCAATCACCCTGGGATCTGCGACGGTGACCCCCTCATCCTCTGCCAGGAACCTTGGGGTGACCATGGACGACGAGCTCTCCCTCACGGCCCACATTGCTGCGGTCTCCCGGTCGTGTAGATTCACCCTCTACAACATCCGGAAGATCAGGAGATACCTGTCTGAGCACTCCACCCAGCTGCTTGTCCAAGCACTTGTCCTCTCCAAGTTGGACTACTGCAACTCGCTGCTCGCCGGTCTCCCATCATGCGCAACCCGCCCTCTTCAGAGAATTCAGAACGCAGCGGCCCGTCTGGTCTACAATCTACCCAGACGCTCCCACGTCGGCCCGCATCAGATTCAAGACCCTGGTACTGACCTTCCGAGCAGTGAACGGAACTGCGCCCGACTACATCAAGTCTCTCCTGCAGCCTTACACCCCCACCCGCCACCTACGGTCTTCTTCAGACAACCGCCTGGTGGTCCCACCTCTCAAGACCGCCCGGTCCCAGCACAAGCTCTTCTCCTGCCTGGCACCCCAGTGGTGGAATCAACTCCCCACCTCCATCAGAGACACGGACTGTCTCTCCACCTTCAAGAGAAGGCTCAAGACGCACTTGTTCCGGGAGTACAATGGTACTTAGGAATGGTTTGCTGAATCCAACGCTAGTTTCCTCAAGGTTCACAATGACTCTTGCTTAGACTGTTGCTCTTGTTGGTTAGTGGTAGCTGATTTAAACTGTTGTATTCTTCTTTTTTAGTTGATCCTATTTTTATTGCTTTCCTACAGGTACACCTGCACTTAGAGATTAATGTTGTGTAATTTTTAACTTGTTTAACTACATGCTCTTATGGTTTCTTCCCTTTAGCACTGTTTTTTGGTTGTTCACAATATGTACTTCTTGTTTTTGACTACCCGCAATGCTGTGCGGCTATCTTGTTGTTATTATCAGTGACCTATGCACTTTGTGAAGCTCTCTCTTGGAAGTCGCTTTGGACAAAAGCGTCTGCTAAATGAATAAATGTAAATGTAATGTAAATTGAAAGCTGTTCTTGAACCATTTGGATACATGCATGTAAATGGACTCTTTTGAAAGCTGACACTCTGAAGTTATGTTCCTTGTTGTCAGGACCCCTGTCAGTCCTACTGGTGTTGAGTAATAGAAGCTTGAACACAAGGAAAGTGAAAGTTTCTATTTCCCCCTAGATTTTGTTTTGAAAACAGAGGCCTGAAGAAGCCTAGAGGTGGTAGGTATTAGCTGGAAGACAGAATTGGACCACAGGTTGAAGCCTTACCCAACTCAGATCAAAAGTCAAACATAATACCACAATATATTCATATTTGACACATGTTTTTATAAGAGTACATCCAGGCGTTTTCTAAAAGGGCCTTTTGGAGACTCCAGAATGACCCTTCTAACCAAGGTCAAATTCTTAGGATAAAAAGGTATAATTGTTATCTCTAATGAAAGGTGGTCCTTAGAACTATCATATATAACAGCTAAATCCCTCATTAGTATTACTGAAACACAAAAACTAAAGCATGAACACATTGGAGTGATTTATCTGATTCCCAGGATTGGCACACAAAGAACACTGACATATTGCGCAATCGACTTTTATTTTGAAGGCTCCACAAAACCTGGCATATGGGGTATCGCCATTTACAGCTAGCGCTAAGCTACAAGGATAACTAGCTCTTTTCATAGTCAGTCCAAGCCAGTTAGAAAAAATCGTGTAGAGGGGGCGGGGGGGGGGGTGGGCGGGGGGGCGGGCTGGACGCACAGACCTGGTTGGCTTTAGAGGACTGTCACCGGGGCATGGAAGCTCCTATTGGCTAAACCAAGGTGTCTATCAACAGGTCAGAGTGTAGCGGTGTAGCGGTAACAATGAAGCAACAAGATCGTGGCTATGTGTGGATATAATTCTTTGTTTGGACAACTACTCGACATGGTTTGATACTTTGGACCCTTGGGAATGTAAGCAGATGAGGTTTTGATGAGTTGTGTGCATACCTGGACATTCCTAAGTAATCGAAGGTAAGTACAACTTTTTTCTCTGGCATTGTTGAATGAACGGTCATCGGACAAAGACGTTGACGGCACTTTCTGTTGCAAGTTGAGCTTAAATTGGTTTATTTCAATGGAAGCACAAGAATCATAGCTTTCCAACGATGTATAACATGTGTACTAGTCGAAAAAAATTATTTATGATTTTTTATGCGTAATAACTGGGGGAGGAGGGGGCAGTGTTTCGGGCCCGCACGCAAAACAGGTTAAGGTGTCCGAATAACTAATTTGTATGTACAACAAAGAATAATAGAATATGTTTGATGTTTTGGAAATAAATCTTAACTACATTTCTGTTTAATTTAAAATGTTGTTCAAAATATCGTGATACATTTTGTATTGTACACCCAGTATCGTGATACGTATTGAACCGTGAGCTGAGTGTACACCCCTAGTTAGCAAGCTAAACCAGTTTACATGCCTACAGTCTAGATGTTTTCGCTGTCTTGCTGTTCTTGCATTCCTTGCAAATCAGCATTCATAAAAAGCAGATGAGCTTGTTTAGCCAACATTGACTCGACGGGCATGGCTGATGTTTGTCTATACCGTTGTGTACAAGATCCCTGTGCAGTTCGACCCCAAGTTGCAGACTTACTCAAACCATTTCTTAGCAAATCCTTTTTTAAATTGTTCAAGGTTTTCATTCAAAACTGTCTTTGGTGAAATGGTTCGAGCAAATGAATAAATGACTGTCGAACTTCACAGGGATGTCCTCATAGAAAAACATCAGCCATGCCCGTCGAGTGTCTGGTTCCTTGGGAAGATTATAAAAAGTGTCAGCATTCCCAGTACAGCCTGGAACACTGCATTTACGATGGTCCAATTTCAATAAACTTTAAAAACGTTCAAACATTCTCCTTTGTTGTTTGCATGTGTAACGGTATGTAACGGACGTGGTCTTGCTCCGCCAGGGCCGTCGTTCCCTGCCATCGGGAGTCGAACCTGCCACCTCTGGACTGCCAAGCGCAACCACTACCAGCTACGCCAAAGAAAAGCTAGCTATTCATTGACGCGGGTGGCCCATTACATACCTGAGGAGTGAGTTTCACATCGGTTACATTCACCCCTCTGAAACTCACTCCGGCGGTTAGCTGGCACTAACCTCGTGAGATCCGGGTCACGGCACCAATGTAACGGGTATGTAACGGACGTGGTCTTGCTCCGCCAGGGCTGTCGTTCGCTGCCATCGGGAGTCGAACCTGCCACCTCTGGACTGTCAAGCGCAACCACTACCAGCTACGCCAAAGAAAAGCTAGCTATTCATTGACGCGGGTGGCCCATTACATACCTGAGGAGTGAGTTTCACCGATTCACATCGGTTACACATGGACGTACACAGAGCAGCGGGCAGCTAAACTAGTGTCTGAGATCCAGGGACAAAACACCAGAGGGCTGGTCTGCATGTGAATGATGGGGCGTGACAAAGGTGATGCTTTTTCAAAACCGATCGTTTTACAGCTGCAGTTTCAAGTTGTGAGATTTAGATAGGATAGAGGTGTCATGGGACTTTGAGGTTCACTGTATGTCCATTTTACCCACCAAACTGTCGTTATTCAACTATGACAAGGTAAAATCGCTTTTGCAATCAATGACCCCTTAAATATCTTTGTGTCCAATCACCGATTTTATTTCTGAAAACTGCCAGATACTCATGACAACATGAGCTAAAAGAACTTCTAATTGGTTAAGGGGTCACTGGGCGTGAATAATACATGTATCGTCCATCCATCTTTTGCCGAAGTGGAGCCAGAGAGGAAACCATGGAAGATTTCCTACAGTGTTATATTTTCTGCTTCAAATTTAAAACTGAGGAGATAAAGAAGTAAGTTGTCTGAGTAAAGACAAGTTTCTTAACATGTTGTCAATATTGTCAATTAAAAGTCAAAACCTTTTAGTTACGAAGCATTTGTTGGAGTAACACAAATTATTTCAGGGAAAAATTGTATGACTCGGCTTTGGCGTTCTTGACAGGCATCTACTGACATTAGTACTGTATAATAGGGCTGGGCGGTATGGCCTAAAATGTTTATCACGTTATAATTCATAAGCACTGACGGTGACTGTATATATCACAAAATATTAGTTATTCTTAAAATTAGAGATGCACCGATCCGACTTTTTCAGTCCCGATACCGATGCCTGGGCTTTGTGTACCCGATACCGATCCGATACCGTTGTTGAATTAATAATAAACTGTATACCTCCCACCTTAAACCTTCCTTCCACCATGTGGAAAAGACAAAAGGCACCAGACTTTCCTAATAAAACAAAATAACAGATGTAATCTACTGCATTCTTATTTATTTGTTATTTAAAAAACTATTGTGCATTCAAAATGCGAAAATAGAATGTAATCAAACGTAGGGCCTATTAAAATAAATTAAATGTAGAAGAAGAAATAAAATAGTGTATTGGTCAAACATACAATAGTAATCAAACAGCTACCAAACATTGTAAACATGTAAAAATATTTGAATTTGTATTTATTTGTTGTCGCTGGTGTGTGAACCATGGAAGTTTTTAGCTTGAAGCATTGCACTGTGCGGTGTACAGCTCGTGTCCAACCAGTGGACAGAAACTTAAAAGCAACATGGAGCGAGCCAAAGAGTTTGCTATGTGGAGATATTTCACGCTTGCAATGCCAACTAGTTCGTCGGCTGTTTGCAATGTCTGCAAAGTAAATGTTTTGACGGGTGGTGGTAGTACTGCAAAGTACAATAGCACAATTTAATCAAGCACATCCAAAAGCACAATGATAGGAGCACGCCGAATTCCTGCAGCTCAACGACTTTACTATACTGTAGAATCTACAGTGTAGAACGAGTAGCGTCGCACATATGTGATCGTTCGAATACGGGTCTCACAGCTTGCATATGCGATTTCGAAAATTCCAACTGAATATTTTCCGATAGTTTTTGTCTATGCGACAAACGCTGTATGGCTTCAATATGTACTAATGAGAAGGCTAACAGGTAACACTAGCATGCTTGTAGCATTGCTTCGAGTATTATGCTTGGCACCGTTGGAAATATTTAGAACTCATGCATCTAAAGGTTCGGTTAACTCATGCTGCTGAAAAATGACATAGAATGTGCTGTGAAGAAAAGGATGGATCGGCCAGTGGATCAGCAACATTTTCCGATACCCGATCCAGCTATTTTGTCAATATCGGGGCAGATATCCGATCTTAGTATCGGATCGGTGCACCCCTACTTAAAATGTCATGACAATGCAATCCGCACTGCAGCGGCTAATCTACCGCAATCGGACGGATTTGGATTGGGTAACTCCGGTGTCACATGAGTTGAACTTTCCAACTTTTGCAGTGCTTTGCCACGGAAGAGCGACTTTAGCGCTCAACAGTAGCCTACGTTTAGGGGGGGGTCAAGAAGACTTTGTTAAATATTTGTAGTGAGTTAACTATAAACGCTTATTGCATGGTTGAATACTCGATTCTGTTGGCCTTCAATAAACATTTCACAATTCTAACCAAACTGGCATTTGATTTGTTAAACGCATTCTGTTAGATTGTCATATTTGCATATTACATAGTGATTTTCCCCTCATCCCCCCCACCTGGAGTTCACTGACCACATGAAAGAGCTGAGGGTCTATAGAACTATGTGGTGTCCTTGATAACTATGATCTGACTCAGCATGTTACAGGTCCCACCCACAACAAGGGGCACACTCTAGACCTAATCATCACCAAAGGTCTGAACATTTCTAAGGTTGCTGTGACTGCTGTTGCACTCTGATCATTTCTGTGTTTTCTTTGAGAGTGCCATCTCCCTGCACACAAAATGTCCAAACCGAGGTTGTGACAAAGCGTTAGATCAAAAACACCAGTGAACTATTTATTCCGAAGTTCTCCTCCACACCAGCCCTCTCTTGCATCTCAGTCAATGAGCTTGTGGATGGCTTCAATTCTAAAGTAAAACTTGTTATTGATGCCATCGCACCCACTAAAGTGAAGGTTGTCTCGGGTAAGAAAAGATCCCCTTGGAGGGGCCACGCTGGTCAGAATAAAGAAAAGAGTGTCGGAGAGCTGAGCGCAGATTGCAATTATAATTTGGAACTTACAAATGCAAGGCAGTCGTAACGCAGAGAAACTAAAGGGTTAATGTTAAACGGATGTTAGTCTTAACTGACTGTGGAGTAAACCTATCAGATTAAGATGGTTTGGTGGTTTGGGCCAATTAAATGACACCTAGATATTGACGGGTCGCCCTTGCAAAAGAGCGGGGAAAAACCCTAGGATAAAAACGGAAGATTTAACCCCTAGGAGAAAAACGGAAGATTTCCTTCAAAGAGCTTGATGTATGTTAGAGGAAAAAAAAAAAAGAGAGAAAACGATTATAAAGTAAATCAAAATGCTCAAACTAAGCAATAATAACAAACATATTATTATTAGAGACTGATCTTTTAGAGCCTGGAACCATCGGTATTGGGAAACGGCAATTGCACACTTTTGACCGTCTTGGTCAGGTTTTTTGTTGGGATACGTTGAATTGGATGGCGAGCCAACCCACAAGCATAAAGCTGGAAGATTTGAAACCTTCATTTTGAGGACGAACTATTCTCTTCTTTCATATTGGACTGGTAACAAGCTGATTCTGAAACCACCAATGGTGGTGATTTGTTTTCTTTGGTATAATTTAATTGAGCTGGAACCAACATTCATGAATATTGTTTTATGTTTCTGTGTGATCCAAATTGTGTAATACGGATGTTATTGGAGTCAAAGGGTGCACCCAGAAAGTAATTGATTGTATTGATATCTGTGGGAGATTGTTCTATTAATGCATGTAAGACCGTTTCTTTGTCTTCAAGTAAAAAAATCACAATACATGTTGCAACTCAGTACTGCTGCTACCTCTTGTTCGCATCTAATTTCTTCTGATCAATTGGCCTATTCTTTCCATTAAGTATAGTTTTCAACTTTGTTACACAGTCCTTCTCTGACATCATAACCAAAAACTATAAAAGTACATGCGCCTTATTTGCTACCCTTGCCAGACTAACAAACCCTCTGGTGTCAGTAACTGCTACATTCCAATCCACCTGGGCATGCAATCAATTTGCCTCCTTTTTCGCTGACAAAATTCATAAATTAGACAAGCAGTCGGTGCCTCCACACCAACCACAGGGTATGTGCTGTCCCCATCTTTAAATAACATCCATTCAAATATCATGACACAATTTCATTCAATCAACCAAAGAAGCCTAGAAGACATTATACAACATCTGATAACATCCTCCTGCAGCTTGGATATTCTACCAACACACTTTTTCAAAAAAAGATCACACTGCATGACCACTGATCTTTTACAAATTACATCCCTTCTCTCAGGTGTCTTTCCACAAGCCCTAAAAACTGCAGTTATAAAACCCCTCAAAAAAGGCTAGTTTATACCCTGAAATAATGAAAATGTATAGGCCAATATTAAACCTCCCATTTTTAAGTAAATTAATGGGAAAAAGTGATTTGTCAAAAATAACTGTTTAGATGTAAGTGTTTCCCACAGATTAGAAAGTTAGTTGTGGCGGGGAGGGGTTGTCAGACCGGGGGGGGGGGGGTCGTAATAATTCCTTCGTTAATAATTTGTTACACAGTTAATTTGTTACATTAAATATTAATCCAAAATGATTCACATCTTCACAAAATTAACAACAACTAACATATCATTTCTGCATTATGCATGTAGCAAAGCTAGTGCTAAACAACTATTTAACTGGTCGGCTCCATGATGCCGGGTAAGTAGCTAGCTCCTGAGACTTCTCACCAAAAGAACGAAGGGGAACCTTCGCGTAAGGTACCCAGCGAAAAGTAGCCTCAACATTTCCTCGACTTTTAGCTACGGCACTAATGCTGAAAGCTCGCTGATATAGCTGTCGGTCTTACTAGAACGGCGTATGTATGCATTGTTGCTAACGTGTGCTGACCAAGCCCCCACCTCTCGCCCCTCGGCTTTAAGCAACGGCCCCGGTGGATGTAGGTGGTATTGCATGTACGGTTAGGCTTCCGACTCTTCCGGTCGTTTTTATTCTTTTAACTCCATTCAACATTTACAAATCTATCTCCCCCCATTTTTGTTTGATTCTCGAACCTGGCTCATACTACTAGCTTTTTCATAGAATCATTTTTCCCGATTTTTGCTAAGTTTAACTAATCCGAAATGGGTAAACTAGCAACCCATTTATTTGCTTAGTCAATGAAAGTTGCCTGCAAATGTGCTGGTGGATACTAACAGGGCACGAGCACAAAAGTTCACATTGGCCGATAGCCGATTTACATGAGCTCTCGGAGCTAGGGAATAAAAGAGCCACTGTTTAAAGCTAGACAGGAAGACACGGAAGTGGAAAGATGGCTGCGTCCAGTCTCACGCTTTCGCTTGCCTCACTGCGCCACTGAGCACTTTTCATAGAAATGAATGGGGACGCCATCTTGGAAGACAAAAGTAGCTTACTGTAGTGATATTAACTCTATGGTGCTGACGTTGGGACTGTGTGCATATGTGAGAAAGACCCATGAGTGACAGAGAGACAGAGGGAGAGCAGGGGAAAGGAAATGCAGCTGAACGAATACGAAACGCAATATGTGGCGGCCGGTGTTGATTCTGTGGCGCACCGCCACAAATTAGTCTATGTGTGGGAAACACTGGATGTCTTCCAGTCTGGTTCTCGTCAGCACCACAGTACTGAAACTGCTCTTCTTAAGGTCTTCAACGACATCCACTTTAACACAGACAGTGGCAGAACTTTAGTTTTAGTATTACTGGATCTTAGTGCTGCATTTGACACGGTCAATCATGACATACTACTAGACAGACTAAAAGTCTGGGTAGGACTCTGGCGCAGCAGTTCACTGGTTTGAATCTTACTTAAAGGACCAACAATAATTTGTGTCTCTAGCTAATTACAGATCAGAGCTGACGAGGATGTGTGGTGTTCTCCAAGGTTCAATACTGGGGCCTCTGTTCAACATCTACATGCTTCCACTTGCTCAGATTATGAAAAACAACAAAGTGTGGTATCATAATTATGCGTTATGCAGACGACACACACATTTACATTACTTTATCACCTGGGGACTATAATCCCATACAAGAGCTAGGTAAATGCATTGAAGAAATCAACAACTGGATGTGCCATCTTGGAACTTCTATCCAAGCCGAGGATGGCCGAGGCCACCGAGCCACCGAGGATGGCTGCCACGGTCGCAAGGTGCGCTGTTTTGTATTGCTTTGTCTGTTAATTCAGTGTTCTGCCAAGATATCCGGGGTTTTCTAAAAAGAGAAGTACTTTAAACAACAGGACTACAACGTGGATTTATTTCCCACTTTTTTGTTTCCAGCAGCAGACTTAGTGGGAATTAGTCAAAGCCACCCTCAGCTTTGTCCTAGCAGCGAAACGTCGTAGGAGAGGTAAACGGGCCGGTGCTTTGGTGCGACTTCACCGGCGCGGAGCGCACTAGAGCTGTCCCCACTTGGTCGACTAGTCGATTTTCTGGTCGATATGCTCTTGGTCGAGTAAGATTGTTTTAGTCGAGCTACCATATGGCAGTGTGAGATCGGATTCCCGCTTGTGTCATCATTGCTGAATAAATGAAATGTTTAACAGAAATTGTAGATTATATTATTTAAGACAAATAAACCAACTCAAAAAATATATAATTTAAAAGAAAAGGTGTTACTGTTTTCCCTTCGTTAATCTGCACTTTGTTTTGGTTTGTGCACACTGCACGAGCACAATTGGCTGCAGAACTACAAACTCTGCCGTAGCCTGCTTTGTCGGTGTTATTAGTCAAAATGGCAAAGACATCTGTGGTATGGTGGCATTTCATTAAAGTACATTTACAAAGTACCAGATGATTTGAAAAACCTTGAATGCAAACTCTGCCAACAACGGTTTATTTTTCATAGTTCGACGTCGAAAATGATGTAGCCTACCACCTGAAAAACGTAAGTTGGTCTAGCCCTACTTCACTCATGCTAACGCGCTGGGTTGAAAAAGGAATATGCCTATTATAAGAATCACATCCAAATCGAATGACATTATCTTCTCCGGCCAAGACAAAATCTTTCAGGTTGCAACGTACCCCACTCGGCTTCTACGCAAGATCGCATGCTGCAAGTTTTCAGGCAGTGATATGCACGCTCTGATGATTTGCTATATTTTTTATTTGTAGTACATTGTAAGAGATACTTCCATTCATCTTCCGTTTTGTGCTTTACGGAGACATGGCTGAGTGAACTGATCCCAGACTCTGAAACCTGCTAGCTGTAGCGCAAACTGCTGACAGCAGATCGTGATTCCCTGCTTTCTGGCAAAACGAAAGGCGGTGGTATTTGTTTTTTTTATTGACAGTGGCGGGTGTGAATTTTCAGGACCGCAGTTCTAGGACCCTCGTTATGACGTGTCACTAGATCGCAACAAGACAGGCTATTTGAATGGTTTGGGAGAGGCAAGAAACAAGGAAAACTGGGTAATTTTATCATTCAGATATGGATATATTCAATATATATACACAATAATAAACAATAACAAATCGCAGTATCACATCCACCCAATACACCTGCATCCCAGGGATGCAAACACATGCATGGTCAAAAAAGAGAGAGGTAATTGACGCCCTCGCCCCGTGGCAAATATCCATACCTACATTCCCACCAACCCCCTGACATCCCTGGCCCACCCCTATATGCACAGAGTAAAATTACATTCTGTAGATCAAAATACACCAACACTAATTTGTAATATTCAATTTCATTTTTTATTCCGAGACATTAACTCTTGTTAAATTATCTAGCACTTCTTCTGGTTTACCTCCTTCTTCCTCTTCTTCCTGGCCACCTCTAAGGGCACTAAATGTTGATGATCCTAGCCAACTCCTTCAGCTGAGTAACAATTGCCGAAGGCGTGAGCACACCCAATTAGGAGGTAATGTGGTGTGACTGGCTATTTGCGCTGCAAGTAGAAAAACACTAGCCTGGCTGCCAGCCCAACAAAAATTTGGTCGGGAAATTGGGTCTGGAGGGGCTCGATTGCGGAAAAACTATATCCGAACAGGAGCTGTTCGGACCAATTACATTGTCAGGGCGGGCTTTATACGATGGACAGATGATCAACAGTAACGTAATCAACAACGTCACCAAAGAGCACTTGGGTTGAATTAGTTTTCAACAAACAACATATTACGTTGCTCTGATTGGTTGTAGGTCTATCCAATTTAACGAAGAGGCATTTGTTTTACGAGCTCGGTTGACACACGCCCCATAGTCACAGCCCAACGGAGAGTTTTCTCTAATCATATTCTGACTAGAATTATTAGTTAATTAGAACACTGCAATCGTTCAGATATTGAATGGCATCATTAATCTACAGGATTTTTGATCCATCATTTGATACCCCTCTCGGGGTAAATTGCTTTAAAAATCTATCAGTCCCACCACTACCAGCTCAACAGCGCAAATACAGGGAAAACAAAGCTGACTGATTATTAGCAAACTGGTTTAGTAGCCATTTACTGGAGCTGGCTAACAAATATGGGTGGGAACCTTTTGGTACCTCACAATTCGAATCGATTCTATGGCTCACGAATGGATTAAAAATCGATTTTTTATCATAACATTTTTTTGGTTGATTTTTTACATTTGTGAATCGATGTGAATCGCTAGAAGACTTAATCGCGATTCAAATGTGAATCGATTTTTCCCCCACCCCTACTAACAAAGCTGGAACATTCTGTGCTTTGGAGAATTGGATTATCTGCTACAGAAGAGCACATCCTAGTACCAGGCATAATACAATTTCCCTCACCTGGAGAGGCCGGCTTTGCTCCGTCTTGCTCCTAAATGCAGACCTGACCCCTGGACCAGTAAGTTAGTTTTACAGCTAAGCTAACTACTAGACCACCGACAGCAAACCATTCGAAGGGCATACAAATATGCAGGGTGTTGATATCACAGTGTGGAAACATAGCTAGCTACTTGTAATCACCCTGGCCTTTGCCTGTGGCATTTCTGCAGCTGTCTTGCCACTTCATGTAGCTAGTGCTAGCTATCTCCCAGAAACAAGCTGCTAAAATAATGTTCTACCATAGGTAATAGCGCATGGGTTTTTGATGTTAGTGCCGTTAGTGACTGTGGCTAGTTAATCAGCCACCATAAGATTCACTTTACTCCACCGTTTTTTTTTTATTAATATGACTATTTATATAGCACATTTCATACAAGAATTGCAGCTCAAGGTGCTTTACATAAAATCAATAAAAACAATAATACAAGTAATAAAAGTAATAAAACCCTTCTGAGCACAGGACGCAGTCTTTGTGGTAATCCAAAACAAACAAGTCGCAGTCTTTGTGGTTTCCCAATATAAATAAAACTCAACAAAACACAAGACAGAGTCTTTGCGGTATTCCAAACACACAAGCCGCAGTCTTTGCGGTATCTCGAGTCACAGTCTTTGTGGTTTCCCAATATAAAGTCAACATAATAATAAAACTCAACAAAACACAAGCCGCAGTCTTTGCGGGAATCCAAAAAATCAATAAAAACAATAATACAAGTAATAAAACCCTTCCAAGATCAAATTTGTAAAATGCTTTGGTAAAAAGATTGTTTTAAGCTGTTTAAAAAATCTTTTTATTATGACTGCTTCTGGTGACCTCTAATAGGCCTGCATCTGATGAGCGCAGGACTACACCGAGACTTCAGGGTTTTTCCTATATAGAGAAAATTTTGGCACGCACCAAAGCCGTTTTCCCAAGCGCCAATGACAAATCCCGAGCGCCAAAGGCAAAAAAAGTCTGCGATAAAAAAACTAAAAGAAAACTGTGTTCATCACGCGTGCAATTTATGTCAGCGAATATGTTCTCAATAGTATGTTTCAAGTAGGCTACAGACAAACCCTCGTTCTGTTTTGATCAATAATAATCAAGTTGATAAGCGTGTCTTCTTGTCTGATCAATACGCAACTGTGAGGTGCGCGAATGGACAGAGCGGCCACTAAACTGTCGTTCTGCTGCGAGGGCCAGCCCGACGTGCACAAATAGTACACCTGTAGCTTACAAATGCAAATTACATTTCCACTCAAAATGCTGACAAAAGTTTGATTTACGATTTCAAACACAGCCTCCATTGGTATTCTTAACCTGGAATGATAATATATAGTGCAGTGTTTCCTCCATGGCTTAATTTCTGCCGCCACGGTATTAGAAATCAGGCTGTACAAAAATTGAGTCCGTATATCAGCAGTGATTGTTAAAGTGCATGTCGAAGAATAGCACGGACATGCGCTTCACACCGCAGTTGAGATAGCGTGTGTGCGTCCTTGAGAACTGTAAGCAGGGTTCTAAATTAACACCCGCCAACCCGCCAAATGCGGGTTAAAATTCATTTTGGCGGGTGTTAATAAAAACTCACTAGCCAGTTTGGCCGGTGATACATGAGGCATTACATGAATGATACAAAGGGCTCTGTTTTCGGCATGGTTCTCGGTCATTTATCCCCCTGGCAGTACTTCCTGAGTTTCCCATGAACACTGTGCCGTTATGCTACGTGATAACGTTTTATACACCCATTGGCTGCGCGCAGTTGAAGTGAAACCGGCGCGAGAAACCGTGGAAACGAACGTCCACCAGAAAACACAAGGAAGAAGTCAAACGAAGCATAGCGGATCATAGGAGGTAATAAGAGCTAGCTAGAGTAATAAAGTAAAAAGTTAACTTAATGCGGCGGTGGTTAGGACAAAGTTCTGGGGGCGAGAAGAGGAACGAGGCAGGGGATGAGGATAGCACTAGAGAAACGAAGAAAAGAAAATGTAATGCCAAATGGCTGACGGGTTGGGAATGGCTTGTGTTTGACAATGAAAATGTTGTCATGTTTTGTAAGGATTGCCGCATGTAGTCTACGCATAAGAAAAATTATGTTGCTTACTGACACAGTCTAGTGTAATGTAAATACACTGTTCTTAATAAAGAGTATATTAGGTCAGTTTAATTAAAGCCTGCTTAGGACAAAATGTTACTGTAAATGCATTGGCAGGAGTCAATCTCATCATGATGCGAATGGACGTTTTAGCCATTTACAATAAATCGTGTCCTTACTAAGTCACGTGTTGGTGATTTCACATACCCTTGCATTATACTTCTGTGCTTAATTTTACTTCATTTTCTGTGTTTTTCATGCCAACAATATTAATAAAATGATCAAATGCATTCAGTGAAACTCCTAATTGTTCTTATTTTCACCGGAAAGAATTTGGCAAGTGGAAATTTTGATTGTCTGTATATCAGCAGTGATTGTTAAAGTGCATGTCGGAGAATAGCACGGACATGCGCTTCACACCGCAGTTGAGATAGCGTGTGTGCGTCCTTGAGAACTGTAAGCAGGGTTCTAAATTAACACAAATTGGCTGGTGATCAAAAAAGTTAATTTAGAACCCTGACTAAGTCGTATAACTTGTGTTGTCAGTTCTTAAGCCCATTATTGTATAAGTCTATAGTTCTTGCAAATTTAAATCAAGTTAACTGGTGATTTTTGTTGCCAAGAACCAATTATCTATAATCTAAAAAAAATCCTCACTCAATGTATTCCTAACGTTACCTAGGTTTAAATTGATGTATATTAATTTTATTTATGTATTTATGCATGGATGTGGACATGTATTTATTGATTGATTGATTAATTTCTAAATATGGCAGGTTTGGTCCTCCATAGCTTAGCAGCTTTGCTCCCAATAACTTCATTTTTAAGTTCATACCATGTGTTACTGATTTATTTCTAAATATGGCAGGTTTGGTCCTCCATAGCTTAGCAGCTTTGCTCCCAATAACTTCATTTTTAAGTTCATACCATGTGTTACTGATTTTTTTTCCTCCAGGATGCCAAGAAATTTGCTAAAATGAAATTAATTGCAATGTCGACTCCATGGATATGGCCTTGCGTACACAAATTAGGCCTACATTGAGTAAAGACTTGGACTCTATGCCTATCCTGTGCAACCAACTGAGCATCGTCATCAAAGATAAGTTACACGTGGCACATTTCAACATGGACTGTGTGTTTTAAGGTTCTCACCCTTTAAATGAACTTACCTATTACTCCATATGCCGAACAATAATTCCACGAAAGCAAATGACAGATTCAGACACAAAAAGAAAAACAGGTTTCGTGACGTTTTATCCGAGAGGATGGATCTGAAAGACAACAAGAGGATTTGCATTAACTTGATGTGTTGTTTGATGTTAAAGAGCGTCGCTGAAAAAAATTGCAAGCTAGCACTGTACAGCAAAGCGTTTGCTTACGATCACTTGACCTGTTCTGGAAAACGGACTAGATCTTGCTATGCGGTTTAAACCATTTTGTTTGTCGGACTAGGTAGACCCCGGAACTAGCAAGTAGTGCCAACAAGCACTAACGGCATGCGTTACGGTTCTTTTCCAAATGTCATTGTACTGTAGGTGTTACGCTTCACATGAACTGGCAGACATGCAAACGTTGCAGTCATAAGTCGTACTGACAGAATACAATTCGGGTTAGGTAACTAAAATACTTTTGAATGTCCACTTAAAGCAGCTTATCAACTAGCAAACCAGCTGTTGCATCGGATCTCAGCTAGTTGTAGCCAAGTACTGAGTCAAGAAAAGCAAGTATATATTAGCATTATGCTGGCTATCACATAATCAAACTAAAGCTTGGTCAAGACCTTTAGCCAACGTTACCTAAACCATCCAGAAATCTTTGCAAGGAGATTGAATTTATCAGGTTTGTACTCGTCGTCTTTAATAGATGAGGGTAACATTTTGATTAGTCTGTTGACTCGCTACTGCAACTTATTCTCCTTCCGTTATTTTTAAGGGCAGTTGGCAACCAGAGAAATGTTTTACTGCAACCTACTGGGCTGGAGTAAAAACTAGAGCTGTATTAAAGGGACAGTTCACCCCAAAATCTGTAGTACCTAGCCTATTCCTTTCACTTGGTTTTTAGAAATATAGGCCTATCCTTGATGGGACATACGTTCCACATACAATTTAGACTCACCAAATATACGTATTTTTAGTATGACTGCTTAAGTTTTGTAAATTATAGAATTGAGCTGCGGGCTCATTTAATTAGTGGTTGCAGGTGTGGCTGATTATAGGGGGGAGGAGTGGTTAAAAGGGGGACTGGGCCGAGGTAGAGTAGGCTGGTCAGAGTTGAGCATTCTGAGAGAATGGTGGCGAGCGTGTCAAAAGGACTGCCGGCGATGAAGAAAGTGAGTGAGAGGGGTTAGTGTCCCTGTGGCAGGCGGGGAGGAATATTTGCCTCCTGTTGCAGTTGGGGCGGGGGAAGTAAGGAGAGTGCTCCGTTGACAATTGACGACTTGACCATAACCAATTCTCCTCGGAAAGTGGACGACATCCAAAGCTCAGACTGTGGGGGAGGGTCTGCCAAGCGGTGAGCTAAGTATATAATTGACTGTTGTCCTGTCCAATTTTAACTACATTTTATTAAATTACCTGGCAGTGGGAGAGAACAGGGTGCGAGCAGGTGCACCATCAGAAGTGGGTTAGTTGGGTCTCCCCTACACGTGTGACAGAGCCTGTAGGTGCGTGTTCGAGTGGTTGCCGGAATTGCAGTGACGTTGGGGTGTCAACTGGGGGTTTGGCCCAGCTTTGAGGGGGCTGTGCTTACACAGAGTTGGGGAGGGTGGAGTGTGGTCAATGGAGAGCTGAACTACCTTAATGCCTGTGTAGCCTGTATTCCACCCATGGTTATGAATTTTAGAGAACCTTTGTCCAGACTTAATAAAGACTTTTGTATTGTTAAAACCCTCATACCTGTGTTCTTCCAGGCTGACATACCCAGCAGTAATTTCCTGCTTCACCAACGAACCCACATTTATTACAGTATTGTGTCGGATTAAAGAAACTGAACTTGAATATCTGGCTCCGTCGTTGTTCTAGCTCGGCAAAGCAAGATAAATTAAATAAGCCTATTAATATGTTACTATTGATGATGAGTGTTGCTTTACTATTACTAGCTTACAGTTGTTGTTAATGCCATCATTGTGGTGTTAACTGACATAATGTTACATAACCATAGCAATATTGTGGTTATCAGACAGGATTTATTAATCTTCGTCTTTGCTCCAGAAGACGTCAACAATCTATAATACCACGATTAACATGCAACGATATCACTTATTATATTAGGCTATAATTACGTTTTTCATGCCATGAACATAATAACGTTCATTACAGCGTTCATTAAATCTGCTTTAAAATAATAGAAATAAACTCTACAAACAACCGTCATGTATGTGTGCAACCATTTGTAAAACTGGCTATAGTAAAGGCAGGCAACTGCCAGTTGTTCAAAAAGTTTAATCTGGATCAGAATTATCTGGATTTTAAAATCTCATGTTTTGCTATTCAGGATCAGGTAAACCATCTTTTGTTCAGTTTTTTCAAAGCAACATTGGATTGGATCAGGGGCGATTCTAGGATCAGACCTTGTGGTGGGCTCAACCCCCCATGAGAATGTGACATGGATACAGTGCCTTGCAAAAGTGTTAAACCCCCTTGCTAATAAATCACTAATTTCACCGGATAACAATTAATACATTTATTTATTATTATGCAAAATATTGAATGATGATTCCCAGTGTTGTAAATGAGACTGTATAACAATGTAGGCCAAAGTAGTAGGCTAGCCAAGTAAAGAACAGGTTCAATAGCCAGCATTGGGTCACTTTTAAGTGTTTGTATTTGAAGACACAGAAAAAGGTAAAATAAAACAATCCAAACAGTTAGAGCCATCATCTGACCCAAAAACAATTGAAAACAAACAAATATACATTCTTCACAAATACAATGTGAACGTTTTAAAGATGTGTTTCAAAATCTGAAAAACACTGCAGGGTAACAAAAATACTTTCAAACTTAGTCTTCGGTTGTGGAGAGACCTTTTCTTTTTTTTTTACTCTACTTTTAGGAGGCAAATCTTAAGTTGGGCTTCGGTTTGCTGAAGTTGGGAAAGAGTGATTTGTTCTTCTGCCAGAAGAATCTGTACTTCTGCTCTTACATATAAATAAAAGTTTTGTAGCGACCCGCACAGACAGAGGTGTGTGGCATGTTGGGCTGTTGTGTTTTGTGGCCATTGATCAGTGTTCGCGGGGTCTGACATGCTAATCAACCTGCTATCTGCCAATCACAGGAATGCACAGAATGTTTGGTTGCAGGGCATCCTGGTGGTTTGTGGAGGGGCATGGGGCGGTTGGGCTGAAGGGATGGGGCATTGTTAGGACCAGGTTTTACCTTTTTGTTACGCCTGGGTTTCAAGAGAGCTGGTCGTGATTGTTTTGTGTGTGCTAGTACCATTCTGTTATTTGGCGTAGGCTACGGCCAAACAGTAGCCTGTGTTACCGTGAAACTACGATTCAGATTCTGTAATGTCATCCCATGCCTGTTGGTTTCAGACCTAGGCCGGTCATTATATTGGTGTTGGTGGTCAGAAGTAAAAACTTAGTGAAAGTTAGTCAGCTAGCTAGCTGACTTCTGTGGCTAGCTACCATGGCTGAACAGGGGTTGATTATGCTTCGAGGGACTCTGAAGGTGAAAGTGGAGGACGATTACGGCCAAGGAGGTGCGTGTGCATGGACGTTGGAGGATATGGCTGAGGAGATCGCCGGGGTGACGGAACTCAGAGGCCGCTGCGGGAGGACATTAAGGCGATGGCGGCTGAAGCAGGCCTGGGTGCTTCTTCAACTGTGCTTCACACGGATTCTGGTGGGCAGACCGAAGTGGAGACGTTGACGATTCGGCGGGACGAGGAATCTGGGGCTCGGATGGTAAACAAACATGGCGGCGCCCAGTTCCCGCTTTCTTCTGTGTCTGTTAAGACCCCGAAGTAAAGCGGATTGTGAAGCTTTTCATGCTCAGTTTGAACTGTTGGCACATTTTTGGGGGTGGTCGGATGAATATAGGGCACTGCAGTTGGTTCTATGCCTCACGGATGATGCTCTGGCCTGTTTGCTATCGCTTAGCCCCGAGAACAGACATGACTATTGCGCTTTGGTTGGAGCACTGAGGAGGCGCTATTGACAGTGTGTACAGCCTGGGCTGCTGCGCTCCGAACTAAGTAGAAGACGCAGGCAGCCTGGAGAGTCTCTGTGGGTGCTAGCTAATGATATTGAGAGCCTCTCTCGTCAGGCATATGCTCACATTCCCCCCTCCGTGCACAATGAGCTAGCACGCGACCAGTTCATACAGGCGCTCTCTCCTACAGAGCTGCACATACAGACCCAGCTGGCTCATCCTGAGTCACTGCAAGTAGCCTTGGGTCAGAGCAGCCCAGAGCCGGAAAAGCCTGCATGCGTGGCTGAGATGACAGAGCTGATTCGGGCTGTGTCACTACGGGCGGCGCAAAACACATGCCGGGGTCCCAGGGTCTGCTTGGGTTCTGACCAGCCAGGTCACCTGCGGCGGGATTGCCCCATGTCCACCGGAGCTCCGGGAAACGGCTCGGGGTCCGCATAAACCGGGTTGCTGCAGACCCCTGGCTTCCTTTCCCGACCACCATCATCTTCGGGAGAGGCCCTCCGGGGAAGCGAGGCTTTGATTTCCCCAGAAGCAGACGAGGGCGAGCGGATGGAGCCTGTTGTTGTGGTGGGCCGGACCTGTGTTGGGGACTTTTGTCATGTCACGGTGGAAGGGGTGCCCTGCTCTGCCTTGGTGGACACTGGGTCTACGGTTACCCTGTTGAGGCCAGACATTGTGCCAGGTTGGCAGGTCTGTGTGTCATCCTGTGTGGGTGGCACTTGTGCATGACCCTTGTATCCTGGGATTGGACTTTCTTAGGGCTACAGGCTGCCAGTCAGACCTACATGGGGGCGCACAGAGCTTTCAGGGAGGGCCAGAAGTCACCATGGCTCCCCGTAATGTCACATTACTTTTCCCCTACACCCCTGGCACCTGACATCCCTCTGCGAGCCTGGGCTGCGCCCCCCCCCCAGCCCAGCTATCCAAAAGGGGTGAGGAGGGGACACGGTCTGCAGTGAGGGAAATATGGGAGAGGAACTGTCTTGGTCTCAACCCCGGGCAGCAAGAACAGTTGTGGCAGTTGCTGTTTGAATTCAAAGACAGCTTTGCGCTGAGTGAGGATGAGGCGGGTCAGACTCGTCCGGTGCAGCATGATATTGACACAGGTGATGCTCAACCCATCAAGATGCAACCAGCATCTTGATGGGTCGAGAATCAGCCAGGAGGCGGCAGACAAGGCTGTGTTGGAGATGCAGCGGGCGGGTTTCATAGAACCCTCTGACCCTAACCCTGGGCGGCACCAGTCGTCATGGTTCCTAAGAAGGGAGGCAAGCTGATATTCTGTGCGGACTAGAGGCGGCTGAATGAGGTAACCAGGAAGGATTCATACCCCTTACCTCGTATCGATGAGTCACTGCACCTGGTTAGGGGGTCCTCCTGGTTGTCCTCACTGGACCTCCGCAGTGGCTACTGGTATGTGCCTCTCTCCCCAGAGGCCAGAGCCAAAACTGCGTTCTCCACTAACAGAGGACACTGGCAGTTCACCTGTCCTGTGCTTTGGCCTGTGCAATGCGCCAGCTATGTTTGAGCGTTTTATGGACAGGGTGCTGGATGGCATTCCCCGACAGCAGTGTCTGGTTTACCTTGATGACATCCTGGCCCATGGCAGCTCTTTCCAGTCAGCCCTGGGGGTGCTACGGTGTGTGCTGAAGCGGGTGGCTGGCGCAGGTCTGAAGCTCCACACCGAGAAGTGCCACTTCATGAGTATGGAGGTGTGCTTCTTGGGCCATCGAGTGGGGAAGGAGGGGATCAGCACCATGGAAGACAAGGTGGAGGCTGTCCAGGACTGGCCCATCCCCACCGACCAGCGACAGCTGAGGAGCTTCTTGGGCCTGGCCTCTTACTACAGGAGGTTTGTACGTGGCTTCTCAAGCATCGCTGCTCCCCTGAACTGCCTGCTTTCGAAGGACAAGGCCTTCACTTGGACAATGGAGTGTGACAAGGCCTTCAACACCCTCAAACAGGCACTGAGTGGGGCCCCTGTCCTCACCTTGCCCTTCATCCTGGACACAGATGCGAGCAATGTGAACATGGGCGGGGTGCTGGCCCAGGTGGGGCCAGAGGGGGAGAGAGTGGTGGCGTACTTCAGTAAAACCTTTGACAAACACGAGCGCCGCTACTGTGTCAGCTGGAGGGAGCTCTTGGCTGTTGTGGCTTCTGTCAGACACTTCAATTACTACCTGGGTGGCCTGCCCTTTACTGTTAAGACTGATCACTCTGCTCTCCAGTGGCTTATGTCTTTCAGAGAGCCAGAGGGTCAGGTGGCTCGCTGGTTGGAGGAGCTTCAGGCTTATGACATCCCAGTGGTGCACAGGGCAGGGGCACGCCACGCCGACGCCATGTCCCGCCGGCCCTGTACTGCAGATGGTTGCAGCCACTGTCAGCGGAGAGAGGAACGGGAGAGGGAGCTGTGTGCAGAGGATCGGGGTCTCTGCCAAAGAGTGTCGGGTGAGCGGACCTGTCAGCTGTGAGTTGCAGACTGTCTGTGGCTGCATGGGGGGAACAGCAGGGACGGGACGCAGACCTTCAGCCAGTGCTACAGTGGGTAGAGGCACAGGTGAGGCCACAATGGGAAGAGGTAACAGCACTCTCACTTGCAACCAAAGGGTTGTGGTCAAAGTTTGAGAAACTGCGGCTTGCGGATGGCGTTCTCCAGCGGGCATGGAAAGAGTCAGCTACAGGGGAGGAGAGGTGGCAGGTGGTGGTCCCAAAAGCACTGGGGAGGCTGTGCTCCAGAGTACTCATGTGGGGACTGGACACTGGACACTTTGGAGTCGCAAAAAAACTCTGCCGCCTCCGGCAGGGCTTTTACTGGGGGCAGCACAAGAGGGATGTTGAGGACTTTTGCCGCCGCTGTGACAACTGCACAGCGAGAAAGGGCCCCACAGGCCGCTCTCACGCTCAGCTCCAACAGTTCAAGTCGAGTCTTTTATTTGTCAGGTACACAGAACAACACAAGGTTAGACTGGGTACTGAAATTCTTAAGACAAGACAACGCAAGCACCTGGCATGACATAACATATAAGTACACGGAACACAATTTACATCAATGCTGAGTTCCCAGTGGGGGCTCCCATGGAGAGGGTGGGAGTGGATGTAGTTGGGCCGTTCCCCACCACAGACAGTGGAAACCTCACGGCCATGGACTATTTCACAAAATGGCCCGAGGCTTATGCTCTGCCTGACCAGGAGGCAGAGACCATCGTCGACGCCCTGACATAGGGGATTTCTAGCAGGTTTGGAGCTGCAGAGGCGATCCACAGCGACCAAGGCAGAAACTTTGAGTCCCGTGTGTTCGCCACCATGTGCGAGAGGCTGGGTATGCACAAGACCCGTACTACCCCTCTCCATCCTCAAAGTGATGGCCTCTAGGAACGCTTCAACAAAAGCTGGGACAGCAACTGGCCATCGTCTCTGCCAAACACCAGCTTGACTGGGACAAGCACCTGCCTATGGTCCTCATGGCATGCCGCTCTGCTGTCCAAGACTCCACCTCCTGCACGCCTGCCCTCCTCATGCTGGGGAGAGAGATCCGCACCCCTGCAGAGATGGCGTTTTGTCAGCCCCTGGATAGCCCTCCTGTTCCCCCGTGGTTGGAGTATGCCGGGAGACCCCAGGACCGGCTGGAGACAGCCCACACTTTCGCCAGGGGGCAACTGGTGAATGCAGCCGTGAGGCAGAAGAGGAACTGTGACGTGCACACCCGGGGTAGGCACTTTGTGGCTGGCGAGCTGGTCTGGGTCTACAGTCCCCTAAGGAAAAAGTGCAGATGCCCCAAGTTGGACAGTCACTGGGTGGGACCCTGCAGCGTCCTGGAGAGGGTAGGGGAGGTGGTTTACCGGGTGCAGCTTCCTTCCAGGGGGAGAAAGGTGACACTGCACTGGGACAGGTTAACCCCATACAGAGGGGCCTCTTCCTCCCCCAAACTCCAGGGGACCCTCACAATCCCCCTCTCTGGCCATGACATTCCCCAGGCACCCACCCTCAAGCGCCGCAGACCAGGCTCCAGACGGCCCACTCCCCTTGTCTCCCTCCCCGTGTCCCCGTGTGGTTCCCCGGAGCCATGGACTGTATTCCCCGTTCCTGCTTCCTTGTCCCCCATATCCCTACCCTTGTCCCCTTGTTCTCAGAGGGTCAGCCCTCTGCCACTGGTGGAGCCTCCTGTTCCACATCTTGACCCTCTGCAACCTTCACGGTCTTGCAGGCGAAGGAGACCTCCGTTCAGAGACTTTGTTTGTTCCCTCAGGATGAGGGACTTACAGTAGGCTGTGTTACCGTGAATAAACGATTCAGATTCTATAATGTCATCGCATGCCTGTTGCTTTCGGACCTAGGCCGGTCATTACAGTATATTAATTACAAGATCAAATCTAGTTTTATTTGACCAATTTCAAGTTTTATTACATTTTGTTGCTAAAAAGTTTTGAACAACAGATCCAGATCAAAACCAATATTGGATTACGTGATCCAATCCAATTTCAGAATCCTTTTTTTTTTTTTACAACCCATTTTCTAGATTGGATCCAATCCAACAGCCGTAATCCGATCAGATCACTTCTGAACAATTGGCCCCAGGTAAATCAGCGATCGGCTAATGTTCACTTTTTGGCTTGTGCCCTGTTTGTATCCGCAAGCACATTTCCAGGCAACCTTTCTTGACATAAGCAAACAAATGGAGTGCTAGTTTACCCATTTCAGATTGGTTTCAAAATTTGCACACATCTGTGAAAATTATTCAGTATGAGCCAGTTTCGAGAATCAAACAAGAATTATTGGGGGAGATAGTTTTGGAAATGTTGACTGGAGTTGATAGAATAAAAACCGGATAAGAGCCGGATGTCTGACAAGAAATGCAATACCACCTACATCCACGGGGAGCGTTGCCTCAAGCCGAGGGGTAGGGGTCTGGTTTCATAACCAACTTTTCCCCATGACAATGTTAGGGTGGACCTATAGATGGCGATATGTCCCCAGGAATTGAAACTGAGCCAGAGAGACTGGGCGGATGTGATGACACAACGTTTAAGTTATTTTAAAAACAAAAGGCTTTTGAAAAAACGGGGGTGCCCCTCCTCTGGTGGAGAGCTTAAAAACCACATGTGGCACTCTTCTCCATCTCTCTAATAATAATATTGCCAGGAATCTGTGTGCGTGTGTACAAATTAGAATGGGTTTAGTTTCCCACGATCAGTTCAAGAACCAGTATAGGTCAGCTGTAACCCAGTAAACAATTTTTTTTTATAAATTTGAGTTTTAACAATTTACTTAATTTGTCAGTGCATTCATTGATGATTGATAATCCCAGAAAAAAGAAACACAGTATCCCAAACAGCGCTTGTAAAATCAATGCAGTTGAAAACACAAACTGATGAATTCCATGTATGCTTGCTCTTTGGTCTTCCCCTCTCTCTCCCATATGTTTCCTGTCTGTCTCGAACTGTGCAATCAAAACAATGTTAATATCTAATACAAGGCATTGACTCTAAATTAAACACATCCTGCTCCTGTTTACTGCTTATACAACATGTGGCCTAAAGTAAGTTCACAAAGCTGGGCTACAGAGTGCTAAAGGCAGACGTTTCTAATGCATCCATTAGAAGAGAGCATTTTAGTACTTTTAAAATATTTTGTGGGGATTTATTATCCTTCAGTCAACAATTTAGAAAGGTTTACATGGTTTCAGAGCTCATAAACTGGAAATGGAATCATGGCTTTATCAGGGTAAACCTGTCATGACAATTATCAGGGAAAACCCCTCATACACAAACATCAATCAAAAAGACAAGGTCATGGGCTTCTTTTAGTTTCTTTACTGTATCAAGAGTTAGTTAGTTATTATGTAGTGTTCATGTTGTTGTTATTGTTGTGAAATGGCACTATAATAATGATAATTATATCGCATTTTATTCATACGGCATTGTTGAGGCAATCGCAGGACGCTTAAAGGGTGGTTATATGACTTTTTAGTTTTTATTATGTTAAATTGCATAATGTGTTTTTATGTCAAGCACACTGAGTCTGACTCATAAATGTTCTATATAAATAAAGTGCCTTGTCTTGCCTATGTGGAATCCCAAATGTATTTTCATAATGCATGGTCACTAGAAATTATCAATAATTCCTGAATGTCATGACTTAAGCATTTATTTAATTCAATGTGTTTTATTCATTATGTGATTTTGTGAAGGATACCAATTAGAGAGCAAATAAACATTTATAAAAGTATACTTTTTTTACAAAAGTTCAGAATTCAGTGAAAATGGTAATACGTCATTCATTAAAAAACTTAAATGAAAAATCTACAGAGTTGTGATGATGCAGATCATCACATTGTGATTATGTATTAAAAAGTTTTTTTTTTTTTTTTTTTACTTTTAGTCGAACCTCATACAGAGTTACAATAACATAATCATAAATCATTTTGAACTGAGATGTGTAATAACAGACCAAGCTATAATCAGGCTATCATTTTGAACCATTTAAAACAGGGTATTATTACAGAACCTACTGATTCTTGTTCAATTGGGATTGTTTCCTGCCATGCGAGGAGACATTTAAGATTGTTGTTAAGGACACAATTTCACTTTTACAGAACAGAGTTTTTGGACCTACGCCCTAAGTTGTGACTTTCTTTCTTCTTCCTCCTCCAGTAGACACAGCAGATGATGAGGCTTGTGATGACAGCGGTGCATACAACAGCTATAATAATGATATGGGTGTCCCGGGACACCCCCTCCCCTTTCCCATTGTTGGTGTATTGCCTGGTGGGTGTAACTGAGGCAGTGGGGGCCAAGGTGCTCTTCTTAGGAGCCAGGGTGCTGATGTCCCACCTGTCCTCTGGGGGGTCAGGTGTGAGGGATGGGTGGAGGACCCCAAACTGCTCATCCTTTAGGTCAGCAACGACCTCACCACTTAGGCCGATGGGTGTGGCACAAAGCACAACACTGTGGTTGACCTTGGCTGGGTGCTGTCTCAGCCAGTCGCGAAACGGCAGGATATCCCGGTCACATCTCCAAGGGTTTTGGGCCAGTAGCACCTCCCTAGCTGCTGTGAGTGTGTCTAGGGTCTCTTGGGGCAGGTTGGAGAAGGAGTTGTTGTGAAGGTCTAGCTGGCCCATCTGGCTCAGACCATCCAGGAACTTGCTTGGAAGGGAGTTTAGCTGATTGTGCTCCAGCGATATGTTTACCAGCTGGGGCATCCCCTGGAATGTGCCCTCCTCCAGGCCTGTGAGCAGGTTAGTGTGCAGAGACACTTCTCCCAGCTGCTCCAGCCCCCTGAAGGCGTGGGGGGACACAGAGCTGATCTGGTTGCGGCTCAGCACCAGTAAACGCAGCTGAGTAAGGTTCATGAAAGTGCTGTCCTCTAGACGGATCAGCCTGTTGTCGTACAGCCACAGTTCCTGAAGAGCCATGGGCCCAAACACCCCCGGGACCAGGCTGCTCAGCTGGTTTTCATAGAGGGAGATCTGAGCCAGGTTGGGCATGTTAAAAAACAATCCCTGGGGTAGGGATGTCAAGCGGTTGCTGGAGAGGAAAAGCTTCTTGAGGTTTTTAAGCTTAGACAACAGGTCAGTGTGTAGGTGGTCCACCTGGTTGTCCTGCAGAGACAGTTCCTCCAGGCTCACCAGGTCATCCAACGCTCCAACAGGGACCTGTCGTAGAGAGTTCCGATTGAGACGGAGAATCTTCACTCTGGTCAAGCCCCTGAATGTCTCTTTGGAGAGCTCGGAGATGTTATTCCTGGACAGGGTCAGGTGTTCCAGCTGACTGAGATAACGGAAAGCCTCCTCAGGAACGGATGTCAGCAGGTTCTTACTGAGATCGAGTTTCTTCAGAGCAGGAAGTGAGGCTAACCAGGTGGAGCGAAGCACCTCAAGCTTGTTGTTGCTCAGAGTCAGAGACTCCAGCCTCAGAAGATTCTGGAACAAGGCTTCAGGCAAGTCTGTTAGAAAGGTGCTGGTGAACCCCAAGGCACCCAGGTTACTGGTACGGTCAAAGGTGCCAGGCAGGACCTGCATGATGCTAGAGTCTTTTACTACTAATATGCCTAGGGCCTCTGAAAAGCTAGCAAAGTCCTCTGGTTTTAAGGTAGGGATGTTGGTGTTGGAAATATAGAGGGCGGAGGTGGTAGCAGGCACACCAGAGGGGAAATCAAAGATGGATTTTCCCTGGCAGACTATTTGGTTTTCCTTGCAAAAGCATTCATCCGGACATCCGCCCAGGATGAAACCAAGACTGGAAAGCAGGATAAAACAGTATAGTGTGATTGGCAGGTCCATTGGCCTCCTGGAAAAAAAATTAACAGCTTTATTAGTTGAATCATGAGCAAGTGAAAAAGTTTAATTGTGTATATATAAAATGATGATTGACACAATATAGCATGCTGGTGTAACAGACGTGGTCTTGCATGTTCCGTCAGAGGTATACGGGCCTCCGTCCACTCCCACGGGTAGTCAAACTCACCACCTCTGACTTCCCAAGCGCCACTACTACCAACTACGCCAACGAAAAGCTAGCAATTAGCTGACGCGGGTGGCCTTTTACATACTTGAGGAGTGAGTTTCACCATACACAGGCTACACTGGGAACTATCTATTTGGTATCGTCTGATCTTAAACGTCAAAGCAAAGTTGAAGCAAATTCTTTCCCTTTTTCCAAATTATGTTATGTTAAAGAGTTTATCTAAATTTAAATAAATAAACAAAGAAAAACAATCCCCCACCCTGCAGTGATGGCTTTTTTGCAAAGAATTCAGACCCCATATTGATCTCCATTATGTTATGCTTCTCGTAATCATCCTTGATTGGAGGATGTTATGAAATGATTGACTGTATTTTGTTGAAAGACGAGTGACACAATTCAGGATTCTGTATATTTAGTTTCTTTTCTTTACTCGGGAACTTGAGTAGACATTACAGGCAACGTGGTTCATGCTAGTCATTCATATTCCTTCTGACACTACGCATGCACAGTGCCTGGTCAAAGGAATTCAAACTGATCATTACTTAAACAAGATGAACATAGACGTATGTTCTACAGATATGATTAAGAAAAGCAGTGAATGATTCCAGGAGCACAGTGTGCTTCGCTGTTGTTAAATGGATGTTGGAAAACACCAAGACTCTTGCTAGAGCTGGCCAAACAAAGTTACTGGACAAACAGGGCCTTAGTCAGGAATGTGACCAAGAACCCAATTGTTACTTTTTCTGAGCTTCAAAGTTGCTCTAAAATGTGTTTGCAACCTCAGACTGAGATGATGATTCACCATGCAGCATGACAATGACTAAAAGCCCTAGAGTGGCATGGCCAAAGCCCAAAGTTCAGATCTGACCCCTTAGAAAACAAAGCACCATCAATTCCTGTGCCTTCCTTCCACATTTCCTTAATTTTAATCAGCAATTTGTGCACCCAATGTGCCATTTAACTGGCACTGGGTGAGAATAACTTAATGTTAAGAAAACAAAAAAAAGTATTGAAAGTTTGCTGATTTACATAGCGCTGTCCCAACCATTATTATGTTGTTGTTCCTAATCATTTTCAGACAGTTTTCCCAGTCTGTGCATTATAATCTGGTTACATAGACCACTTCTGAAAAGTTCTTATAAAAACGTATGAAAGGTTCTTTTCACAAAACCAAACGGCACACAACTAAAACTTTCCTGTCCTTTAACATACTCTTTGTATGTGAAGAGCATTGTAATCAATGACTTATCTCTACTTAATCAATTACTCCAAAAAGTCACAATCATACAATAACGTATTCCTAATGATAACAATTGTTTACATTGTTCAATTGCTTACCTTATACTGTGCCCGACAGTTGATCTGAACTAAACAAGTGTTTCTGTTAATTTTATTTTCTCTTGTGATAAAGCTTTGCCTCCTTTTTATCAGACTTTCACCAGTGCTTTAATCAAACATTCCACAGCCATCTACGCACTACCTCACATTGTCTACCTCTTCATCATTCTATCCTCATCATCTATCTTTTTTTCTGCTGTGCACATGACGCGTGTAAGTCCTTTCGTGGAGTTCAGCTCCACAACCTAGTGCAGATTCCATTAGTCAGTGTTCCTCCCTTATTCTGTCTCTCTCACAGGCAGTTTTCATGAAGTCCCACCCCTTTGGTTGGCTCAGTATCTGGGTTGAACTTGTTTTTGTAAGAGTGCGTGCTCAGACTCAGTATGAGGGATACATGCTGATATGTGCCTGTTTATGTTTGTGGTAAAGCTTGTATATATCACTTAACATCATTCAGGATCTACTGTTAGTATAGAAACGCAGATTTACTGTGTTATCAGAAGTCATGTGTTTTCCAAGTGAAATAAGTGGGTGGATTTTTAAAATTAAGTCCAGATGCTTGCAGTAGAACGAGATGAGGGACAATCATTCTTTTTGGAACATGTAAATGGGTTTGCTACTTTTAGGACAGTTAGGCTGCTCAATCAGCTATGTTGGTGTAATGTTTTCCCTGGAACCTTTATGATCATAACTTTTAAGGGAATTTGTATTATTTCTGCCCGTTTAAATACATTCTGTTCACTTAAACCCGGGCCCTAAAAGTTTCATGTGTTCTTGATTAGATACATTTGCATTGTAATTCCTCTGATGCAGTAGGCCTGTCTGTTCTGGAGATAATCTAACAGTGAAAGAGTTGAGATTTCACAGAAACAAGAAGTGTGGCTGGATGGAGTTAACATCTAAACTACAGGGTCTACCAGCAGCACAGGACCCTTACTTTAGGGTACAAAAATTGTACGGAAGATTACAACTGATACGCATTTACACAATGACATGGGTAAACCATGTGCTGGATAGTTTTTTTTTTTTCTGCATTATGTTAATGCAAATTGTGTTCAGGGTCATGAAATTAACCCCTTTGCCAACTGTAAGGAAGTTGCATTGCAACATTAGAACATGCATCATGAAAAACAAGATGTACAGTTACAGAATTCAATAACAAAGACTTGTATGCTTACTGGATGTGTTATGAATCCAACTTTCCCAAACGTTTAGTGGCACAGATATGACTTAAAAGTAAAACTCAAGGGTAAATTTAATATCCTCACTCTTGATTCTCTCTAATGTGGCTGTTAACGTGTGTTGTGTGTATCTGTGTGTTGTCTGAATGCTACTCATTGTTGTGTTGGCTCAGTGTACTGGAAAGACTTAATCACCCGTCGCCATGGTGATGAACTTAATTGGGTGTTTTTCAACTATTCTTCCTCTTTTGTTTGCTGTTTGTTTCAAATTAAATCACTTGCCATGACATTCATGCCATTAACCAATGAGGTTTTACTTTGCACTTTTTCAGACCTGAAATGCTACTTTTTAGCTCAATGCATGTTGAGAGTTTCCATTTGCTTCATCATTTAGAACAATATTTGCGTTATTATGTGATAAGTTATGCGAGTTAAAAATTTAAATGATCTTCATTTAGAAAGTGTTAGAGTTGTCGCAGAGATGTGAAATATGAAGCTTTTATCGAAATAACTACTAACCTGAGGCTGCTGCAAAGTTTTTGCAAAGCTCTTAATAAAGATAAAATAATGAAAAATTATATCAAATATAATATACAATATAATCAAACTATACAGAGTTCAGTTAAACTTGTCTGGTTACACTTACATTTAGTCATTTAGCAGACGCTCTTATCCTGAGCGACTACACTTAACATTATGGTTACATTTACTGCTATATAACTACACACTGTAGCAATACGTATAGTGACAACATTTTAGTAACAAAGGCACTGCTAATACTACAGCTACTAACACAGTGGTTCCCAACCCTGGTCCTCTGCATGTTTTAGATGTTTCCCTGCTCCAACACACCTGATTCAAATGAATGATCGTTAACAGGTTTCTGCAGAGCTGGATAACGACCCATTCATTTGAATCAGGTGTGTTGGGGCAGGGAAACATCTCAAACATGCAGGACAGGGGGTCCCGAGGACCAGGGTTGGGAACCACTGTACTAACACTTAATCCTATGTACCTACTGTGTTGTTACTATGGGAATTGATACATAGTCATATGGTAAGTAATGCAATCTTAATGTAAAGTCTTGCCTTCTGTCTTTAAATTATTGTGGTTTTGTGTGCAATAGATGTTTGTAAAATAACTGGTTCTTGTAATGCAATTCTGAAAAAGTAAAGTTTGAAAAACAATGACAAACTAAGACATCGAGAAACAGCACAGCACACTTGAGTTTCCTGTTTATTCAGATAGAACAATCTTATCTTCCTACTGGTCGATGAAAGTTCACAAGAAAGTAACAGATTCATTCTATCAAGGCTACATGTAGAATGCCAACACGTGAGGGAATGTTTGGAATGCTGTTTAGTTTTGTCTCACAGGAAAGCAATTTCTGTTACTGTAGATTAAAGTGTACACCACTAAGACTAGACAACTACACTGAGTGCCCTTTTCTCTGAAAGAATTTCACACCATATTCTCCTGAGACCCAACAATTCATCCCATTATGGACATTGGTTTTGTGCTCATAACCATGCTGTCGTTTATCATTCTTTTATTTTGTCTAATTTAGAGGGCTTCCTGGACCTCACCAATAGCTGTGTAATTACAATTTGTAAATTATTTTGGTTATCGATGCATAACACTGTAACGAATAAGAAAACTAACTTCTGACATTTCTTTTGCTTGAAATATGTCTGTTAGCCAAACCCATATACTTAATACTTTTAATATTTAAGTTTGTGCTTAAATGACTCCCCCCCCCCCCCCCCAAAAAAGTCAAAAAGTGTATAAAAATTTGTGACAATCAAACGCATGTCAAAATTACAGTCTAGCTGTGCTCTTTTGCTTCTGGATGGATAACATGTTTTCTGATGCCACCTCCCAGAAATCATCGATGGACTGTTGGAGGCGATACATCCCATATATGGTTGCCAAGATCAAAGTAACGCCTGCTGCTACTAACAGGATGTGGAGGGCCATAATTAAACTAGCTGAGGCACTATCAGAAGACAGGCTCCAGATATATACCCAGCTCTTCATGCGATTGTTGTGAATAAACTTTTGCCCCTGCTCGACCACCAGACGGTCGTAGAAAGGAGGGAAAGAGAGGAAATAAGAGTCACCTGGCGGGGGTGGGAGAGCTTCGGTGAAAAGCTGGAATGGGTTGTCTGACTCAAAAAGCACAATGTTGGGGCTCGTCTGTAAGGCTGTTGTTGGTGATGTTGTTATGATCGAAGTAGTGGTTCTAAAGGGGATAAAGGATGAAGGGGTTGAAGATGGTTTTGAAGGGGACACGTATATTTCTATGGGAGGGGTTGTCGGTAGATAGCTTGACGGCGTGGTGTCACACACTGAGAACTCCTCATCTTGTAATGAATACAATTTACGGAGCTCTAGATGCTCAGGACTGTAACATTTCATGTCCTCCTTATCACTGACCACACTTTCATGGCGTCTGATCCAACCCACAATATCTCTGATGCTGCAAGTACAGTCCCATGGGTTCCCACCCAAAGTCACAGCCCCCAAACCAACATTGGAGGAGAAAACCTCATCTGAAAGGGTGTTAAGATGGTTATTGTTGATCTGTATGCTATTCAGATTGGAAAGACGTCTGAAGATATTCTTAGGGATGGAGCGGAGCTTGTTGTCATTCAGCAGTAGGACGTTCAAGTTGGTGAGATTGGAGAACAGGTCACCATCTAAGACCTGGAGGTCATTCGCTTTTAGAGAGAGTCTCTGGAGCTTCGGCTGACAACAAAACAGGTCTTGAGGCAACTCCCTCAATTTGTCATTGAGGTGGAGGGAGAGCTTTTGCAGACCACTCATGTTGGCAAAGAGGTTCCAGGGAACAACAGTGAGGTCGGTGCCATACAGGTAAAGGTCACTTATCAAGGGCATCTGTCCCATCAGCTGGTCAGGCAGCGACTGGAAAGGATTACTGTAGAGGGTGAGTTTGGTGAGCTTGGGCATGTAATAGAAGGTCTTCTCTGGGACACCCTGAAGCCTGTTAGAGGATAAGGTAAGCATCCTGAGGTTACCCAGGGCCCAGAACACCTCTGAGGGGAGGCTGGCAATCTGGTTGTGGTGGAGTTTGAGCTCCAAGAGGTTGGCAAGCTCGTCAAAGGCTCCAGTCTCTATTCTCTCCAACTGGTTGTTATAGAGAATAAGGTACTGCAGTCGTGTCAGTGAGTGGAAGACGGTGGGTGGCAGCTCTTGTATGTAGTTCTTCCCCAAATTGAGGAAGCGCAAGCTGCTCAGGCTGCTGAAGACATCTGGTGCCAGATGGACAATGGCATTCCGACTCATTTCAAGCTCTGTCAGACTGGCTAGACCTTCAAACATCACAGAGGGAATGGATTCCAGATGGTTTCCATCTAGATAAAGTTGCTCCAGGGAGACCAGGGGGCTGAAAACCCTGGGCGGGAGGCTTGTGAGGTTGTTGAAGGACAGCTTGACAGACAGGAGCTGGGGGGCCACGTAGAAAGCCCTGGGGTGGACAGCGCTCAGGGAGCTGAAGCTAACACTGAAGCGCAGCATTAATGGCAGGTTGGCGAGGCTTTGCTCATTCAGGACCCTCACGTTTGTGTCGTTAAGTTGGAGAAGGTATGTGCTGTTAGGCATGGTCTTAGGCACGTCTGTGATGTTGCCAACACACTTGACAGCTCCTTTCTCATTGCACATGCAACTGCTGGGGCAGATTATGGTCTTGGTTGGAAGGATGGTGATGCACAGAAGGATGAGGATTACCTGCCACATTGTGCCTGTCAAATAGAAAATTGAAGTATTTTTTCTTCAAATCAATCAATTGTTGATATATTGACCACTGTATGTGACACTTCTATCTACCATTCTGCTTTTTCAAAAAATTATTATCTACTCACTTCCAGATTCTTGAATAGACTGTCATTACACTTAAAATAAAAAGTCATTTTTCTAACTATGAATGTAATTTCTTATAGTTGTAATTTCTCATAAAGTATTTATCCTTTTAAAAAGTGACATGACATAACCAGGCTAGACAAACGTAGATCATAGCAGTAATATAGTTTAGTAATATAACAGAAGATGGATAACAAAGAGTACCAACCTTTCAGATGAGCCACAATACTCTGCAGTCAACTTGACTATGATGCTGTTGTTCCTTATATTACTGGTATTATAGGATCCACAGGATAAGAGTCTATTTCTGTCTTATCACAGCCGTACACACCAACCACAAGCCAGAGCAGTTCCACTTGGTACCAAACTTAGTGAGATAAAACATTGTCACAGTTTTTCTGCTGTAAGGCAGACAACATTTTCCATGATGTGTTTTCCAGTATTTGATTAATTATTGCTTTTTTGTGTCCTATTGCATCAACTAATAACATGTGAGTGTTACATTAAAATGTTATTATTTATTTATTACACATTTGTTATAATTACACAAATTACATACCCATACTCATTTAGTAATCAGGTAAGCATGACAATGCTTTTATTTCATGAAGAAATAATACAACTTTAATTTAAAAAACAATACAGTTGATTACAGACTTATCAATACTGTTGCCTGGATTAGCAGTAGAGGGAAACAACAAATTATATACATGTAAACAAAAGACAATTATTCATCTTTAAAAACTTTTATTTCCAAATAATACTTGACTAAAACGCTTTTTGTTACTCAAATAATAATTAAAAAGTCAATAATGAGGTTTATTTAGTTACAAATAATACAGAAATTCATTCTAAACTCTTAAGACATTTCCTAAATTATCAAGTTTTGATAGTTAACGTTAACAATGACAGACAACATTGAAACATCTGAGGTGACTGTGGATGAATGAGGCTATGCCAAATTCTTAGCTTGACCTTGCAGAGGTTCTGCGTCACAGTAGGTCTGTCACACACAGTACTTCCAGAAACAAGCTGTAATGAGAAACATTAAAACCACTTTTTTGTCAAATGTATGAATCAAGATACAAAAGCTACAGTAATGCACAACATTACATTTAATATTTTGAACAACATTTACTAACTATATATATGCATTTTTTTTTTTGACAAATTAACTAAATAGCTCAAATACTTGCACATATAATACTTGTTTTGCTGTCTGTTTAATGGCATAATTATTAACAGTACAGTACTTGCTTATTAGCAAACTTACCTTCAGCCCTCTTCTTAGGTGTGGACAATGCATTTGCTGTGAGCTTCAGCTCCAGATCATCTCTCAAAGCTTCCAGCTGAAGGAAGCGTACATTGCAATTAGAGACGGTCAGAGCATTTATGTTCCTGTCTCTATACTAATAGTAAATAGGCTGTGGTGTAAGCTTTACATACAGAAAAGTGTAATATTCACTTGTTGCCAGACAAATGACCTTACCTCCTCTAGCTCTGCTACTCTACTAGCCAAGTCTAGACCTGAGAAGAAAAATAAAGTCCCTTATTATATATACAATATTTCTTTCGTATCGTACTTTTTGTTAGATTCATAGAAGTTATTGAATTACCAAGAGCATCATTTTTCTCCACAGGCAGTAAGCTCTTTTGAAGTAGCAATGTAATAATCTTGTTCTGGACATCTGTGTCTTCTTTTGTGTGAATAACATTGTTTCCTTAAAATGTGGAGAATGGAAATATTGAGAAGTAAAACAAACAGAAGCAATAGTTTCTACAGCCATTAAAAATGCAAACATCTCCCCATTAAACTGATTAACACTCACTGGAGCAATCTAACCAAATGAATCCCAACCAGCCTACAGCAGTAACTCACCAGGACTAAGGATGCTTCTGCCCTCCACACCAAACACCCCCTGCAGCAGTAGCAAACCCAGGAATCCCAGGTAATATAACACAAGTTTGTTCATGACACCAGAGAAATGGTCAAAGAAAAATGTACTGACCCTCCAACCAGACAAGGAGATCGAATGTCTCGGGTCCATTCCAACAATACCTTTATATACTTTAAAGGGAGAGAGGAGGGGCTTTTCAATGCACTAAATCAATAGCTCGTTGTTGTGGAGATTGTCAATAGACAACCTTTTTCACAAGGGACCATGTGATGTCTGACAGAAATGTGATGATATGACGTTAGATGTAAGGCCAATAACTCTACATCACTGTGACAGGACAAATCCACTGGAGTAAGGTAGTCGTCAATCACCTGTTATTTACGACAGGTGCTCTTGGCTTCTTGAGTATATTTCTTTTATATTAATCAGCTCTTTAAAAAGGTGGAGGGGTAGAATTTCTCGCTGTGGAGTAGAGGAGAAGTGAATTGGTTATGTCCCCTTGCTGCACTGGACCCAGAGATGGTATTGGCTGTGGAGCTGACGGACTACCTTCAATAAGAACAACCCATTTAAGAAATCACCTCACAGATGACACTGAGATGTAAATAGACTATAAGTATCTTGCACTGTATGTAGCATTGCAACATATCTGTGGAAAGGCAAAGATAATTGAATGAGCTGGAATTATTTCTACTAGTGCTTCAAAACATCAGAGTAATTTACCCACTGAAGCCCAATTACCAATCCAAACAATTGAATATATAAATATGTGAAGACGTCAGGGTAATCCATTGTTTTACTATAAACCTTTGGCTGACTAGTGTCTACATGTAGTGAGTAGATTGGATTGATAGAGTAAAACAGCAGTGTAATCTTATCTATGTAGCTGAAGTTTTAAGTTAATGTATGTAGTTTCATGAATGCATTACCAACTAAATACATTATTCATTCACCAGGGGGTGCAATAGTCCCAATTTATAATAACACCACTAAGTCATACTATACCATAGTCCTTTTTTTATACAACATAGTGGGTTACACAACTGCTTCTGTTTGACGCGCTGCCAGGAATAAAACATTATAGGTTTAATTTGCTCAGATACCCTTCCTACAAGCCTCACAAGATAATCTGACATGCTATGCAATTAGGTATGTTCAATTAAGCACTTGGTCACATGGTGTACTGGCGTGTACATTATAATACTAAACGACGATCCCAATGTTCAAAATTGTATTCTAGTCTAACCACAACCGCAGCTGCATAGGAAGGAAGAGGAGAGTCAGTGGGATGCGCGCAGAAATCTGGCTACCCAGCGACGAGCTGCGACGATTTCAAGTAGCTACCAAAACTAATCACAGAAAAGGGCGCCCGTAGTACCTGAATCGTCAATCGTGTTTATGACAAAACGTAATCAATCAACAGTCCGGTAACCTTCGGGAAGTCGCGGAAGTGTAATTCAACGGGACGGATTTGACACATCACTGACAACATGGCTGAATTTAGCATTGATCAGAAAAAACTACCCGGAGTAAAAGAAGGTAATGGAAATGTCTGCGAGCTTTGTGTTTAGCTAGTCTAGTCAATCATTTTTGTGAAAGGTGGTAGCCTCCGTTTCTGTATATGTGTGGCGTTTCTATCAGCTGTATCTTTATTTTTTGACGTACAGCTACCTAGGATAGCTATCTAGCTAGATACCTGGGACAAGAGCAAGCAAGCGCACCTGCTACTAGCTAAAGCTCACTTATCATGGCTAGCTAGCAAACGAACCACCGTTTTTAAGTTGACATGTAGCTAGCTCGATTGTATTCTGCACTAGCTCGATGCTAGCTAGGTAGGAAACCCATATAGGCCGTTTGACTTGGGGAAATTGTTCAGCAAATTGGATACGGGAGTATCAAGGACTTGTTTCTGAACCAAGTGTGTATTTCCAACAAGAAGGCAGTCGGGGTAAATTGGTAAGCGTACCTTCCGACTGTGCAAGCAAAGTATTCCTTTACAGTAGATTGCTTGCATTTCAAAGTGCCTGAGCCGGTGCCTCAACAGATACATGACGGTCTTGACGTCAGAAAGTTAGGTCAGGTTTTTTTTTTTTAGGTAGTAAGGTTTTTTTTTTTTTAGGTAGTAACCTAGGTGCTAAAGGGCAGGACAAGATGTAGCGTTAGTCATTAAACACATCAGGGGCGGTGCTAGACATACAGCTCTACTGGGGCACAGGACCTTGCTCATCATACGTACAGTTCAGAGACTTAAATTTGATATCAACTTTGGTAGGGACATCGATAGATAATGCTCGCGCGCGGGAGCCAATTTGTTCGCAATAACTTGAGTGCAAATGCAGTTTATTGGAGCTTCTTGTAATATAATACCTTGGACACATGTTATTATGTTTGTCAAAATAAGATGATCGGTACCCTATTATTTCGAAAATTGTGTTGTAATGTTTTCTTAGCCTACCTCAGTTCTGACTTGCTTGCCGACACTTATGTGTGCGCGCTGCAGTGGCTATTACAGCAAGCACAAAAGAGCGGGTGGACATGGAATTCTGCAGGCATGCATCATCAACACATTTAAATATTTTTCGGTTAAACTACAAGCGTTGATTGGGATACTGCGTTTCTTTTTCTGGGATTGTCAATCTAAATGAATGCCCTTAAGTAAATTGTTAAAACTTATTACATAATCTTTTTACTGGGGCACAACAGATTTATACTTGGGCATGTGCCCCAGTAAAAAAGGGTCTAGCAACGCCCCTGAAACATTCAGAAGGTTTGAGCTGGTGGTAGCCATAAACACTGGTTGTTCCCAGTGTTATGGCTACCACCAGCTCAAAGGGAAGGAAGCTGAGCAGAGGCAGCTTCTGAAACGCACCGTGGTGCATCTGGTTTGGGTTGCCAACTTCCTCAACCCAAAATTAGGGACACAGGGCCAACAGCTGACCAACAATAATGGAAATCGCAAGCTTTCATTAGCCATACCATAAACCTACTAATTTCAGTGTAATTTTGGCAAACTACTACTGTACTCGTTTGGATGTATTGTTCATAGTAATAGTCAAGACAATTATTACTAGTTTCAAATTTTGACACACGATAACGCTCACCTCACCAGTGGCCAGTTCATACTCACTGTCACCAACAAGCAACAACCGTGTCCCATAGCAACGTTTGCGTGAATTTTGGCCCGTTTACAGTAGCCAATTATTGGCCGGCGAGGCTGTGATTGGAATACGGGATTGGAGCTGTCCCTGACGGGACAAATCAAAATCATCCATAATTCGGGATGTCCCAGACAATTTAGGATGGTTGGCAACCCTACATCTGGTGTAAACTGCACCATTGACTCGAGTGGCAGCTGCGATCAGCTTTGGCAACTGCAACAGGCCGCAGACGTGTCAAGTGTAAAATAGGGGGTTAGACTATCTATATGGGACCACTCTTCCTTACCTAACACCTTATTTACACCTTAAATAAATAAGAATTTGTTCCGTCCTTAATGCAAACAAAATTTTCACCGGACACGTCTGCGTCGCGTTATGGCTCCGATGGAACCAGGTTTAGTTGTCTTTACAGCATTTCAGAACAGAAGCTGCGAGGCAGCTGTATTAGCAAGTTTGCCAGATACAATTTGCCACGATGCAGTGTAGGGCTGGGCGGTATGACGGTATATACTGTGCGACGGTAGAAATGTGTCTACCGGGAGAGATTTGGCTATACCGTTTCAACCGCGGTATACTTTATACTATATTTTTGTATTACACGTGTCAATTAAATGTCTGGTTGTTGTATTGTATATAAGACATCATATAAATCGCATTCTTGCGATATTCAGAATTGTAGTTTAACTTCTATTTGATTTGCTATTTTCGTTTGACCTGAAGCACATATGCGTTGGTCTGAGGAATTTTCGAAGTGGAGTGTATTTTGTCTAAGCGGACCACATTCATGCCGATGCTAATTACTTATATATTTGATGTCCCATTCTGCAGGTAACCAATTCGAATTGTTGTTCAAGTTTTATGTCTCGAGCTGTAAAATTCTTGTTGTAAAATTACACTGGTTGCCTTGCTAGCATTCTTGATCTAGGACAGGGGTCGGCAACCCAAAATGTTGAAAGAGCCATATTGGACCAAAAAACACTAAAAACAATTCGGTCTAAAGCCACAAACAAATTAAAAGCCTAATATAAGCCTTATAATGAAGGCAACACATGCTCTAAGTGTCTATATTAGCTATATTAGCCTATTATCAAAATGATAAGTAGGCTACAAATACCTAATGAGCATTCATTAAAAAAGCTAGCTAGGTTCCGTTACCTAGCAACCTAGCATAACACTCTTAGCAATGCTACTTCCTGCTAGTGTTACTTGTTAGCCTCCTCATTGTAAAATTTGAAGCCATATGATAAAGATTCCATAGTCGATAATATAGATAGGTACTTTATTAACCCCCGAACGCAAATTATTGTGTCCAGGTAGACAGATAGCTAGAAAACTCAACTCAAGCAGTCCAGAAAATCTTTAATCGATAAGTTGGATATTGTAGCTACAGTACAGTTTAAGTCTTTTGTTTTTAACTCAAGTGTTGTCTCATGTGAGGCAGTTGTTTTTGTTTGTAATAAATAATAGTGTGATGATGTACGGTATGGTTATTTTGTACCATTTCTCAATTTAATTTACAGAACAATTACTATACCGTGATATATACCGTAACCGTGATATAAAATTACTCATACCGTGATAGAAGATTTTGGCCATATCGCCCACCCCTAATGCAGTGAAATACCAGGGTATCCGCGGATCCTTAAGTCTTAAAAAGTCCTTAATTAGAATGACAATGTCTTAAATTCACGTTTTCAAAGGCCTTAAAAATGCAACTGAGCCGATACCATAACAAAGATTATTTTTGTTTATTTTTTAAATAGTGTTACAAAAATGTGTTCCTCTGTTTATAACAAAAAAAGAAGAAAAAGCGGAACCAACAACAGTTAGGTGATTGTGGGAGGTTGCTCAAGGTATCCGCGGATCCTTAAAATGTCTTAAATTCCGTAATGTCAAAATAACACCTTAACTAGCATTAAAATGTCTTAAATTCACGTTTCAAAGGCCTTTAAAAATGCAATTTAGCAGATACCGTAACAAAGATAATTTAGATATAGATAATATTCCCTCCTTTTCTTTTATTGTGTTCTTCTGTTTATAAGGTAAAACCCAAAAAGTGGAACTAACATCAAGTTAGATGATTGTGGGGGGGGTTGCTCGGTGCGCGTTGGCATGGGCCGGTATCAGATTTTGACGATATGATAACCTTGAGAAAAAATATCACAGTATTGCGATTACAGCTCAAATCTTTTTTTTGTTGAACACAATTTATTTTATTTTTAAAGAATATATAACATTTTTGAACAGCAGTAAACGTGACAAGTTAAATAGTTCAATTCTTAGTTTGTTTGTTTTTTACTAAAAAGAACAATACATAATTATTGTTTTAATTTTACTTATAGGCACACACACACAGACGGTGGATGACTTATATAAAAGTATGTGAAACCAGCTAAATGTAGGCCCAAATTTTTGCACTAAATCGCAGAAATGTAGAAGCAGGGCTCAAGTTTGGTCAAAAATTGAAAACTGCACCATTGACTAGAGTGGCCGCAATCGGCCTTGATCAGCTCTGGCGCCGCAGACGCATACGGTGTAAATAGGGGGTAACAATGTTGAACGCAGTACATTGGAGGAGGGAGGATGGCCAGTGCATATGCAGGGTTTTTCCTGGGTCAAAATGGGTCTTCGGTGCTCCAAAAAAATAAAATAAGTCTGTATTACCGTATCACTTTATTAGCAGACATCTGTTTTTATTTTTTCATTTCATAAATAATGGAGGCTATGCTTGAGGAAATAATTTTGCTTCCACTTTAGATTAAAATAGATAATAGGCTAATAGATTGACAATAGTCCATGCCCCATGGTGCTATCATGTATGGGTAAAAGATGATCAAGGTTTACCTCTTTACATATATATGCAAACTACTGAAATGTATATCAATAGAATCTAGAACTAACCAGTGGTCAGAAATGGAACACACAAATTAATATATTCAAGTTTATTTATTATTACTATTCATTTTTACTATACAAACTAAGCTAAGGGGAGGCAGTCAGTCACATCCAGCTTGTGAACTTTTCACCCTCCGCTTTTTGTTGACCCCCTGGTAGAAGGATCTGACAACGCCATGATAGTCTATCAACGCAATTAGTATTGATCAAAACTGGACTTGAAAAATACTATTAAACATATTCGCGGACATGCAATGCACAAGTGATTGATTGCGATGACGTTATAGCGAGCACATAGTAATTAACTTTATATATTTTTCTAATCAATGTATTTATTCCCAGGTGTTTTGCAATTTCCTTTTATTTTCTTGGTGCCTACACTATATATTATCATTCCAGGTTAAGAATATGAATGGAGGCTGCTTTGGAAATCTCTTCGAGCGGAAATTTAATTTGCATTTATACAGGTGTGTTCGTGCACGTCGGGCTGGCCTTCGCAGCGGAACGACAGTTTACTGGCCGCTCTGTCCATTCATAGTGGACAGAGCGGCACCTCACAGTTGAGAATTCATCAGACAAGAAGACACACTTATCGATTGATTTCTATTGATCAAAAGAGAACAAGGGTTTCGACTGTAGCCTACTTGAAACACACTATTTAGAACATATTCGCTGAAATGCGTTGCACGTGTGATGAACACAGCTTTTATTGTTAGTTTTTGTCAACGCAGACTTTTTTTTGTTGCCTTAGGCGCTCGGGATTTGTCATAGGCGCTCGGGAAAACGGCTTAGGCGCGCGCCCACATTTTCTCTATGCAGGAAAAACCCTGATATGTCCTGTCTGCTTGGGTGTGTAGACCAGAGCATATTGATACAACCTAGGCTACTGCCCCATGGCCCTGTCTCCAGAGAGTAAGGAGGGGACACCTGTGTAGGGGGTTAAATATTGGCCAAGCAACCAAAACGAATTCCCCTATGGTTTAAAGGAAGATGGGAAACTGAACAGTGTATTAGCATGAACCATTAATGCCAAAACCAATAGAATTCCAGGTATTTGACAATATGGGTTAAAGCAGAGCAAGAATGGTCAAAGTACGGTTAAATGAAATACGCATTTAATAACATTGCAAATGAATGAAACCAATTACAAGGCAAACATGTTACAAAATAAAGGCTTTAAATCTTACCCACTCTACCATGATCATTGTAAATCAGAGAGAAAGCAAGAGGTGAGCAAGGAGTAGGACAGTAGGACAAGGGAGAACTGAGGAGAAGGTCTCAGGAGATGAAGAATCCAAAGAACAATGCATTACAATTCCCTTTATACACAAGAACAACCAATCAGACCACATCTTGAATGGGGTGTGAGAGCCATCAAGTTGAGACCGTCCAGAAACTCCAGACTTTAGCATATGAAAGGTGGGGGCAGGTTTGACACCCAGCCTTACACCTGTTTTAGCAACACACATTCATAAGTTACAAGAAAATGCTTTAATATTTGATCAAAAGTGAAGGACATTAAATGGAGGACATGAACATGTTAATAAAACTAGTCAGTGACATTGGTCAAACGGTGCTCAAATGCAAAATAAATTAAAAAAAAATTCTGCATGTTTTGTTTAGCTACTTGTAGACTAGATTACAGAGAACAGAGCAGGCAAACAATGGGTTTGTAAAAACAAAAACATAATATTCATACTGGAGTCATTATGACACAATAACTATCACGGAAGGAAATTTCACATTACTAAACTGTAGGCCTATTTCATTTTCCCCTCTCCCTAAGACCATTCGGAAATCTTTCAAATTTGGGTTCATGGAAAAGGGTAGAATCAGATGGTTGTGTTCTTCTTGTAGGGAAGTTTGTAGTGCCATCTGATGGCTTCAACAACTGTTTTGTTTGGAAGTGCTGGCCTCCTCAGGATTATATGCAGCCAAGGCATATGGTGTATTTCTCCTGGCGTATCACTTCTATTACTTTATCTTGGAAACACCAGCACAGCACAGTTCTGTTTAAACATTGTCACATGACAAATGATTGAATTGCTTGTCCTCTGGCTCAATCACGACTTCACAAAATAAATAACGCTGTGGGTGTTGGTCTACTGCATGGTGTTGGCCCATGCTCAAGATGAAAAGCAAGCAAATGGTTGGTGGCACTGGTGCTCCCAACTAAAAAAAGTTAGGGGCACCACGACAAAGAAAACTATGTTATAGATTTACATGGCTCTCAAGTTTTATGAAATGTTTGGCATGAGATTTACCATACCTGTGTACGTTTGGGTACAACAATTCTGGGTGCTGGTGATGTTTCTAATTGGCTGGTTGGCTGATAGGTGCCATTTAACTCTGTATAACTCGAGACAACTATCTACTCGGCGGAAAACTTCCCTCCATATGCCTGCGCCTCGTCCATTAATTGTATTCACCTTATTCCGGAAGTCACGATGGGCGCGGCCATCCGCGTATTCTCATTTCTAGTTTAGATACTTTCCGCTTTTTAACGGTACTAAAAGAGAATGTCTTTAAAGGGGCAATTGACTGGGTTTTTGGGGTATTTCACACTGTTCCTTAAGGTCTCCGAATAGGGTATGTAACATTGGTTGGGTTGAAAATGGCCCGGGTGCTGTTCTATGCCCTCTGACAGATCCTCTGAAATGTTCCCGGGAAAAAACAATAGCTTTTCTCCTTTTATGGTATGCTCATTAATATTTAGATCAGCTGCGCGCTGATTGGTTGGTTATCAACGAGTGAAGCTGGGAGCAAAAACGCAACACGGCCAACAGCAGCACTCGCTGAAACACCGAAGTTGGAGACTTGAAATAAAAACGCGCAAATAAATCTATTGTGTCTACACAACACTGTTTTCAACAGATTGACTATTACTTGTTTCCACTTCTGTTGTTGAAGCAAACTGGATTGACTTAGGTGGGTAGAACGTTAGGCTACAGCTTAGCAACCAAACCATATCGTGATTCTACTCTGCTTCAGTTAGCTAGCTAGGCTAGCTCTAGATATCTTGCTGTAAAATAACATGACAAAGATCTGGACAAACATGCATCGTGAATTGTAGATTTTCATTACACAGGTTATTTATTTGAATGAAACACAGTCAGGAACATGAATCAACGTTAGCCCCATTGCCAATAAACTAGGCTAAATTATCACACATTCTACCTATGCTCTTGCGTTAACTAGCAAGCTAAACTTGTTTACATGCCTACAGTCTAGGTGTTACTAGTAACAGTTACTAGCAATGCTAATGTATCCTGTATCTAGAACCTGCCTTTCTCCAGTTCTTTCAAATAGATTATCTAGACAGGCGTTAGCAATAAGCCAGACTGCAGTTCGTTTTCTGGCTATTTTTCGGAAGCTTCCCTTCTAATGCCGACTACAGCTAGTCTAGCTAGAGTCATTTGATGTGTGTAGAAACGTATTTAGCATTCTACCTGGTATGCTATATACAGGAAACGTTAGCATTGCTAATAACTGTTAGCACAACATCATACTGTCCTTAGAGCTTGCGGTTGCAATGAGCATACGGTTGGAACAGCACCTCTTTCCAGGTTCAGCTTCCTAGCATATCCTGCTTAAAATTGTCCAAGGTTGTCAAAACTGTCTTGGGTGAAATGTTCAGAGCAAATGAATGATTGAGTGTCGAACTTCGCGGGGATCTTCTCATAGACAACAGCAGCCATGCCTGTTGAATGTTTGGCTCCTTGGGAAGACTGTGAGTGTTAGCCTTCCCTGTACAGCCTGGAACACAGCATTTACGACCGTGGTCCATTTTCAATATCCTTGTTATAATTCAAAACGTTCTTCTTTGTAATTCCTTATAAGTAGCCTACACAGAGCAGCGCGCAGCTAAACTAGTATCGGAGATAGACGCTACCTCGGACTGGTCTGAATGTAAATTCTGGGGCGTGACAAAGATACAGACCAGAGCCAATAAGAGGGCGATCACCGGTCCTACGTAGGACCGGTGGCTTTGTTGAAAAGCTAGCGTTTTACAGCCAATTTTTTTCTTTTTGAGATTTGAATAGGAAAAAGGTGTCAATGGACTTTGATATTCACGGTATGTTCAGTTTACCCTCCGAACTGTCGTTTTTCAACAATGACAAGGTAAAATCGGTTTTGCAGTCAATTGCCCCTTTAATAGGGCTGCAACTAACGATTATTTTAGTAATCGATGAATCTGTCGATTCTTTTTTCGATTAATCGATAAATCGGATAAAAAACAAAAAAGCATTAATTTCCAACCCTTTATTCAAAAACAGAACTGACAGTGCAAATTCACAGTGCAAACCATCTTCAGAATGTGCACAAACAGGCACACAATTTTGAAAACAGTTATTAATATTAGCGTGGATTTAATGCTATTTTCAGAGATGAGCAATTGATTTTAGTTTTGTTTAAAAAAAAATTGAAAATTGAAAGGTTGTGGAAGTAGGCCAGACTTTATTAAAATAATCTGGTGTATATGTATGATTTTATGACACAATTTTGAAAAAAGTTAAAGGTCACATGACATGCTGTTTTTGGATGCTTTTATATAGGAATTAGTGGTCCCCTAATACTGTATCTGAAGTCTCGTTCCCGAAATTTAGCCTTGGTGCAGAATTATAGCCACCATGAGTAGCCACGAGTATCCCACAATGAGCTTTCCTCAGAACGTGCTATTTCTGTGTCTGTAGCTTTAAATGCTAAATGAGGAGGAGAGGTGGCACCATGCGCTAATGTTTACAGTGGATGTATCGCAATGGCTCGTAGACCCGTTGCTGTAAGATGCCTTGAATTTGCCCATTCTCATCTTATAACCCTGGTTTGCAGAGCTGCACACTCAGTCATTTCAATGTGGGGAAGGGCGGATATCGCGCGCGCCATAACACCAACAGCAGAACGTTATCCACATAACAACGAAGCGTACAACACTGCGTTACAGAATGTGTAGTCACTAGGGGTGGAACGGTACATGTATTCGTACGGTACGGGCGTCACGGTTCGGTACATGAAATTACACGGAGAATACACGGTATAAAAATAAATAAAACTTGCGTGCAATTTAATTAATGTAATGCGGAACTACTGTTAGATACTCGTGTTCTTTAGGAACACCTCATCTGTAGCCCCGCCTTAGCTCTGATTGTCGCCGCCACCTGTGTAGCCGAGCTGTGCCTGAGTGAGTCAGAGATAGCTAGCAGCAGCACTAAAGACGAATATGGCGAGTGGTGGCGACACACGCCTGTCTGAGGTGTCTGTCTGAGGTTTTATATTCATAAAAATATTGCCTCCTTCTCTCTCCGTGTGTCTGTGGCCTGGTTGTGAAAGCAGGCTAGACTTTATCAAAATAATCTGGTGTATATGTAATAAGTCTACATTTTTCTAAATGGTATGGGTAGTTTTTACCCGGTCCCTAGCGCGACGCTGCAAAGTAACTGTTCTAGGCTCGAAAGTGGTTCTGAATGGTGTAAGAATTAACAGGCTTAGGAGTCGAGAAGTAGATTATAAATGCTTTCGTCTTTATTGCATAGGCTCTTGGGAACACACGCGGAACTTCTCTAGCCAGAGAAGTCTGACATGTATTCAATAGTACAAAAGTACTTTTATACAGTCCTACCTACGTCACACAAATATCTTGGCAATTATCAGACAACACATTTACATTTACATTACATTTACATTTATTCATTTAGCAGACGCTTTTGTCCAAAGCGACTTCCAAGAGAGAGCTTCACAAAGTGCATAGGTCACTGATAATAACAACAAGATAGCCGCACAGCATTGCGGGTAGTCAAAAACAAGAAGTACATATTGTGAACAACCAAAAAATAGTGCTAAAGGGAAGAAACCATAAGAGCATGTAGTTAAACAAGTTAAAAATTACACAACATTAATCTCTAAGTGCAGGTGTACCTGTAGGAAAGCAATAAAAATAGGATCAACTAAAAAAAGAAGAATACAACAGTTTAAATCAGCTACCACTAACCAACAAGAGCAACAGTCTAAGCAAGAGTCATTGTGAACCTTGAGGAAACTAGCGTTGGATTCACATATACTTTGTTCAAGATAAACAGATGTCAACTCTGGTTTGTTGAGTTCTTATGCAACCAGTGGCTTCAACCAAAGGCAACACGCTATCCGGTCATCCTGACCTGACTTCCTGCTGGAAAGAACATTCTAACGGGAGAGGAGAGTGACTCACACAGAGAGCTCTTACCCCATAAGTGAATATGGGACAACAACACTGTCTCCACTTTCGCCTATTTCCTTAATAGGGGCTGTTTCTCAACTGACCTCTGTCCTGGGCTACTCCCTGCACGTACCACCTCACCCTACATTAGGCCCAAAAAAGGCCCCAACATAACGTCTTCCGAATGTGAGATGAATGTCGAATATGAAACTAACTTCACCCTTGTCAATTAACACACCTTTTCGACGTATTTAGTGTGAAATGCTCCCACACTTTGGATGACTTAGGTCGTACTGATTTCTCCGCCATGTGTTTCAGAACAGCGTTACTCAACAACATCTCTCCGATGGTCTTTCCTCTACCTCCGCTTTGCTCCGCGTTCAACTCAACTTTTTTTTAAATACTCAAACATCTCCGCAACTTATTGAGTGGTGTTATAATCGTGCGACACAACGAATCGATAATGAAATTAGTTGCCAACGCTTTTAATAATTGATTTAAATCGATTTAATCGATTCGTTGTTGCGGCCCTAGTCTTAAACAGGCTCTGGTACTAATTTAAGGCTATTAGAGATGCCCAGCGTCAACTGCAGTTCGTTGCTGCCATAACAGCTGGAGAAAATGGAATCAGACCCTGTATTCGAGTGTTGTGGGCCGACATACTTTGCATCGACCTCCAACCAAAGTTGTGGATCTGCGTCCCTGGCTGAAGGCGCTGAAATTAAAAGACCCACCGAAGTTTCCTTTTGTCTGCTCGTATCACTTGCAACATCAAGTGTGTAATAAGTGGTAAACTAGCTAGGTTATATTTTAGTATTCTCGATGTATGATATTATTAGATACAAGATTACCAAATGCATGGGCATGGCTGTGAGCAAAACAACTGCTGCAGTGCATCTAAATGTAATGTAAAGCTTTTAAAACAATGCAGCATAAAAATTATTTAATATTCTTTCTAATTGCCATTAGATAGGAGGGAACATTTCTACTGCACACCCTATATCATGTAAGTTTTAACATGTTGCATAAAGCTTGTACCAATGACCCTTGATGAAAAGGTTGTTACAATTTATTATTACAGCATAATTTGTCATTCATACCTTTACAGTTTATGGCTAATAGCAGAGACCTGATGTAAAAACTAGAGCCTCAAGTAGATAAACAAGAAGCTAACGTTCTACGGCTATCAATGTTAGCTGGTCGGTTTTGCGGGGGAATCTCAAATACATGTACTGACTGTAAAATTAATCAAACGACTGAATTCTAGAGGACCTGAACTTGCAAACAAAGTTTAGCAAATGCATATGCCCTGCAGTGAAATTGTTAGAACATCTTATGTTTGTGGCTAATGTGACTTATCGCCGCAGAGCGCAGGGCAGCGATCTGACCGGCAAACAAATTATATAAATACTTAAAAGTCGTTTTCAAGCCATCCTGTGAAAGGGTGTATTGCTGACTTGTTGTAGCACATGAACCTAGCACATCTGGCACAAATCGACCTAATTATTTAATATTTTTGCAGCGGGACTTCTCGGCAGTTCTCCATTGTATTGAATGATATCCCCTGTAAACAGGAAGTGCCAATACAACAGAAGTGCACAAATATGAAAAAAGTGGGCGGGGTGGAATAAGGTCAACAGCGGGTCAAGTTATCCCTTACTAAATACAAGGCATGAAAGTGTGAGAAATGGTTGAAATTCCGGTTAAATGAGTGAGACTTGAGAGCCCTGGATTTATTTAGTGCTCTTACCACGAGACAGCTAATATTAACCTAATCTAACCTAAAATCTGCATACAAATTTTGAACGTAAAGATGAAGTTGAATTGGTAATGGAACGTTTGAATGGAACAGTGGAACGGTCACTATCCGCTCACAGCAGGCACAAAGCCTACTGCACAGTAGGCTAATTAGCAAGTGTTATTTATCAAATAAAAAAACATCTTGCACCATAATGATTATTTGCACTCACACCAATGCTCTCAAATATATTTTGAGGTTGCACAGACACAATTTCTGGAGCATATACAACTTAAATGATTGTAATTTCAAGCCCTGTAAAATGGGTGTTATAACTGTGTTGGTTAAACAGAAATCTGCTTGAAATTTCCAGTGCACTCTTCAGTCTCTGAGTCACTGCCTGTAAATTAGTCAACACACACACGCGCACACACACGTATGCCAGTGTCCACTGGAGAATTTGGCATCTGCCTTAATCCCCATCCAGCTGTCCTTCCTCCCAGGGCAGCCAGGAGCTGTGCAGCCACATCAGCGGCACCCAGGGCCAAGTGAAAGTGCTCACCCATGTCCTGGCGAGGGACAGAGAGCAATCTGTTCTGCATTTTTTGTAATGGGAGGAAACCCATGTGAGCACGAGAACATGCAAACTCCAAGGCCAGAGAGACAGTCCACCTGTGCACCGAACAGTGTCCCATGCGAGAATTTAATGCAGGACCTTCTTGCTCTGAAGCAGAAGTGCAAAGTTATTTTACACATTTACCGGTAATACAGACATTCATTACAGACATTACAACTTAATGTGAAAGGACAACGTTCGAGCCAAGACAACGATTGCAACAGTAGCAGAAAAGAAATTGGAAAATCTAGCCTATTGAGCATTTGTGGATTACATATCTCGGCTACTGCAAATATGTCCATAGAAATGTATGAATTGAAAAAGAAATCTGGATTTACGTTGACATTAATGCATGAATTAGACCTGGTAAATCTAGGCTTATAGTGTTTGTAATAGGGCTGCAACAAACGATTATTTTGATAATTGACTAATCTAATGAATATTAGATCGATTAGTCAACTAATCATCTATTTTCATTGATTAATCAAAATGCTTTGAACGATTATTCAGCTTTTGCAATTTGTTAAAACATTGAGTTATACTTATTCTAACTTATAAAATAATACAAGAAATCACTTCAGCTATAAAAAAAGAAGCATTTTGAGCCAACTAAACAGGCTATTACGTCTCTTTTTGTCCAATTGTGTCCAACCTAAATCATAAATGCTCTCTAAGCATTGTTTCAATCATGTTGTTAAAGTATTTAAAAGATAAATAAACAAAAAGTCAGTTGTATTACAGACAAAAAAAGGAGGAATGCAAACATATCTCTTGTAAGACAACAGGGTTCTGTTCAATGAAAAACAGTGAGTAACAGTATAATTTCTGGACTGGCTTTTTGTTTGTCTCATTACAATGGTTGTATACACTGGACTGTCTAACTGCTGTCAGTGGACATGTTGCTACGGTGTTGGTATCCGTGAAATACTGCGTAATTTGTTATTATCAACTGGTATAGTTGGCTAACTAGTAGGGCTGTCCCCACCTGGTCGACTAGTCGATTTTCGATATGCTCTTGGTCGACTTAGATTGTTTTAGTCGAGTTGCTATATGGCATTGTGAGATCTGATTCCCTCTTGTGTCATCATTGCTGAATTAACTAAATGTTCAACAGAAATTGTAGATAATATTATTTAAGACAAATAAACCAACTCTAAAAATATATAATTTAAAAGAAAAGGTGTTGCTGTTTTCCCTTTCGTTAATCTGCGCTTTGTTTTGGTTTGGTATTTTGCACACGGCACGAGCACAATTGGCTGCAGAACTACAAACTCTGCCGTAGCCTGCTTTGTCGGTGTTATTAGTCAAAATGGCAAAGACATCTGTGGTATGGCGGCATTTCATTAAAGTACATTTACAAAGTACCGGGTGACTCGAAAAACATTGAATGCAAACTCTGCCAACAACGGTTTTATTTTTCATAGTTCGACGTCGAAAATGATGTAGCCTACCACCTGAAAAACGTAAGTTGGTCTAGCCCTACTTCACTCATGCTAACGCGCTGGGTTGAAAAAGGAATATGCCTATTATAAGAATCACATCCAAATCGAATGACATTATCTTCTCCGGCCAATACAAAATCTTTCTCTGTTGCAACGTTCCCCACTCAAGTTCGCATGCAGCAAGTTTTCAGGCAGTGATAAGCGCGCTCTGATGATTTGCATGTTAAACAAACAATATTTTTTATTTGTAGTACATTGTAAGAGATACTAAATACCATCGGCATTTGGTTACAACAGGAATGGTGATACGAGTCTTATTATTAGTAGGCTATTAGCGGCTGAATCTGCAATGTCCAGCAGCCATTGAGTCAGATCGCGAAAATGTTTGTACGTTTTTTTTTTTTTTTTTTTAAGCGTTTCAAAGTTCGATTAGTCGATTTTCAGACATTTTTGTCGAGTTTTGGTCGACCAAAGAAAATCTTAGTCGGGTATAGGGATGGGCATAATTAATCGACGATCAATTATCGATCATTAACAATTTCGTCGATGACATTATTTGTTCATCGATAAAACTAATGCGTGTTCTGTTGCGTAGTGTAAGTCTTGAAGGAATGCAATGGATTTCGGTATGTGGCAGCAATTAAAAATGTTACCAAACGAAGCCAATGTTTGGAAAAAAACGCCACAGGCCTACTCAATTACCGGCGAGTTTTCATGTATTTCAAAAGTAAACATGGAGGAGGTCATGGCGAAGTGTAGCGTGAGACCATTTTGACTTAAAAATGACTTTGTTCACACTGCAAAGCTGAGTATAAATACAACTCCTCCACGACTCAAATGATGTACCACTTGAAGAACGTACATCCGACCCTGGTTAGTGGCGATGCATTCTGCTCTCGGTGTTAGCACGGAGGAGCTGCGATGCACAACGAGCAGAGAAAATTACCCAACGGATCTGCAAGTCCATCGAGATGGATATGCTACCCTTAAGTATTGTTGAGGGCGAAGGTTTTTATGAAGCTTTGTGAATTAGCTGGAAAAAAAACGAGGGTCAGTTGTGTTTGAGCACCGGCTTCTAGCTGTCGGCTACGCTTCTAGGAGTTACAGAAAAAAATTGTTCTTCTTGTAATAGCTACAGATCTCAATGCGGAAACACACTGTGTTTTTCTACTTTCACTGCATTTTAATATAGCCTATAAATAGTTAATTTTAATATAAAAATGTTAATGATTAATCGAGAATCAATCGTTAATTCTCCCGACGATCGATTAAGACAATTTAATCAAATGCCCATCCCTAGTCGGGGACAGTCCTACTAACTAGCCATCCAGCTTGATCACACTCACCTCTTGCAGTTTCCATCTCCTCTCGTGCGGGGATGCTTTAGTTTTAAATGTTTATGCATGCACGTTGTGCTTCCATGGAAAACAAATTCCGCCTTGCACACATTACATTTTACAGTATTTTTTGTTGGATTTTTCCCACAAAATATTTTTTCAGGCCCGTTTGCACCCTAAAATGTTTACCGCTGTTTTCTTCTATTGGATAGCATACGGAAGGGCTGCATTAGTGAAGCGCTACAGCGTTGCACTGGTCAATCACGTTATTGCGGGCACTTAAAATAGGTTCTTTGAGGTCAAACGATTTGTCAACAACAGAAATATTTGTAGACTTTTTTTTTATTGTTAACGTTGTCGATAACGTCAACTAATTGTTGCTTACTTAATGTAAATACACTTCATATTCTGTGTCAAAGTTTGGAGGCTTCGCAAAAGAAATCTAAACAAGGAAAAACACCTGATGTGGCATGAAAAATATCAAATAACAAGCGGATTAGCTTTTTTCTGCATCCGCGGTAGAGTGCTAGCAAGATGGAGCACTTAGTGCAATTTACTTAAATAGGAATTCCTATGTACCTACAATGTTACCATAGGGAGTTAATGTAACCTTATTGTAAAATGTTGCCGAGGTCAGTTATGTATGTTTAATTGAAATTTCATCTTGTGTAATTTCCCCTTTATTCTCTCATTGCCTTGAGTCTAAACAGTTCATTCGAAATTGCGACTTTGCTACAATCTTACTGTGTTCTGGTGGTGTCTTAAGCTGTTGAAGTTAGCCTATTTTTTGACATAAGCAACCATAATTTAAAATTAAACCTGACACTTATTTCTGGAAAGCCGGTGCTTGCCCAATACTCTCAGTTCTTTTTTTTACTCAAAAATGAAAATACAGAGTTTTGGTTCTGCTTCAGGCCAAGCTGTAACATCTAAGCAACATGGCAGTTCTCCTCTGACCAAATAAGCAACTTTCCAATAGACTCCCCGTTTGTGGCATATCCTGTAGTCTGTTACCGTTTCATTGAGATAATGCATTTACAGTGTCATGCAAGTCATTAGGTTTATTTTGGCTAGGTTACAATTTGTAAGCAGACTGTCGAAGTTGCCAATTTAAAGTAATTCGAACAGATATTCTAAACAATGCACAAATATTTACACATCTGAAATATTTGACAGATGAACTTGCCCTTTCTTCCCTACAAAGGAAATTTGGTAAAACCAGAAAATGTGTCCCAAGTTAGTACTGTATGCCACCAACTAATAGCTTTAAAAGCCAAATGCTACATGTCAACCAGAAAGAATACTGCATAACTTGGCTGAAATGGGACGAATAATATATGGAACATCCCTCAAGATTTATTTGTATTTTTTTTTCAACATTTTCACATCCTTTCTCCTTGTGCTTGTCTGTCCACAGTGTGTCGGGACTTTGCAGTTCTGGAAGATCATTGCCTGGCCCACAACCTGCAGGAACAGGAGAGTAAGTAAAACAGAAAAGAAATGTAAATAATGTCTTACATTTACATTTAGTCATTTAGCAGACGCTCTTATCCAGAGCGACTTACAGTAAGTACAGGGACATTCCCCCGTGGCAAGTAGGGTGAAGTGCCTTGCCCAAGGACACAATGTCATTTGGCTTGGCGGGGAATCGATCCGGCCATCTGACTCCGTCTTACTCTCACTTTATGAACATGCTGCTTGGTATTTTTCAACTACTTCTTGGTCTATCCTTTTGGGATACTTTTGTGTGTCCTCCCATTACACTGTTGTCTAAAATATAATGCTGTCAGTTAAACGTGTCATTAACGGCGTTAACGCAAACCCATTTTAACAGCGTAAAAAAAAAATTGCGTGAGATTAACGTTCTTTTTGGCCTAGCAAACGTTGTAATTTTTTCACATGCTGTTGCAACGACTGCTGACATTAGAAAAACTACAGCACCGGATCTAGCTAAACCGGAAACAAAACAGCAGATACGCAGCACACACTTGTTTGGGCTTGCGAGCCGGCTAAAGAGTAGTAGGTTAACGTTGCTTTTGAGTGTAAAGCGAGCGCGAGACGCTGAAATGGATTCCAATTAGATTCTGAATGGAAAGATTACTTTTAAAAAGTTGCAAAATTTTTCCATTGACAAGACCAAATTGATGTCTGTGTTTTGTCGTTGTGAACTGAGCTATTATCGCAGCACGTCCAGTCTGAAATACCACTTGATGGGCAAGCACACAGCTGATTTGAATTCTCCGCCCCCTCCTCAAAGCCAGGCAATGTTGTTTTCAATTTAAAGAAAACATTTGGACTAACTGAGCAATCCAATCCACTTTTCCATGATGATAAAATCATTTAAATTAGAAAAATGTATGGGACCAAAATAAATCAAGGGACATTTAGAATAGATAAAAATGTGCGAAAATATTTTAATCGTTTGACAGCACTACTACTAATGTAAAGGAAAAACTAACGTGAAGTGTCCTGAGATGTTGGGCCACAAGTGATACACCAGTCTAGCTGCAATGCGCCTTGGAATAGATTCTTCAAGTCTGGAACTGAACTCTGGAACATCGGTCTCCCATTCATTTGACTGGAGATCGGGTGACTGCGAAAGCCATATTATATAATTTTCCTTCTTCACAAACCCTTCAGTGACCCCTCGAGCCCTGTGGATGGGATCGTTGTCATCCTGGATGAGACCACTCACATCAGGATAGAAATGTTTCATCAAAAACTTTTTATAGATTTGCAGTGACCCTTCCCTCTAAGACAAGTCGACCCAAATTAGGCCAGGAAGATACCCTCCACAGCATTGAGGGCTGTGCATGATTATCTTGGTGTACGCCACAGAAGCACTCACCTGCTTGGCAAGAATGTGATGAAAGATGACTGACCCATGCTTTTGAATGGATGTGGAGTCCCTTTCTGTGCTCTCTTAAGACAAGGTTTTTCAGCAACAAGCAATGCTGACTCTACCCCCCCCCCCCCACACACACACACACACACTCCCACCTGCTAAACACACACACACTCACTGACATAGTTGACACCCAAAGGAAATTAAACCTTCAAGGATGTGTGAGTTGAACAATCGGGAGGATAAATGACACGCCTGTCTTGTTCATTGACGTAATGTTTGTACCTTTTTCCATAAGGGGCCATAAACCAACACTCGATTGATCCGATTTTGTTTTCCTGAGTCATAGCATCCTCTGGTTGCTTGCCACCGCTTTTTTGATCTGGCATGATTTGTCAGCTCGCAAGGATTGATCACCCGTCCAATCTGGTCACATGCTGTCACACGACCTTGGAAAAACAAAACGTGTCAACGCCTTTTGTGTTGCCTCTGATGCAAACCCTCTTGCTTACCATAGTCACTCAGGCCCTGAAGATTGCAGGATGATTGATTGTGGTCTCCTCAAACTTCGAGTGGTCTCTTCCTAAACAGGAAGACAGCACTTCTTCTCAGCAGAAACCATTGCGTGACTACCGTATGCTACTACAAAAACCTCTTTCATCGGCAGACTAAACCAACCGATGGATGGGGTTTGCAGTCCGAAAGTGCTGTGTACTCATTCTGAACGTGGTGTTTGTTTTTGTGTTTGCGTTCACAGTCGAGAGCCACTTGGCCTCTAATGTCCATAAGAGTCGGCTGGTGCAGCAGGACCTGCAGGTGGCCAAGCGCATGCAGGAGGAGGAGGATCTGAGAGCCAAGGCCCAGAGCAAGAAGCAGTATCGAGACATGTGAGTTGAAAGACTAAGAAACTAATACAAGAAACCACTAATGGAACATGTGCCACAAAGTCCCTTCCCTAACATACCACCTCAATGACCAGACATTGACTAAGCACGTATTTGAAAGCCTCAGTCCTAATTGGTCCTAATCTTAATTTGGAGAACAGGGTTAGGGCTAACCCTAAACAATACTGTTGTGTTTGGTTTTCCGAAAATTATGATTCAATTTGCAGTGAAAATAGTAAGGCGAGAGGGAGAGAGACAGATGGAAGGGAAAAAGAGGGAGGGAGAGAGATAGACAAGGAGAGCATAAATGTGCATGTTGGTAGCTCCTGCTCTCATCCACTCCAAACTTTCCAGGACGTGAGTGTGTAAGCCCGAGTCATTGAGGGAACAACCATCTGTCAATTCTGGCTTAGTGAAGATGACCTGAGGAATCATTAGAGTTCAGAATAGTTGAGTATTGGCTAGTAACTGCACATCCTGATTTTATTTTGTAGTTCATCTCAGGTTTGTATGCTTGTCATGTAGACTGTGATGCTGGAAAACTCCCCTTTTGAAATTCTCTGTCGGGGTGCCCTGGGTTCGATTCCGGCTCGGGCCATTTCCTGTCAGTCTCTGACTTCTCTCTTGCTTAACACACACACACACACACACACTTATCAGGGCAATGGAAACTACAATGATGGACCAGTAGGACTACATGTAGTGGGATCATAGGGTAGAGTGCATACCAAATGGGCTGAGGCCCTGATGCAGTTGCTCGTGATCGACTCTGGCTTGGGCCTTTTCTGCATGTCTTCCCTCTCTCCCCTACATTTCTGTAAATGTACAATGAAGCCGTAAAAAGGCCAAAAACTAGTCTTTGGGAAAAACCAAACAACATTTTAGTGTGAGACCTCCAGTTGTATTTGCTGGGTCTACCGTTTAGATGCTGAACTTTTTTCCCATTTGTTTGGATGGGTTTGTATGGGGTTGGCATGTTTTTCCCTCTGAACTTGTGCTTGCCAATTGGTGTTTCTTTTGGTGCACATCCTCAACAGGCAATAGACCATCAACCACCACAATCACGTTCTGTACTGGCCTGATGTCATAGTTTTTGGGGGCTTGAAGTTTTGGAAAAATGTATGTTTAGTCCGTTCAGATCCCTTGAACATTCTTACTCTGTTTCTGTTCTACTGCATGGTCTATAGCTGAAGGTGAATCTGAAGTGAAAACTAGCGATGTTGCTAGTAACTAGCCGTATGTTTTAGAAGCCGCCATGTACTGATCAAGTTCTGAGGAAACTCTTTTAGCAGGGTATTGCCCCCAAAAAACAGGACACACAATAGAAGATAACGTTTTGGTCCTTTGCCGCTTGATTTTAATTATGTTGAACTGTTGCGTATTTTGTAACAGGCTATATACCCAGGGAAACATTTTAATGCATTTGAATCCAAGAAACATTGAACATATCCTAAGTATGGTCTGTTGTCTTTTGCTCTGTTCACACAAACATGTATGCACACACACCTGCAGTGAACGTCAGGATAATGAGATTGCCCAGGAGATTCAAGAGGAACTGGTCCGACAGGCAGAACAGCAGAGATGGCAGGAGGAAAAGGATGCGGTAAGACGCAAACACTCACATTGTACATTGGTAGAACACAATCCATCCACCTCCCAGTGTTGATGGTTCACGGTGGGCAGGCCAGTGAAATCCATCAAATCCGCTCCCGGTGGCACATTCTTTTGCCATAATTACAGGTTGAAAGACCCTCATTGGACTTTTGTATGTAATTCAATTAGGGCTGCAACAACAAATCGATTATTAAAAGCGTTGGCAACGAATTTCATTTTCGATTCGTTGTGTCGCGCAATTATTACGCCACTAAGTCGCGGAGATGTTTGAGTATAATTTTTTTTTTTTTTTAAGTTGAGCGCAGAGCTGAGGTAGAGGAAAGGCCATCGGAGAGACGACTAACGTTGTTCTGAAACACATGGCGGAGAAATAAGTACAACTTAAGTCATCCAAGGTGTGGGTGCATTTCACACTTAATACGTCGAAAAGGTGTGTTAATCGACCAAGGTGAAGTTAGTTTAATATTTGACATTCGTCTCACATTCGGAAGACGCTACTTTGCAGCGTCGCGTTAGGGACCGGGTGAAAACTACCCATACCATTTTGAAAAATGTAGACTTATTACATATACACCAGATTATTTTGATAAAGTCTAGCCTGCTTCCACAACCAGGCCACAGACACACGGAGAGAGAAGGAGGCAGTGCTGAGGAATGAAGGAGAGAGGGCAGTGAGGGGTAGAGTGAGACCTCCCAGGCCAGCGCTGCCACAGAAATGTTTTAAACAAAACTCAAATAAATTGCTCATCTCTGAAAATAGCCTTAAATCCACGCTAATATTAATAACTTTTTCAAAATAGTGTGCCTGTTTGTGCACATTCTGAAGATTTCTTTGCACTGTGAATTTGCACTGTCAGTTCTGTTTTTGAATAAAGGGTTGGAAATTAATGCTTTGAAAAAATACATATTATCCATTTCATCGATTAATCGAAAAAAGAATCGACAGATTAATCGATTACTAAAATAATTGTTAGTTGCAGCCCTAAATTCAATGTGTGTATTTGTAGGACATTGCTCGCAAACTGCAGGAGAAGGAGATGAAGGAGGAGAGAAGGAGGCAGAAGCAGATAGAGGCTAACTTTGAAGAGGAGTACTACGAGGGTCAAGGTAAGGATACAGCCGTCTGTCTGGAGAGAGATTATCCATGTTTGGAAGGGTTACACTCTCACACACGCACACACACACACACCAGGTTATGGAGTGACTGTTTGATGTTGATGTACTGTAGTACCAGGGTTGCTCTTTGAAGCACCTGTGAGGGAGAGTTGTTTGTTGCTTGTCTGCCCTCCCTCCACGTCTGACAAAGTTTTGTCAGGAAAACCTTCCTTACTCAGGTAAAGTAATAATACCGTATTTCTTTGATTAAACGCCGCCCTCGAAAAAACACTGCAGCGTTTAATCAAAGAAATACAGTACTCTAGGATGAAGACCACCATCAACATGGGGATAGGAGAGAAGCTAGAGGATGGAGAGGAGATGCAGTGCCTGTAGAAAGTGGCAAGGCTTGTCGAAGATATGTTTGTCTTATGATACTTGGATCGTTTTTATTGTGCCGCGTTGAAATTAATCATTTAATTTTTATTTAATCATAAATCATCCCCTCATGAAAAGGGCCTTGATCTGCTCTGTCACATGAAACACAATTTATAGGTCTGGTAAGGGTTGCGTGATTAAAAGGTCAGGGTGATCCATGCTATAAAAAATATACATAATGATAAACCTACCAAAGGTTTTGAGTGGAAGAGATTCATGTGAAAGATTTCATGTTGGGAATACATTTTTAAATGTAGCCCCTGCGTTAGAAAACACCCTACAATACCAACTACCAACATTCACATGGTAATTTGACCCCCCAAATTATTATCTCACAATCCTAGTGCTCACACAGTAGGAGCAATATTTAAGTTGACAGTTTTTGTAACTTCGCCCTTTTTATCTTTCTTTTTTTCTTTTTGGTTATTAACAGTTGTTTGTGTGGATCAGATTAGGTTAGTTTCTCAGACAGCCAGTGGATGACTGAAATTCCATTCATCTGACAGAAAACAGAACTTCCTGTCTTTGGCTTTCTTCCCCGACTGTTCTTTTTTCATTCAGTTTTTTTAACTAATGTCGGCTGTCCCTCGTCTTCACACAGATGGATGAGTTGCTGTATTTCTGGGAAATAAAGCCGCGGTTTATACCCCGATTTTAAATTGTTCTATTGGTGGTGAGGCTTATATTTCGATGCAGCATATAGCACATTTTTATAACAAAACAAAGGTAGAAACACTTTTTTCGTGAATGCTATTTAACCCGTTAAGGAGTAGCGTCGCACATGTGTGATCGTTCGAATGCGGGCAGAGCCTGTTTAAGGAGAGCCTGTCCACTCCCTATTAAGCCATTTGATTGTAGTTTTTGCATGTTCAACATGGATTATAGATCTAAAATTAAATGAACAAGTACTTATGTCCATTCTTACAGGATGAGTCGTTGTTGCCCATAACACGCTAGCGTTCTGCTAATGAATGCTGATTGGTTAGTGAAGAACTGACCAAAGATCCCGCTTGATGGCATCCGAAGCAGAATCAGAATGTCAGAGCATTAGCAACATTAGCAACACCATTAGCAACCCAAAACTCTTTGTAGCATGTGTATTGACAGGGAGATCCCAACCTGTCAGCTGTGTTGTCGATGCCCCGAGAGAAAAAAGTGACCAAAGCTTGCCGTAAAGCAGTATCTCTGGTCGTACTATGTGTATGACGTCATTGACATTTTAAGAGGCTTTTTAGAACAGAAAGGCAACTTTAAAAAAAGACCTAGCAGTGTGTATTTTTCCCCTTTTGAATTCAGAATTCAAATTACTAGACAAAAAATGATATCCTTAGAAAAATGGATTTTGAGGGGTATAGCTCTATAGACCTCCATTCATTCTGCACTCGCTCGTTAGTGCCCTCGAATGGAACAGTTCAGAACCCGGAAGTTTCCCGAGAGTGGCAGTTCTCCCCACATTAGACCTATCGCTAAGCCCCGTCCCCCTTAGTAACTGTTGCTAACTCGGACAAGCTATCGCAGCTGACTAGAGTTTTAGCCGTCAAAAGGGACTTCATTATGCAATGAATGGAGGGATACGTTCAGATTTTAAAAGTAGATATGGTGGATGACAAACTTAAATTGGAGGCGAGAATTTACAGATCTCAATGCAAGAGGGAGAAGCTTAACAAGGATAACAACATCCAAGACTCATGGATGAAGAACTATCTAACTATATATCTTCAGGGATAGAAATGTAGGTTGTTGTTTCTTCGTGCCTACACTATATATTATCATTCCAGGTTAAGAATACCAATGGAGGCTGCGTTGGAAATCGTTAATCAATGCATTGCACGTGTGAGGAACACTTTTTTTTTTTCTTCATCTGACTTTTTTTGTTGCCTTAGGCGCTCGGGATTTGTCATAGGCAATCGGGAAAACGGCTTAGGCGCACGCCCACATTTTCTCTATGCAGGAAAAACCCTGTTCATTTGTTTATTTCCTAACCATTCATCCCATGTCCTGGAGTAGGCCTTGCGTGGGCTTTTGCTGTTCTATCATGGTCTGTGTGCTTGAGTTGTGGATGGGAAGCTTCTGCTGACGAGGTTACATTTGGGCTATATTCCTCCTCTCTACAATCTAACCACAGCTAAACGTGCATGGAGTTTCTGGTAAAGTGCCTGTCAACAAGACATATCTTTTAGAATGTGTCCCCCTCTATTGCTGACCGGCAAATGTTTTCAATGTTTTCCATAATTCTGGTCTCCTATCAGATGCACTGGCGGAGCCTGGTACACACTAACCTTCTTAACAAATGAATACATGTGTGTCCTCTCTCCATGCTCATCTCCACCACTTCTACCACCGTCTTTCCACATCTCCTCTCTACTCTCCCCGTCTCCAATACTTCAGTCTGCCAAGACAAACCCAAACGCCTTGCCCCCCCCGATTCCTCACGCCACAATCTTTCCCGGGACGACGTCTGGCATGAGCCCAGCAGAACTCCAAACCAGTCCAGATTTAAACCCAGGTCCCCCCACACTCGCTCCAGATACCCAAAGCATGACCTGCTGAGGGAGACAGATCCATACCCTGAACACAGGCTCCCATCCAAAGGCAAGCAGAGACACACGGAATACCAGGCCACAGAGACACGGAGAGAGAAGGAGGCAGTGCTGAGGGACGAAGGAGAAAGGGCAGTGAGGGCGAGAGTGAGACCTCCCAGGCCAGCGCCACCACAGTTTGTTGTGGAGAGGGACCAGGACCGGGAGAGAGACAAAGCCGGAGAAAGACATGGAGATCGACCGAGGAATATAGACTGGGAGTCGGATCTGGCGCAGGAGAGACGCTCTGAAAGAGAAGTGAGGAGAGAAGCATGCAGAGCGGGGGAACCTAAAAGAGACAAGGACAGAGAGAATGACCAAAAGAGGAACGGAGAAAAGTCATGTGACGGAGAGGAGAGCCTGGACGAGGATGATTACAATCTAAAGGCCAGAACCAGGAGCAGGGAAAGACCCTTGCTGGAGGCTCACGTGCCCAGTCAGGAGGAGGAGGATTATGATGACGGTAAAGGTAAAGGTAATGTTAGGGGAACGCTGGTGGTTCCCTCTAGTGTGGTGGGGGACCAGTGGGCGGAGCACCGGAGCAGGAGAGAAGGGAGGAGGAGAGAGGAGAAATATGCTTACAGGGATGTTCCAAGGGAAGAACGTTCTCTCGGACATCCCCCAAGAGAGCCAGGTATGGCTCACCCCTGGTCCTGATATGGGGTGTGTGTGTGTTTGTTTTGCAGTGTGTGGATATCCGTGATTGTTTTTTTTCAACTGCGGCTTCGGGTGATGGTGGGGCTGCTAATCTCCGCTAATCTCTAATCTAACTCCTCATCCTTCTGTGACGCTCCGCTCCCCGTTGAGATCTCATGCTCATATTGGCTATTCTACTACTATGACTTCACTGATTCTAAATTCATACCTTGATGGTGGAAACCCAGCAAACCGCTTATGTGAACCAGGTGACTGAATGCTGCTCTGTTTTTGGGATGATATAGGAATCATGGGTTTGAGTTGATGAATCACGTCACACCAATTCAGTGGTGGAATGTTTTGGTGGAAATGTGTCATGTAGTCCAGACAGGATTCTCTGTCTTGTCGTATCACCTGCCTTATAGTAGGTGTATGATGTCCTCCTTGGTTGACTACCATTTTCAAATCCTCAAAGGCTTCAGTGTTGATATTCCAAATTTTTAACTTTTCTGTTCTACAAGCCACATACTATTTCACCAGATTTGTTGTTGTTGTTTTTAAAGCCTCACATTTGCACAAAACGAGCCACAGATTCGGAAAACAATTGGCCGAGCTACATTGAAACGGATGCTTTGAAAACAGACACTGAAGCTTTGTCGGTTGAAAGTATTGGAAGGTCTGTACAAACGCAACAGTATCCTTATTGATGTGTGTCACCCACACCAACCTCTCACCCCCTGCAGGCCATGTTGTGCAAGGAGGTGTGGGGGGAGGTGCGGCTGTGCTGGCAGGAGGGGAGTACGGTGTGGGCGAGGCCACCCAGGGGTTGACCCGTCTGGAGCTGAGGGAATTACGAGAGCAGGAACTCAGGGACTTGGAAGTTGCCCGCAAAATGCAGGAGGAGGAGATCAAGGTCTGACAGTCTGCGTTACTGACTCTGTTACAACATTGTATTTCTCTAGTGTTACCAGGAACACAATTTAGTGACGTAATTTACATGTAGTTTAGACATTTGCAATTTAGTAGTGCCCTTCCGCAGAGTTTTAGAATAGACGTGTGTATATTTGTGTATGTATTTATTCTTAACTTTTCTGCACTTATTTTTTGTCTTTCTCAAGTTGTTGCCACTATACCATGTCCCATGGAATAATATATTAAAGCAGCCATATCTCACCATCATGAACTTGTTTTTAGTTTGAGTGATTTTGACATTTCAAAACAAAGATTAGATGCAAGATTATCATTTCTGTTCACATCTCAGGAGTGCAAATCAACCAGGGATTGTAAGACCTAGTCCTAAAACAGAACTGTTCATCCACAGCAAATGTTCAATGGTTGTGTATGGTATTTTAGGTTAGTTTGTCCTCTAATAGCTGCATTTGCCTTGGTCTAGAAGTAGGGCTGGCATTCAAAATTGAGTCACTTCCTCTGTTTTGAGAACTGTGGGAAAATGTGACTTTGAAGTTGTTCTTTTATTTTCTTTGTTTGTTTTACAGGCCAGTAAGATCGACAAGCGTGCCGCCCAAGTAGCTCAAGATGAGGTGAGTGTGTGGACAACTGAAACGGAAAATGTGTGTCTCGTAGTTATCATCAGCAGCCTGTTTGTGTGTGGAAGGCCTGTGAAAAATCTGTAAGGCATTGTGGGAAGCCAGTATGTCAGTTTGAGTGCTGTCCATTCACAGGAGATTGCCAGGTTGCTGATGGAGCAGGAGAAAAAGGAGTATAAAAAGTCCAAAGAGAAGGAGAGGCAGGCCCTGGAGAAGAGGAGGCCAGAGGGAGACTACAAGGTCAGCTACTGATTTGAACATTAATATTTCATATATATTTAATATCTCAAACATACACAAATTGGCTAAAGCGTTGTAGGGCATGCTCAGATACCAGTGACCACTACAGTCATTTAAACCAGTGTTTCCAAACCTGGTCCTCGGGACCCTGGTCCCCTGCCCTGCATGTTTTGGGGGTCCCGAGGACCAAGGTTGGGAAACACTGATTTAAACAGTCAACTCTTGTTTTCCTGTTTTTTTCTGGGTCTTCGTTTGTTTATTCTTATCATGCATTCATTCATTTAGCTAAGTACAGAGGAGGTGGTAAGGCCCAGATCCAGAGAGGAATATGAATACCAGAGGCAAAAGAACCACAACAAGCCTGACAGGTATTGGTCTTAACATATCAACAATAAATATCATTCAAGTTGAAATACTTTTTCTTTGCTGATTGTTAAACAGCTATATAACTAATATTTAGAACATTTGTTATCATGTTATCATGTGTTATCATGTATCAGTATAAAAACGCACCTGACGTCCTTATCTTTTCCTCGCGCTCCAAAACCTCCCGTCCCTTCCCCTCTCTTTCAGGCCTCCTCGGCCTCGCACACCCGAATACGAGAACGTCAATCCTGGCAATGGTTACTCAGAGAACCCCTTCACTCCTCGGGTTCCATCCAGACCCGAGGCTGCCTACAAAGGTGAGACCTGCCTCTGGAGGCCCACTTTGACCTCTAACCTCTCTTTGAGTGGTACGCTTAGAAATCACATTTTATCATTCCTACTGTACTTTGTATATTTTGTCATTGTACATGCCTGCATTAGCCTGCAGACAGGGGAGCGAAAATGTCAAGGCTTAGACATCAGACCGCTTTCAAGAGTTGTTGATACTAATGTGACTGCTCATTCCTATCTGAATTTTGTTCCAGGTGCATATTACAGGCAGTGACCAACAGCTTGCCAATGATGTCCAGACATCCCTTGTTTTTACCTTTCCATTTTGACTCATCATGGCTGTCTACAAAAATAAGATATCTCCCTGTGTACCCAGAGCCTTGAAGGGCTTACTGACTGGGTCCCGAGGTGTTTTTCAACCCCATCTCAGTGGTCCTACCGATCAGAAAGCTTGCAGCTTGAGAAGTTTATCACACACTTGTTTTGTTTTTTCTTTAATTGGCTCGACACTTAGACAGCCCAAAAGACATGGCTTGTAACATTACTCCCCAGTCAGTAGGTGCTGGGGGCAGAGTAGGGGGGAAAGGTCCTGTTTCTCAGTTGCCGTCATCTGGTTCTTGCTCTTTTGTGAGTCTTGCTCGTGGTAACTCAGGAGTATCGCTGGATATGCAATCTGTTCCTCCAGATGCCCTGTGCATCAATGCTATCCAACACAACAAGACCAACAGAGGCACCACGCTGCATCCTTTTAATGCTATATTCTTTTTTGAGCGACATTGTATCCACGCAAAAGGAAACTTATCAAGATGCTGGGGGTTTTGCTTCCGTGTTTGTGTCTGGCTGTGAACTTCCATTGGTGTCTTTCGCTTGTGAGAGGCTATTACTGGACCCCGTGCAACTGTGTATTTGGTGCAGATGGCGTGTTAAGGGACAATGCGTTACGGCTGTGTTTCTATGTGCATGCTTACGGAAAGTGAATTCCTGTATACTTATGTTTTCCCCATAAAAAAATAATAAAAAAACACGCAACCCCTTTGAATTACTCTTCAAGCCAAAATCAAGTCTGTGTGATTGAACTGAGTGGAAATAAATCTGTATATGCTTGAAACTTGACCCTTTACAACTTAGAAGGTGTACAACCCAACGAAAATAGTATGGATCAGTATGAAGTAATTGTAATTATTGCAAGTCATAACAAAAGCGTAATGTCTTGCTTGAATGCCAATCTTTTTCTGTCAGGTTATCAATTTTCTTGGTGTTTATCACCTATTTAAATAATGTAGGACTTACCAGTTTTGTTCTTGAAGGGTCTATTTCAAATTGTGGATAGTCTCTCATCTCAAAAAGTACTGTTACATGTAGTGATATGGAAAGGCTTTTTATTTAATTTTATTGTCTTTATTTATTTACCTTTCCTTCTCACTTTATCTTGAAATTCCATACCAAATCCAGAAATACTCTCCTTCTCTTGATCAAAGTGGTGGTGTATTTGCTTTCTGTGTGCTGCAGCCAGGAGAGAAATTCTTTTTTTTAAATGTGAGGTTTTTTTTCCGTTTTGGTCATAGACAACGAGGACCATGATGATAATCAGTGGAATTGTGGAATACACTGACATTGATAACATAGGGAACCATATCAGAAGATCACTGCTGTCTTAAAGCGGTTTTGTCCCTTAAAGGGACATTTGCCTACTGTAACTATACTGCCATGATTATTTTTGACATACTGTGGGTTTTCAGTCACATCATACATAAGTGTTTAATTATCAATGTTTTGAAAGTTATTCAGTTGAATCATGGTGTTGGTTTTTTTCCCCTCATTGTTCAACTTCAGCCAAGCGTATGATAGTATTTTTGTTTGTTGATGGGACTCATGGTCACGTTAATGCTTTAAAATGTTTTTTGACAGAGATGTGTATTGTATATAATGTTCGCAGACACACTGACATATTTATGTCTGTAAACTGTATTGTGGTTGACAGGACAGACATTGTGCCATTTATGTTTAACTTTTTCTGGGACATTTGGAGAACTGGGGATTAAAAATCGATACAAAGTTAACCACAGGGTGATTGCTGGCCTGGCCCATGCTTTGATGTCAAATTCTTCTTTGGTGATGGCGCCTCCTTGTGGAGCAATTGAATACGATTTTAATATTAGTCATCTGGAGGTAGCTAAATTTGTGATTTTAGTTCTTATGCATTGATTTCCCTTTTGGTTTTAAAAACAATGCTAACCAAAGTGAAGTGTTATCTTCCAAAAGTTCAACAAATTACTATCCAGGGTATGTTTGCAATTGACTAATTGGAAAGCAGCACATGAAGTGTGTTGGCAAATACTGTATTTTATTGTGTGAACTTACTTAAAGGATTCTGTTGTACCTTTACCATATTAATTAACCGTATCAATATTTGTAGTGGTTAATGGTTTATTCAAATATTATGCCAAATTATCTTCTGTTTTAATGTCACATTTCCAAACCATGTTTGAAGTGTACTGTATGTGGCTTCATCTGGCTCCTCCTGAAAAGAATCCAAGTTCAATCACCAGATTTGTCTTTATTATGGTTATCATTATGTAACAGTACACATATTTGAATAAAGAAACTATTTAAAAAGTAAAGAAAGAAAAAAAAAAAGAATGTTTCACATGGGATCTGCCAGTTTGGGCTTGTTAGATTACAGATCAATATTTACATCACAAGACAATCCAGCTCCTTTCAATCAGAGACACCTGTTACCAGACAAACCTGTTCCAACTGTAAATTATGTTTTGTCGTAAGGAGTGTCTTTACCAGATATACCAATCAGGCAACGCAACTCGATGTATAATGCTTTTTTATTAATTTTGAATAGTGACATTACAGGACATGTAATCGTTTTGGGTTAATATTATGGTCCCAGAATAGGAAATTGTGTTATGTGACTATATACATGTATGTGTAGTATATACTGTAGTCCTAGTTGTCAATGTTTTGCTGAGAATGAGTCAGTAACTAGTCCCACACCTTAATTCAGGTTTGAGAGTTGAATGAGGAAGCAAACTGGATGGTTTCTCCACAGAGCAAGTTCACCAACATACCTGAGATAGCATAGGTTCCCTAGCGTGTGGTAACACCACCACACCACTCTGCTCTGCTCTCACTGATACAGGTATACAAAGGCACCCACACACCACAGGCCCCTGGACACTACACAAATCAATCATCTTTAAATATATATTCAAATGTTTTGTGTTTTCTTAAGTTCCGATAACACTACAGACTTTGGACACGTGGCTGCTGAAATTTATGCTACCCCTACTACCAGAAACGATGACTGAAATTTGTCATAACATCTCAGCAAAAGTTTCTAGCGGCATGAGTAACAAGTGACGAGAAGCAGGACAAATATTGAAGCAGTCGGTGTTCCGGGAGAACAGTTCAAGTTTGATCATGTAGGCGACTGTGGTCTTTGCAAGTGCCTGTTACAGAACAGCCATGTTAAGTAATACTGCCATACGGGTGCGGATAAGTTCTGTCAGACAGCATCCATCAAGTTTTTAGTTCTATAAGTTTATCGATATTTTACAGTTGAGGGGTAAACAGACATTCGACCCCTTCTCGGCCCCGGCAAAGCTATTGTAGTCGGCGACGTTTTAACATCGTGTTATTGGGCAAATCACCACTTTGTGTTTTACTAACTGCGGGAGGTGCGGGAGCTCAAATATGTAAATTAATCCCACAATTAACAGACACGAACATATAAAAATAGACAGCCAAAATGGACAGATGCAGTAAATATCTTACCTACACGTGCGCTTCGAGGTCACCAGTTATTGCTATCCATTATGCAGACAGTGCAAGACCTATGTGAAAATGAACTTATATTTCAGGTACTTAAATGTAGGGTAGTTAATCATTTTATATCTGTCTGCTTACCTGAAGCGTTGATGTGGACGTTCTGTCGCCAAACTGTGTAAAGACACTGAAAAGATACACGCCCTAAACTGTCAGCAGAACTTTCATGCACAAATCACACGCTCACCATCCTCTCACACAAACCAGCTAAAACATTTAGGCTGATGGCTAGCCCTACCAAGAATGCTTATAGGTGATGCAACCGACAGGTGCCAAATGTGACGATACCTCACAAGTGAATCCTCTCCACGTACATTTGAACCCCTCAAATAATAAGCCTTTGGCTCATCTTCAGGAAAAACCGGTAGAGGTGGTCACAAGCAGAATAATATGGCCACTTAAATAAACCACCTGATGAAGTGAGCTTCTCTGTTTACATGACAAAGATCCTGGCCGTTCACGATGCCTTTTCTTTATATTTATTTTGTCCAGTATCTTTGTAGATTGTACTGGTTTATTTTCATTGTCAGACGGGACATCTATGAGTTGAAGGGCCACGCTGCTGTTCCTTATGAGTTCTCCGTAATGAGAAGCAATATTATCCTGATTTTGAACAATTTGAGAACCTGAAGTTTGGACCACAATGTAGTATATCTGAAGCCATTGTAGAAAAGTGTACACAATACTGTTTAGTAGTATGTGTTGGCCCATAACTTTAAACATGAGCAAAACACCCAGTACATTGGTATTAGTGACTGGATAAATTAGTGACCGAGCTAAAATGCAACCACAGACAGTTAAAGGCTGGTGATATAGAGTGTGATGAAAAGCAAACATTCCCATCATTGCGTGTAAAAATGGATGGGCCGTTTGGCCCTGGGCACAGTGCACTCTGCCTGATGCAGGAATGACATCTGACTGGTTTGAGAGCTGCAGTCTTAAGGTTGCCGAGTTTCTGCCTAATGCTCGTCAAGGCGATCACCAGGTGCTATTCATTGACATCTTTTACAGGTTGTTTTTTTATTTGTTTTTAAAATGAGATGACTTTTAAGTTAATCTGCTGTAGCTGCTCCCCCCACGACCCGACTCCGGATAAGCGCTTTTTAAAAATGTTGCCACAAATCTGACATATAGGAGACATTAATTAATACCGTTTTTGTTTTGTTTAACGTTTTACAACCAGCCATCTATAAAGTGGAGAATAATTAAGTTGAAAATTGTGATTTTCCGGGAAAGTACTAAGATCCACATAACTAACAATGGTCTCTTAACGTCAGTTTTTTTTTCTTATATCAAAACAGCGTGATATTTACTTAAGTCCACAAGATGGCAATATCACTTTAGTTACACTAAATTAATTACTGAAAACCACTTTACATTTTGAGCAATATGTAACGACGATACGTGTTGGACTCAAAAGCACGACTAAGAATATTCACAAAAAGGTATTTTTACTGGATACAGAAGGCAGAGACTGACATGAGGTACAAAGACAAACTAGCAAAGAGATATTGAAAAACAGGGGCTAAATACACTGGGGCTAGATTCAATCACAGGCAGGGTAGGAGACGCTGAAAAAACAAAGACATGACCTAGGAAATAGGGCGGGATGTGACAGTACCCCTCCCCTTAGGGACGGCACCGGACGTCCCAGGCTGGTGGCGGTGGAAGTCATCAATAAGAGTAGGATCCATGATGAAACTGGTGGGAACCCATCGCCTCTCCTCAGGACCATACCCCGCCCAGTCTACCAGGTACTGACGTCCACGACCCCTACGACGAACAGCCAGGAGACGCCTCACAGAGTACACTGGGCCACAAGCCGGGGAGGTGGCGGGGGTCTAGAAGCAGGAACCAAGGGGCTGACCTTAACTGGCTTTATCCGGGAGACGTGAAACGTGGGGTGAACCCTCATGGAGCTGGGTAGCCGGAGGCGCAGTCACAGGATTGATGACTCTGGTGATGGGGAAAGGACCCACAAACCGGGGAGCCGACTTGCGAGAGTCGACCCTCAGGGGGAGATCTTGGGTTGACAACCACACACTTTGCCCGGGACGGTAGGTGGGGGCAGGGTTGCGATGTCGATCAGCCAGCCTCTTATACCGGCTGGAGTTTCTCAGAAGCACCCGGCGAGCATTGTTCCAGGTCCGTCGACATAAACGGACAAACGCTTGTGCAGAGGGAACAGCCACCTCAGGCTCCAGGTCAGGGAACAGGGGTGGCTGATAGCCATAGGCGCACTAAAAGGGGGAGAGACCAGTAGCAGAACTAAGCAGTGTGTTGTGGGCATACTCCACCCTGATGAGGCGCTTGCTCCATGTAGTAGGGTTTCGGGAGACGAGACAGCGCAGCCCTGTTTCCAGCTCCTGGTTGAGCCACTCAGTCTGGCCGTTGGATTGGGGGTGGTACCCGGAGCTGAGACTGACAGTGGCCCCAACCAATTAACAAAAAGCCTTCCAGAATTGGGAGATGAACTGAGGTCCTCGATCAGAAACCACATCCCTGGGAAACCCGTGCAATCGGAACACATGAGACAAAACTGCCTCTGCCGTTCCCTTGGCAGAGGGCAGCTTGGGCAGAGGGATGAAGTGCACCATCTTTGAAAATCTGTCCACTACCGTAAGAACAGTGGTGTTACCCTCCGAGGGAGGTAGACCTGTGACAAAGTCGAGGGAAATCTCCGACCAGGGGCGATGGGGCACCGGAAGTGGTTTCAGAAGGCCAGATGGCGGAGACCGGGAGGTCTTGTTCTGGGCGCACATGGGACAGGCTGCAACATACTCCCCAATGTCCTTCTCTATAGCCGGCCACCAAAAACGTTGCCTGACCACAAAAAGAGTCCGCCGAACTCCGGGGTGACACGAGAGACGGGAGGTATGTGCCCAATGAATCACCTGAGAACGGAGAGGGGAAGAGACAAACAGCCTGTTCGGGGGACACCAGTCTGGAGTGAGATTGCCTGCATTACCTTGCCTGACTCTCTCCTCTATGCCCCACGTGACTGCTCCTACTACACAAGAGGGGGCCAGAATGTTAGTGGGGGGCCAGGATCAGAGCAGGGATCAAACAGGCGAGACAGAGCATCTGGTTTAACATTCTTTGAGCCAGGACGGTAAGATCGAGAAATCAAACCGATTGAAAAAGTGCCCATCTGGCCCGTCGAGAATTGAGGCGCTTGGCTGTTCGGATGTATGCTAAGTTCTTGTGGTCCGTCCAAACGAGGAAAGGATGCTCTGCTCCCTCCAGCCAATGGCGCCACTCCTCTAGAGCAACCTTGACGGCCAGCAGCTCTCGGTTCCCCACGTCAGTTCTTCTCAGCAGAAGAGAGCTTCCGGGAGAGAAAAGCGCAGGGATGGAGCTTGTGATCCTCCGCCCGTTGGGAGAGGACAGCTCCAACGCCCACCTCCGAGGCATCAACCTCCACAACAAACTGCCGATGGGGATCGGGCATGGTCAGGATAGGTGCAGACGTGAAGTACTCCTTGAGCCAACAAAAGAGTCCTCCGCTTGAGAACACCACAGGAACTTCACACGAGGAGACGTCAGCACATGCAACGGGGCTGCAATGGTACTCAAATTGCGGATAAACCATTTATAAAAATTGGCAAACCCCAGAAAACGTTGGACCTGTTTACGATCCGTGGGCTTGGGCCATTCAGCCACTGCACTGACCTTGGAGGGATCCATGTGGACACTGTCCTCAGAAACGTAGCCCAGGAACGTGACCGTAGGAGCATGAAATTCACACTTCTCTGCCTTCACAAAGAGATTGTTGTGGAGAAGACGCTGTAGGACCAGACGGACGTGCTGAGTGTGTACCTCTGTGTTGGGAGAGAAGATGAGGATGTCATCTAGGTAAACAAAAACAAAGTGGTCAAGGAAGTCTCTCAGAACATCGTTCACCAGGGTCTGGAACACGGCAGGAGCGTTGGTGAGACCAAAAGGCATCACAAGATATTCGTAGTGCCCACTGGGAGTGTTAAACGCCTTCTTCCACTCGTCTCCCTCTCTCATGCTCACCAGATGGTAGGCATTGCGCAAGTCCAGTTTGGTAAAGATCTTAGAACCTTGCAGTAAATCCAATGCAGAAGAAATGAGTGGGAGGGGTTACCTGTTGACAGTTAGGGCGTTCAGTCTACGATAGTCAATGCAGGGGCGTAACGTCTTGTCCTTCCCCACGAAAAAGAAACCGGCCCCAGCAGGAAAGGAAGAGGGGCGAATGATCCCAGCCGCCAATGAGGACTCAATGTACTCCTTCATGGTCGCAGTCTCAGGAGCAGACAGGGAGTAGAGGCGTCCCCTGGGCGGCATTGTACCTGGCAGCAAGTCAATGCAACAGTCATAGGGGCGGTGAGGTGGCAGAGCAGTGGCCCGAGACTTATTGAATACCTCCTTGAGGTCCAAGTAGCAGGAGAGAACCTTGGAAAGGTCCGGGAAGTCGGAGTCCAAAGATGGCAGGAGAGGAGACTGGGGACTCAGGAGTTGCAGGCAACGGAGGCAAAGGAGTCTGGGCAGTCGGAAACGGGGTCCTGACGGATACAGGCATGAGCACACCCCTCTCCTCAGCAGGTTACCTCACCGGTAGCCCAATTCATGTTAGGGTTATGCTTAACAAGCCAGGGTAAACCTAGGATGAGAGGCTGCACCGGGGAACTGAAGATATGAAACACAATCTCTTCTGTGTGATTCTCAGCCATGAGGAGCTGAAGGGGGGCAGTGCGCTGGGTTATCTTGCAAAGCAGATGACCAGCCAAAGCATTCACCTCTAACGGCTTTTGCAAAGGGACTAGATTGAGCCCCAGTCTTTCGGCCAACCCAACGTCCATGAAACTTTCATCTGCCCCCGAGTCCACTAACACAGGATGACAAAGGGTTGTTGAAGGTGCTACCAGCCGGGCCTGTGTGAGGAGACGAGGGAATCTGTTGGAAGAAAACGTTCGGCTCACCAGTGCTCCTCTTCTCACTGGTGAGCCTGCTCTTTTGACGGGCAGGAAGAAACAAAGTGGCCCAACTGAGCGCAATACATGCACCTCCCTTCCCGCATGCGGTGTTGACGCTCGTCGGTGGACAGCCTAGCCCTTCCCAGCTGCATCGGCTCCTCCGATGTCGTAGGGGGTGGATGGGATCCCCCCACAGGCAGCACTCTGGCCGGTAAACGCCAGGAAGGAAACTGCTCGGACTGCCCTTTCTGTGCCTGTGATGCAACCATGGCCTTGGACCTCTCCTTCACTCTCTCCTGGAGCCGAGTGTCGATCCTGATTGCCATAGCGATGAGGGAGTCCAAGTCGGGGGGTAAGTCCAGAGGGACCAACTGGTCTTTTAGCGGTTCGGATAATCCATGCAAAAAAGCATCGAACAGCGAGTCGGGATTCCAGTTACTATCAGCCGCCAAGGTGCGGAATTCGATGGCATAGTCTGAGACTCGACGCTTACCCTGACGTACACTCATCAGCGCCCTCGCTGCCTCCCGACCAGGGGGTGTGTGATCCAAAATTTGACGAAGCGACTGGGTGAAACGCTGGCGTGAGTAACAGAGCGGGGAATCCCTTGCCCACTCTGCCGTAGCCCAGTCCCTTGCTCTGCCGGTGAGGAAGGAGACGATAAACGCTACTTGGGAGCGCTCCGTCGGGAACGAGACCGCCCGCAGTTCAAAGTGCAGCTCACATTGGACCAGGAACGGCTTGCAGTTCTCCGAGTCCCCGGAGAAAGGTTCGGGGTTAGCCATGTGCGTCAACGGGGTTTGCGTTGCAGTGACTCCAACTGGAGCAGGGACTGGAGAAACCCTCTCCGGCTCTGGGTTAGTCGGCTCACGAACAGGTGGGTCGAGCCGCTGCAGCAAACGCTGAAGGCGGTCAGAGAGGTGGCCCACCTGGCTGCTGATGGAGGCCTGGAAGATCTCATGGCGTGAAGACATCTCCCTTACTCCGGTGCAGAACGAGCTGAGCTGCTCCTCCTGCTGATTTATCCGTTTCGCTTGGACTTGAAGCGCAGCGCGCCCAGGGTCGAAATCGGCTGAGTCCATTCTTGGCTAGTTTGTACTGTAACAACGATAGGTGGTGGACTCAAAAGCACGACTCAGAATATTCTCAAAAGGTCTTTTTACTGGATACAGAAGGCAGAGACTGACATGAGGTACAAAGACAAACTAGCAAAGAGAGATTGAAAACAGGGGCTAAATACACTGGGGCTAGATTGAAAACAGGTGCTGTCAATCAGGGCTGGGGAGGTCAATCACAGGCAGGGTAGGAGACACTGAAATGAGAGGAGAGTACACAGAAAAAACAAAGACATGACCTAGGGAATAGGGCGGGATGTGACACAATATGTCTGTTTCAATTGTATTTTGTATGAAAATGCCACCAATTTCTTTTTTTAATAATCATTTTCATCTTGTGAACTGACAAACGGACACATGGGAGACAGTCGAGCATGTGTTTCTTTTCCTTTAGTGGACACGAGGTTTGTGTGGGTGTCACAGCCACTCCCTGTACCATTGCCAGTCTTCACCACCCCTCAAAGTATCAAAATTAATTAATGAAACCCAGAAATCCCAGATAAGATATCAACAACCACTGTGTAATCACATTATAATCAAATACCACTGAACAAAGTTTAATGCAATTCCAACTGAACGGTTGTATATGCAGATGGCTTCTGTGCTGTTCCTTGTCAGCATGTACTGTTGAAACAGCAGTGAATAAAGCATCAACCCTCATTCATTCTACTGCATCCTTCTACATCACAACCTTAGTGTAAAAGATGAAAGTCACACTCTCCAAAAAGCATTGTTTTAGACACAGAGTCATGTTGCTTTACTTTATGGCTGTAGTTCTTACTTGGCCTAACACTGGACTTTGTGGAGAATGTCCTCATGATAAAGATAAGGCTCTCTCAATGTTCAGGGCCAATGTTGAAGCTCCACAAAGTAAGGGTAGAGCTGTTAGAACGAACAGAACATGGGAACCTAACCAATTGGTAATCTGCACTACTGTGTGTGTGTGTCTGTGTGTCTGTGTGTGTGTGTGCGCCCCACACCTGTTCGCATACATATGGGAGTATTGTGTTGGTCAGTAAGCAGAATTAACCAAAATAACCTCCTAGTCATCTGTTCCTGTCAGTGACCATCTGACTGTTCCTGTTATTTGTCAACCAAAAAATGAGTCAAAATATGAAACACACATTTGTACAGACAAAACACATAGTTTTACATTTGACACCGGTCATAACCTGTTGAACTACCCACTGGCCAGTAATGTGACAGATGAGAGATGATAGGAAATAGTTGCAAATCAATTCTAGTTTAATCAACGCAACTTTTCAGTCCATCTTATCTGCCCTTCTACTTGCCACTGTAATGATTATTACATTACATTTTTACATTTATGCATTTAGCAGACGATTTTATCCAAAGCGACTTCCAAGAGAGAGCTTTACAAAAGAGCATAAGTCACTTGATTATAATAAGTTGCAAACGCCACAACCAAACTAACCACACCATCAGAAAGACGTTTACACTTAGACTACTCTTCCTGACAGTATTTCATAAATTCTTCACGAGAAAGGAATGCAGTTCACCCATCTTTGTTGTTAAATTGAATATAGATGTATCAACTGTATCAATCTTTTTTTTGTGTGTTTTTGTGTTACCTTGTGTTTCCCAAGCTAATTGCTCTCCCTCCCCCATATTCCTATAGTTTTAGACTGCTAAGACATCATCCTTACAATCACCAAAAAAATGTAAACCTATTTTGGGCTTCTGAAAATAACCACAATGGTTATAGTTTTTTCCGTAAGTACACTGATTTGATCAACAGGAAGAGAAATGCTAGGTAGTTTCCTTGAAACTTTAGTTTTGCAATCGTCTGATAGATCAAAACGACTCATCTTCCAGGAGCTATAAAAGCAGGAGTTAGAGAGAGTGCCAAAACAGAATTACAGTTCATTTGTATTTTACATACATATTCGATTTTTCACAGCTAATGTTATGGCAAACTCAGGAATTCAAATTATCGGCTATGTTTTGGCACTTGGTGGTCTCGCTGCCTCAATCGCTGCCACTTTCATGGTTGAGTGGAAAAGAGATGCACCTAAGGAAGGCGAAAATAATTCTATGAGTTATCATTATTTAGGACTATGGGAATCATGCTCAGTTGACAGAACCGGAACCAGATCCTGTAAGCCTTACACTTCAATCATCCACATGACAAGTAAGTCCAGCATTTCTGACACTCCTATTTCATACCTTCCTCTAAGCATCAGATAAAAACAGAGGTTTCTGTTGAGGTTATTTTTTACTCAATACATTGTTTAGTATAATTTCCACCAGGTTTTGACACAATTTGATTTAGGTAATACAACATATCACTGAAACTAAAGTCTTTGTGATGTAAAGTCAAGCTATTGTTACATTATGAGGCATTTAAGGTTTGCTTCATTTAGCCCAATAGCAAAAATACATCTGAAATTTGTACATTTTATGGACATTTCTATCTAACTCCCCATTTTATTGATCTGCCATCTCCCCTTTGTGCAGTAGAGGTGCAGGTCACTCGGGCAGGTATGCTGCTCAATATTCTGTTGTCCATCTGTGGGCTGTTACTAACCACATTTGGGTTGAAATGCACCAAATGCCTTGATGGAAACCGTCTGGCGAAGAATCGTGTTGTCACGGCAGGAGGAATTTTCATTATAAGTTCAGGTAGTCTACTGTACACATTTGTTTTAACCATGACTTAGTTATGAATTGATATATAGTGAAACAGTCCATCACAATGCTTTAGAATGTACTCACGTTGTTCTCTTCACTGCTGTCTCACTCAAGGTCTTCTGTCGCTGTCAACTACTTCTTGGTATGCAAATACCATTATCCAGTCCTTCGACCAGGGGGAAAGGTAGGTTTATAAGTAAATAAGACACTGGCATGACCCATTAATAACAAGAAGTGTCAGCTTCTTTAGAAAATTGAATAATTTTAGAAGACAGATACACCTTTTTTCACAAGCCTTGAGCCCTGTCTCTGAATTTGCCTCTACAGGTATGAGTTTGCAAGTGCCATGTTTGTGAGCTGGACTGGGGCTGTCCTTGCCCTGGTGGGTGGAGCTTTCCTTGGCATCAGGTGCCCTGCAAATAGTGAAAGGCCATCCTTTCAACCCCCGAATCTCCAGCCTGTGTCCAAATCAGGTACAGACTATGTCTAGGTTAGTGCAGACTTGAGAAGATTCCATATATTGCCAGCATCTAACCAGTCATGGATGAACATATGTTCTTAATGTATGTTTGAAACTGGACTACAACAATCTAATGGGACATTTGACAAATGTTCTTTATTCAAGCTTGAAAATAATGCAATAACAGACAATACTAAAACGGTTTCTTTGCACCAGCTTTATTGCATTAAAACAATAATTGGTAAAGAACAGGTCATTGTGCTCTCTTCCTGTTATAAAAAACCCCCACATTCAATCCAATGTGATTTAACCATAGATAGTCACAATAATATTGTTTGAGCATTTGCTAACAGGTCATACTTTGCTAAATATAAGGATACTTCAGTTACATTTTTTATTTTACCCAGTACTTTTATATTGCTATTCTGTCATAAATCTCAACAGAAAGCTCCCTCTGCTTGGACATTTTAAACAGAGCAGGGATTTAATGTATTTTCCACTGTAGAGAATGTATCATGCACAATAACAATTTGGAGCAGTGGATTATGCTATTAATATGAAATGCTATAGAAAAGTTATAGATATTGTTTTTGGTGTCCCAAAGTTCCTAAAGTTCTTGTTGTTTATCGTCTTAAGGTCAAAGTATCATATGTCTAACTTGTAACTGTGAGATTAAAAGTAATCTTAGTCTTTTTTTTAACCTGTTATAATTATTGGTTCTTATTTACATGTACATCAAGAAACATTCAAAATGCTACAGCAGTTGACAATGTCTCAATATGTAGCATAGTAGCATCAGTGAGGTTATGAGAATCACTGTCTCCTGAATATATATTTAGCTTCTGCGGTGACAAGATTGAGATATGGACACAAGCACCAGAAAAAACAAAAGGGAGTCTACTTCAGAAGAGCAAGTTGATATGAACTATGTGGACTCTCGTTCTATCAAACATAGTCCTGGTGTGTAATAGGAAGTAACATTTTGTGAAGGAAGTAATACATCTAATGGTCATTGTGTTTCCAAAAGGCATTTGAACGTTGATGCGAGATTCATTTTCTTTCATCCACAAAAGCATTGAGGATGGGCACAATGTCAGGTGATTTAATTAGACCTGACCTTCCCCAAGTTTTTACCATAGTTTAAAGCACATAATTTTCTAGGATGACATGTTATGCTTCAGTATTAATATCTCCACCACCAGAAGTAAGGGCTTTAACCCATTGTGAAAATTCCCCAGTGGTAACTCAAAGCAGCATTTCCTTCATTATTATACAGCAGGCTTCAATGACTGCCCTCTGCTGTTTATATTTCCTCAACGACAGAAGTTAACAGCCCAAGACCTTCAGCCTGCTAGAATCAGTGTGACCACCTACATCCTCAAGGGGGAGACATTGTATTGTTGCATTGTTGAGTGGCAAGGGGTTTCTAAAGTGGACATTAAGCATTTTATTTCTTGTTGCAAAGACTAGGCTATTTTACATTAATTATTGAAGTTAACCTAATTACAAGTGTGTAGGCCTACTAAGAAAGTATAAAAAGATTAAGTGGAATCACTAGTGCGATTACCTGTGTAATTATAGCATTTACATATAACTTGTAGTACCTTCTTGGATTTATGTAATTAGACATTAAAGTTGATAGAGAATAGTAAATAAATTTATGTTCCAGGCCGCTGAATTTGCTCCATACGTTGTTACGTTACATTGTTACTACAATGTTAACCAAAACGATATTGTTTGTTCGTTTTTTCCGTATAGGCTAACACAAAGTAAATAATTTGCCATTATCTGACATTCTGAGGTTGTAGGCTCACTGATGATGTTGTGGTCATTCATTTTCAACTAGAAGGGGAGGAGTTAGCGGAGTGAGAGTGGGGTCGTTATAGAAAATGTGTCCCTAGTCCCTAGCTAAAGAAGTCAAATTTCCGCCCTGCTACTGACCTGTACTCAAAAGTGAGCAACGGTGTTTTTAAAAGGGACTCAATTAGATTTGATCGCGACTTTGTAAACGGAACTATCACAGAATCAGTCTTTTATTTACTGTTAGCCGTCTTGGCATTCTCCACATAAGAACTGTGAACTGCAAGCGGATGTTTGGAGCCCTGTAGCCTTCCAACACCAAGGAAGATGGATGACAACTTTGCCAGAGGAGGTTTATTGTCAATTGTCCTTCGAGCCGTCTTGTTGTCCTCGTCATTCGCTTCGTTAGAGCCTTACGACCTATTATACAACAATGGAGTCGACGCATTTTACAGGGGTGACTATACAAATGTGGCGCGATACATGGAGGGAGCACTAAGCAGCTACGCAGAGGTCCGACAAACTAAAGTCCAATGTTGGCTGAGGTGTCAGGAACAGCACCCATTTGATACTTCTTCATGGGACTTGCGCTTCTTCGACGTAATTCTTCGAAGGTCTTCTTGTCTGAACGAATGCATTGAAGACAAAATAGGGACGCAGTCAATGCACAGAGTCAGCGAGGATGTCATTCAGGATTTTCACAGACGTATCCCCTACAATTATCTCCAGCTGGCTTATCAAAAGGTAGTTAAACATTTCAACGAACTAACAATTGCAATCAACTGCATGGGAAAGTTGTTTGCTGCGTAGGCAACGGTACGCTTTTTATCTGGCTGAGGTTGTGGGCTTTTTGAACAGCTGTTGCTGCTGCCGAGCAACGTGATGCCACATATAGCCTACCCAGCTGTTGAGTGATGGGATTAACTTTAACAGGATGTTGATGTTGCATGGTTGCCCTGGAATAAATAAACGTTATTTTATTGCAAGGAGCCATTACGAATGTTATAGCTAATTCATAATATTAATGGGCAACATTTATTAAAACAATATGATAAGATACCGTAAAAGGTCCCTAACACAAACATTAAGCACGCACTGCACACCATGCCCTCTATCTGTCAGAGCAAAGGCACGCGCACACGCACATACATAAGGCATTTTGTATTGTAAGCCCCTCCCCCAATCACCTTTCCTCCATTCATAAAGTTGTTAAGACAAGATTTTGAATCACAATCCCTAGTAGTAGGCACTAGACACACATACATATACACACACACACTTTCATTATACAATTACAGTTAGGATGTTTCCTTAAAATGTTTCTTCAAGTGGTCAAAACTTGTCCACTGCAGAATTGTTTCATGTCTGTGTTTTCACAGTCTTATCTGTTCCAACACAATTTTACATGAATATATGGAAATGAATTGTTACTTTACAACCTGAAACTAGAAGTCATGATTGTACCTGCTATGCCAACAATGTTTTACTTTGTTTCTGTTAAGGTAAAATCTGTGGTTATGCACAGTGATACTAGCCTACCTCCTGGCAGTGGTCATCGGCTGCTGTGTGGTTTATGAAAGAGAGTTCAGCTGTTGTCTGGCTTCATTTCACATTGCCCACAAACATGTCTGAGTCAGAACAAATCAACTTCCCAGACATGACATTGCTTAAGGCAAGGCCTGGCACATCTAGTAGCATCTGTGCTAAGGAAATACTATTTTATCATCGTCTATACACAAAGAGTGGTATAGGGTGTATTTAACTTGTACATTTAGCACCTAGGACTACTAATGGTCTTATGGTCCTATATTTCTTTGTCTACCCTGCAACGAGGCATGTGTTCTTGTTGGTAATAGGGATGCTAATTTAGAAAATATTTTTTGACCAATATTTGACGCTCCTTAACAACCATTAACCGACAATATTTTTTTTTTTTATGTGTGTGTGTACACAAATTAGAATGGGTTTCGTTTCCCACATTCAGCTCAATAACTGGGAACTCTGCAAAGTTCATATTCAGCATGTGTAGGGTTGGGTATCGTAAAAAAGAAAAAAGTTAACTAAAAAAAGAATACAAAGTTGATGTCAAATTATGAGATGGAAATAAATACAAGGGAGGGGTAGCCTAACCTGCAATTTCTGCAACACTGCTGATACTAACCTACTATCAGAACACACAAGCTGAGTCGCCAGAAGATTGTTTGTGGCGACAGCTACGCTCGAATCCTCAATATCCATCCATACATTTCTATTTGACATATTTCGCCACAAAATATATCAGAACTCTCCAACAAATTAGTTTGAACAATGTAGCCTTTTTTGTGTCCCACTGTCATTTTCGTTTCATTCTGTCGAGTGATCATTTAATGGAGAGGAAGTGGCTTAGGCTAGATTTTTTAGGGCTTTATTTTTCAGCTGGAAAGTCAACCAGTCTGCAGCCATGTCAAAGGCTCAACCGGGGACACGCGACAGTTCAGAAGAATCCTCTTGAAAATTAGCAATTTTATCTATGGAAAAATACCACCAAGGGATCGTAATACCCTTCTTAATAAAGTTAGGAACCGAAATGAGGAATCGAAATGCGAATGTCTTATCGAATCCATGGTTCTTCGAAATTTGGAACCGGTTCTAAAATGGAACCGGTTATTAGGGGTGGGCGGTATACCTGTTTGAACGCGAATACCGGTATGAGGTTGTACCATGATATGAATTTTGCCATATCATGGATACCAAAATATATTAATAAATGTATTAAGTTAAGTGTTTCTGTTTGGTATAAAACATAAGTCAAGTAATACAGCCTGGTGGACTAGTTCAAATTTGTATATTCTACACTAAAAAACATTTAAGCATGGATGCTGCACGCATTGTGCCAGCTAATGAAAGTCAACAAACAAGCTAGCACAACTCAAGAGGAAGCAAACATTCATTGCAGTAAACTGCTTTTGTTGGCAAGTGTAAGCAAGCATTAATGATGTCTGAAAATAACGCCAGTGGGGTTGATTTGCCGGACGAAGAAAAATTGGTATAAAAATTCTGTTGTTTGGAAATGGTTTGGTTTCAAGTTATCCGACATCGACCAACAAACAGTAGCTTACTCTGTGCGATCTGCTGCGAAACACCTGGAAGCGTGGCCTTTTTTCTTTCGGTGCCCATATTATCAAATGGGACCGACCACACTGGCAGCGAAGTGCCGCGATTTTCTGCGATCTGCAGCGATCGTTTCGGCAGCTGGTCGAATTATTTCGCGAAACGCTTGCGAAATCGGCTGCAGGATGATAAAATACACCATATTAGTTGATATGTTTGAATAAAAAAACATGTTATTAAGATTTTACTACATTAATTGTAGACTACGGTGAACATTTGTAAAGTTGTAGACTTAATATATATATTTTTATATTACTTTGGAGGCCTACGTACAATATTCACTCAATATAAAACCTAACTACACAATGTTGGTAACGAACAGCCGTTCCATGTGGTTACCCTGATAAAAACGAATGAAAATAAACGGATTGAGCCAGCATGCCCGTAGTTGTTTTGTTTGATTGAGAGAAACAAGTTGTCACGCGTTGCACACAACACACACGTGCAGACATACAGAGAGAGAACCCCCAAGTCGAGTTCTAAAATAAGCGAGAAATTCAAGGAGATAGACGACATCAAATTAATTCTCGAAGTTGAAAAGCACAGGGAGACTTGGGATGGGACTCTGCATGTCAGTTAAAAAGGAAAGCTCAGAGTAGCTGAAAGGCTTGGTGACCGGCGCGGCGTGTGTCCCTGGCGTTAGTTGTGTCGTTGAATTGTGCTAGCCAAAGATGGAAACACTAGCAATCTTTTTCACCAACTGAAAGCCATGCATGTGCGCCAATATGAACAACCACCAGAATGCGTCTAACAAATCAAATGCCAGGTTGGTTAGATTTGTGAAATGTTCATTGTGCCAAAGGTTTGGCCAATTTGGCCAACAGAATCGAGTATTCAGCCATGTTATAATTGTTTATAGCTAACTCACTACAAATATTTCGTTTTCTTGCAATCCCATAAAGGTAGGCTACTGTTGAACGCTAAAGTCGCTATTTCGTGGCAAAGCACTGCTAAAGTTGGAAAATTCACTCAACCTCATGCGACACCGTGTCTTCTTTAAAATCCAACGGAGTGCGGTGCTGCAATTAACGTCGTTTGGATAAGCATCGACATCAAGTGGTGGGGGGGGGGGGGTGTCAGATGGCTGAGCGGTTAGGGAATCTGGCTATTGCCGGTTCGGAAGGTTGCCGGTTCGATTTATAGCCGTGCCAAATGACGTTGTGTCCTTGGGCAAGACATTTCACCCTACTTGCCTCGGGGAAATGTCCCTGTACTTACTGTGGCTTGTTTTTTTTATAGCAGCATAAACAACAACATAAACAGATTTACAAAACGAAAACACATTGAATCTGAGAGCACCGACTGTACCTACATGATTGGCACCAATAACAACACAAAAGTACAATTACAGTTATTTTGGTGCTGCTCAATAATGAAAACAGAGATTGCCAAAGTAGCAGAAAGTTGCTAGATTTGTCACTAGTCGCTAGATACAACTTTTTTGACACTAGTGAAAGTAAAAAGTTGCTAAATTAGCAACACTTACGGATTGTATTAACCGGTAAACATTTGTTTTGTCAGTTAACGGTTACACCGGTTAATTATGAGCATCCCTATTTGGTTGGTTTCTTCATTAATTTACTACAAGACTGCATATCAAGCCTGTGTGACCTAGTAACGGGTAAAAAGAGAGAGGACCTGGGTAAGAAATCAAGACTGGACCAGAGGGGAAAATGCTGTGGCCTTGTAACTACAATAGCAAATGCAGGATGTATTTTAAGATTGGGTGCGTAGGGGACAAATGTCTTTATTTTAATAAAATGTTTCATGTGTTTTGAGCTGGGGGCGGGTGGTGCTGTTTGTGAAAATAAATAACATTCCTCCAGTATTTAACATTCCAGCCTTACACACCCAGCTTTCAACCCGACCCCTGGCATAATGGCTCCTTTCGGCCCAGCAGAAAGGCTCACAGACACCAACTGTTTTCGTAAATCAGGCAGATACATGTGTCCCCAACTGGCCCACCATTTACCCCTGCAAATATTTTGTTTTCCTGTTGTAGCCTGTTTGCTTTTCTAAAATCAGAGACATGCCGCCTTGTGCAGGCTTTAAAGGAATACTTCTGCTCCAGCCTGTGGCATGGCCTCAGGTAGCCCTCTGTGTGGCATGTTCATCGGCCAGAGCGGCTCCTCTACACTTGATCAGACCAAAGGGGTCCGTAACACGGACACCCTTTTAAGCTATGAGGCTGATTGCTTACTGTACATCCTGGGTTTGCCCTCTGGGTGATGAGGGAGGGGGACAAGCAGAGATTCCTATCAACATACTGAATAATGTACGAGGGGGGGGGGGGGATTTGGGGGGGAGAATAGTAATAATGTGTAGTGGATTATGGTCAGATTACCACACATTGACATACGTTTTTACCTTCATCAACAACTGTCAAGATCACACTGATCAGTTTACATCTCTCGTCCTGGGCCAACCATGAATAACACCACGTCACATTGCATTTGGGAATCATTCCTACACTCCTCAGTGCTCACCTGCATCCCCACTAGTCTCCGACCAGACAGACCCAGGCTCGACCTGCATCACACACCAAAACACTCTGCCAGCACACGGACGACCAGACAGACATCCACTGACTGTGCCAAAGGCCTTGTGCATGACTGGCTCAGAGTGTATAACAGCACCATAGGAATGCATAGGCACTGTGTTCTGTATTTCGCTAATGCTCCACTCCTTGAGATTAGAAAACCTGATGGAAACGTGAGTGATATCAGTGTTTGTGAGACGAGACAAAGCTGCAGAAGTCACTTGGAGGCAGACTGCGGTCGAGTGGTGTCATGGAGTCTTGGCGTCGGCTGTTGTGGGAGCCTGTCTAGCAGAGATGTTGCGTCGTCGCAGTTGCTGACAGAAAATGTGGCCTCTGTTTGAAATTGGTTCCAGATCATCACAATTGATCAAATGGTGGATTAAACACAATGGCACAGAGAACATACCAGATACTTATTCATGGCGGATCAAGATATCCATTTCCCTGCCATACGATGTGGAGTGGGACGCAGATCCAGTAGTCTGAATTAGCCAGCTGGTGGTCAGTGGTCTGAAATAAAAATTTCGCAGGGTTTCCCGCAGCACTTTTCAGTTAAGGCCGCCTAAGCAAAACAGACGCCTGCCGCTTTAACTACGTTGTTGTCGTTTAAAAAAAAAAATTCATAGCAAAATCCGCTGTTGTCCTGTTTTATCCCTTCCATTCCAAACCGTGACCAACGCCAGTGTCCCTTCTCTGCAGAACGCATTAGTCTATCGCACAAACTAGCCCCCCTCTCCCCCACACAGGGGTCTGTGCATCTCACACAGAAGGAGGGTTTCGAAAACATGGAGAGATGTCTTTGTTATCCTGCCAATGCTTTATTTTCTCCACAGCTTCATCATCTGAGAAGCTATTTAATGGCAACAATTTTGTCAACACTGTCATGAAAACGGATGTTTCAGTACCATGCAAAAACCACTTCTGTTTCATATATTATACACACATGAAGTCACATTTATCTTAAGTAGAACTTACATGGATTTAATCCAAATTGCCTTGTGGGTCAGTGAATACAGTAACAATCAGACAAATGTGAACTTAAGAAGCAGAGTTAATTGGGAGAGTAAGACCCCCCACCCTTACAAGGACCAGTGTTTTCCATCATAGTTGTACAAGGGTTTGATGTTAAAATAACTATGCTGATTACATTTAGCTACGGCTTGAAAACACATGACAAGTGTCTTGATCAAGCAACCCTCTCTTCAAGGGGAAGAATATTTTTACTCATGACAAAGTGGGCTAGCATGATTGCTGCCTTGTGGTGAACCTTAGACCGAAATTAGTATAACAGGAGTAAAGTGGTAGTTAAACAATGTTTGACATTTTGATGCTTTTTAAATCATCAATAGAACTAATCTATCCAAACCATTTGAGGATCCTCCTCCATTTCATGCTAATTTCTAAGACTGTAGCATCACTGTAGTGAAAAGAGACACTACATGACATTGTCCTAAACCTGTATGCTATGAGAAATAACGAAAAATTCTTCTTAAATGTCTTAAACAACAGTATGTGGAGAAACAATGCAGTTAAGTTAAATCATAAGACAATGTTGTGATGTTGAAATTGAGATGTGAGGGTATTATTTAACCATATACTGTATGACTATGGCTGCCTGGTACAGTTAATGAATGGTAGAGTACATTCATTGTTTGTTCCCTGAAGTAGTTTTGTTGCTCCATCTCAAATTCCAGTGTACCAAAGCCTGGAACTCAGTATGAAGTAAAGGGCACTCCCTCTAGTCCCCTAAAGCTTATGATGAATCAGAATAGGATTTATTCGCCATGAAAGTTTGCACAGACAAGGAATTTGCTTTGGCAGGAAGGTGCATACAATAAACATATAGGAACCTAAACTTTGAATATGTGGACTATCTATACTAAGGGTACATAAACTAGCAGTACTAAGTGGAATTAAAACTAAATAAAATGTACAATAAAATATAAGTTGCCGTAATTTACAATATAAAAATACAAATATTACAAAAAATACAAATGTACAAGATACAATTTTGTAATGCAGTGCAAAATGCAGTGTGTTTTGGGCAGGAAGAGTCATAATTCCATAATAAGGAATTGTGGCGTCTACTGTTACGTCTCCCTTTTGTCTGAGCACCAATTTATTGGTTCTCACACTTTGATGTTAATTGCTGAAACCCAAACAACCTTCTGCAGTATTTAAAATGTTGATGGTTGTAACCAAATAGAATCAGTTGTCATGCTTCGGGTCATTTGAGGTACCATAAATCTATAATTATCTCTTCTATTCTTTGCCTCTCAGCAGCCAAACACACCCTATGTAATTAACTTGGGTTGCATTGAGCCAAGATGTGCCAAACCTAACGAGGAGAGGTTATTTTTCACTTCAGAAAGTGAGAATAGGGGAATTGGAATTGTGGCTGTTAGTCTTATCCTTTGAGTATTACCCACATCAGATCAAAAGCTTTATCTCTGATATTCATGCAGAATATGGCAGCACTCTTCATATCATATCTTCTCTCGAATAATAATCTGTCCTCTTATCATGAGCATTGCTACTCAGATCTATCTCCAAACTTGCATGTTTGCTTGTTATGGTTAAGTCACATTGTGGGAGGCCTTACCTGGACCAGTGAAAAAAGAATTGGGTTGGTTTCTTGAGAAAATAAAATGTTTGTGTACAAAATATTTTAGAGACAGCTGAGTTTTTAGAAAATCCACTGGGCTTAGATGTTGTCTTTGATGCTGGTTTACTGGTTAACCCCAAACTCTTCTAAAGTTAAGCACAACATTCTCTTTTAATGGTATAGTTAGAAGTTTCTATGGTAGTTATGTGGTAAGTTAACTACAGAGGGGGGTGTGCTTGCGGCTTCCCCAGCTGCCCATAATCTCCTGCTGTTTACTAATATCAACAATTCAGTGTTTTTACCTAAGAAATAAGAAAGGACATTGATTAAGCTTGTTGAACCTAGTCCCTTTTACTTGTTATCTGGTAAAGCATCGGGCTAGTAATCTGAAGATTGCCAGTTCAATTTCCGGCCGGTGCATATGACGTTGTGTCCTTGGGCAAGGCACTTCACCCTACTTGCCTCGGGAAGAATGTTCCTGTACTTACTGTAAATCGCTCTGGATAAGAGCGTCTGCTAAATGACTAAATGTAAATGTACTAGGATTGTTTGTAGCTAGTGTAGTAGCTGGCTACCACCAGCGGGTGGCTGGTAGACTGTGCTTTGGACGACTCGGTGCTTTGGACGACTTGGTGCTTTAGTGTAATGTGCGGGGTAACAGCTAATTAACTTGCCATTTTACCTGTCACTCGTAGGCTGGTAGCCTAATACAGTACCTCCCGGAAGTGGTCTGGAACGGGAGACAAAGCTGAAAAATATTGTATTGTATAGACCAAATATTTGTTTTTTAAACAATCGGGATGCGCGTGCACTGTGGCTGCAGAAAACCGGGAAAGGATAGCATTTTAAATGGCAAAAGGACCACATGGATCTTACAAATAGTTAGATTTAAAAAGACCAAAAGCGTTGAGGAGGACATGCCTATAGGAGAGAAAGCGATTACCCAATGATCTGTCGCATCAGAATTTTGATTTGGGTCACGAAAGTCTTGAAATTTGAGTGAGAATGTCGCCCGGTACAGACCGCATAGTCGAGCGGCAACCATGTCTTCACGTCATGTCACAAAGTTCATAATTGTACACTTTTACAGTCAATTCTACATTTAAAAAGTCGAGCAGGGCAGCTTTCAAGAGATATTGGAATTCTGCTTTTAGTCAGCTGGTCCGATTATTTTTCTGATTTGTCTAAACTGGCAATCTGAGTGAGAATACATCCCAGTTACACTGTTTTGACGTTAGCCTCAGTCAGACTCGCTCATTGGCAGCGTGCACAATGTTGTATCTCACTCCATTCTACACCAGAAACGTCAGGGAGGACTGCCTAATGTAGATACGAGTCTGGTGAAGATAGCCAGAATCTCGGATTTCTTTAACCCATCTGTTTCATTCGTCATTTGCCTGAGAAAGCGACCTCCGTTAGCCAGGCTAGTTTTGCCCGATCACTTGGACAGGCTATTTAAGGGTATCGGGGTCAAGTGACTTTTGTGCATAGACAAGTGAACGTAAATGTATTTGTCCAAAGGCCAAGAGCCTCAAAAAGTTACTATCAAGCCCTGCAATCCAGTGGCCAGAGATATATGATGACCTGAACGACACTCCAAGAGTAATAGAACGGGGAGAAGTTTGTCTTTTGCAACCCACATGCGCAGTTGAGCCTGCTTGACAGTTGTGTGACGTAGGGTGATAATTGGTCTATTGTATTGTACATGCCTTGTGGTGTGAAGTTGTGGCGTTGTGCGAAATCCTGATGTTTCTGACTGTGGCTCGTGTGGAGGAAATTAGGATTTCCTGTGTACTTACATTACTCACTAATCAATAGAACTTTCACTACTAGTCATTGGATACTAGTTAGGATGTTCTAATGTGAGTTTGCAATTTATAAGAGTAGATTGTGTATGTCAGGTTGAATAGATGTTCGGGGTCAGGAGAAAGTACTGTGTAAATGTCTCTTGTGATGATGACGGGGATAGCTCCACCTATGATCTCTCTCTGCCCCGAGAGTGGTCATGAGTAGGGACGTTACTGTTGTAACGTCACTACTGCCTGACTGTCACTCATCAATATTTACATTCTTGTGCCCTATAAAAGATGGTCTTCTGGCCTCCAGAGCTGAGAGAGACATGATTGAGACCTAAGCTTGGTGTTTTCTCCCAATCTGCAGATTGATAATTATTTCCAGAAAAAAATCACGAACTCAACTGAATTTAGTCACTCCGTTAATGAAGAGACGGACAGAACACTATCTTCATCACTAGCTAGAAAACCACCGTTAGCTTAACTTCCACAAAAACTTTAATTATGCCTAAACCGTCGAACGGTTGCCTTGCCAATGGCAAACACACCCAATTATACATTAGGAACTTACATTTACATATTATTAACATGCTTACTTAACTTAAATAAATAAGGCTTTTTGATTTTGGTTATCTATGAACATACATTGCTTGAATATAGAAATAGACCAAATTAAGTCAAACTTCAAATCAAACATTATTTATATAGCATATTTCATAACATGTGCAACACGATGCGCTTCACAATGGGGCAAAGGGGATTGGGGGATACACACACTTATGTTTGACACTAATTTTCCAGTGGGAAGCAAAAAACGAGATCACCCATTTGGGCCAATATAGGAGAACTGAAAAACTCCTTCCCTGACCTATACCAGACCATGTGTCTATGACCAAAGTGACTTGACCTTTTAGTTGAGAGCTAGTTTCTAATTAGTCTCATGTCAAGCACAAGCTCTCTTTTAGGCAAATATTCCATTGCTGCATTAAGCCCAGTGCAGGTTGCCATCCTTTTCAAGCAGAGATATGGTTGCTTGGCAGCGTTGATACAAACGTAAGGGCCAGTTATAGGTCTGGAACTCTGTGTGGAAAATGAGTTTGGAATTATTACTGCGGTTTGTGACCACATTAGAGAGTAGTAAACAAGCGATGTCATTCTGCGTAAATTTGTGTCTGTTTTCCCTTGGAAGTCTACTAAAGACTGCATAATAAAGCTCTTGTATGGTATTCATGCCGTAGTACAGTGTAAATCTGTATATCCACTGTTATTCTCAATTTCTATTTCTCTGCCATTCTAACCACACAGTGTGGTTTTGATCTCACAGTGAAGCATCTACAGTAATAGGCACCTGTGTTTTCCCATAAACTATGAAATGTATTATAGCCTCTTCAATAGGGCATGTTATGGTTAATGTGCCATCAGGTGTGTGATTGTGTGTGCTCACACACACACGTAAGTGAAGGGAAGTTTCTTTTAAAGGGAAGACGAGAGACAGATATTTGCATTTATGCATTTAGCAGACGCTTTTATCCAAAGCGACTTCCAAGAGAGAGCTTTTCAAAAGAGCATAGGTCACTGATCATAACAATGAGGTAGCCCCAAACATTACAAGCAGCCAAAACATGAAGCATACATTGTGAAAAACCATTTAAGTGCCAAAGGGAAGAACCATAAGAGCATGCAGTTAAACAAGTTACAATTAAACAACATGAAACTCAAAAAGTGCAAGTACAATTAAACAGCATGAAACCCAAAAAGTGCAAAAGTATACCTGTGGAAGAACAATCAACAGTAAAATATTTCACAGCGAGTACAAAAAGTTTAAATCTGTTATAACTAGCCAACAAGAGCAACAAGTCTCTCAATAAGAGTCATTGTGAACCTGAAGGAAACATCAGGTCCAGCCAAGCATTCCTAAGAATCAGAATCAGAATGGGATAAGTGCCGTTGTACTCCCGGAACAAGTGCGTCTTGAGCCTTTTCTTGAAGGTGGGGAGACAGTCAGTGTCCCTGATGGAGGTGGGGAGCTGATTCCACCATTGGGAGGCCAGACAGGAGAAGAGCTTGTGTTGGGACCGGGTGCTCTTGAGCGGTGGGACCACCAGACGGTTGTCAGAAGAAAACCGTAGGTGGCGGGTGGGGGTGTAAGGCTGGAGGAGAGACTTGATGTAGTCGGGTGCAGTCCCGTTCACCGCTCGGAAGGTCAGTACCAGAGTCTTGAATCTGATACGGGTCGTGATGGGAAGCCAGTGGAGGGAGATGAAGAGCGGGGTAACATGGGAGCGTAGATTAAAGACCAGACAGGCCGCTGCGTTCTAAATCCTCTGGAGAGGGTGGGTTGCGCATGCTGGGAGACCGGTGAGCAGCGAGTTGCAGTAGTCCAACTTTGAGAGGACAAGTGCTTGGACTAGCAGTTGGGTGGAATGCTCAGACAGGTATCTCCTGATCTTCCGGATGTTGTAGAGGGTGAATCTACACGACCGGGAGACCACAGTATCTCTGGTGCAAACTGATCTCAAGACAGAATGCATAGCATTCCAATAAATCATAAAAAGTGAAAACTCCTTTAAGTGAAAACTAAGAATGTAATTGTCTTAATTTATCTACAAATGAAGACTCACACTTTCACAATATGTACTTGGTTATAGGGCTTCATTTAAATCTTGAGGTTCAGGGAGAAGGCCTGGAGGGAATCCCAGGGCTTGAAGTTGCAACCATTTTGGCTGCATATGCTCTTTGCGACTTCTAAATATATTTGAGAGCATTTGTGTGATTGCAAATAATCATTATGGTGCAACCTTTTTTCATAATAACAATATATCGCTAAATATAACTGCAAGCAGCTATACGGGTTCCTCCTCAAAATGGCAAAATATTATGAAAATGTACATTGTAGAAGGTCAAGAGTTAGACAACAAGAGAGCTAAATTAATTCATGCTTGGCAAACAACAGGCTGAATGGAAATTTGAACTCAAGATCGTGTTGTTGCAAGTCAGCCTCTCTATCCCCTCATAAACTGTTGAGTTTTTTTTACAGAAAGGGCAGAGTATTAGCTTTGATCAGCTTTGGGGCAGCTGTAATTCAGTTATATTTTGACATATCAAGTTGAAATTGTGCATGGTACTACAGAATGATGTAATCTGGAAGCTTGTAAGGTTTGAAAAAACCTCAGAATTATGTCATCCTCTTTAGCTAGATAAACAATCAGGATCATGAGAGGTCCAATGGCTGTGGCTGGATTTGAACCTATGACCTTACACTTTGCAGTATACTGTCTCAGTCCATTGAGCTATCCTCAGTGTTGAGACATACTACGGTCAGTTACTGTAGAAAAACAGTAAGACGTTTCTCCTGTGGCAAGCATTGTTAGATTCGGCCCTAACAGCTGTAATTCAATCATATTTTGACATACCAAGGTGAAATTGTGCATTGTGCTTCCGAGTGGTGTCATCTTGAAGCCTATTAGATATTTGATTTATTGACACAAAGATATTGAGGCCATTGTGGACATTTACATAAATACACCCTTTTCATCCATTTTGCATTGCATTCCTTATAGCTTTTGATAGGAAGACATGTATTCTAGACCTTTATACCAAGTTATATAATTGGACTTATGGGTCAAGAAGAAAACCGTTTTTTGGGTTTACCCAAATCTTCAATGTAAGGCTAAATCTGTCATGGCAGACCTTTTGGGCCTTTGAGGCTTTTTTGTTCCCCATGAGAAATGAGGCATGTCTAACAATTTTCAGGCATTTTTGAGAAATGGGGCGCAGGGGAAATCACATAGACATTGGGCGTGCGACAACATTTTTTCCTAGGTCGCACCGGGGCACCTAACCTCCTCGCGTCCGCTGCCTCTCCACGAACAAAGCGTTTGTTCCCCATTGACGGAACTCACACTCATGGTTGGATCATATCATGGTCTAAACCAATCAGAGACAGAGATGGGGCGGGTCTTTACCACTGATTGGCTGTGGTCCAGATATTCCTGTGGCCTACACTGCTCCGTGCTGTGTGATTGAAATTCCGACCTGAGCACCAGAGAATCAGTTATGGAGCTGGGCCACCCATCGAGTTAGGATTTTGATGCTAGGGAGAGTGTGGCAAACTGGTTTAGCCTAGGCCAAAGGGCAAGAAGGCCAAATTACAGGTGACGGCCATCTGAAGGGCATGCGACAGCAAGGGGGGACCCGCTATAAGACTGAGCCATGTAATGTTAGGTCTCAGTTCAGGGAAGCACTTTTAAACAGTAGCACTTTCTATTTCGAAATGTTTTATTTTGCTTAAAACGTTTTAGTTTGGCAGCTCAGTGAAGCACTTAAAATATATCATTTTTTCACAGTATAATTGTGCTTCAAATTGTGCCGACGCAAGGACAAATTTGGGTGCACCTAAATTTTGTACTGGTTCACCTAAATAAAAAGTAAGGCGCACCAGTGCAAGCAAGGCAAAAAGTACGTTTGGTGCCCTGCCTAATCTATAACATAAACATTATAGTTGTGGTGCACCTTAATACTCAGTGGGTGCTAAAAAATAAAATCCCAACTTGGGAGCACCAGTGCCACCAGTACAAAAGTTAAGCTCTTTTCAAGCCCTGAATCCCTTTAAATATAGGCTTTCTGTAACTTATGGATCCTAGTTGCTACCACTGACAGCCCCAAATAAGCCTTGGCCACAAGCCAGTACCTGGAGGGAGGTTGGAAAAGTCCTTCTAGCCGGCATGTTTTCAATCACACCCCCACTCTTCAGCATGATAATAGCCCTCACCTTCAGTTCACCCTATCCCCAGGGCTCTGAGGTACACACACACACACACACTCAGGGTTTAAGAATTCAATACCCCCCTTTGGTTAGTCTTTATGGGTGGGGGAATTATCTGGGTGGGGGTGTTTTGCAATCTTCCCCCTTCTTGTGTTATGTGAGAAACTATCTCAGTTATGCCTGAATGTCTCTTCATTGTCCTTTCTAAGCCGCTCAGGGTATCTCTTATCCTCACCTGCTTGAGATATAAAAAATACAGTTGTGTGATTGGTTTAGGGATGTTTTAGACCAGATTTTCTTTTGTCTGCCTCACAACTCACAGATGTTGTGGCTTAATGTAAAAAATTGCTTTCAAAACGACCATCCCTTCTCAGAAGCCCTAGGGACTTGCACACAGAGACAGGGTGTAACTATAGTCTGTTCCTCCTGTCTGACTCACTGAATGCGCCTGGTGAAAGTTGAGCCGTTGAAGTTGAAATGGCACATCTTACCTGTTGGCTTGTAATTAAGGGTGTTTTTGGGGAATTGCCAATCTTTTGGAAGATTATGTTCTTGAACTAGTACTGTCATTAATACTCTCTGCTCCTAGTAATGGGAGTTTTGGCTACCCGCAATGTTCTTGGGGCTATCTCGTTGTTTATGATCATTGACCTATGCACTTTTTGTAAAGCTCTTTCTTGTAAGTCGCTTTGGATAAAAGTGTCTGCTAAATGAATAAATGTAAATGTAATCCTAACTGTGACTCAGCAGGAAGATTCTCTCTGTTGTACTTATCCTGTCCCCACTTGCACACAGCATCTGAGGGCACAGACACAAACATAACTTGACTAACAAGACCCAACTAACAAGGGCAGAGTTATGGGAATAGGAGCATATAAAACTGCTATCAAGTAGTTTTATGTATTATTACTATTATCACAATAGAACGGAATGCCGAACAAATACAGTTCTCCTTTTCCTCCGGAGTTGAAGTCACTGATGTACAGATAATTTATACAATGTTACAGATGAATCCGGCATAGAAAATCAAACCAAACCCATGATATATCTCAAAACATTTAGCAACACAAAGAGAATACAGCTACAAGCAGATATTGTTACGGTGTGTGGTAGAGTTTGCCAGGTAGAGCATCAAGCAAGGGGTTTATGCTTGAAACAAACAGGGTACTCATAGTAACAAGAGTAAGGACAAGGTACAAAGACTGGACACAAAACAGGAACCTAAATACACAGAACCAAACAAGACACAGGTGGACACGATAACACTAACAAGTACTAAAACCACTCAACGAGACCCAGGTGAAGACAATGACAGACACAGGGAAACACTAGGGCAGGGCAAAACCAAAAACAACAAGGGGGCACGGCTGTGGCCATGAAAGATATAGGCTGTGTCTACTACCGCGCACTTGTGCACTTCGAGCGCTGACTTTCAGTGCTTAGGGCGCTTCACTCACAAAACCAGAATAATTCAGTGCACTGAAAGTACCCGGATGGCACACTGCAAACGCTCCAAAAAAACAGTGTACAACGATGGACACTACTCGCCCTAAACGGGCGCCATCTTGGCTACGTAGCGGAAAAGGAGGAGCCCTTTCGGCAGCTTTATCCACTTGAGTGGAGAAGCACGTTCATTTTGGCAGGTTTTGCGGGTGTGGCGAGCAGATTTGCGTCCGTCACTTCCACCAAGTGTTTACCATAGCAGTGTTCCATTTGAAACAACACTTATCAGCGACAGAGTGCACTGAATATGTAAGTGCACTGTTTTGCAGGGCACTGTATTGCAGTGTACTTCATAAAGTGCGCGGTAGTAGACACAGCCATAGTCTATTTAACGACTAAATTGTCAATTAAGTTGGCAATTAGGTTTTTGACTCGATATGTTCCATAATGTATTTGCATGTATTTCCAACCCTGGTCCTCGGGACCCCCTGTCCTGCATGTTTTAGATGTTTCCCTGCTCCAACACACCTGATTCAAATGAATGGTCGTTAACAGGCTTCTGCAGAACTGGATAACAACCCATTCATTTGAATCAGGTGTGTAGGAGCAGGGAAACATCTAATGCTGGGGACGCACTACAGGATAATCGGGCCGATTACGCCCCTTCCGACAATCTTAGGTAACGTCCCGATTATCTTGATGGTTCTACAGATTATTTTATCAGATGTTCCCTTGGTGTGAGGTTTGTCAAGAGTGACCGAATCTGCTCGGAAGGACGTCGGAGGCTATTCAACATGTTGAATATTTGCGATCAGAAATCCTGATGTGTGGGGGGAACCCCGAGGACAAACGCGGAGTTTATCACGTGAAACAAAACAATATCCAATCAGAAAGCAAGCTGAGAGAAGACGGAAGCTTAACAAACGAAGTCACGGCGCAGCACAAAGTTAAATGGAATTGATGTGGCAACAGCAAACCCTTTTCTATAGTCCCTAGACTATCATCGCAATTTCTTCCTGCATATCGTCCGCCATGCTTATTCTTAAGTCTCGAGAGATTTTGCGAGATTTCTTGTGTTAACAATCGTTACACTGGTTGGAAATCTGTTTGCGTGTGGTGTGCTGTCTTTGTCAAATCATGGCACACCACACACTGTAGGAGCAAAACAACTAAATCTAGGATTTTTTGTCTTTGTGTGTGGTATCTCACAGTTTGAAGATCTTATAAGATAAAAAAAAAAAAACGTTTAGTGTGTCCCCAGCATACAGTGTTGGGGGTAACGAGTTACAAAGTAACGGATTACAGTAACGACATTACTATTAAAGGTAACGAAGTAAAGTAACGCATTACACTCAATATTGATAACTACACTACATTACTAGACCTCAGGAACGCGCTTTCCTGCGTTACCCAAGCCATTTTTGCCGGTCCGAAAAGTTATCTTTTAGTGGCGCTTGCCTGTGTGCTTGCTTGTCTGGGCACCGTTGCCACATAGACCGATTTGAGTGATTTGAATGACGTAGCTGCTGGTGCGTAGACATTAGGCGCGTTCGACATGGGTTGACTTCATGCAGCGCCGCAGCAGGCTGCCTTGAATCTGAGAATGCCATTGGCTGCTTCAAGTCAGCCGGGCTGCAGGCGGCTGCAGAAGACGCCTGCGCTGCATGAAGTCGAACGCACCTATTGACAACCCAGTATCACATGTTATTACACGGCTGCTCTTAACGCTGTAGAAAGCTCCATTCATTTGAATGGGGCTTCCCAACGTTCTGCAGACCGTTGCTATGAATAACAGACCGCTGTCAAGGAAAGTGGCCTTTTTGCTTCTGATTCACGTCTTTTGTAGCACTCCGCAAGTAGTCCGGTAGCTTTTCAACCCCAGCATACTCCGTTGCTTAGCGACGTCAGCTGATTTGAAGCCTAAAGAATGTTCAGTTTATGTAGTTCAACGTCTTTGGCGAACTATTTCTCTGCTGATCAACACTACGAATGGTAACAAATAAATTGTAAAAAGACACACTGTGTTAAGTAATTTTGTTGGCAAGAAGCCGTGTAATAAGCGGGTATAGAACGCAGTTGTCATTATCGGGAAAATAAGCCCCTTCAGAGCGAAACAACACCCCTAACTTTGTTGCTCGAAAGGACAAAAATATTACAGTAAAATGCACTTAATGTCCAGGCGAGAGGTGTCTTTAAACTGCTGTCAACTCAATGAGATTTTAAAGTGAGGCATATTTCTTTTGTCAGATAGTGTGGACAGGCTTAATATTCGTTCAAGTGAATGGCTGAGTTTTATATGCCATTTTGTTTTACATGTTTACAATTACAATACACAATGTGGAAAGGCTGAGATGCCCTTTATTGAAAATGGAAAAATAAAGTGATGAAAGGGCCATGATGTTTGTCCATATCTTTGCGGTAAATTTGGACATTTGCTTAAACAATGTGAAAGTAAAGTAACTAGTAGTGAAGTTACTTGATTTTTTTGAAGTTACAAATGCAGTAACTAGTAAAGTAATCTAGTTAAAATTTTCAGAAGTAACTAGTAACTTGTAACTTTTTCCGAGTAACTACCCCAACACTGCCAGCATAAAACATGCTGGGATTGGGGTTGGGAACCACTGTCATAAACAACACTGAGACGTTAATGAAATCACTTGTATTAGTAGTTGAAAGTTATTTTGTTATATAGTACCCATTGCATTATTCCAAGCCCATAAACCATGATGACTATTTTAGCAGGGCTTGATTTTACTGCCAGACTCAACCACATGCTGTAGGATCTGTCACATTCATCCAGGCCAAGGGGAAACAGTCAGCAGTGGAGACGGAAGGAGAGTACATTGCTGCATGTGTGTGTGCCTTCCTTGGCACATCTCGTTAAACCAAAAAGTGATTTACACTATTTGGAAGGTCACGTCTGAAGTCAGACTCTTTCAGTGTTTTGCAGAAGACTGATTGGGAAAACCTGAGGCCCTGGTGGGATTGCAGTCTTGAACCACATCAAGAGAACCATAATTTTGAGATGCCGTCGGCAATCTCTCCTTATGTACCACATATTTCTCACATTCTTACGTTACATCAACTTGTAAACGTCATTATTCGTTTTAGTTTATTAGTTTACAGTGACATCGGAAGGGACATTGACTCTATACTTATTTAGTATTTTGACCCTTTGCTATGGCAGTCCAAATTGAGCTCAGCTGCATTCAGTTTCCTTATGATCATCTTAAATCTAGTGAAAACATTTAGCCTTATTTTGTTTGACATAACCCTGGTCACAGTGGTAATTAAGCCTACTCTTGTATACGTTGCAGATAGGAAGAGAATGTGTGTGTGGTCAATTCTGGCCTCCCTGGCCTGTAGTTTGGTCAGCATAACAGTTTATCATCCATCCCTCTGCTTGACTGGCTTCAGGAGTTGTTGTCTTAGGCATGTCCTACAGTATATAAATTGATTGCCATTTTTCTTCCTTGAAATTGAAACATTCTTCCAGTGACACTGACCTCAGACCTTCAGGTCAGGTATGTTGTATAGTTTGTACATTTTGTATTTAAAGGGAAGGTTGAACAATGTTGTTGAAACACACTTTTGTCATATTTGCTGAAATAATTCAACTTCACATCCTGATAGCAACCAATTAATAGAAAGGTTTGACAGTAAAATCGAACAAATCCGATATCTGTGGGTGTTGCAGGACTGTAATAAACATGACCAATTAATTTAGTTCGGACCAAACTTAATGATTGGATGGCATTCGAACCAAGTGCATTGATTTGATGGGCTACTTGTATGTATGTCTGTCTATCTACCTCCCATCAGTAGTCAGGCAGAATTTTCATGTGTTTTGGGGGAGTGACTTTGAAGGGAGAGGGTGGTATATTTTGGTATAAAATCCTTTCGATCTTGCCTTTAAGGTTTGAAACTTTCTGATTACCCTGCCCTCATTGAACCCAGTAGAAAGTTACACCTTGAAATACAAAGAAAATATGCTACATACAAAACCTACAAAAAGCAGAAATGTTATCCTTATCAGAGGGAACATGACATAAATGGAGGGTGCCAGACCATAAATTCATCATTACCACCTGTAATTAATTTTCTCTAAAAAGCAGAAGGATTAATACTATAAAAGCAGGTACATGTATTTCCATAGTAGAGCTGACATGAACCTACGGTCTTAGAAAGCTTTATAAATGGCTCTGGCAAACATGTCTTTTTGTTAAGTGCTTAGCATTTCATGGTTCTGGTCAGGTGGAAAATCCAATAAGTAGCTGTATGAAAACTCTTGAAAGCTATTGAGACATAATGTTAGATTAGGTGTAGTACTTTTTGGGGACTGCAAATTTGAGACCAGAATATTTAATGTTTATCAACTTGATGTGTTTTCATTTTCATTGTGTTTAATGGGTAAATTATGTTGGTTGAGCTTTAATGGACAAAACGTTTGAATGTGAACAGCTTTGACTCTTTGGGGGTATTTCTACATAATTTCCTGGCTTCTTAAACCAAAAATTCCTTTAGAAGAGAGCTTTGTGTTTTAAAACAGCCAGATTATCATTATAGACCTCCCGTTTACCTTATGATGTCAAACCACTTACTAACAGACTCGTGTACTCTGGGGCAGAAGCTGCAAAGGCTCTATGCCCCACGGACACTGTAACTCTGTCTCAGACGACATCCATCCAAAGAATATCCAGAAATACATAATTTGTAAACCTTAACAGCCATATGTTTCCAAAGTTAAACTTTCAATATTCTAAATGGCTGTGGCCGTTGTGCCCTGCCAAACTTGCAGCTCTGGAAGTATGCCGGTCAGAATGAATGGATGGTATCACAAGAGCAAATCTAGACTGCTCCTGGAGGGGCATATCTTCAGACCTGTTGTGGGGTTTGCCAGTAAAACTGCTGAGAACTATCTCCCCATTGCTAGGGAGGCAGAGGTATTTCAGGCAAAAATGTCCTACTGGCCAAATTATTAGAGGAGTCTGTAACCTCTCAAGCTAACCAGGGAGATTAGGAAGGCTCATACTCACTCTCAAACATGTTACACACTCATACAAACACACACGCACACTCACCTGGACACCAAAAGCTCATTATACAGAGTTTCAGTCACAATAACTTCGTAAATACTGACTCAGTTCCACTAGATGAGTGAATGTATCCTTTGTGAGCTGTAAAATGTCTAATTCCTTATGAGCTGAACTGTTATTGGCGAATCATTGTTTTTTGTGCAGTACTCAGGAGTCCTAACCTCCAACAATTGATGCTTTACAAGAGTTTGTAGGGAGGTTTGTAAGCTTTACAATGGAGGACATAAAAAAAACATTAATTGGAAGCAGCTATTCATAATGAAGGATGAAAATTGTAGCTGGAGGTTCTTGTTTTCTTCCGTAAAAACACGCGGCTGTAAATAGATTTAATGGCTAAGAAATCTTGTTCAGACTGGAAATGTTTTCTTTTCGGATTCAAAAGTCCAAACCTGTTTATTACTCTATAAAATATTTATGGAAGCTTGTGTTATTGTGTCCAAGTTTTCACTTTCAGTTATTAACGGTGGGGGTATTAATGGCTGAGCGGTTAGGGAATCGGACTATTAATAAAGAGGTTGTCGGTTTGATTCCTGGCCATGCCATGACGTTGTGTCTTTGGGCAAGGCACTTCACCCTACTTGCCTCAGGGGAATGTCCCTGTACTTATTGTAAGTCGCTCTGGATAAGAGCGTCTGCTAACTGACAAAATGTAAATTAACTGTGGAGGCAATGACACACCCGCAATGTCAACGTAATGACATGGAGAATCGTGTCTTACATAGCCACAGCTTAAATTACAGAGTATTATCACAATCCCTCCTGCAAACCTCCCAACATGTTCCCTGGAATGGAATCTACAAACCATCCTCCTTGCTTAGTCTATATGTCTTAGACATCAACCTCATCCTCCTAACCACTCATCAGGTGTGGAAACTTGGTTAATGACAAAATCCTCTCCAGAGGTCTCCAGGCTTCCTATGGCTGACACACAGCTGCACATAAGAGGTCTGTGTGCAAACCCTAAAATAACAGCATTGTGAGATAGCATGCCTGTTTGTGGTTTCACTGCCTACAGTGGCCCATAGTCTACTGTTTGGTGTGGTGTTAGGGTTAGGATGGGCTGGAAAAAGTGAGAGTAAACTCCTGGAAGCTAAGAAGTTGCTCTTTGATTTTTAACCATCAGAGTATTTTCCATTTAGTCCAAAATATAATTGCATGACTTAGCCCCAACCAAGAAACTCCTTTGCACACCAGCTGGCTAAGCATAGATGATTTTTCCCTGACTACGCACTACTAAATATGGCTGGTCTACAGGTTAGGTTTACCCAGTTCCTGGCAGTTTTTTCAGTCAAGATGTCTCATGGCCTGTGGTATTTCCTCTTCCTCTGTGTCTCCATCACCACTGGAGAATGTTTGGAATTTAGGCCATTGCTGAGCAACTCAGGACACCCCAGGTTAAGGTAATTGAACAAGACAGGCTGTAATGTGACCCCTAACCCTGACTGTGAAACCACTCAAAGCCAATCAATTCACTGAGATCAGCCAAGTGGGTGTAGCTTGACCTTGCGAAGTAAACAGGCCTTCACAAACTACACAAACACCTCGACACCAGGAATCTTCATAGATGTAACATTGTTTAGGATGGTTTGACAGTGAGCTCAATGCTTGCAGCCTCACTTTAACATCCCACTCCCTGCAGTGGTTAAGAACCCTTATACCATGGTCTGGGTGAATACTCGATTCTGATTGGCTGCAGGGGTGTCCATTAACGGGTGATAACGGACACCTACTGTGTCATTGCAGCAAAACTGTCTTTTCACCTTTCTAAATGATTCCGCTGGCAACATAGTATATTAGCCTGTACAAAGTGTCTGAAATAAGTAACCATAACAACAGTGACGGAGTCAACGCCTCCATTTTCAACTTTGAAAGACTTACAAGAAGCTAACTTGTAATTTACAACAATGAGTGACTTCAATATTTATTTTAACCTATTTGAAAATGTTACCTTTCTGAATGTACTGTGTCAGTGTAACCGCTCATCTCACATCCCATTCGCTATTCACCTCGCTAGTCTATCTACTTCAGACAGGCTGTGGCCAACTCTACACATGGCCAGGGGCGCAGATGGAATTTTTGAACTAGGGGGGACCAAGCTGTCAGCAAATGATTCCAATTCCATTTGTTATTTTGTGTAATAAATGTGTACATATATGCAATGTTTATTGCAGCTTCAGTATATATAGGCCTACTAAAGTGCAATATTGAGGTAAAAAAAGTGAGAACGATACTGCAATCCCCCGACCCTGTAGGGGGGTGGGGGTATGCTCCCCCGGAAGAAAATGTCTTAAAATGTAAAGTTAAACGCATCAACCTAGTGCACTTTGAGAGCAAAATTAAGAGGCTAGATCAATGTAGAATCTGTGCTCTTCTAAACAATATCATGTTATTTTATCCAGCCCCTGATTAGCTGTGAGGTTTGGGCATTAGGTGAGGAGTTTGCATGCATGCAACATATTATTGATATATAGTAGCCTATAGCAATAGTCCATATTTCATTTCAATTTCGCAAAACAAAGAAGACATTCTCAATTTAAAAATGAAATATAACATAACTCATTTGAACCAGACCAGCAATATTTACCTTCATATATTCTTCTTCACGTCCTCTGCCTCGGTAGAGCTAGTCGCCTGGCTAAAACTAGCTGTTGCTAGTGCCATATTTTCTGATTCTAAATCTGCATCTAGTATGTCCCGTAGTAGCTTATAATTTAATTTAACGTCTTTAATAGTAAGAGACCGCGGCGCACAGGGATGGGTAATGAGCGTTGTTTAAGATCAAAATTACAATGCAACATACGGCAGACACCTTAGATATGAGAGATCCCCTCAGATTTTTGACTTTGTTGCTTTCATGGGAGCCAGTCCTCACTCTATGGGAGCTGGGCTCCCTCTGGCTACCACGTAATTCGAGCACTGAATGAAAAGGAGCGAGCCAAACAATACAATTTTAGGCCGCGTTCACACTTGACTTCTTTTTTTTGAAAAAAGCGCTGCCTTCAGCGCCTTTTTACATGCAACCCTACGGGAAAACGAAGAAGGCGGACGCCTTTTTTAAAAAGCGGCCACCTTTTAAAAACTTCTAAAAAAGCGCTGAGCCAGACGCCTTTTTGAGTTCAATTTTCTCAACTTTTCAGAAAAAAGCTGGGTGACGTCAAGCGCCTTTTTGACAGCTGACCAATCAGGACGAGGAGAGTAGGTACGAGTGTACCTTCCCTAGTAACCTACCTTAGTTACCAGGCTATGGCTAGGGCTATGGCTCCTCAAACGCCAAAGCTTAAGCAAGTAATGGTATTTTATTGGCCATAGTAGCTAGCTGTCGAAAAGTAACCAACGGAAAATAACGGATAATAATGTATCGCGAGACTATGATTCCCGTTCAGGTTACAAAATTCTCGTTAGAAAAAGGCGCTTGACGTCACCCAGCGCTTTTCTGAAAAGGCGTTCAAAAGGAGCTCAAAAGGCGCTTAAGGCAGCGCTTTTTTCTGAAAAAATAAGTCAAGTGTGAACGCGGCCTTAAGCAGCCAAAAGAACGGGCCTACTAACGTAATCTCCATGACAACCAGGAAGACGCCAAGCCTCAAAGCACAAACAACTTTTCAAGTGTTGTAGTACTTTTGTGTGGCCAACGTTACACACGCTAACATCGCCTAATCAGCTGTGCAGTTATAACTGATGCTTGTCGCCTTACGTAGGGAGAGTGGTGGGGACGGATCGGGCATGTCCCCCCCGTCCCCAGTGCCATCTGCGCGCATGCACATGGCCGATTATTTTCTTTCAAAAAATCTAGATTTTATTTGGGGACAATGACATGGCTCGATAGCTGGCTAGTCATGTTGTTAAACATACTGTCAAATTATAATTAGGCTACTGTTAGGACAAAATGTCAACTTTGATGCGTTCATCTCACATACATTTGCTATTCAACTCGCTCCACAGGCTGCAGTTGTACTGTAGCCTATGCACAGTGTTGCCAGGTCCGCGGTTTTCCAGCGGAATTGGGCTACTTTTGAAGTGTTGCTGGGGTTGAATTTTTTGTCCGCTGGTTCGGGTAGACCTATTTTGCATGCAAATTATATGAATGTTTTAGAAATAAAAATCCATATTTTAAATGAAATGATTTATTTATACCCAAATTCTACCAAACTGACTCCAGATTAGCACGTACATGGGACACCCCCACATACACACACGCACTGTGCGTGTGCACACGTGTCTAATGCTCTCAGTCTCCTCAGAAAACCTCCTGAAAACTGCTTTTAATGCTGGCATACTAAACATTTGGTGTTACTTTGTAGATATTACAATGCATTTGGCAATGATAGCAATACTGTTGGACTTTAAAAGCTGTGTATATGGTTTAGCAGGGGCATATTTTCAGTTCTGATATTGGGCTTTTTTGGGGCTGGTTTTATTGGCCATTGGGCTGGTTTTGGGCTGGTTTTGATTGGCCATTGGGCTGGTTTTGTCACACAGACCTGCTTTGCAGTATACGGCCGATACTTTCGTGAAAATCTTAATATTGAGTTTGGGACAGTTACATGGCTGGTTAGCTAGCAAATATCCTTGTTAAACATACTGTAAAATTATATTTACTGTTTGTCAACCGTACACAATGTTATTGCCTTTGAATCCTGCTAGCATAACGTTAGCTTTTGGGCTAATAGCTCAGCCAAAGGAAAGCTGGTGTTGGTTCTATGAGCTGAGCGGACTAGAAATATCAGAGTTGACTAACGTTAAAAAACGTTAGATTTCTATTGCAAAACATAAATTAATGTTTGTAAAAAAAAAAAAATGTTGGGCAAGTGACCATGGTATAAGCGGGATAATGCCCTTCGAGGTGTCCAATATCACCTGATAATGGACGATGCGGAGGCGTGAACCGTCCTCCACGCACCTCGTCGGGCATTTTCCCTTACATACAATATGCCCGGATTACTGTTGGGAGTCAGGAAGTGCACTCCCAGTGCTTTGGAGCATCACCCCAGGGGGAATAGTGTCTGACAGGACTGCTTGTGGGAGTTGTGCAACAGTCCTAGGAGCTGCACCTCCTCTGCTTACTTGTCTTTACACTCCCGAGAAAGAGTTACTGCCCCTTTTTCCAACTTACATTCCAAGTCTGTGTGTGTGTGTGTACGTGTCTGTGTGTATGTAACTGTGCTTGTGTGTTTGCAACTGTCTGTGTGTTTGTTAATGTGTTTGTGTCATTGTGCTCATGTGTCTTTGGCCCACCAGATTTTTCCTGGAACTACTAGTAGCTCTGTGGGAGCTGGAGTTTCACTATGAGGAAATACATGTTTTTTTTTTGTATTTCAGTATTTTTTTTAAACAGTGGTTTATGATCCATTAAATAAGTTATTTTTGTGCCAGCCATTTTTAAATTAAATACCAGCACCACAACTGACATAAATGACTAAATGTAACTGTCTTGTTCTATTATTAATTTGCGGTAAAAAAAAATCAATGCTATTGTTTGATTATTTTACTGCATGCTACAATTTACAATATAAAACATTATGCAATAGCAGCTGTCTAGGCAAGACTCAAAAGATGGACTTCAGTGTTTCCCCTAGTATTATTTTCAGGGTGGGAAATGGATAACATATAAAATATGATTCCCCCCCCCCTCATTATATCACTATAAACATATTTCCTTTTAGGTGGTTGAGACACATAGTGACCTTCAGGGTTGGGGTCTGTTAAGGTAATGGAGATACAAGTCAGTTCTAAAAACAGCGGAGGGGGGGGGGGGTTCTCATTTTTCATCAAACAGGTTGGAGTGTTGAAACTAAGAACCGATATCCTCCTGAGTTTACTTTCCATTGTAAATAAAACAGTAGAGAATGAGAGTAAAGAAAAGTAGTGAGGACAAACAAGGTAATGTTGGTGAGAGCTTTACACCAGATGTGTTGATGAGCAGCTTTAGACTGCCGGTAGATGCATTTTAAGTGCTGATCAATATTGGGCCCCTAAGGAGTTTCTGTTCATGGAAACAGTGTCTGTGTGCCTTGTTCCCCTAAACCCCCAAAGAGACGTTTATCCAAAGCAGTAAACCCTCCAGTGATGTAGTCCAATTTCCACAGATCATGGCTGGCCTCCCAGACTGTCTGCTACAGCAGCCCCCAAGGGACTCCTGGTTCCTGCCTCCTACTGTCTCCACTACTGGTGTCCTCCGTTGGGGAACTACACTCAGGGGTAGAGAGGCATGGAAGGTGAACGAAAGTGAGAAAGAGAGAATGAGACCAAGGGGAGGTTATATACAATATATGTGTGTCAGCATGTGTGTGAGAAGGAAGGGCCTCCCCTCTTAAGCTTTCCACACATCTGGATATGTGTGTTTATGGAAAGAGGGAGAGAAAGACAGAGAGAGATACAAAAAGAGCGTGAGAGTGTCAATGTTCCTCATGCCAGGTCCTGGCCTCCTCGACATCATATCCTCTCTCTTTGAGTCTCAATTGTCTGCCAAAGTCATTGCCTGCCAGGGTACTATGATAACCCAGGCCCTCTGCTTTTTCTAAAAGCTACATAATCTACATTTTGCGCGTGCGCACACACACACTCACACTTTCATACACACACATACAGATATACACACACACTCATACATACAAACACAGAAACACACATACTCTATACCAATGTAACTGTACCTGTCTATCAGGCAAATAGTTAAGAGAGTCTAAACAGTAGAATGAGCCTTGGACTGGCAGACTGTCTGAGCTAATCAGAGGTGACTTTATGGTCTTGGGGTTCGTAGTTTGTGAACGAAGCAATAAGTGATTTAGTGATAGGTTTGATCAGATTAGGAGCAGGTGGGCAAAGGTGTAAGAAATGTGGAATAGAAACCGTATTTTCGGTTTCGGTTACCGAAATTTCTCTTTTCCATCACTTAAGTATTTATTGTGTCACTCAAACAAAACACTCAAAATGTCTAATTGAGGGTGTTGATACTATAATAATGCACTGACGTGTGCCAGACACAGATGAGATCAACATTCTTGGCTGACATGTTAATGCTAGGTATCTCTTAAGTGGCAACCAAAGAAATGTGTCAAGCTAGGCAGAGTAATAGCTGTTCATACAGACTTGTGTCAAACTGTTTATACAAATGTGTCAAAGATGTATCAAATGGAAGATGATGGGGTTGAATGGGAGAAAGGGTAATATAATCTTTCTATGTCCATGATACCATAGACTTAAGAACTATGGAGATAGAGTAGTGCATTTTTTTGTTGTCAGTGATTTATGCAAATTTGTGTAAAACTTATGTAGAATAGAAAATAATTCACCTGTGTCAAAGGCAGATTTGTATGTTTTGAATAGAAGGATCGGTTTACTTTGAGAAATGGGAGGTCTTGAAACTTACTTCTTGAGGATGTTCCAGCTTGTGACAGCTTGTCCATAATTGTGGGAATGCCCCATGCATTTCAGAAATTACATCCCCCTCAAACACTAGATATATTTCAACATGAAGAAATACAGTTGACATTTTGTCTTAGCGCCGCAGGGTGGGACAGCACAATAGCTGCAGGTCAAGAAGAATGCTGGCTTTCTTGAGATGGAAGATTCACATCTTAACATTCCATGGCTTAATTTGAGTCCATTGTGTGTGACCAATGGAAGGCCAGCCTTTGATTTAACTCTTAAACAGTTCTCTGTGTCCACTCAGACATTTAACTGGCTTGATGAAAAGCTGGAGTACCCCTAAGCTCCTGATTAGAGTGACCCCTGAGCCCTGTCTCTGCGCCCCATAAATGTTACTGTGAAATGTGTCACCTACCAACTAATGCGTTCTGCAGAGAAGGGAGACTGGCGTTGGTCACGGTTTGGAATGAAAGGGAGAAAACAGGACAGAGTAACACGACGGATATCGCTATAAAAAAACAACATCGTTTTTGACAACGTAGTTAAGGCGGCAGGCGTGATGCTTAGGTGGCCGTCTTAGCTGAAAAGTGCTGCGGGAAACCCTGGTGCTACCATAGACTAACCTTTTGATAATATGGAATGCCATAGACCAATGAAAGTCTGAATGCCAAGCCATGAGTGATTATGCTTCAAGACATCAAGCCTGGCACAAGACAGCATGTGATGTGAAATAGTTCAAATACAATCGCTGACACAAACAGCTAATCGGAAATATTTCCCAGTTTCCACAGAAAGAGCTCCTTTATTCTGCCTGTGTTTCAAATACAGGAGCCAAGTGAAAATAGAAGACCACAAGGCCTGGGCTGTTTTTAAAAGCTCCTTGGAGAAAGCAAAGCGTGTTACTGTACATGGGGAGGAAAATTGAGAGAAGTGTTTGGAGGAGGGTGTTTGAAGCCTTTTTCCATCTTGTCTGAACGAGTCATAGCACTTTCACCTTATGTTCAAAGATCGGCACAAAGCAGCCTTTGTGTGCCCTCACTATAAAGCAAGCAAGGACAGACTGGGAAAGAGTGGTAGTTGACTAAGGATGGAATAAGTTGCCTCACAGTAGCTGTGGAGAGAGGGTTTTGTTGACTTCATTGTCGGTAAGAAAACAACTCCAATCAGAGCTCACGTAAGGCTTACAGGGATAGGAATAGCTGGTGGTACAGCATTTGACTAAAGATCATAAAGATCACAGAATCAAATCCCCACCTATTTGTCACTTTGGATAAAACAGCATCTGCGAAATAAATGCAGTATTATTACATTACAAATAGAACAGTAGTCTGTACAAACATTGCCTACGTTGATGTCATCCAACAGGACAGAACCAGGTACTGACCCAGAACTGTAGATATCCTAACTGTATTCAGAAACCCTACATTTATTCAGGTTTCCAAAGTCAAAACGGCAGCCATTAACAGCCTCAATGATGCTGGTCTGTTCCTCATTCATTCAGCGCACTGTGGTTAAGAGGGCCTCTGGGTGCCCTAATCAAAGCCAGCCGCTCTTAATTCCCAACCCAGACCACACAATTCAGGAATGCTATCCAACAGAAGGCACATGCAAGCCTATGTACAGTGGCAAGATTATTCTCTTGTATATTTTGTTTTCAGCATACAGTACCGTTTGTCAGAACGTTCGAGAAAAAGGAAAGGGGGGAGGGAGTTGAGAAAGGAGACGTTTACAGTGTCTCCTGCTTCTCTATGTGTTCACATGGTGCGGTCTTAATGAAAGAGGTTTTTTATCCAACAGCCAGTTTTTAATGCATGCCTCAGACATGACCTTATAGTAAGAGCATGCATCAGGCCAGGGTGGGACAAGGACAGCAGAAAGAGACCAGTGTTCAGAGCTGTCAACAGGGGCAGACCTAGTGAGGGAAGGAGAGATGGGGTGAGATGATGATGGTGATGATGATGAAGGGTGGAGTAGGGAATGAGGGAGCCCCCCACCTTCATCCATGACATCACTAAGAGTAAAGTTTGAGGTTGAATACCATGGCTGTCTGCTTTCATGGTGCAGGTTCATAGGAGTTATAGCCCAAGCCTGTGTTTAGGTGTTGTGTATTTACGCAGGGCAGCAAAAACAAGCATCAGTATTTCAGTATTATAAACATCAGTTTATAATATGGTGAGATGTATGTAAAGCACAATACCACCCAGACTGTGGTGCCTCAAACAGGTGGCAAAGTGCCTTATTGATGTATTCTAGAATTTTCATTCTGACTTTGTAGCCAACTAATAAAACTATTTCAACTTTTTAACTTTATTTATCCTTCAAAGGAAATTAGTGTGCAGCAGGGGTCAGAAAAACATACACAAACACAGAACAGCATCGCCAAATGACAACAACATTATACAACACAGAACACACAATAGGGACACACCTTCCCCCAAACCAATTTTTTTTTAAATCAGATTTGCATGAAGGAAAAAGAAACCCTCATTTGCATAAACCATGCCCATTGGTATGTCAATGCAGATGAACTGTATTTACAGAGGGCAACATACTGTATCTCAAATTCCCTAACTCTTGCTTGCCTACTGGTATTGAGAGTGAGAGCCCCAGCCATTAATGTGTCCTAAACTTCCAAAACATACATATTAGGAAGGTAACGTTAAAATACTGTTGGTAAGAGTGTGGCCATTAACTATTGGTTTGTTATAGAAGAGTAAATATTCAGCATGTAATCGCTCACTGCAGAGAACAACTCTATAAAATAGATGACTGGAGATTCAAAGGAATGTTGACTGAAGTTAAGAAGTGTGACATAGTGTCCTTCCCAGCACTATTCAGATTTACACCATAGAACCATCACTGAAGAACCATACACTATGAACATACTGTATCTTAACTGTTAACAGAGCTGTAAACTGTGGACTACCACTTCCCTTTCAACTTTTGTATTTTTCTTTAACCCATGCTGGGTTAAGTAAGGGTTAGGCAAGGAGCGGGAGAATGTTTCTTGAATGACTTCCTTTGTGGAACAAGGTGTTTCGGAGATGTAAACAATTAAAATTGTCTGACCTTTTTTTTTGGGGGGGGGGGGGGGATGTGAATGTTATTCTGCTTCCTCAAGAAAGTACTTTAATCAAATCTTTTTTCAGTCTTAAATGAATGTTGTCAGCAGAGCGAGGGGTTATCTTGTTATCGTGCTGTTGGAATGTGTAAAATGCAAAGTAGTGAGGCCAAGAGCTGGCTGCGCTGAATGCAGGGTGAGGCAACTGCTAAATCTTTAAACATCTTTAGCAGTTGCAAGAGCATTAGCAGTTTGTTTAACAATATGTTAAGACTTGAAATAGCCACTAGTATTCATCTCATACCCCAAGTGCTACTCCCCGCTGTGCGCCATTAGGGTGGTGTTATTTTACAGGTCACTAGTGGAGGCACATTATACATGGACAGAGTGGACTATAGATTTTGGACGTCTGTGTTTGGAGTCTGATATCCCTGTCAATAATATCTTGCAGCTACTTGTACTTGGATCAGGAGTTGCCCAGGGTTTCCTGGAGCAAAGCTTGTGGCTGAGCAAGGGCATGCCAAAAAACGTTCCCCTACTATTAGCCTAGTCATAATCTTACTACAGGCACATTTCCAGATATTGCCTTCTCTTTTGTCCGACTCATTTCGTCCAAACTTTAACACTAAATCCAAACAAACTCTCACATATCTTTCTGGAGGCCTCTGGCCATAGGACGGTATTATTGTATTAGCTCTGCATATCACTGTTACTCCCTCCTGTGTGATGAGAAGCAGTTGCGAGTTGATTGGCCCAAGGCAGACCGTCGCCATTTCCACCCTAGTTTGTTTCTTTTGGTTGTCTGGTTAGTGAGGCCCGGCCAACTCTTACACATGTGCCCTTCAGCTTGAGGTGGAGGGATACGTGCTATAGGTCCCCGCAGCTCTCTGCTGTATCTCTGGCTCCACACCAGGACTGTTTACCTTTGTGTGAAGCAAGCAAATGACTCCTGGGTAGATAAACGTGCCCGTAAATGTTTGACTTCGCTCACCACTATGCTTACATCGGCAGAGTTTCAATCAAAGGGCGTGTTGGGGCAGGAAAACCGTGTTTTAAACAGCCTACTTCATAGAACGATAATGATTTTTGGTAAGCCTAAATTGTCAGAAAGGTTAAACTAGATTTTTATTCTAAAAGCTGCCACCACCTTTGTTAACCTGATTCGGTCTGATGCTGAGGGCCCAGAAACATGCACAGTACAAAGATGTAGAATTTTTTGGGATGCTTTATTTAATATTTATATTGGGGAACAGCAGTGCGAGCAGGCACGGGCACCACCCACTCGTGATAAGGAGCCAGCATGTCACCACAACCGCACATCATAAGCTCCAACACAAAAAAGCTGAATACCGCTGTCAAATGACACCGGTGCTACTGCAGACCATAGCTGGTGGCAGACTGCCTCCACCAGAACTTCTCATTCTAGAATGTCTGTGTGTTCCAAAGATAGAAGTTAAGTTGTTAGATGTTGAAATATATTCATGGTTAAGCTTTGTAACTCAATCAATTGTTCTTTCTACCGTGTCCTGTATCTTGATCACTGGCCCAATGCCTCTATCCTTGTTTAGAGGATCTAAACCTTGTTTATCCTTTTGCCAAGACAATGCAACACAGCCCCACTTTAAAAGAATTGCGGGGGTGAAAATCTCTATTAAAACAGACCATCTAATCTCTCTATCCTTGCCGTTGCTCTTTTTTGTGGAAATATTTTTCCCAGCATTGCTGCTGATTAAGATGTCAGTAAAACACACAAATACAAATGACTTGAAATATAAGAGTGAAATACCACTTGATGGCCAAGCACACAGCTGATGCGAATTCTACGCCCCCTCGTCAAAGCCAGGCGATTGCAATGTTGTTTTCAATAAAAAACAACAAAATTTGCACTAAGCAAACCGATCCACTTTTCCATGTTGATAAAAGCATTAAAATGAGAAAAATGTGCGATTAATTGTGATTAATCGCGAGTTAACTATGACATTAATGCGATTAATCGCGATTAAATATTTTAAATGTTTGACAGCACTATTTATTAATGAAACAAAATTCACTGAAGTTATCATACAGCCTCCAATACAGCCTCCTAGTGCACACGTGAGTGAAGCGTATGGTGCGAGCTGAACATGGTTGAAAAATATATGTTGCAATTGTGGAAATGAATCAGACAAATGGGTCAGATGGCTGAGTGGTTAGGGAATACCAATCAGAAGGTTGCCGGTTCGATTCCGGGCCATGACAAACACGGATCACCACTGTGATCCGTTGTATTATAAAAGGCAAAACATTAACTTGTCAGAGTTCCCGGTTCTTGAGATAATCTTGGGAAACTAGCTGCCCTAAAATCCCATTCAAAATACATATACACAGATACACAGAGATTCTTGGCATTATTAGAGACATTATTAGCCTGGGTGCCAGCCAAACTTAGCCCCGCCCACAACATATATTGGTTGGGAAGTTCGGTCTGGCAATGCTCCGTTGGGGAAAAAACTATGCCCTTTAACAAGAGCTGTTCGTACCGTATCAAATTGTCAGAGCAGGCTTTATACGATGATGGACAGATGATGGACAGTAACGTAATCAACCACGTCACCAAAGAGCGCTTGGGTTGAATTTGTTTTCAACAAACATGGCTGCTGCTGGAGAGCTTAGATGTGTAGATTCTGCCATCGAGTCTGTTTTAGAAGACACCGACAGCGCATTCATTTTGAAAGAAGAACAGAGAAACGCGATCAAGGCATTTGAAAATATGTTTTTGCCGTCCTTCCTACGGGACTCGATAAAAGTTAACATACTACGTTGCTCTGATTGGTTGTAGGTCTATCCAATTGAGCAAAGAGGCATTTTCTTTCCGGGTTCGGTTGAAACACGCCCCATAATCACAGCCCAACGTAGCAGTAGCAGACTCATATTCTGACTAGAATTATGAGTATGACAATGTCAGGCTATTATATTGTATTAGGCATTATGACAATTAAGGTGAATGCTATTTATTTCAAAGGAAGATTTATGACACTACCCAGCACCACTCCCCCAGCCTATGATCCATCTAATATTCCAGGGATCTTTCTTGAAAAGATGTAATCAGGGATGAATGGTGTGTGGCTGTTGTTAGGCTTTGTTGAGTCTCCCCTCTGGACCCAGGGCAATGGACAAGGGAGTGATGAGGCACAGCTGTTTATGCTGGGTTGGGAGTTGATCGATCCTCCGGACCCTCTCTGAGGTGTTGTGGCCCTGGGGAGAAGAGAGGGCTGGGGGGTTCACTACTGGCTGAATCCCCCAACTGGATACCACTGTTTAAGCTCTTGGCTCCAGTTCTGAAGGTAGGCTGTCGTTATTGGGGAAGGGTGAAGAGGTCAGTAGCTGGAAGAGACACAAAAAAAGGGTTCCCCATCATCCTCTCCCATCACCTCCAGCCCACTTGTCCCCCCCGCCATCATCTTCTCCCGTCATCTCACGCCCTCTGTGGCTCCCTGGGCTGTGGGGAGGGGGGGAAGAGGCAGCCTACGCAGGAATGCAGTCGACGCCAAATCGCTCTTTGGCCTTTTAGAGGTAACCAAGCATGTCCACCTAGCTTTTCTTTGCCCTGCTACTCTCTGCCTGAGATTTTAAAAAAGACGCAACCTTGGCTGCAGAGAGGGGTAAAAACACTGCCCTCTATCCAACAACTGGGAGGCCAGACCAGGCAAGCCTATCCTTGGGACTGAGAGAACATGGAGAAGATAGAGGATCTCCAGACGGCGTCAAGTCTGTTTGCATCTCACCTGATGATTGTTTAGTTTACCCTGAAGGACAGTATAATGAGCTCTTTTGAGAGAAATAGCCTCTGTGGAATTTTCCCAGTAAACATCTGCCCTTGCTGAGATTATGTTTATGATCTGATATTTCCATTGAAGTCAGGTTCCTAGACCTTCATCTGTAGTTAAATGGACATGTGGGGAAAACATTTTAAATTAATCAGTCAGTTTCAGGCTTACAGTGTGTGTGTATGTGTGTGCGTGTGTATACTAAAATAATACATACACATAAAAAAGGTTTATGAAAAGCCTAAAAAAAAACATTTGAATGACCACCACAGCCAAAGCATACATCATGAATGTTTCCAAAACCACTTGTTTGTGCATCAGTCAAGATGATAGTAATGCTATTTCAAGTACAGTAGACCAACACAGCTACAGGTGTACTGCAATTAACCTTGTTTTTGCATCGGTGTACAGTTGTCTGTAATATCAATTTATTTATATACATGTAGGATGCACATCTTTTTAGGTTTGATACATCTGGAAGGTCTCTCAGTGATTGCTTCATTGACCCAAATGCTAACATGGGTTGGATTTAAACCACAAACCATTCACTAACGGTCCAGACTGTGCAAAAGGAACTCTGAGCAACTGGTCCACAAACCACTCACTATTGGTACAGACCATGCAACAAAACACAGCAGTTAGTCCGGACCACAAGAACAATGAAATGGACCGAACCTGGAGGTACACAATGGTACACGGTTGGCTACAACTGCTGCTGGAATAATGGCAGACAGGTTGAATCATCTCTTTGCAGATATTGGAAAAAGCTGTTTTAGCCTGTGAAGAGCATGCTGTTTATATAAATTGCATCAAGAATCCTAACCCTTCACTTATTCTGTCTTGATAGGTCTTAATAGGTATTAAATAACTTGAAATCCATTGCCTCTGTTTTCACACAAGAAAGCAAGTCATTGCGTTGTTAATCAGCGCAGTAACATGGAAACTAGTACTTATTGTTATACTAGTGACAGAGTGAAGAATGAATAGGCAAGCTTCCAGATATTCACATACCACAGATGCAGGTTTTAGCCTCAAACAAAGGTAATTGGCTGTGGTCATCCTTATTAGTTCTATTCAAATACAATACTCTCTCACACACAAACACAGCATTTGTTATTATTTAGACCAGATGCCAGCGATGCGTGACCAAAGTAATTCTATCTCCCACATATTTGTTATACTGATACATATACAGTATTTGTAATATAATGGAATGCTTGAGAGAACTGCTTTGCTGCTAATAAATCACTAGTAATATTCACATGGTTCCAATGAGGAGGCACATCAATTACAGGACATGACATTGACAAACTAGATGGCTGAAGACAGGATGTGGATGGGAACAGTTTGTCCTTCTAGAACTCATTTTTTCCAAAACATTCAAGATTTAAGATCCAAAATGGTGACAAAGGTTAGAAAAGATTATTTTGGGGAACCAACCCAACAAGGGGTTGTTGCTCCTCCACTTCCTGTGTGCTTTTTATAATTGGGGTGAACACTGTCGCTGTTCATTGGCAGAGACAGAGCCCAGCTGGAGACAGCTGGACAAGAACGCAAACACCATCCCTGAATGGTAAACAGGAGAATGCCTCCTGGTTATACACTTACTGCTTCATGAATTGAACCATCAAGCCTATCAAGATGTCAACATGGTGTTCTTTAATGTGCACAGACATAACAGGTATTGTTACCGTTGCTTGTCAGTAATGCGTCCCCCTTCTGCCACACTGTGGTTCGAATCACGGATCTTTAACCGGCTACAGATGGACAGGAATTATACTGATGAGTGAGTTTAACCAAATCAACTTGGGGACACTAATGCTCTCTCGCTCTCTGTGTGTGTGTGTGTTTAGTTGAAGCAGGTGGACCAGGCGGCAGGAGCAGCCCACACGTATTTCCAGGCCAACCCTGAGCACGTAGAGATGGGTCAGAACCTGGAGCAGTACAAGGACATGGAGGGGGTGCAGGAGGACCACTTTGTGGATCGTGAGGCACGGCCACATCAGGTCAGCCTCAAACAGAATCATCTCTTCCATTTCCCCCTTGGCAAAAGCCTTCAGTAAACATTTGTATTAACTCTTTATTAATAACAGATTACAAATTACCATTATAACTTGTATCATTGTCAGCTTCTGACATATTTTAACTTTGTACAGACTGTTTGCCACAGACTGAGGTACTTTTTAAGCTAATGCTAGTTTAGAGGTGAAGAATACAACCACATTCCCTTCTCTCTCCTTCTTCCCAGGGGGCATTCTCAGCAGCGGTGAAATTGTATGACCAAGGGGACTACAAGGGGGCTATCCTGTTGTTTGAGGAGGCTCTCCTGGAGTACTACAAGGCAGATGTGGAGTGCCGTGCCCTCTGCCAGGGACCGCAGCGGTTCGAGGAGCATGACCACGTCCTTTACCGCTACAGCCTCCATGAGCTCATCTCAGGTACAAGGCTATATAGGTGTTAACCAGAAACAAGCTAATTTTAGGTACACGATTATATAGGTGTTAACCAGAACCACGCTAATTTCAGGTACAAGGTTAGGCTCTTCAGTTTTAACTCACATATAGCTGCCACGCTATATTCTCTGGAACCTTTTCACACTTCTGTAGAATGATGCTTGAAAGCAGTGGAGCCCCTTCGCATAAAAAAACACATCAAACGGTAACTGTCTACAATGCACAAAAACATATCAAATGAAAAACACGTGATAAAATGAGAAAAGTGAAAACTACCCATAATCCAAAGCAGTAAAGGTAGTGTGAACAGAAGGACTAGCGCCCCATCAATAGCTGAAGTGATCCAGAAATAGAACTGAGTCCTCTTTTAAATTAACTGACAATGTGAATGCAAAACCAACCCAGTCCTTTTTTCAGTTGTTCCGTTTTTTGGTCCACTTTTGATCCAGTTTGGTTCATTTAAAAAGGACTACATGTGAAAACACCTTAAGACTGTAGGGATGATCATGTGCTGGCACCTGTGGTGTTGGTTCTTTCTGTCGTGACTGGAATTCCATCAGACATGTTGTCTCGCTGTTGTTGGGCTGCCTCAATCTGTCTAGGCTCATCAGCCAAACATCAAGCAGGGCGAGTCGGTCCGTGGTGGTTTGTCAGAATTTTTTTTCTGTCTTGGCAAGAGGTCAAAGTGCAAAGAAAGGGAAATCCTGTGAGTTAGAACAGTGAGATGAAGGGGGCAGCTGTGGGGGCAAGGTTGTTCTGGACCAAGAAACGCTTTGTCTGTTGCCAAGAAATCCCCATCTGTCTGTGTAAGCAGGTCTTCCCTTTTTCACAGGAACTGATGGTGCAAGTGGAATTATGGTGACTTGTTTTGAATGCCAGACTATGTTAGGTAAGAGAAGGCGTAAGACCAAAGCAAATGCACAGACTGGGTGAATTAAGGTACAGAGAAATAACAATTGGTCAATATTTCATGGAGCTGACTTATTTTTTTTACTGGTATCTTGAAATGGATAAGATGGGCCATTGAGCACATATACGTAAATTGACAAAAACCATATGTAGGTCTCCCGTTGACCTGCAGATATAGAAAACATACTTACCATACCTATGATAATAGATAAAACCTTTTTCTCTCTCTGAGATAGATTTGGCATCTGGACCACTTTTAAGGGACAGCTCATTTGGAAACCCCCTCCCGTGTGTTTTTGAGCTATCTCAGAAACATATACAGAATATGACTCGTCACACATAATTGTGTTCTGGCCTAATGTCCCATTTGTGTTATTTTCCAACACAGCTGCTGACACAAGTCACTGTTTGACTAAGTGTTTGAACAGACCAGCTATGATCTTAAAAGGAGTTCATGGGGCCTAAAAGGAGTGCAGAGGGAAAACTGAATAACAGCTCTCAGACGGTGGTCACTATCAGAGTTAACAGAAGGTAGGCTTAGACCATGATTTTGGGGTTAGTGTGTTAGGGTTGGACTATGATTTTAGGGTTGGGGTTAGTGGATAAGGGTTAGGCTGTTATTTTAGGTTTGGGTTAGTGGTTTAGGGTTCCCCTATGATTTTGTGGTCAGTGGGTTAGGGTTAGACATAGGTTAGAGATATAAGATAATTTAGCATCTTTAATCTGTTAGTATTTCAGTTGACTGGAATCTGTCCGATTTTCTATCATTGTGGTTAGCGTTGTTCTGTACATATGGTGGATGATTCGCTATGCTTTAGTTCAATTCATAAATACAGACATATGCTGTACATCTCAAATGTATTTGTCCCTGTGCTTACGTTTGGTTCACCTCCCTCTGTTTTTTTCTCACGTTCTTTACAAACCCAACATCCTACAAACCAGACCTATAAAGCTGTGACTGACCAGTGAGACCCAGAGCTGGACAGGTCATTAACAGGGTCCGTGTCCAACAGTGTCATTCACACTAGTCTTTTACTCCCTTTATGTGTAATGTTTAACAGTGTTGTATTTAAGCAATAAGGTACTTATTACACGGCTACTTGCCAACAAAATTACTTAACACAGTGTGTCTTTTTACAATTTATTTGTTACCATTCGTAGTGTTGATCAGAAGAGAAATAGTTCGCCAAAGACGTTGAACTTCATAGACTTTGAACATTCTTTAGGCTTCAAATCAGCTGACGTCGCTAAGCAACGGAGTACGCTGGGGTTGAAAAGTTACCGGACGACTTGCGGAGTGCTACGAAAGGCGTGAATCAGAAGCAAAAAGGCCACTTTCCTTGTCAGCGGTCTGTTATTCATAGGAACGGTCTGTTATCAGAAGATATCAGACCGCAGAACGTTGGGAAGCCCCATTCAAGTGAATGGAGCTTTCTACAGCGTTAAGAACAGCCGTGTAATAACGCTCAATAATGCACACCCCGGAACTCCCTCTCAACCAATCAGAATGCTTGATTTCATCCACCCGTATTATAATAATTCAGAAAGTGTAACTTCAGGGGGGTATTCCAGGTAGCGGGTTTAGTGAAAACTTTGAGTTGGTTTACCCTGAAAAGAGGCATACTCTGGGTTTCTGTTCCAGATAGAGAGGTAATGAAAACCTTTGGTCATTTTCTATTGTAACTTATTCTGTGAACCTAACTTGCTCGCTAGCATGTGACCACCTGTCACATGCTTCATTAATTCTCTTGTCTCTAAGAAGGAACGAGGCAATTAGCTACCTTCTGCCTCCCGGATTAATATTACATTACTCTACATTTACATTACATTTAGTCATTTAGCAGGCGCTTTTATCCAGAGCGACTTACAGTAAGTACAGGGACAGTCCCTCCGAGGCAAGTAGGGTGAAGTGCCTTGCCCAAGGACACAACGTCATTTTGCACGGCCGGGAATCGAACCAACAACCTTCTGATTAATAGCCCAACTCCCTAACTGCTCAGCCATCTGACCCCCCACACTACTCTGCCAGTCACTATTACAGACACTCAACAATGGTCGATAAATAATAATAAATGTTTTTATCTTAGACTTTTAATTAAGACTAAGTTAAATTGGATAAACATTTGTAGTAGTGTGCCGTGGCACAGTGGTTGAAAATCACTGAGTTACACAATGATGTGTGAGAGCCATCAAGTTTAGATCCAGTAATTCCAGGTTTTCCATACGAGAGGTGAGGGCAGGTTGGTAGCCTTACAAGATCAGCCTTTATTCCTATTCCCTAAGTTCACCATCTATTTGTCAAAATAGAAATTCAGCAAATTCAACAATTAGTATTCATATAGGCTATTGTTCCTACAATTAACATCACCTGTGACCATGCACCCTCCCGTTACTGGTCTTCCAGTAAATCTTTTTCAAGATTATCCTTTATTCTTCTACCCTAAGTAGGCCTACAACATCTTTTGGTCAGTTTTTGGCACTTTCTTTATGAGATGCCATTAGGGTGACCACCTTTGCGTTGTATCGCACAGAATTTTCACCCCTTGTCCCGCACATCACATATTGAAAATGCAAAGCGGGACAGGTGGTCACCCTAGATGCCGTTTGTACAACTCATTTACTTGTTACTGGGAATACATGACATTACATTCAATTTTACAGTTCCACTTGCAGAATTCACCTTCCATTAAATGAACATCTCACTGTATACAGCATCCATGCTCTGTTCAACAGGATCAGAATTTGCTAATCGTTTTTAAATTTATTATTCTCATAATGTCAGTGTAACTGACAATTCCACACAAGCCTGTAAATAAAAGCACATGGGGAAAGAACTACCAGTAGCTACCATACATAATTCTCAGCATCCATTTCTGCAGCAGCAGTCTAAGTCATCATCTTAATCATCATCATCATCATCCTGTGATGAAAAACATTCTGTTGGGGGTAACTGCTACGACAAGTTGAAATGGGCACCAACTGATATTTACTTTGTATCATGTCGAATATGATTAAAACCAAGGTGACGTAGAGGCTACAATCACGAGCATGTAGGCCTGAGCAAAATATGCCTTACCTGTTTATAGTATGTTTTAATATTTAATATAACATTGAACATGCTATGATAAGTCCACCACTTTTTCTACTGTAATATTAACGGACGGTGGGGTTAAATGTTCAATGGGTGGACTGGCTATTGCATTCAAATGTATGCATTAACTCGGCAGCAATCGTCTCCCACGCCAATTGTATGCGCTGCTACAGCCGTGTTGCTTTTTTCCGGAATATGTGCTCAGATTGACCATAAACACGTAATAAAACTTTTATCTGAAGTGTGGTGAAGTAGAACAACGTTTTTTGTCGCCGGGTGCCATGGTGGATACTAGTGTTGGAGCTCAATTGATGTTGGCTTTTAGTTGTCATGCCCGCACTTAACTCAGAGTGGACGTACTCCGAGTTGACTTAACAAATTCAAATCAGCTTTTCTGGAACTGATAAGTCGGAGTCTCCCATTTTAGAGTAGATCAACTCAGAGTTTAGGGTTAGGCTCAGGTTAGACAGTTTGTTAAACCCGCTACCTGGAATAACCCCCAGGCCTCTGTTGAGCTGTTCACATGGTACAGTTTATGCTGGGACACGAGGTGCTAGCCCAGGGGCGTCGTTAGACCCTTTTTACTGGGGCACGTGCCCCAGTATAAATCTGCTGTGCCCCAGTAAAATCCAAAGTTTGAGTTTTAACAATTTACTTTATTAGTCAGTGCTTTCCCGGAAAAAAACAGTAAGAAAACATTACAAAACTAAAGACAGTTTCTAAATGATAGGCCTACCGATCATCTTATTTTTACTAAAACATAAAAACAATATTACATGAAGCAACATTTTTTTAAACGTTTGCATTAACTATAGATGTCCCTGCCAAAGCTGATATCAAACTTGCCTCCCTGAACTGTTGTATAGTGGGTTAAGCTAGGGGAGTTTCTATAGCCTAGTAGTGCATTGTGCGCAGCAGGCTTGGAAGAAAAAAAAGGGATATGAATAGGGGGGGCCTGTGCCCCAGTACAGTTTTATGTCTAACAACGCCACTGTGCTAGCCTAAGAAAAGCAGTCTAACAAGACTGGTATGTCCACAGTAACGTGCTGACAGATAGCAGATGCTTCTCTGCTGTGGTGTTCTTTTTGTGGTGGCCCAAGCTAAGAATGGTTTGTCTCAAACCCAGAAAGTTTGTGTAAAATGTGACTTTAACATCTGACACTGTTTACCATGACATCTTACTAGAAAAACTGAAACATTATGGCATAAGAGGGGTAGCTTGGGTAAGTAATTACTTAGAGAAAAGGCTACAATATGTCAAAATAGATAATAGCAAGTCACAATTGGTGCAGGTAACATGTGGGGTTACCCAAGGCTCTGTGCTGGGCCCATTACTTTTTCTGTTGTACATTAATGATATATGTGAGGTTTCCAAAACATTACATTTTATATTATTTGCAGATGATACAAACTTATTTTGTTTTGGTGACAATCTGAAACAACTTTGGATACAATGGAAAAAGAGATGGTAATACTAAAAAATGTGTTTGATTCAAATAAACTAACATTAAATATAAGTTGTTTTATATTTATAAACTAAATGTATTGTATTTGGTAATCGTGCATCGAATACAATAGGTAAATTCATGATTAATGAAGTTGAAGTAGAAAGGGTGTCAGCTATAACATTTCTTAGAGTAATCAGAGATAATAACTTAAATTGGAAGCCCCATAGATCTTATACTAAGAACAACATTTCCAAACCATTTGCAATATTATACAAGGTTAAAGATTTCTCAAATGAAAAGTCATTATACACTCTGCATTGTTCCCTTGTGCTAGCATACGTTACTTATTGTGTGGAAGTATGGGGAAACACATATAAAACAAACACCAATCACATTTTTATGCTTCAAAAGAGAGCCATACGAACAGTAAAGACAACCACCTATAGGGACCCAACAAACTCAATTTTTATTGAATTAAAGGCTCTACAATTTAAAGAATTAGTAGAACTAAAAACATTACAAATCATGTACAAAGCAAAAAAACATCAGTTGCCAGAAAGTATCCAAGGGTTGTTCACAGAAAGAGAATGCCAACTTGACTTCAGGGGATCTTGTATATTCAAAAAGAACCAAGTGAGGACCAATGCTAAATACCATTGTATTTCCGTTAAAGGTGTAAATTTATGGAATAACTGTCATGCCGAACAAAAAATATGTGGGACCTTTAGTAAGTTAAAGAAGACATGAAATGCTGTTTTTGGATGCTTTTATATAGGCCTTAGTGGTCCCCTAATACTGTATCTGAAGTCTCTTTCCCGAAATTCAGCCATGGTGCAGAATTATAGCCACTACGAGTAGTCCCACAATGAGCTTTCCTCAGAACGCGCTGTTTTGGTGTCTGTAGCTTTAAAATGCTAATGAGGAGGAGAGGGGCGGCAACATGCGCTAATGTTTACAACGGATGTATCGCAATGGCTCGTAGCCCCCTTTGCTGTAATATGCCTCGAATTTGCCCATTCTCATCTGACCTCACCCTGGTTTGCAGAGGTGCACACTCATAGTCATTTCAATGAAGAGAAAGGCGGATATCGCGCGCCATAACACCAACAGCAGAACGGTTATCCAAATAACAAAGAAGTGTACAACACTGGTGTTACAGCGTTTGTATTCACACACACACTTGATGCCATCTACCTTTAAATTAGCGACAGTAACTCAGCTAGCTCGTAGCCCCGTTGCTGTAATATGCCTCGAATTTGCCCATTCTCATCTGATCACCCTGGTTTGCAGAGGTGCACACTCATAAATAATCTCAATGACGAGAAAGGCAGATATCGCCTGTGCCATAACACCAACAGCATAACGGTTATCCAAATAACAAAGAAGTGCACAACACTGGCGTTACAGCGTTTGTATTCACACACATAGCCTACTTGATGCCATTTATTTTTTCATAAGCAACAGTAACCCAGCTGTTAGCTGCAGAGCTAATGTTACAGCCACATTCTAAGGGTAGCAAGCTATAACCATATACAGTAAAGCAACAAAATGATATAGCGTTAGTTAGCTTACTTGTTCAAGGTTTGTAGCTTGACCAAGGAGAGTTAGTAATGGTCCAGAATTTTATTTCAGCAAGGCCAGTTTTGTATTGGCTCAAGTTGAGGAAACAGTAGAGGCTGAAATGTTTGGCACAGACCTACAAAACGTTGTGAAGTTGTGTCGGCGCAATTCCAGCGAAAATCAAATTAAGATACTGGTTGTGCAGAAGCTTGGATGAAGGAACAAAAAAAATCTTTTTGTTTTGATTTGCACATCCAAGCAATGAGCAACTGTTATGCTTCGTTTGTTTGCTTGCCATGATGTCTCTTCTGGAAAAACCGATATCGCACTCGCCCTTGCACGGTGGAAGCTCAGTTTCTCATGGGCGGGCCAGATGATCTGAGCGGGCAAAGCAGAGAGAGGGGAGGTAACCTTTCTCGTATCTACGTCACTTGGAGGAGATTTTCAAACAGAGCGTTTGAGCCTTCATTTTGTCAAAGGCGGAGAAGAACACGCAGGGCTTGGTTACACATATCGAAAATTCTAGCCACTGGGGGACCAAAGGCAGGCTAGGGGAACTCATATTAATGTTAAATAACCTCATAAAATGAAGTTTTCATGCCATGTCTCCTTTAAAGAAACTATAAAAAAATTATGCAATTAAATGATATGAAACAATTTAGAGTGATAGATGAACAAGATGTTTTTGTTGTATTTGAACTGTGCAACTCTTTTGTATTCTGTTCAGATCTGATTGTCAACATAATGATGTAAGACGATAATTATTTTTAAGATATGAGATGTTTTCATAAAGGGTAGGCATTATAAGCATGAGCTTCAGCCTACACCTGTTTCAGACTGATGTAAATGCTTTTGTTTGTAAGCTCAACTGTATGAAACTAATTTGTTTGTCTGAAATAAACCAAAGTAAACTACAATTTGAATTAGGGATGCGGACAAATATCGTGCTTTTTGACGATATGGGCAATATGTTTAAACAAATCAGAAAAATAATCGGACCAGCTGACTAAAAGCAGAATTCCTATATCTCTTGAAAGCCGCCCTGCTCGACTTTTAAATGTAGAATTGACTGTAAAAGTGTAAAATTATGGACATGACGTGAAGACATGGTTGCCGCTGGACTATGCGGTCTGTATTGGGCGACATTCTCACTCAAATTTCAAGACTTTCGTGACCCAAATCAAAATTCTGATGCGACAGATCATTGGGTAATCACTTTCTCTCCATAAGGCATGTCCTCCTCGACGCTTTTGGTCTTTTTAAATCTAACTATTTGTATTATCCGTGTGGTCCTTTTGCCATTTAAAATGCTATCCTTTCCCGGTTTTCTGCAGCCACAGTGCGCGTGCATCCCGATTGTTAACAAACAAATAATTGGTCTATTGCATTTTGTACTTCTGTCGATCAATTTCATATTTCTTGTTAGTTAGCCTACTGCATCCAATCAGCGCTAAAGTGTAGTACCTACCCTTTCCGTTCAGAGTTAATGTAATGTGTTTTTGAGTTAATGTAATGTCGTTTTCCATTTGGGGGAGCGCGTTTTTGTATTGAGTGAACAAGTCATCCGATTTGGGGAGAGTTGACTCGTATTGGGGGGGAGTGTTTTCATTTGGGGGATGTACTCATATTAGGGGGTGTGGTTTGCACTTCAGGGCCACCGTAGATCAGAGATTAAGACAGCTATTAAGATTTCGAACACAGCCGTAGTACAGAAGCAAACTCCAAATTGAGTGGAAGTACGTAGGAAGGCAGAGCCAGGCTAACGCGTTGCAGCTAGTGGCTCTAAATTTCGTGGTAGATTGCGTCCTACATGCATTATTGCGATAGTGCAATAGAAATAAAATCTCTACCGTTGGCCAATTTTGTATCGTTTATATTGCATATAGTTTATATCGTCCATTCCTATTTGGCAGTAGCCTACTTTCAGTCAAAAGAAGGCGATTCAAGTCGAGCTACATGTTCAATTTGCAATGCCGATTTGTCTTGTGGTGGCAAGGACCCTAAACAATACACATCTCCACTGTTAAAACATTTTTTATGAAACATCCGAAAGAAATTCAAGAAATCTAAAAGGGTAATACTTTGGATATTGGTTGGATCTTGAGATAGGGTAAACATAGGCAAATAGTAATTGTCACTAATTGTTTCCCAATTGTCTTCCTGGCATAATACAGCCTATTTTTATTTTTTTACAGTATTTTTTTATTTATTTTTACTGCTGTGGATGTTGTTTACTTCTTTAATGTTATTACTGTGTTAATGGACTGAGGATGGGAGTAGGATTCGGTATTCGGATTTGGCCAAATCTTAACCAGTGGTTTCGGTATTCGGCCAAACCCCAAAAATCTGGATTTGGTGCATCCCTAATATGAATCAATAAGTGAAATATCCAATGTTATTTCTCTGTGGATATTTTTGAACACCACGGCCTCTGTTCATAAGGCTCCTTAACTAAAGTACATATACAGCTTGGATAGAAGCCTTGATTTAAAGATTGTAAAGCTAATCTGGGACAAAAAGAAAGAAGCTGCATCACTAGATATTAGTCCAGGACCAGGCAATCCTATGCAATGACTCAAAAAATATATAATGTTCTAAACAATCAAATTAGAAGCTTTAATGAAAATGTGTTACAGTAATGCACACAGGAGTGCATTTCAGTAAGTCAGTCATTTCTCTGTTTCAGACCACTTCACCCAGGTCGTCCACTGTGAACATGAGTGTGTGAGAGACCTAGCTACTCGGCCAGGCCGGCTCTCTCCAATGGAGAACTACCTTCCTCTGCACTACGACTACCTACAGTTTGCCTACTTTCAGGGTGAGTCTCAATGCACACATAAGCTTAACACTGGACACTGTCACTGCTCTAAACGACACGTCCAACCAATTTCTTTCTTGTGATAGAACGGCCGTGTAGGTATTAATGATATGCTATGTGTTGTGTCACACCTATGTAGATCAACCTTAATTGTCAAATGTTAAAATAAAAAAACTGAGAAACACATTTTCGTACACACACACAACTGTGAATATCAGACAGTGACTCATAAAGAGCAGCAGACGATTGTGGACCACACCTTAACAGTAGGAACACGCTGTTCGGTTCAAAGCGATTGGCTACCCTTTAGTCATGATCCAGCTTAATAGGCCCTCCATAGGCCCTCTGTTGTAGTCTACCACAACTAGGGCATGCAACAAGAAAGGGATACGTTGGCAAGACAACACAAGGGGGGGAAGCCAATGTGATTAATTCTTATGAGATCATCAGATTAGACATAGTGCCCCACAGCATGTGTTTCCAATCAAATAAAGTGGATGGAAAGACCTTCAAAAACACAATAATCTCTGTCAGTGATTCTCAATAGAAGGACAGGATGTGTCGGGAGACTGCCCACCTTCTGCACAGTAAAGTCCTGTAAGAGATTGGGAGGAAACAGATCTTAAATACTGCACCTGTAGTCAATAGGAGTGTGTATGTGTGTGTTAGTTCAGACTGTAGGTGTGGGTGAGTGAGCGTGGATGTGTCTATGTTTCCACTGTCTCATACAGACTCTCAACTGCACCATTTGCTCCATTGTGGTCATGGTCCAGGAATGTGAGCCCTAATAGATTTCCATGGCTTAGACTCACATCCTATTCAGCCTGCGGAGGCTTCATTACATGGGAGGATGCAATATGACCTTTGGAGGAGACACTGTAGGGTTTTTTGGAGGGAGAACGGGTTGCGTGTGGGTATGACGGGGGTGGTGGTGGGGGGGGGGGGGGTGAAGTGGGAGAACAGGGGTGTGTGCAGTGCAATGACAGCGCACTTTATTTCAGGCCTGGCAAACATCCTTTCAGAACTGCTTGTGAAATGGGACGGATCATCATGATGTTTGACTGTCTGACCTCTCTCTCTTTATTTGGAACCTTCTTCCTACCCTCTCGTTTCTCTATGATGCTCTGCCTCACACTCTTGTCTCTCTCTCTCTGTCCAACCTTGTCCTCCCCCAGTGGGCAGAGTGGAGCACGCTCTAAAGTGTGCCCTGTCCTACCTGCTCTTTCACGAGGGTGAGGAGTTCATGGCGGAGAATGTGGAGTACTACAGGGAGGTTCTGGGCTTTGACACTAAGCCCGACAAGGTAACACAACTCAACAAACCCAGTCTGGACAGAGTGGGAGAAAATGTGTACTGTTTACACATGTTTACTGTCTGCAGTGGAGGTTACAAGCTACTTCTTAGTGTTTCCGTAGATCCCAGCCAGAACGCTGGAACTGAACTTGTGGTTCTAATTTGGTCCGTGTTCCGTATCCAGCTGCCGTATTTAGTTAGATACCACTGAGTAAATTTGATGCCAGCATACTTTCTGATACAATGTATTTCCCTTGGTGTTTATAATCATCAGGTTCAGTTGAAAGGGATGGTAAATATGTTGGTGATTTAGAGCAGATGAGGGGAATGGTGTAATTGTAAATTGAGGATAAACCCCCATAGACAGCTGGTGTCTTGTTCTACATTCCCAGCTTAAGGGTCTTTGTTTGGAAAATGAAATGGAGCTGTTGCGTTATGGTTGGAAAAGAGAATTTATCCCGGATGCTCAAGTTTCAAAACATGCTGGAGTCATTGTCTTCTGTTCCCTCATGTCCTACCAGACATTATCTGTTATTTTCCATGCTAAAGAATTACTAGTCTTCCTCCAGATACCTTGCATTACAACATTTAGGCCCTGCAAAGAGGAAAATGACCCCCCACCCACATTATGTCCAATGAGGAAATGAGCCACATTAAGGATTGATGCTTTGTTTTATTATGTTTCTCTCAGAATCTTATTTAATAATACATTTTCCCCTGCCCGATCCATCTTCACAGAAGGCTGTGTGGTATGTGACGCGCCATAAGCAGGAACTGGAGCTGCTTCTGATTGGCAGTGATAACATGGGGGTGGAGTTCACTGAAGGGGTAAGCACATGTGGAATGACGAGTTCGCAGTGAGGGAATCTCTTGATGCTTTTGTCCAAATGCAACTGAATTATTTACTGAATTCCTGAAAATAGACAGTTATACCAGGCAATATTTGCAATAAATAAATCTTGACAGAATTATGGTGGAACACGCACTTTTTTCTACTGGACTTCTTGTACCAGTAATGACTTCTGTTCATCATGAAGGTGAACCTTCTCGAGCTCAAACAACATTCCTCCCAACATTGTCTTTCTCCAATCAAGGGAATAGCAACATCTTGGATTATCTTTGGTTCATATAGGAAAGTTGATTGAAAACTTTAGGGTTGGAATGAAATTAATTGAAAGAATTGGTGTTAGTTTGAGAACTTGATAATGCTGCATTAAGAGTTATACTGTATAGTTAAGTTCAAAACTCCGCCAAGGGAGGTAACCGTGTGGGTAGTAACAGGTGACTACATTAACCTGTGACAGAGGTGTTTACCTTAGCAGAGAGCACCCCCTACTGCTGGTCTGGACATTGGTTTGGAAATGTGGTGTCTTTCTCCTTCCCTCTCTTGTAGAATTACTGGGGCGGCACAGGCGGGAGAGAGGACTCTAACAGGTAAACAAACACTCTATCTGATCCAACTGTATTAAATTAATTGCTGTAGTGTATGATTTAAAAAAAATAGTTTTAATGTGCTACACCTCTTTCTTACCAGGATTCCTTCAGGTACGGATGGTGGGATGGAGTATGTGCCTATCTCAGAGAAGAAGAACAACTCTGTGGCTCCAACGCAGGCGCTCCGAGAAGGTGTGATGCCTCTTCGACAGCACATAGGTTTCCTTGTAGATGACACAGTGGGCCTTCCTAACAGTGTGTGTTGCTATGTGTCTAGGTGGTCCCCTGGTCTACGACGGTGTACAGCTGGTCCACAACTCTGCAGCGCTCAATGGAACACAGCGGGTTCTCCTGGATGACGTCATCTCAATGGACGAGTGCTCAGAGCTAAAAAATCTCGCTCATGTAAGACCCTCTTTCTCTTGTAGTCTCTCTATTTTTGTTGCTGTCTTTTTTGGTTGTCACAGATATGTGTGTTTGAGTATTTTCTTTGACTCCTCCAGACTGTCACCATGGCAGGAGATGGCTATCGAGGCAAAATGTCTCCTCACACACCCAATGAGAGGTTTGAGGGGGCAACAGTACTTAAAACCTTACAAGTAAGCAACTGTCTAGACAGAGACTACATTATAGAAGGATAGATAGACGCTACCTCAGTAAAACCAAGCCATGTTTTCTTCTCTCCTCAGTATGGCTATGAGGGCCGTGTGCCGCTCCGAAGTGCCCGTCTCTTTTACGATGTTAGCGAGAGGACCCGGCGTGTCATTGAGTCTTACTTCATGCTCAACTCCACCCTGCACTTCTCATACACACACCTAGTGTGTCGGACAGCTATCACAGGTGACACATATATACAAACACGCACCAAGACATACCCCACTCCTCCCTGGACACACACTCCACACATGCAAAATATGCCACTAGTTTACTTGTGTGTGTGTGTGTGTGTGGTTGTAGGTCAGCAGGATCACAGAAATGACCTGAGCCACCCTATCCATGCTGATAACTGTCTGCTAGACCCAGAGGCTAACGAGTGCTGGAAGGAGCCTCCAGCTTACACATATAGAGACTACAGGTCAGAGAGCAGCTCAGCCTGCCTACCCTCAGGTTCTACCCGCCAAAATTTCCTGTCTCTGCCAAAAATAAATATTAATGGGTTTGCTGTTGTTTTTTCAGTGCTCTTCTGTACCTAAATGGGGATTTCGAAGGCGGGGAGTTCATTTTTACAGAAATGGATGCCAAAACAGTTACGGTCAGTTTTCCTCTTTTTTTATATGAGTTTCTTTTTCATCATATTTATTCATAGCATATTACAACAAAAACCTGACATTCACTCTTCATTTATGTCGAACTTTGTACACAGTATCAGACAAAGTTGACGTTTTCCCCCACTCTCCTCCATCCTCCCTTCCCAGGCATCAGTGAAGCCGAGGTGTGGCAGAATGGTGGGCTTCTCCTCAGGGGGGGAGAACCCCCATGGCGTGCGGGCCGTCACCAGGGGCCAGAGGTGTGCCGTGGCGCTCTGGTTCACCCTGGATCCCCTCTTCAGAGAACTGGTAACCCCCGTCATGTTTATTCCTATGGCATTAGTAACACAGGCAACTGATTCTTGACCGACTCAGAAGAGCTGACAGGACATTCACTCATTGTCTGTGTGCATGGAGCATGTCTAGTGCCTCCTTAACCTCTCTCCTCCCTCCCCCCTACAGGAGCGTCTTCAGGCAGACGAGGTTATGCAGGCGTTGGACAACCACAACAGCCAGACACACTGGGACCAGGGCCTCAACATCAACCCCAAGGACGAGCTTTAGGAGCCAACAGGGCCCCCAGTCAAATTCCTCTATCAATCTATCTATTTATTTAATGACGATTGTATCGAAACAATTCTATTTTTGTACTATTTAAAGTGCAAGGTTATATTGTTGTTTTTCTTATTAATGTTGTGGCTTGTGTGTGTGTGATCCAGATTTTTCTGTACATACCAGTACCTTGGTTGTCTATCAAAAACTCACCAACTAGATGTGTGGTTCAGTCAAAGAGTACTTCTCTGGTTACTGGGTTGCAGTCCAGATCACAACACACATCATTCCTATACGGTTCTTTACTGCACTGTGAACACGCCAAGTAGAGGAACTATGGTTGTCCTTAATTCCGGAGCAAGCACAGGCCGTGCTTATGATCTACCAGTTTGTGTATGTTTATCTCAGTCTATCTTTAATCTCTGAGGGATAGTGGTACTGCAACCATGCTTCTGACTGTTCAAATCATTGCCTTCAATGTATGCAGACACACAGGAAGAAATATTGGGCATTTCTATTGTTCTAGACACTTCACAGATACAATATATTATATATTCTCTCAGTGGCTGACTCATACAGTCACACAAAAGATATTCTGTTTACAAGTTAACTGACATGAAAACATGGTGTGTGTGTTTGTGCGTAAAAAAATCAACAGCGATAACAGTTGTTGGCATTCAATTTTAGAAACCTTTTTAATAAAAGATGTCATTTATTCCTGTTTCAAGGAATACTTATTCATATGGTGGCGTATAGTTAAACTTTCCTCTATATACTACTAAACTGCAGGCTACACATTCAGGCAGGCACATGCACTGGTAGTCCAATGGAAAGAAAGTGCTTTGTGAAAGTGCCTATCAATACAATGTTACAAACTACACACAGTATGTAACTTATCAGTTGAAGATATAGTGTAGGGTTTAAGCTTACGTTTCACTTTTGATAGGGACACTTTGTCTTATTATTTAAGTATGAGTTGCTGTAACAAACAAATGGATGTACCCTTCTTTTTTTTGTCATGTGTACCAATAAATTAGAGACTAGACTGTCCTTTATTAGCAAATTTACTATTCAGCAAATTTTGCTGAACCCATAAAATGTCTTCTTGTTGTAATAAAATTTACTGTTTAATAAATCTTTCTTGAAAACACTTGGGACCAAGAAAAAGGCATATGGTTTGCCCACATACTCAATATAGCTCTGTGGTCTTTGATGAGGTCCACACAGGAGGACAAAGTGGCTCTGCTTGTAGAAGATACGCTATGTTGAAAACAAATGACAGTATAATTGATGCACTTACTTTCAGTAAATATTCGTCCCACAAATCTGTAAATACATTTGATTACGAGCCATCATTCTATGTAATACTTTGTACTGACCACAAACAGACTACTAAAACTGCAACCGATCCTTTGGGAATTAACTGTATGTACTCAGGTCAGATATCACAGGCCACGTACAGTAGAAGATAAAATCAAGGACAAAACACCATCTGTGACAAACACATTAAGGCAAAAAAAACGTATAAGTCTCGATGCTGCACCCACCCATACTCCATTTTACATATAAAAATGCTGTCATCGCTCAAAACTGGATTTTCGAAATCAAAGAATAAGGCTATCAAAAGCTGTAAATAATTACCCGCTGTTTAATCTTTTCTAGTGCTTGTATTTGAGGTGAGATATGGAGGATGAGTATATCCTTCAGTGACTCCTTCCTCCCCGTCTCATTCCTCTTGAGGTATGTTGTTGGTCTTGCTCTTCAGAAGCGGTAGGCCAGGTGCTCTGTGAAGCGTAGTGGCTCGTTGGCGGAGCAGAGGAGGTCCTGCAGGCGCCGAGCTCGCCGCTCTTCCAGCACCAGCCTGCGGGCGTGCTCCCTCGCCGCGCGCTTCTCCGCCCTCTTCTCCAAATGCTTACGCTTCAGCCACCTTATACCAAGAGGGAGGAGGAGAGAAAGGAGGACAAAGAAGGGAGAGGAAGAGGACAGAGAGGATGAGGGAGAAGATGGAGGCAGGGGAAGAGGAGACAGACCAGGACTTGCAACTTTTAGACAGACGTGAGAGAATGGGGCAATTTGACTGCTGGGTTTCCACTCACAGTTTGAAAGCGCGTTCACACTCCTCTCGGTTGTGCAGATAGAATCCGCTCTCCTGCTCCATCTTCTTCATCTCCTCCAGCTGTCTCTCTCTCAGCTGCTGCCCCTGCTTCCTCCGCAGCCACACCCTGAAGGCCTCGTCTGGGTCACAAGACTCTTTCTGGACAGACGACCGGAAACTAGTTCAACATCAGCTTTAGACAGATTGGCTTTCGGGGTTGCTGCCTAAAACATTGGTCAATTGTATTCACACGTCTGTGTGAATGGCAAAGCTGACGATATGTACACAGCCATGTTTGGCGTTGTTGAGCATACACACAGTCACTTAATAATACTGTGGGATACATCATCATTGCCGGATACTGTCTGAGTGGGACAAAAGCCTGTGTTTGGTGTGTTGGTGTCCCCCCTTTGTGGCCATACCCTGCCGTTCATCCTCTCCATCTCCTGAGCTTGGTGGATCCTCCTCTCCTCCTGAACCTGCCCCCTCTTCCTCAGCAACCACGCCCGGAACGCCATCTCGTTTTCCTGGCGCTTCTGCTGCTCTTCTTCACACCTTCGCTGTTCTGCCTGATCGAGGACAGAGAGAATGAAGCGGAAGGAGGGAAGAGAGAGAGAGGGAAACTCTGCTTTTCGGGGAGAGGGATTAGGTAAGGTAAGCTGATACCTATCCCAGGTCATGAAGCTAGTGGGTTGTTTTGTCTAGGTTACTGGTCAAGCTATCTCACTTATAGTTTTCTTATACTTTCTTATCTAGTCAGTGGCAGTATAACATGAGGACACATGCCCACCTCTCTGGCTTGCCTCCCCTTCCTCTCCTGCATCTTCTGCAGAAGCTCCTTCTGTTCGTGAGAGAGCGTATAAGTGATGTGGGTGGGTGTGCCGTTGGCCGACTGCACCCTGCGTTTGGTGCCCCTCCCCAGGCGGCTTTTCTGGGTGTGACTGGCTGAACTGGGCCTGTTCCTGGGCTTGGCTGGAGGTCTGGGGGCCCGGAGGTGCTCTATCCCCTGAGGGTGGAGGGAGGACATGACAGCCTTGTTAGGGCTGAGCTTGTGTCCTCCAGGACAAGGGTCAGAGCGGTGACTGTCAGTAAAATTGTTGGCTATGGGGGGCAACAAGCTGAGGCTCTCCACCTCCTTCAGACTGACTAGATCAAATTTTCCATCTTTCTCTATTAGGACTCTGCCTTCTTTCCCCTGCCCAGCCTGGACCCTCTTTTCAGGTCCGGTCTGGCCAGGATCCCCAGCCAGTGAGCTGCCTTCTCCAGCTCCATCCCTCTGGGAGATCTTGAGTTCCGACAGCCTCCCTGCCACCTCGGTCTCGATCTTTGTGTCTGTGCCTCCAACCAGGCAGTCCTTCCGCACTTCCACCCCTGCACTCTGGGAGGAGCCACTGACCTCAAAATCCAAAGGGGGCACCACCAGATCTACAAGAGTCTCTTTGAAGTGTAGCCGTCTTTGTCGGGTCATGTCTGGAGCTTCCTGGTCCTGTAGCTCTCGATTGGCCTGTTCAATCTTCTCAAGGATGTATTTCTTCTCATCGTCCAGTTGGTCCTCCAGCACCGGGGGGGGGGGGGCTATGGACGACAACTTATACTGGCTCTCTCTGTCAGAATCAAACTCAAGGGGCTCCATTGGCGAAGGCCATCTCTCTTCCACCTCTGCCTCCTCTGTCTCTTCACCTCTATTCTGCTCTTTCTGGCTTTTGTTGCTCTCCTTTCCCTGCTCCCCCTCTTCTTCCTCTAGTTCCTTGTCTATTTGTGCCTCGATATCGTCATCATCAGGGTCCTGGGGGAAAGGGAACAGTGACCATAGGAATTAAGGCACGTCATATCGGAAGAGACATGACAACTGTATGTGAATGTGGCCCCTCTAACATTACAGCTAGCCCCAGCTTGCACCCCCCCACTCTATAAAACCTATTCTGAGGAGTGAGTTTACCAGCTCACATTGGCTACAAATACGTGTCAATGAATAATGTATGCAGCAGAGCTAGTCTACCCTAGACTAGGGAAAGTGTATGGAGCTGTGTCAGTGAGGTTGGTTTTTACATACTGGCAGATGCATTGGCCAGGGTAACACTGCACCACTCACTGTTACAGCAAGGGCCACAGAGTCAGTCACACACTCCACTAGCACACTAGCATGGTTCTTCACAGTCTTCATATGTTTGCACTTCCTAGCCATTCTAAAGACTAACCCGTATTTGCACTACTGTACACACTGTTTAATATTGATTGAAACTGTAGGCCATCTGTATATTTAATTCAGCATATTGCATATTTTATATTTTAGTGTTACCTCTGTAACTGTACTCCACAGTACAGCTCACTGACCCACCTGGTTCTCACTTCTGGCATCCTCACCAATCAGCCAGTCCAGGTCCTTCTCAAAGTCATCCTCGTACTCCTCCTGGGTCCTAGTGCTCATCTCTTACACATTGGTATACGGATAGATTAAGTACAGATACACAAAGATATACTGAGAAGAACTGTATGTAGCCTAGTACATTTACATGTACTCGTTTAGCAGACTCTTTGCATCCACATTGTACAGACACTGCACGTTGTAAATGCAGCAGATTGCCTAATCTAGGACCAGAAGTGCACAGATGTAGTGCTAAAAGAGTTTTTCAGTGGAAGTCAAGACCAGGAGGGTGTTCCATCAATGTCGCTAACGCAAGTCGCGTTAAAAAGTCTCACTTAAGTAAACGTCAACTTAGACTTTGACTGTTTAAATTCGTAAATTGTAGGCCTACCAAATCTACTTAACATAGCCTAACTAATGCCTCACCCTCTATGACTGACCCAACTAAATGTCTAAACTCTTTCTCTCCCCTGTCCGAGGCAGAGATATCTGACCTCATTCTCTCTCATCGCCCCACCTCCTGTCCCCTTGATCCCCTCTCTTTCAAACTATCTCTCCTTCCATCATATCTTATATTCTCCATGTCCTTAACTCTTCTCTTACTTCCGGCACTTTCCCCTCTGCCTTCAAACAGGCCAGAGTTAGCCCTCTACTCAAAAAACCCACCCTTAACCCAGCCGTCCTGCAGAACTACAGACCAGTATCACGGCTACCCTTCTTTTAAAAAACAATTAAATGCGCTGTATCTAACCAACTGTCAAACTTTCTCTCTCAGAACAACCTGACATCTGTCATCATTCTGCTGGACCTTTCTGCAGCATTTGATACAGTTAACCATCAGATCCTGCCCCCCAGACTTTCTGAGATGGGCATCACTGGCACTGCACTTCAGTGGATCTCATCATACCTGTCGGGAAGATCCTACCAGGTCTCCTGGGGAGGCAAAGTGTAAGGCCCCCGCCAGCTCTCCACTTGTGTCCCACAGGGCTCCGTCCTTGGACCCCTCCTCTTCTCCCTGTACACTACCTCACTTGGACCAATCATCACCTCCTACCACTGCTATGCTGACGACACGCAGCTGTACCTGCCGTTCCCCCCGACTGACCCGGGGATCTCAACTAGGATCGAGGCCTGCCTCACAGACATCTCCGCCTGGATGACCAAGCACCACCTCCAGCTGATCCTCGCCAAAACAGAACTCCTCATCATCCCGGCCAAAGCCTCCATGTCCCACGATCTCTCAATCACCCTGGGAACGGCAAAGGTGACCCCTTCATTCTCTGCCAGGAACCTCGGGGTGACCATGGATGATGAGCTCTCCCTCACAGCCCACATTGTTGCAGTCTCCCGGTCGTGTAGATTCACCCTCTACAACATCCGGAAGATCAGGAGATACCTGTCTGAGCATTCCACCCAGCTGCTAATCTGAGCTCTTGTCAACTCAAAGTTGGACTGCTGCAACTCACTGTTCGCCGGTCTCCCAGCATGGTATCTATCAAAAATGCAATGCAATGTTCCTTTCCAGGCTGAAACTAACTTCTCTGCAACTCACAGTGAAGAAACTGGCAGGCAACCATGGGTGCAGGGGTCTAACGTTCAAAGCAATTTTTGCACATTTTGTCCGAAAGTTTACATAAATAGGCTTCATAATATAGGCCTACATATCCTTGGGTGCTGTTTCTGCTCAATAACACCTCAGAATTAAAGTTGGAATGTAACACAATATATTCATATTTGACACGTTTGAGTACATCCAGGTGTTTTCTAAAAGGGCCTTGTGTGAAATGAGGTGTCAATCGAAAGGTCAGAGTGTAGTGGCCATTTCTATACCAATATGTCGTAAATACCTGAAGCAAACCGGAGTTATGATCACTTTCATGTGTACCAATAGTTTTTTTCCGAAAGCAGGAATCTGGTGATAATAATACTTTATAAAAATTATAATAATTAGGGTTCCTCCGTTAGGACGGAACCTATTGTTTTTGTTAGTATTCATATTGTTAGGGTTCCTCCGGTAGGAGGGAACCTATTGTTTTGGTTAGTATTCTCATTTTTCTTCTTCTCCATGAAATGGCTCAATTTAATACAAATACACCCAAAGTCTATGTGATTTACCCTGCGCCCCATTACTCCACAATGCCTGAAAATAGGTATACATGCCTTATTTCTCATGGGGAACAAAAAAGCCTCAAGGATAATGTCTGCTGGTGTCAAAATAGGCCTTCTGCTTCCTGTTAAAAGACACAGTCCGTCTGTCCAATCAGGAGGGTCCTTCTTCTGCTAGATAGGCCCTACCTTTTCCGTCAGAAGTTAATGTCGTTGTGTTTTCCTATTTGCCAGTGTGTTTTCCTATTTGCCGTTGTGTTTTCCTATTTGCCGTAGTGTTTTCCTATTTGCCATTGCGTTTTCCTATTTGCCGTTGTGTTTACATATTCACCGTTGTTTTTTATTATTTGCCGTTGTGTTTTCCTATTCGCTGTTGTGTTTTACTATTTGCCGTTGTGTTTTTATTTGCCGTTGTGTTTTGCTATTTGCCATTGTGTTTTGCACTTCAGGGCCACCGTACCTTAATCAACGTTGATGGAACACCCCCTGGGCTCTCAAGTCTCACGCATTCTCCATTTACATGCTCTCATGCAAGACTGTAGCTGTGTCTACTTCCGCGCACTTGTGCACTTCGAGCACTGACTTTCAGTGCTTAGGGCGCTTCACTCACAAAACCAGAAGAATTTAGTGCACTGAAAGTACCCGGATGTCGCACTGGAAACGGTCCAAAAACAGTGTACAACGATGGACACTACTCGCCCTAAACGGGCGCCATCTTGGCTACGTAGCAGAAAAGGAGGAGCCCTTTCGGCAGCTTTTTCCACTTGAGTGGAGAAGCCATAGAGTTAATATAACTACAGTAAGCTACTTTTGTCTTCCAAGATGGCGTCCCCATTCATTTCTATGAAAAGTGCTCAGTGGCACAGTGAGGCAAGCGATAGCGCGAGACTGGACGCGGCCATCTTTCCACTTCCGTGTCTTCCTGTCTAGCTTTAAACAGTGGCTCTTTTTTTCCCTAGCTCCGAGAGCTCATGTAAATCGGCTATCGGCCAATGTGAACTTTTGTGCTCGTGCCCTGTTAGTATCCGCGAGCACATTTGCAGGCAACTTTCATTGACTAAGCAAATAAATGGGTTGCTAGTTTACCCATTTCGGATTGGTTTCAATCGGGAAAAATTATTCTATGAAAAAGCTAGTAGTATGAGCCAGGTTCGAGAATCAAACAAAAAATATAACTGCAAGCAGTAATGGCCGATTCCTCCAAACATTGCGAACCATTGAAAAATGTTTATTCTTGACAAATTGTAACTGTATAGAAAAATCAATGCTGCAGACTTACCAAGGGGATACCAAATCTGACCAATTCCAAATATAGCTGCAAGCAGCAATGAGGTGGCCAAGCAGTCAAATGACCCAGAAAACATTTTAGACATCCTCAGAAGAGGGTAACAAGTACACGCAGCAAGTTTGGTGTGAATCCATCAAAGATTTGCTGAGATACAACCCAACTTCCTGTTTGCTGGCTTAACGGCACATTTTGATTGCCTGTACCGGAAAAAAGGTTTTGAAAATCAGAAAACCACGTGTTAGCTTTTGTGAGGCTTGGTCTGAAGATAATCTCTGCTAAATTTGGTGAAGATTGGACAACATGTGTAGGAGGAGTAGAGAAAAAAGTTTTTCAATGAATTCAAAATGGCGGCCGCATCAATTCGGCTATCACAAATTATTATGAGTCACACACGGGATGTCCCAAGATATCATGAGACAAAGGAATCACTCAATAAAGGAAAACAAATCAATAGTTATTGGCCCATTGGCACATTTTTGCTTCCTGCGGCCACGCCCAGTGATCACATGACACCAAATTTTGTAGATAATAGCTGACGCGTGTTTTGGAATATTCGGACACCTTCAGTTTCGCCAACGCTCAAAAAAGTTTAATTGAATTAAAAATGTGTTGAAGAAAGGGTTTTAGTCAGCCTCTTCACTACCGGAAAGACTAAGTTAAATTATAAATAAAGTAAAGTAAGCAAACAGCGCTTGATCGGCCATGACTGACATCAACGCAGCAAACCACGAGAAGCTGGAATGTCCGACTTCACAGAGCCGTTTTCAACTCCTCCCCGACTGCAAGCGGCTACTTTCGCCGGTCGTTTCATGCAGCCGCAGTCCATGTCGAACGCACATGTTGATATCTCAAAGATTTGCTGAGATATGACTTCACTTCCTGTTTGGCTGCTTTTCTGCTGAATTTGAATGACTGTACCGGACAAACGGTTGTGAGGATCAAAATTCTAATCAATAACTTTTGTGAGGCTTGTTCTGAAGATCATCTCTGGTCATTTTGAAGAAGATTTGACAAAAATTGTAGGAGGAGTAGGCTTTCAAAGGTTTTTGATAAAACCGGAAATTGCGGAAAATCTATATAACCGTAAATTGACGTCATGGTGTGCGTTGAACTCGTCTTGATCCAGGGAATCCATCCAGGAATCATTTTTGAAAATCGGTCATACGGTTCAAAAGTTGCGTTTGTAAACACAAGTCCAACTTTGACCCATTGGTGGCGCTAAAGTGGTCTAATGGGAGACATGAAACTTGGTGTAAGTATAAAAGGGACTGTCCTTAATGAGTGTGCCAAATTTCACAAAAAGTTGTCGATGGGGTCTGGGGGCTGCCATAGACTCCCATTGTACAAGAATTACAAATAATAAAACCACAAATAACAATAGGTTTCCTCCTGACGGAGGAATCCTAATTATTGGGGGAGATAGTTTTGTAAACGTTGAATGGAGTTAATAGAATAAAAACGACCGGAAGAGTCGGGAACCTAACCGTACATGCAATACCACCTACATCCACCGGGGCCGTTGCTTCAAGCCGAGGGGCGAGGGGTGGAGGCTTGGGAGAAGCGCATTCAATTTGGCAGGTTTTGCGTCACCGACGGAGTGCACTGAATATGTAAGTGCACTGTTTTGCAGGGCACTGTATTGCAGTGTACTTAATAAAGTGCGCGGTAGTAGACACATCCATTGTATTTTTTTCGCTGACAAGGGATAACTTGTTGTCCGGTAATATACATTTAATGGACGAGGCGCATCTACGGAGGTAAAAAAATACGATTTGTCCCCCCCAATATACATTACAATGTAGGTAGTGATACAGCACTACTTTTGGTGTGCCCCCTTATTAAAATCACTCTTGGTAAATTTCATAGTCTAATTGTCCCCCAAAGTATTTGAGATTTTCACCCCTGGTTGAGTAGCCTGACGTTGTCATACTCATAATTCTAGTCAGAATATGAGTCTGAGAACTCTCCGTTGGGCTTTGACTACAGGGCGTGTTTCAAAAACAAATGCCTCTTCGCTCAATTGGATAGATCTACAACCAATCAGAGCAACAGAGTATGTGACGTATGTTAAGCGCCGCATAGTTGTTGTCAACAGAACTAAACTGAGAGGCAGCTAAATCTTTACTGACTATCTGCAAGCAGACTTGAAGTATGCTTGAAGAATGAATACAAACGATTTTTGCCGGTGTTGTAAAATTAAAGGGTAGGGGGAGTACTTGTTCACACGGTCAACCGTTTGGAGCGAAACAATAAAGGGCAATGTATATACGAACAACTTCTCCGTTTAGGATTACAACTCCACAAAAGAAAAGGAGAAACCACAATGGCCACTGGGTTTTCATCTTCTTCGCGACCATCGGGGCCAGCTGATAAATTAAACTTTTACAGAATCCCGTAGGAAGGACGGCAAAAACATATTTTCCATCGACAAATGCCTTGATTGCGTCTCTCTGTTCCTCTTTCAAAATTAATGCGCTGTCGATGTCTTCTAAAACAGACTCGATGGCAGAATCATAACATCCCAGATCTCCAGCGGTAGCCATGTTTGTTCAAAACGAATTCAACTTAAGCGCTCTTTTGTGTCGTGGGTGATTACGTTACTGTTGATCATCTGTCCATCATCGTATAAAGCCCGCCCTGGCAATTTCATTGGTTCGACCAGATTCTGGTTTTCTGTAGTTGGTCCCCAATACAAGACCCTCCAGACCCAACTTCCCGACCAAAATTTGGGGGCGGGGAGGAGTTGGGCTGGCAGCCAGGCTACTGGTTGAGAGCTGTCTTATACAGAGTTAAATGGCACCTACCAGTCAATCAGAAACACCAGCCGCACTCCCCACCCCGGTCTCCAGGATTTTAGTAGGCTACCCAAAGGTACAGGTATGTTAATCTCACCCCAAACTTTTGATACAACTTGAGAGCCCTGCAAGAACAGTCTGTGTTTTTTTTTTTTTTTATCAGACACAGAGCCAACAAAAACATAGGAGTTACAATAGTAAAGATAATGTAATAATCTACTGTCTCTAGTCTACAGCAATAGAACCCTTGTTTTCATTCAGAGTGAGTGTTACTAGGGGCCTAGCTAAATTACCTGCAACTGTGCTCAAACACGCGATATATTTCCAGTGGCTTTGTTTAATGTTGTTAAGAGTATAATTTATTGCAGGACTCGGGATGTCCCTCTGCTGGTTAAATAAATATATGCATACGTAGCCTATACTTGGCAACCCATTTGCAATACTGTATACCGTTGTTAGGCACTCTATAATATTTATTGGACATTTTGAGGTGGGGCTGGGACATCTGCTCTTTTCTTACATCGTTGTTCTCCTCCACACACTACTGATACAACAAGACAAAATATGATGGCAACATTCTTCTTTAGCAGTAGTGGTAATAAAACAGGATATTATGTTTAATTAAAAACAAAAGGATTTAGGCGTACTAGTACAGTACCCAAGCTTGTGAACATAAATTCTATGATTTCAAATAAAAACTCACCACAGCAAGGTTATGCGATTTCTTTGCCAGTATGAATAAATTATAAAAACCCTAACTGGAAACTATTTGTTGTTTCCACTGCCCTGCTACATTTTATGTTGAGTTGTGTGTTCGTAGGACACCTGTGCCGATAATCTCTTGCTGGCTTCCCAAAGGGGTTTAAAATACGTTGCCATAGAGACCTACAACACGCTTCGTCGTCACGCACATGCGTTGAATATTAAGCACACACAAACGTATGCTGAAACTAAATGCACACAAACTGATAAAAAAAAAACGACCGACTGTTATTAGCACGCCCAAATAATCTACCGTAATAATTTAAAAATGAATTTCACAACAACAGTGGCATAACAAATACTTGCTCGAACGGGACTGAAGTCACGTACTTCTTCCACAAAACCTAATTGGCTACGTTCAGTGGCAGTGTACTGGTTTCTGGGACTTGGTGTTTGTTGAAAGCCCACTATCAGCCAAACGCACTTTGAATAGATATCTTTAAACTACATATCCCATGCTTCCTTGTCTTTTTTTGCGTAGCATGAACAGAGCTTTTATCATAAACATAAAAATGCGTCTTGGACTTGCTTAAGTAGTCCTATTTTGAGTACCTATTAGCCTACTTTTGTTGTCGTTCACGAGGGAGGGATTTCTCACGCTTTTGATATGGCTACAACATTTCTTTATTCCATACATAGAACGGCATGTCGTTCGAGACAATACTTTATTTCTCAATCCAATAGGATTAATAACGCCATGGACTCACACCTGGCTTTCCACCGCAATACTTCACTAGTTCCGTTAAGTTTTCTTTCGCAAGCTAAATGGTCTACCAAAGGTGCTGGAGTAAAATACACGTCATACTGGACAGCAGGGAAAAGCACTGCGGGTCGATCCAGAAGAGGTGCCCTGTTGCTGGCCGGAGCAGCTGCAGCGGTCGCAGGGTTTGTGGCCAGTGTCTGCCACTTTCAGCGGGCTGAAATGGCATCAAGGATCCCCAAGACCGACGAGGAAGAAAAGGATATTGCAGAGAAATGCAAGGCCTTCATGTCGCCACCAGTAACCGATATCAAGGTGCTGCAGCAGAGGAGAGGGGAGATGTGCACAAGGATGGAAATGTTGATCATGGAGACGCAAGCGGAGTTCTGCAAAGTTCTCGAGAAGGTGGATGGCGGCACGTTCAAAGTGGACCGATGGGAACGAAAAGAGGGTCAGTGGAGCCTCCTACCAAGTGGCGCGAGATATTTAAGGCAAATTGAGGCTAATTGTACCAAGGTGGACCACAGCTCAGTCGATGCCTGAAGGCCAGGGACAGGCTCAATATGATGTGTTTCAAGACTTTTATTTGTGGACGTGTGTGTGTGTTTCAGGTGGAGGAGGGATCAGCTGTGTCCTTCAGGATGGAAAGGTGTTTGAGAAGGCTGGCGTCAACGTGTCAGTGGTGTTTGGTAATCTAACTGAAGAGGCGGCCAAGCAGATGCGCAGCAGAGGGAAGGTCCTTAAGGGGAAAAATGGTAAGTAACCAACAGGTTCACTCTGTGGAGATGATAATAATAATAATTACATATACAGTTGGCGTATCGCTGCATGCAACAGTACATTGGTCGCTGGAGACGCGAGGGGTACGGCCAGCGGCATAAAGGATAAGCACTGGGTAGGGCTCAATAATAAGGACATGCCAAATAATGCATAACTATATTGATGTACCGTGACACGACGGCTTTCAGGGAAGCTGCCATTCTGCGCCATGGGTGTGAGCTCCGTCATCCACCCCAAGAACCCCCACATCCCCACAGTGCACTTCAACTATCGATATTTCGAGATTGAGGAAGAAGACGGTAAGAGTGTCTGTGTCACACTGTGTTGCAAGAGTTGGGGTGTTTGAGTCGCAGTGTCAATTGAGTCATTGTGCCAAAGAATGATGACCCTTGTCTGACTGTGTCTCCAAGGCTCCAAACAGTGGTGGTTTGGTGGAGGCACGGACCTGACTCCTATGTATGTCAGTGACGAAGACGCAGCAATCTTCCACAGAACTCTGAAAGGGGCTTGTGACAAGCACCATCCCCAGTATTACCCAAACTTCAAGAAATGGTATGACATCTCTGTTTATTGGTAAAGTGTGTGCGTGCTTAGTGATGTGCGTAGGTGAGGGTGTGTGGTCTGTTCTGGGTGTGTCCTCCACTGTTGGAGAGTGATAAGAGGACGATTTCCTTGTCATGTGAAGAACCGTTAAAATGTTTAATGATGACGCTTTTATCTTAAGCTAAGTTGGGGGGGGGGGGGGCAGTATTTGATCCAGTGACCTCTTGATCTGAAAGGCAAATGAGCAAAGGCTCTACCAACCCAACAAGGAAGAGGGTTTTGACTGCCTGTTGAACTTAATTTTTACAACAACAAAAAATAATACAGTAAACACCCAAGACTTAGAAAACAGAGCACTATTAGAAAAATATCTCAGTATAAGGAACATGATTCAGTTGAGGTTTTGTGGTAGGAGGATGTAACATGATGGAAATGGTAACTTTATACAGCTGTGACAAACTATTTAATATACTTCAATTGTATGGTCGAAATCTAAAGTGAGGAATCTTGAATTTATTTCACTGTGCTTTATAAAAAGGTGTGTAATTTTATCTAACATTTGACAATGTTCAATAAAGCTAGACAAAGTTGACTGGGGAAGGGACACATCTTGTATATATTCCCATATATATATATTTTTCTTATTCATATAATTAACATTATGCCAGTTACGAAAGACGGTGTTATTTTTTGAAACTCATTTAGAATAAAAATGTTTAGCTACACTTGGTGTTTGTCATTCTGGGGTTTTAGGTGTGACAGATATTTCTACATCCGCCATCGAGGGGAGACCCGGGGCATTGGAGGGATTTTCTTTGACGACCTGGACTCCCCCAGCCAAGAGGAGGCCTTTAGCTTTGTGAGAAGCTGCGCCCAAACTGTGGTGCCCTGTTATCTCCCTATCGTATGGAAACACCTCAACGACCCTTTCACCCCGGAGCAGAAGGCCTGGCAGCAGGTGAGGAGAGGCAGGTGAGTTCATAACAGAGAGCCTTGCTCCATTAGTGTGCATTCTTCTATGTTGTTGAAACACTGGGAGGGCTTGTGTTCTTGGGGGTATGATTGAACAAACAGAGGAAGCTTTTGCATGCGTATCAGAATGTGTACTGTGTGGAAGAAAGTTCTGTCCCTCTCTTCAGGAACGATGTGACAATTCAGTTGGGTTCTGGGTTTATAAGTATTAGGCATTCTGCTGATTGGAGAAAGACACCTCGACATAGAAACAAACAGTTTGAACACACAGTGGTGTACCAGCAAAGTCTCTAAGCCATGAAAGTCAGAGGACAGAATTTATAGTACAAAGGGAAAAACAAATGTAACATACAGCCAATGTTTGTCAAACAAAACCACATCATAGACCCTTCACTGTCATCAGAACACAAACGTAGGTTACAGTAGGAACACGAATGAATGAATAAGACAGGATACATGAACAGATAATAAGGAAACAGGCTGATTGACTGATTAATTACGTAAGCACATAAGAAATTCATTTTTCTGTTCCACAGTAGATAACTGGATGCCTCACCCTGTTCAAGTTCAAGTATTTTATTTGTCAGGTACACAGAACAACACAAGGTTAGACTGGGCACTGAAATTCTTAAGACAAGACAACGCAAGCACCTGGCATAACATAACATATTAGTACAGGGAACACAATTTACATCAATGCTGAGCTTAAATAAGTGAAACTTCCTAAATATACAGAGAGCCTCCTGAGTGTTAGGGTTAGTATAGTCGTTTATTTATTGCTATCTGTATATTTAGGAAGTTCACTTATCTAAGCTCAGCATAGATGTAAATTTGTTCTGTGTACTTATATGTTATGTTATGCCAAGTGCTTGCGTTGTCTTGTCTTAAGAATTTCAGTGCCCAGTCTAACCTTGTGTTGCTCTGTGCACCTGACAAATAAAAGACTTGAACTTGAGAGCAATAAATATCGACTATACTAACCCTAATACTAAAACTTCCTAAATTACAGATAACAATAGATAGTACACTATACTAACCCTAAATGCACAAAAAAAACTGTTTCAACCCTGTAACCTATTCTAACCTAAGTGGAGTACAGTACAATAGTGCAAATTTGCAGATCAGTGACTAAGTGAATGACCATACAGGAGCCTGTTGGCGAGGTACAGTAGTGCAAGTTACTGATCAACCAGAGCAACCATTAGCTGAAAGTGACAGTGTATAAGTGACTAGTGTGCAGAAAAACAATGTCCATATCAGTGTCCATTCAGAAGCCCGATGGCCCTTGGGTAGAAACTGTTGTCCAGTCTGCGTGTGCGCGACCGGATGCAGCGGTAACGCCTGCCAGAAGGCAACGGGGTAAAGAGACTAAAGGATGGGTGGGAACAGTCTCTTAGAATCCTGCCGGCCCTGCCTTTGATGCTTAATGAATGAATGAATGGATACTTTATTAATCCCAAGGGAAATTTAGGTCACCAGTATCTTATACACATATACACCTCACCGACATGCATACATAATTCACGTATACATACACTTAGGGAGAATCTATTCAAACAGAGAGAGTGTTTCCAGATAGAGGAAAAGGTCCGACCCTATTGTACAGAGTGCAATGATTATGAGTGTCAGTGTCCAGGAGGACAGTGATCTTGTGCTGCTGGTGTGGATAGTGTGTGTGTGTGTGTTTGGAAAGTGCAAAGTGCTAGTGCAGAATGTGTAAGTGGTAAAGTCTGTGCATGGGACTGAGATGAGATGGGCAGGGGAGGGCAGACTGAGGTAGACTCATGCAGAGAAGTCCATCTCCCTCCCCCTCCTCTTTTGGGTGGCATTAAAAAGCTGAATGGCCCTGGGGACAAAGGACTTCCTCAGCCTGGCCGATGAGCATGACAGTGACAGGAGTCTGCCACTGAATGTGCTCCTCTATCTTTTAAGAGTACTGTGTAGTGGGTGGTGGTCATTGTCCAAGATGGTCAGCAACCTGCTCAGGGTCCTTCTCTCCGTCACTGTAGTGAGGCAGTCCAGTTCAGAGCTGACAACAGCTCCTGCCTTCCTCACCAGCCTGTCCAGTCGCCCTGCATCCCTCCTCTTTATGCTTTATGCTATTACGCAGTACGCACACAATGTTGCTGTAATTTCCCTGTGTGCCTCAGGTACGTGGAGTTCAACCTGGTGTATGATAGAGGGGTGAAGTTTGGATTGGCCACCCCAGGCTCCAGGATTGAGAGTATCCTCATGTCCCTGCCCCTCACAGCTAGGTGAGTGCCGAGTCGTGTGTGTGCGTGTGTCCCATTAAAGCAACAACATTGTAATGAACCTCTCCTTGCTCCCCAGATGGGAGTATATGCATGAACCAGCCAAAGGCACCCAGGAGGCAAAGATGTTGGAGGTGTTACGAAACCCAAAGGAGTGGGTGTGAATGAAGGCGTTGACTTGTTGAGTCAACCGTGGGCACATTGTGCTGACTCTATGAAATGGGTCTCAATGATGCTGAAACTTCATGACCGGAATCAAAATGAGCACTATTATTTTTTTTGTTACTTGAAATCATTTTAGCCAATCAAATGCAGCAATTTGAACCGAACTAACAATAAGAGGTCCTCTCAATCACTAAAGCTTTTTTCTTAATGCTTGTCAAATTATTGTATTGGCATGACACTTTGTGGTTGATACTGATGAGATTCTTCCACCTTACCTAACTGTGCCATTATTTAGGGGCAAATTGTCTTTTTTTTTGCCAAAAAAACCCGAAGACATGTCTTAGTAAGATGACGCAGTTAGATCTTGCAGACCAGCTCTGATCTCCAACAGAGAAATGAAAGGGAAAACCGCTTACGATCACTTTATATACTATTTATGTTTGGAGAAAAGTTTCCCCAAAAATCACAATCATTTTATAAATGTGGTAATTATTGAAATATTTACATTTAGTCATTTAGCAGACGCTCTTATCCAGAGCGACTTACAGTAAGTTCAGGGACATTCCCCCCCGAGGCAAGTCGGATGAAGTGCCTTGCCCAAGGACACAATGTCATTTTGCACAGCCGGGAATTGAACTAGCAACCTTCAGATTACTAGCCCGATTCCCTCACCGCTCAGCCACCTGACTCACCTATTTCCACAAATAAAATGTATTACTTGATTGAAAATGTTGTACAGAAAGATTTATGCAATGTATAAAATTGCTGTGGTTTTGTAATTAGTTGATGTATACGCTGTATACACCATATCACAGCGTAGTTTAACCAGTTTAGGAAGAATCTGAGTTACAGCTACAGTGCATCCGGAAAGTATTCATGGTGCTTCACTTTTTCCACGTTATGTTACAGCCATATTCCAAAATTGATTAAATTAAATTGTGTCCCAAAATTCTACACACAATACCCCATAATAATAATTTGAGAAAGGTAATAAAAGTTGTCTATAAAAAAGAGAAAAAAATCACATAACATAAGTATTCACAGCTTTTGCCATGACACAAAATTGAGCTCATTGCATCCTGTTTCCACTTATCCTTGAGACGTTTCTACAACTTGATTAAGTTCTACCTGTGAAATTCAGTTGATTGGACATTAACTGGAGAGGAACACACCTGTCTATATAAGGTCCCACAGCTGACAGTGCATGTCAGAGCACAAACCAAGCCATGAAGTCCAAGGAATTGTCTTAGGACCTCTAAGACAGGATTGTATCGAGACACAGATCTGGGGAAAGGTACAGAAAAATGTCTGCAGCATTGAAGGTTCCAATGAGCACAGTGGCTTCCATATTCCATAAATGAAAGAAGTTTGGAACCACCAGAACTTCTTAGAGTGGGCTGCCCGGCCAAATTCAGCAATTAGGGGAGAAGGGCCTTGGTCAGGGAGTGACCCCTGGTGAGTGATGGTCACTCTAACAGAACTCCAGCGTTGCTCTGTGAAGAGAGAACCTTCCAGAACAACAACCATCTCTGCAGCACTCCACCAATCGGGCCTGTATGATTGAGTGGCCAGATGGAAGCCACTCCTCAGAAAAAGGCACATGACAGCCTGCCTAGAGTTTGCCAAAAGGCACCTGTAGGACTCTCGGACTATGAGAAACAAAATGATCTTATCTGATGAAACAAAGATTTAACTCTTTGGCCTGAATGCCAAGTGTCATGTCTGGAGGAAACCAGCCACTGCTCATCGCCTGACAAATACCATCCCTACAGTGAACCATGGTGGTGGCAGCATCATGCTGTGGGAATGTTTTTCAGCGGCAGGAACTGGGAGACTGGTCAGGACCGAGGGAGAGATGAATACAGCAATGTACAGAGACATCTTGATGACCTGTTCCAGAGCGCTCTGGATCTGATTGGGCAAAAGTTCATCCTTCAACAGGACAACAACATGTACATTGTTATATTGATGCAAACCTATAAAAAAAAAGTATTCCACTTTGTCATTATGGAATATAATTGAGGAAAAATATGAATATAATCCCTTTTGGAATACGTGTAACAATGTGGAAAAAGTGAATTGCTGTGAATACTTTCTGGATGCACTGTATTCCTTTATCCAATTGTTACACATTACTTTTTTGCAAATTAATTCAAGCATAGCACATTCAAATATGTAACATTTATTTATACTTCTGTTAAGTGTTTAATAATCCTCTACATTTCACATTTGTCATTTTTTGATAAGGCATTGTAAAATACAAAAGTAAAGGTACAATATCTGACCTCAACTAGCATCTCCCAGTAAAGGTCATGGCATAGGACTGAGGTCCACAGATCAACATAAAACATCAGTGCTTTGTAGTGTACAGAATATAAACTCAGATTTATAAATATTATTAAATGCATTTCAGGCAGATATTTGGGCGAGCAGTACTTTTAGTTAAGTGGCTGCTGCATACTCAAGAGTATAAAGTTATCTGTTGATATAGGAGGTTGAGTTATTGCCGAGTAAGTGGTGCTAGTTGCACCAGAACAGGTTGCCTTAGTGTTTGTAAAAAAAAAAAAAAAAGAAAAAGGCTTGGTTTACACCTGACCAGAAAGTGCCTTCATTCACCACACATTCGCTACAATAAAAGCAATGCAATCACTAAAAAAGCCTCTTGATAAAATCTCAGCACACTCACCTTAATAAAATGTATATACATACATCTCTGTACAGTGACATTTAATACTGTATTTTCCCCATGAAGCCAATGGGGTTCGGCCCTGCCTCATTACTTTGCTTCGGTAACTTAAGGTGCTCACATACAGTAAGGTCCAAAAGTCAGAAACCTTTTTGAATTCAGTACAGTTATTCTGTACTAGTATTGATGTCCCCTTTTTGCTTTAATAACAATGTAAAAAATAATGTATAAGCACAATGTGACTTGACAATTTGTTCCAAAGAGCATCTTGTGATGTCACAGAAGGCTTGGCTTTCTCAGTCTTCCATTCAACCCAAGACTTTTGGACCCTACAGTAGATCGCTTAATTTACTATCCTCGTCAACCTCTGCTGTCATCACACACAAGATGAAAGAAGACATATTTTGACCATCTGCAATAGTTAAATAAGTCCATGTATACATAAAATGTTTCATATCATGACAACAATCTAATATTAGGCAAGACTAAACTGTTTGTTTTTACATTTCCACCAAACATTACAAAAATAATTCTATATAAATAGAACGTGTTTCCTTTTACAAATATGGAAAACAGAAACCACTTTGACCATGCGCCATTCATATGTAAGAAAACAACCTCTTGTTATAGTACAGAATGCTAGTAGGGAAGCCACAGGATGTAGATCTGTTTCAGTGCATTTTGGTATTGCGATATCATTGGCGTTTGTCTCCACTGTCACTCAACCCTGGTGAGAAATTAGTGCAAGCTTAGACAACACCGTCTCCAGCAAAACTCTGTTAGTGTTGTAACAATAAAAAAAAAACTGCAGTGAGGGGGTGAGCTGAGGATAGTATTGCTGTTGAAGGTGCAGACAAGGGAGGGCTGGAGTCTCTTGGGTCAAATCAGTGCAATGGCAAAAGGGGGGGGGGGGGGTCACTTCCCATGGCCTACAACAGCACTATTGACTATGTCCTCGTACTGAGGGGGGGGCTCTGTCTCTACATGGACGTCGGTATGGCCCACCACCTCCTCGTAAGATGGCGGGGGGTCTGCCGCGCTTCCTCTGCCTGGTGTGAGCTCGGAGCCTGGGTAGGCTGGGCTGCTGTGGACGCTGAGCTCCAGGTGCTCTGGGTGGTAGTCCCTCCCCCACTGGTCCATGGAGACCACAGACAGGCCAGGCTCCCGGTGAGGGCAGCCCATGGCGGGGCTGCGCTCAGAGTGCTTGCGAGAGTGGCACCTCCACACGGTGACGACCACGGCGGCAATGAGCAGGAAAAGCAGTACGAGGGGCAGGATCAGGTAGAGGGGGTTTACTCCGCCCATGACAGCCTCCAGCCCCCTGCTAGGACTGCTCTCACGGACGTATTCCTCCCAAAAACGTCTCTGCAGCAGATCACGACAGGCACAACACAATCAGACTAACAACACACTAGGGATCGCAGCTCAGCATGGACCACAGGGTCACACACACTCATGTACAACAACATCAGTCATGTGTCACCATTCTCCTTCTAACTCTACACAACAGTTACAGGAATCAACTCCCTCCCTGGTGAGCATTCGCTACATCAGATTGCTCTTCCTGCTGATAACAATCACTTCCTGCAAAACAGGGACACTACTCACACTAACCGATCTGGGGCAGGGATCTCGCAGGCACGCAAGAGCTTCTCCAGTGAGTGTGTCACGGAAACGCAAAGAGACAGCAACAGAACTGTCACTCACCGTTTTCTCATCGTTCTCAAATGCCTCCCTGGCCTCCTCATACGTGCAGATCTCCTCCCGGCACTCTCTCTGGATGTTGCCCTGTTTCATCTCCTCCAGCATGTTGTTTGCCCTGGGCAGGCGTCTCAGCACTGAGTGGGCCGCATCCGCTGGCAGGAACACTGACATGTGTGAGAGAGTGAGTGAGTGAGAGAAATGGTGTTTAGAAAGAGAGAGAGTAAGCGTGAGAGGCAGAAAGTGATACAAAGAGTTTCAAGAAAGTGAAAGTACTGCCTACTAAATGCAATTGGGTACTAAAACAAAAGCTCTTTGATAAGGATTTTTTTTCTGTCTAGCATAATGTGAGACTTGAGGAATTTAGAGAGAGCACATAGAAGCTCTGTCCAACAGATATGGGATCAGAACAGAGGGCAAGAACACAAACCATGTAGCACCTAAAAACATCCAGAATTTACAGATTAGCATCTGTGAAGTTTAGGTATTTCTACTACACAGGGACACTGGATATAAATGAAATCCCTCTTTCCGGCATGTGTTCTGTGGTGTAACTTACCACTACCCATGATTCCCGTAGGTCTGTTTGGGGCGGGTGCCTGTGGAAAAACAACAAACTTAATCAAATTGGATATTCCAAATTTCATACAATGCTCATAAAACATATGAGATGAATAGGTTCATGAGATACACATGAACGTAGTCAACCATAAATTAAGAATTGAACAAGGACAAGTGATTAAGATGCCAATAGCATTGCGTAATCCATGTTCCATTTAGCCCACATGAGCAACAAAAACGTAATGGGTTTTAGATAAATAAAATCCACAGATAGGCATGAAGGGAAATGGTGGTCACAATCGCATTCAGTGCATTGTGAATTACCACGCTGAATGACCAAGCGGTGACAGGAATTTGACCGCTATGGCAGAAATAGAAGACTAGCAAAAATTTAACGAACAAGCGCCGCCCAGTCCCTTGTTGAGGCGTAGATAAAGATAGAACAATTAAAAACGGCGTATCTTATAAATACAGCGCCTTCACATAAATAAACATGTAAACATCGGTAGGTAGGCTAAGTGTAGATTAGATTAGCAATTATTAACATTATCTGACGAAGTATGTCCATGGCTGAAGTGGGCGAACATTTTCAGCCGCTTAGATACCGTGTAACGTTCAAACGACTCCAGCGATATTTGCAATATGTTTTGGATACTAGGTGAGCAATTAAATAACAAGAATTCATGAAACATTTGTTCGCCTGACAGTAGAACTTTATTTACCTGATCTCGACCCCAAATGAGCAGTGTGATCTGCAGTCACCCTTGATGCACAATACAACGACGCATGCGCCAAAGTCTCTCCTGACGATCCTCTATTTTCAGATGTTTTGTTCTTCACTTTAAAGAGACCGTTACAGGATTAACAGATTTTGGATTCCATTTTCCCTCTGCCTTCCCTGTCCCAAAAATCAGATTTGGGGAGCCAATGAGCCCATGACTGGCTGATCATAGGCTACAACACTGAAAGTCTTTATCAAATGTATTATTAACCAAGAGGATGATTCATTGAAAGTAAAAGTATGGTGTATCTAGAGCCAAAGTTTTACTAGTTTTATATTAAAGAGGTGAGGGTAAATAGACTTAAGACACTGATGGGTGAATATTGTAGCGGTCTTCAACCCAGGTCCTCAGGGCCCACTGTCATGTGTATTTGAGAAGGTTCCCCTGCTCCAACACACTTGATTCAAATGAATGGTCATTAGCAGGCTTCTGCAGAAATCCCAAACAATTCCACAAATTATATCCTGGTAGTGACTTACTTGGAGCTAGATGTTAGCTTTATCTTAAGTAAGGCCAAGCTCAGTTCACGTCAAATTCACAGTTATTGACCACAGAAGACCATCATGTTCAAGTCTGAAGAGCCAGATGCCTTTCACACACATTTCAAGCTGTTTGATGCCAAAACCACCCCTAGGCCACAGGTGTTTTTATAATAGCGAAAGTATGCAGAGACAGAAAATGCAGTGGAGAGAGAGGGAATGACATCGAATAAACGTCCCAGGCTAGAATCTAGCACATGCTACAGCAAAACTTGTTCAAGCAAGGTTCAAGCAAGGCAGCAGCAACAAAGGATGGTAGGCTACTCTTGCAATACAACCTATCTCGTGTATCCCATTAAGACCTGCATCAAGTCAAGACTTTTAGATATGTACAGAATTATGCCTTTCAAGTAGGCTAACCATCAAAGCAAGAACATAACGCAGGACTATGTTTGGAAGCATGCACACTGTCAGTCCGAAACCAACTCATCATTCAATGCTGCTAAATTATTTGAGGATGATTTGTATACTATGTAGATTATAATGTAGGGCTTTTATTTCAGCGACAGTTTCAGTCAAGACAGTGAAACACAGAACAGCCAAGCATAGCCACCAGGGGACAGTATAGGGTAGAATCTGTTAAAGTGCTGTAACGATTGTTTTGGTGTGTTTCTCTAGCCTGGCTGCCAGCCCAACTTCTCCCCGCCCACAACAAAATTTGGTCGGGAAGTTGGGTCTGGAGGGTCTCATATTGGGGACAACTACAGAAAACCAGAATCGGAACGGACCAATGAAATTGCCAGGGCGGGCTTTATATGATGATGGACAGAAGATCAACAGTAACGTAATCAACAACGTCACGAAAGAGCGCTTGGGTTGTAGTGATGGGAAGTTCGGTTCTTTTTACTGATTCGGTTCTTTGAATCTCGTTCAGTAAAATGAACGAATCTTTTTTCGAGTCATTTGTTCATTTCAGGGGAAGGGGGGGGGGGGGGTTGGGGGCTATACGTCCACTGCAAAGGACGTATAGCCCCTATACGTCCACTGTAGGTTAGTGCATGACATGTGCACCAGCAAATACTATTTCAAAATAAATTCCTGCATTAAAATAATGTATCATGAGTTTGTATGATTTAGTCATGTATTATCACACTAGCATTTAATTATCACGTCAAACAATTACACTGCACTAAACTGTAAGTGTAAATGTAAAGTGAAAATAACAAAACCAGTCAGTATGATGACTTGAGCGAATATCATTCATTCACGTCTTACTAAAACAGCGGCCACGCGAAAGGGAATAAGGAAACTGTTTCCTCTACTAAAAAATACAATGCGGGTCACGTGAAAAAAGGATCCAAAGACTCGTAGAAAGACCGAGTCGGGGAAGGAACTAATCATTCGTTTCCTCTAGCTACAGAGCCTATGCAGGTCACGTGAAAAATGATCCAAAGACTCGTAGAAAGACCGAGTCGGGAAAGGAACGAATCGTTCGTTTCCTCTTGCTACAGCCTATACAGGTCACGTGAAAAATGATCCAAAGACTCGTAGAAAGACCGAGTCGGGAAAGGAACGAATCGTTAGTTTCCTCTAGCTACAGAGCCTATGCAGGTCACGTGAAAAATGATCCAAAGACTCGTAGAAAGACCTAGTCGGGAAATGAACGAATCACTCGTTGAGAGGACTCGTTACTCCCGAGTCCTTATAAGGATTCGTTCAAAATGAACGAATCGTTCACGAACGACACATCACTATTGGGTTGAATTCGTTTTCAACAAACAACATATAACGTTGCTCTGAATGGTTGTAGGTCTATCCAATTGAGCGAAGGCATTTGTTTTACAAGTTCGGTTGAAACACGCCCCGTAGTCACAGCCCAACGGAGAGTTTTCAGACTCATATTCTGACTAGAATTATGAGTATGACAACGTCAGGCTAGTGTTTCTCAGCAAAACCCCCCAAAACGTATTTCTGCTCTATCAAAGATTAATGGGGTCCCCTCTGATAGATGGAAATGTATTGATCCCCAAGGGAAAATTGCACCATTACAGCAGCATATTTTAGGGGAACAATGTCTATAACAAAACATGTTTTGTGGATTTGGAAAAGGCGTTCGACCGTGTCCCTCGGGGGCTCATGTGGGGGGTGCTCCGAGAGTACGGGGTACCGGATTTCCTGATCGGGGCTGTCCGGTCCCTGTACGACCGGTGCCAGAGTTTGGTCCGCATTGCCGGTAGTAAGTCGAACTTGTTTCCGGTGAGGGTTGGACTCCGCCAGGGCTGCCCTATGTCACCGATTCTGTTCATTACCTATATGGACAGAATTTCTAGGCGCAGCCAGGGTGTTGAGGGGGTCCGGTTTGGTGACCTCAGGATCGGGTCGCTGCTTTTTGCGGATGATGTGGTCCTGTTGGCTTCATCGGGCCGTGACCTTCAGCTCTCACTGGAGCGGTTCGCAACCGAATGTGAAGCGGCTGGGATGCGAATCAGCACCTCCAAATCTGAGGCCATGGTAATCGACCGGAAAAGGGTGGAGTGTCATCTCCGGGTCGGGGAGGAGATCCTGAACCAAGCGGAGGAGTTCAAGTATCTCGGGGTCTTGTTCACGAGTGAGGGAAGAATGGAGCGCGAGGTCGACAGGCGGATCGGTGCGGCGTCCGCAGTGATGCGGGCTCTGCATCGGTCCGTCGTGGTGAAGAAGGAGCTGAGTCGAAAGGCGAAGCTCTCTATTTACCAGTCGATCTACGTTCCTACCCTCACCTATGGTCACGAACTATGGGTAGTGACCGAAAGAACGAGATCGCGAATACAAGCGGCCGAAATGAGCTTTCTCCGTAGGGTGTCCGGGCTCTCCCTTAGAGATAGGGTGAGAAGCTCGGTCATCCGGGAGGGGCTCAGAGTAGAACCGCTGCTCCTCCGCGTCGAGAGGAGCCAGCTGAGGTGGCTCGGGCATCTGATTAGGATGCCTCCTGGACGCCTCCCTGGTGAGGTGTTCCGGGCACGTCCCACTGGGAAGAGGCCCCGGGGAAGACCCAGGACACGCTGGAGGGACTATGTCTCTCAGCTGGCCTGGGAACGCCTTGGGGTCCCCCAGGAAGAGCTGGCGGAAGTGGCCGGGGGGAGGGAAGTCTGGGCCTCCCTGCTTAGGTCGCTGCCCCCGCGACCCGATCCCCGGACAAGCGGCAGATGACGACGACGACGATGTCTATAACAATAAAGCAAGCAAGTGACAAATGGCAAATTGTAATATCAAATAAGTACCAAAAAAGATAAAAATGTGTAAGGTCCCTATCCACAACTTTACAGAAATGTAAGAATATAAAAAATGCAGAGAATACAAATACAATACATTTTTGGGGGTATGTGGGTGAAGTTGGTATGCTGCCTGACCAGGTGTCATGGAGGGCATGAGATAATGTATCCATGGTGGCCAGGAGTGTGTACAACATCTTAACATCTTTCCACCACTGAGTTGAAATTGACCAGGACAGAGCCTGCCTTCCTGACTAATTAGACTCCACCGCCTTGATATCGCTGCCCCAGCACTAAACCATGCAGTAAATGACACTTGCCACCAGAGTCTGATAAAACATGTAAAAAAATGTTTTAATTCACTTCAGGTACTTCAAGTACAGTAGGCTTTGGCTGGCTTTCTTTTTTGTGGCCTTAATGTTGCTAGTCCAGTCTGTTGTCCAGATCTCCCAGGTACTTGTGTGACTGCTGGACACCAGCTCACAGGATGCTAGTCAAGAGAGCCCTGTTCTTTTTCAAATGTTCCTCAAACAAGCAGCATCTCCTTAGTCTTCCCAACATTAACATGCAGGTGATCCAGTCCAGACAGTCCCCTGTTGGTGGGCCTCTACATGGCTGGCTACTGACTGCGACACGCTGTTCCAAAGGCTTACAGACAGTTATGTGGTCTTCCAGTCAAGTAGTCTGCAATCCAGGCCTAAAAGCCAGGCCACCTCTTCCTTACTTTATAATCACCTGTCCTCCCACAACAACTGTCACGTAATGCTGTAACTAATAAGGGTTGTTGTGATTACAACCTTGTAATATAGCCTACTCACAACCCATAGTCAAATGTATCATTAAGAATTTGTTGTTGTAATTAAGTCATTTTAATATACATAAGACAGTAAGATATAATGTATAATCAAGTTGGTAATTAATTGTATTTATGTTTTATACCAAAAAAGAGTAAATCATTAATTAAATAAAAAGGGACGACACTGTTGAAGGGTTCAAATGGGCAGTATGTGCTTCCTCGGGAATAATTGCATCTATTACAGGAAGTAAAAAGGAAATTTGAGCTAAAGAGAATCAAAAGCTTGAATACTGGGCATGAAACCTGTGAAGTTGAACATAAGGTGAATGTATAAAAAAGATATCATGATATTTTCATTGTGACCCCAACAGGTGCATGTCTTACTCTTATGTACATCTGTAGCTATGGTACTTCGGACAGAGGGTATGTAGCTCGTGAAAGTCCTGCACTAGGACCCTGCAGGTGCAACATGGACAATTCTGCGATGTGCAGTGCTGTCACAAACTGAAATAGTATAGCTGGAGCGGCGTCCCTGACGCGCAGTGATATCCTACCCCCAAATACGATCGCAGGGAAGAATAATTGTCAAATTTCGTTAATCAGGCGACGATAAATTTACTTTATTCGAGGAAGAATTTTGTTTTTCCATCACGAGGCCTATCCACCAAATATGGCTTCATCCGTGAGCAGAACAGAGGAGGTGCGCGTGTCCTCGTTGACGCCTCTGAAGTTGGTGGGCTTGGTGTGCGTCTTCCTTGCTCTGTGTCTGGATGTAGGGGCCGTGTTGAGCCCGGCGTGGGTCACGGCGGACGACCAATATTACCTCTCTCTGTGGGAATCATGCTGGAAGCCAGTCACGTCCGAAACATGGGAATGCAACACCACGTTAAGGACAGGTGAGACCTGCCCCGTGTATCACTTGTCTAACCTTTAAAACCAAAAGTTTACACTTAATTAAGTTTGTTTTTCTCATTCAAAAATGTATCCATCAGTCTTACATTCATATTTAAAAGATCTATTGAGATGAATAACAAAGGGCCTTTCTATCACTAAGGATGGAGCAGACTGTCAGAGTTTCAGATGGAATTAATAATGTAATATTTGTGTTGATTACTTTGTACTTTTTTTTATTTATTACTCAATGTAGGCTACTGTCTTGCCTGGGCAGCCAAGCCATCCATCACACAGAACGATTTAGCCTATACGCAACCCTAATTTACTTTAGGCCTATCAGATGAAAAACATATATGCTAATGTGTTTCTTACACATTTTCCAACCTGCCACTGAATTTTGTTTCACAAGCAGCGGTCCAGCTGGGTTCTATTCGGCTTTTGTTGCTCACAAAATGAGCCTTTGTTGAGCTTCCTTCACCGGGCAAGGAGTGAGGACAACTTTGAGAACCAAACTCCCCAGAGATCTAAATGCCGGGAGATTAGTAACCACGGAAACAAGTGCAGCATTCTGGTAATGCTATTTCTCTGAAAAAAGTTCTTCATAAACTATGCATGCTAAGTAAACCACTCAGAAAACTATTTTTTTCCGCATAGGCCGCCAACTTTCTAAATATTTTTCGAGTTATCTTTTTTTGTCTTTTGACTTTTATTTAAATGCAGTTAATACACCTTTGTTGTTTTGTAATACAACAGCATTTTGTGTTTTAATGTGGCCATGTTGGACCTACTCCCGTCACTTCGAAGTTTCCACAGGGTAGCTTCTAGCTTGATTGTAAGACAAGGAAAGGCCTACTAACGACTCAGCATACCACAGTAACTGCACACAGCAAACTGTCAATTTGCTTTAGGTTGTGCTTGGCTTTGCTTAAATATTGATTAAGCCTCACACAGTAATTAGCTTCTCTCTCAATATTCACGTTTTCTCAGCGTCATGCCCTCAGCATTAAACACATGTATGTGCATACTGCCAGAGGTCAGTTGAAAAAGATACAGACACAGACTCAGGAATGTGGAACATTTGTGTGAAAATATTTTGCGCAGATACCATGTCAGTACAAGAGGGCGGGACAAATTTCGAGCTACTGTGTGAGTAGGCCCACTCATCATTGGGCTCTTCAATAACACTCTTCCCTTTAGTTTCAGAATGAAACCTAAAAAATTGTTCATTACCAGCTCTGCAGCCCCTTGGGAGTAATAATTAGTGTTCAGATATCGAATTTTCCATCAGCAAAGTCATAGTTGGGGGTTTCTGCCTGCGGTCAGACTCAAGCTAGATTTTTTTATATACACAGGCTGATAAGCAGTGGCGTTGTTAGACATAAAACTCTACTGGGGAACAGGCCCACATAAAACTCTACTGGGGAACAGGCCCCTATTCATATCCTTTTTTTTTCTTCCAAACGCACCACTCGGCTCAGGGGCGGTTCTACACAAGTGCCTACAGGGGCCAGTGCACCTGAAAAATGTCCCTGGCCCCCCCTGTTCCCCCCCTGAGCTGACTGAACAATACAAATATATATATATATATATTTTGTACACGTTTTTCTTCTTTTAGTAGTCATCATGAAACTAAGAAGGGACATTGCAGCCTTTTTTGCCCCAGTAAATAAAAAAGTTAGAGAAACATATCAAGGTATTGAGAGAGCAGAGGAGCTGGAAGAGGGAGAGCCAGAGCCGTTTGTATGATTTTAATGTAAAGCAAAATTAAAGTATTTCATGTTTAAAAATCATTTGTTGTGCCCCTCTGATTAAACACTGGCCCCCCCTTGGCCCCCCAGTAAAATTTGTCTTGAACTGCCACTGACTCGGCTATAGAAACACCCCTTGCTTAACCCCACTATACAACAGTTCAGGGACGCAAGTTTGATATCAGCTTTGGCAGGGACATCAATAGTTAATGCGAGCGCACACATTTTCGCATTCATTTGTGCGCAAATACTGTTTTTTGAGCTTCATGTAATATTGTTTTTATGTTTTAGTCAAAAGAAGATGATCGGTAAGCCTATCATTTAAAAACTTTCTTTAGTTTTGTAAAGTTTTCTTAGCCTACCTCAAATCTGACTTGTGTGCCGAGTCCGACACCTGGACTTCTGTGTGCGTGCTGCGGTGGCTATTTGGCAAGCTCAGAAAAGCGTGCTGACATGCATCGGTTTGTGTTTTGGTTAAAAGTTGGTTAAACTGCTTTGATTTCACAAGCGTTGATTGGGATACTGATTTATTTTTTTCCAAGATTATCAATCTAAATTAATGCACTGAAAAATAAAGTAAATTGTTAAAACACAAACTTTAGATTTTACTGGGGCACAGCACATTTATACTGGGGCATGTTCCCTAGTAAAAAGGGTCTAACGACGCCCCTGCTGATAATGATTGCAAATGCCTCTGCAAGTGCTTTCCAGCCTACCTTTAATGGAATAGCAAGGCAAACAGACAATATGACAATATGCTCTAAACATATTATGCTGTAGCTTGAAAGAGGAAGGTTGATATCTTCCTTTGAAGGAACCTCATGTTTAGAAAGCACAGGCTTGAGAATGGGAGCTGTGTTTTGTAGAATCTCTCGAATGTCCTGTGCTGACATGGCCATTTATAACTTTATATCTTTATGCCATATTTGGGCAAAGAAGCTGAAGTTTGTTTTTGTTTGAGGAGCTTGGCCCCCTGGAGGAAGTCTCCCACAGCTGGAGTGGGACCAGAGGCCTGTGAACTCGCCATAAAGCGAGTTTACCGAATAAGCCAGACTTATGTCAGTTAGTCGGACTCATTTCTTGTTCATTCGGTTCAATAAAGCTGGCTGGTCGGGTATTTGGCCTTTCTGGGATAGCAGTGGACATAAATATATATCCTTTCAGGCAACAAACTTCAATAGGCATTTTACAAAATATACAGTAGATGTAGCTTTTAACTGGATCTTTTTTTCCTAATGTGATTATTTCTGATTGTAATATCTGTACTTTATAATAACATGCATACATTGTGTACAAACCACTTTTCTGATGGTATTACGTTTCACTACAGACAAGACATCCTTTCAATGTAATAGAATACCCTACCTTCCCCTTTCTGTTTACACACAGGATGTTATTCCTCCAGGCCTCTGTATATGAACTTACCATAACTCAGAATCCAACCAATTATGTACAGTTAATACATCAACAGTCCCAAATAGCCTTAGAAATTAGCCCACCCATTGATTTACAATTCTAAACCATTATATTGCATATATACATGTATATATGTGCAAAAAATTATATACCCAACAACAAGCATATTTCATTATTGGTTGTTCAAACATTGGTTTGGTTGTTCATTTACTCTTTAATGTAAATTAAAATGTTCCTTATAACATGTAAGGTTATGTCAAGCCCCCAAGACACAGTAGCTGATCAACGCTGTGTTTCCTGGTTAGCTGCATGTAAATAACGCATTATCCAGTTCTTCAACTCAAATGGTTCCAGGCAATTCAGTTTATCAAACCATTTGAGTACATTTAACTGTTGAGGTTTTACAATGTGTAGATAATGCGCCACTAGCATTCATTGTACAATACATGTAGTGCTTCTAGAAACAAGGGCCGGGTTTCCCAGATTTGTAAAGAAGCTCTTAACGCTTAGAGCTTCTTAGGAACGTTTTAAGAGCTTCTTAGGAACGTTCTAAGAACGTTCTAGAGCGCTCTTAAAACGTTCCTAAGAAGATCTTAGCGTTAAGAGCTTTTTAACAAATCTGGGAAACTCGGCCAAGTTCAGGTTCTGTGTGGACGTGGTAGTGAACAATATCTCTCTCTCCCACACTTCCCTCCTTATTTTAGCTGCTCTTCTCCCTGCTAGCATTCCAAAGAAGATAGAGAGCTATTTCTACTCGCTGTACTCAGGTTGAGTGTTTTTGGAGCACTTCTGAATGAAATGCTGAGAATGCTGCTGACATTGCAACAGGCAAGAGGAAGGGATACCTATTATCGGAGTCACCCAGCAAATTACTCAGTCTCTTGCTGCAGAGTGATTCATTATGATGTGTGTGTACGTGCATGTGTGTGTGTTTCTGCTCTCAGCACTTTTCTGCTGTAGGTGTTTTGTAGATCTGGTGTGATACCGTAGGTAGTATTACTTAGGATTTCGTTAGCATTCCTGAACCATTCACAACACCATGGATATCAAAACATCCGGCAAACCTGTGTGATGCTTGATTCACATTCTATGATGCTCTGTGTATTGCATTGAGTCTGTATAATTTGGCATTCTGGGTAACACAGATGTGTTCGCTAAACTAGAGCTTAACTTTCTGACTCTCCCTCATGTCCCCTGTCATTCTATCTCCTTGACCCCTGGCCATGCCACTAGAGACCCCATGCATTCCTTCGGTGAGTGTAGTTTTTCTGACTCTCTCTCCCCCCCCCCCCCCCCCCCCCCCCCCCCACCCCTTGTCTTCGGCAGATTGGCAGATTGCCACCCTGGCTCTCTTGCTCGGTGGCGCGGCCCTCATCTTCCTCTCTTTCCTGGTGGGGTTAGTGTCAGTGTGCCCTGGTGCCAGGAGACGCTGTTATACACCTGTAGCAGTGATGCTGTTTGCTGCAGGTACGGTTCTGGCACACGCACACACACACACACACACACACACAATTCTCATGCAGATATGTAATTTTCTTTCTGTCTCTCTGTCTTTCTCTGTGTTTCTATGTGTCTACCATCAGTGGTGCTGCAAGCCTGTAGTTTGGTCCTGTATCCCATTAAGTTCATTGAGACTGTAAGCCTGAGGGTGTACCACGAGTTCAACTGGGGCTATGGCCTGGCCTGGGGGGCCACTATCTTCTCATTCGGGGGTGCCCTCCTCTACTGCCTGAACCCCAAGAACTACGAAGACTACTACTGAAGGATGGAGGAGCTCATGTTGCCATATCCAGGATTCTATCCCTGGTAGCATCCCTTTAAACCTAGCCTTATACAGAACATTACAGTACAGGACACAGACTGGAACATGAAGTAACCACTGTCAATTTAAATGATCAATGTTTTACTGGCAAATGATTGTTTACTGTCAAGTTTCAAAGAATAAGCTCACTTGGTACAGTATGAGTATGAAGTTTTCTAGAAGTATCTCTCACCAGTGTTCAACATTCCCCTGAAACAGAGCAGCCAATAAAGGCAGTGCTATGAAAATATAGGACCAATGAGATATCACCAATGAACCTGATGACAGGCAAAATAGCAGTACAGATGGATTTGCCAAACCTTACACAAGGGTGGATCTGACGCACACATAGAAGGTCAAAGGTCAGAAAGATCTTCCTTCCCAGAGGAATGTTGCTTGCCTCCACAAATGTATTAGATGATTGTTGAATGGTATGTGCCTCCAGTTTATCAGCTAGTGTGGGGAATAGAGATGCTTGGTGGGTGAAGGCACATGACATTGAGCATGCTGCCAGGCACCATGGCTTCTACTTGTCCTTCTCCAGTTCAGAGGATGGGGTGTATAAGAGAAGGAAACAGAAGGAAAATGAGGAAACCCCACAGAACATTGCCTAGACATCACCCAAAAGGTGAGTTTTTATTGGACAAGCCATTTTGGAAGGAAAATTTGAAAATGTGTTAATCATTAGCACTGCAGTACACATGACAATAATTACCAAATCTAAGACCTTTGGTTACCAATTAAAACATGGCGCTTAACCCCTACTTTGCTCTGCTTGTGATAGCAGTAGCCACTCTTTTCTACCCATGCTCTGTGGTGATATATCTCTATACTACTGAAGCCTATGATGGAGGCATGTTTAGGATATAGGTCTTCTGGTTTAAAAAGAAAATGTGCATAACTAGTTTTTCTCCTTACAAATGTTTATGTAGTTGGTCTTTATACTGAAATCAAGGTCAGCATATAGATATAGTAGGGATGTTTGCTTCTGATAGGAACGTGTGTGTGTGTGTGTGTGTGTGTGCATGAAAGCAAGGTGTGTATGAATGTCTGCATGGTAACATTGCCTGCTGTGTGTCTGATGCCTGTTGGCTTGTTTACTAACAATAAATATGTAAAGAAAGGCCAGTGTGTGTTCATTTGGGAGAGGGGACACACACACACACACAACCAGTCACATAGAATCATCTCCTTTATTAAGTACAGCAACTTGAGGCATTTACACAGGAAATTGGAATCTTTTTACATGGAATACAGTGTGGCATAATATGCATAAAAGTACCAGGAATATATTCATATGCAAGTCTCTTTAGTGTTCTTCAATCAATGAGAGGAGCTCTTGTGCATAAGAGCTGATTCAGTGTAAAGTCTACATGGATATTAGTTAACCAAACCCTCTCATGCCTCTCATTGGATTGGCCCATCAAGAGAATGAGTGACAGTCTTGGTTAAAGGGGATGTCACACTTTAAGAAGGGTCTCCACTGGGTTAGGGAATGGGCTCAGTCTTGTAAACAGGGCAGTCTCATTCTGCAGGGAATGTTCCATCGGTAAACCACAGATCCTCCGCCTCCTGCCTAACGTTCTTGAGCCGCTGTCCGGTCTACCGCTCCTCATTCCTTTTTGCATCGCCGCGGGAACAGTCTCTTGGAGACAAGGGTCAAAGTGCATGAGTGTTTCTCTGAGTTCAATGAGACACGGTGAAACGGCCTCTTCCTCAGGAACTGGGCAAGGCTTCCACGCATGTCGACAGAACATGCGAGGGTCGGGCCAAAGAGAAAGGTCAAGTGTCGAATTTAAACATTGTGGGTGGTTTCCTTGTCAGGGGGCCAGGTCTGGGGTAGAGAGAGAGGATGGGGGCAGGACGGGGGCCGGACTCAGGTGTAGCGCGGCATTTCGCACTGTTCACAGCGGTTGAGTGCAGGGTGGTTGAGGAAGGTGCAGCTTTCACAGTTCCAACGAGGCCCCTCAAAGTCTTCGTCCCTTTGAGGCCCCACAGTCGGCTTGGAGCCCTGCTCCCCTTCTGTGATAGACACAACGTTGTAGATGGTACATTGTACATTTTTCCTTCAAATACACAGCAAATTTACCCTATCAAATTTTAAGCACAAACATATTAGTTATGTTAAAAATAAATTATTTTGGCTGCCAGTACAGTAAGTGAATTTCACTGGATGAGATTTCTCAAAATAACCTGTTGTTTACTTAAATTAAGTCATTAGATATGCCATTTATACAAAAAACAAGTCCAACTACATTTAAAATCCCCCCAAAAGATTATTACAATCAGATTAGGGCTGCAACTAACAATTATTTTAATTATTTTAACAATGAATCTGTTAATTCTTTTTTCGATTAATCGATGAATCGGATACAAATAAATAAAAATGCATTAATTTCCAACCTTTTATTCATAACAGAACTGACAGTGCAAATTCACAGTGCTAGAAATCTTCAGAATGTGCACAAACAGGCACACAATTCTGAAAAAATTATTAATTTTAGAGTGGATTTAATGCTTTTTTCCAAGATTAGCAATTTATTTGAGTTTTGTTTAAAACCTTATTGAAAAGTGAAAGGTTGTGGAAGTAGGCCAGACTTTATTAGAATAATCTGGTGTATATTTAAGATTTTTTGACACTATTTTGAAAAAGGTCAAGATTTGCCAGGATTAAGCTATTTTCAAAGAGTGATTTTGTATCATTTTATTTGAAACTTCATTGAAAAAGTAAAGGCTGTGGACGTATACCACACATTGTTATTGTCTGAGGTTTTATATTCCTAAAAATATTATAAAATATTTTTCCAAAATGGTATGGGTAGTTTTCACTTGGTCCCTAACGCGATGCTGCAAAGTAGTGTCTTCCGATTGTGAGACGAATGTCAAATATGAAACTAACTTCACCTCTGTCAATTAACACACTTTTTCGATGTATTTAGTGTGAAATGCTCTACACCTTGGCAGTGGCGTTGTTATATGTAAAAAATTGGTGGGGCAAAAAACATTTCAAAATATAGGATACCAGTAAGCTACAAAAGTCCCTCTTGCTACTGATGTGTTTATTTAACACGTCAACAAACAGCGTGGCTCCACACAACACTTTTAACGACAGAGCGGCTTGCTTCTACCAGAGCCATAGAAAAAGAGAGTTGCGACACGCTTTGATCTCGCCGACACGTGATCACGTGGTTCATGTAGCTTGCTGTAGTTCCAAAAAGCCCCACTGCTGTCAACTTTTTTGAATGGTTTTCAATGGAGCTGGCCAACGGAAGTCGCTTTCTCAGGCAAATTACGAATGAAACAGGCTCAGTTGAAGAAATCCGATATTCTGGCTATCTTCAGCTGACTCTTATCTACATTAGGCAGTCCTCGCTGACGTTTTTGGTGAACAATGGAGTGAACAACAACATTGTGAACACTCACTGCCAGTGAAACGCAGGAAAAAAGCTAGAGCTTTTTTGTCACGTGGTTCCGGTAGCTCGCTGTAGTTAAATGAAAACCCACTGCTGTCAACGTGTTTGAATGGTTTTCGGCTGGACCGACAGCAGCACCATCTCGATTCACGGATATTTTCGGTATATTAACACAATATCAATTGGTTACTGGTGTGTTGTATCATGTATGTATGCTACTTTATTAACATGTATGTATAACATTAACTTATAATGCATAACGCAATATTGTGAAGCAGAGCTGGAAATGGCTATGCTAGCCTATATTGTTCCACTTAACGTTTAACCTTCGACTGTTGAAGTGAATGGGATTTGTTCAACTTTTTTTTTCTTCATCAGCCCACTTACAATTTACCACATTAACAACACGTTTGTACTTGATGCAAGTTGAATCTAACCATGATCACCGGCAACTGTTCAATAGAAAAAAATTGAACAGAATATACAAGGCAACCAACTGCAATTCAATAAAACATTTTATTGTACAATATGTCCAGTGTTCTTCCACTCCTTTTGTTTGTAGTGAGCAGGTGATCTTAATGTCTGCTTTTCACAAAACTTAGACCGCAGTAGTAGATGCATCTAGTTGAGCTAACTAACTAGCTAGCTATTGAGTGGACCTGAAATTCCTGCCGAGCGTTGCTGGACGATAGGGGACCCAAGGCTTTAATCTGCAATTCATTGTTGCTAGCTATAATCAGATGTACTATATGCTAATAAGAGCAGATTCTGTAAACTGTGTATGCCAAAGAACACCAATAACTAGAACTAATTTGACAGACTATAAACCAACGAACTTCTGGTTGATACACATGCTCTTTAGCTAGCTACAGTAAAAATGTTGCATAGCTCTACTATAGTCTAGCGCAAACTGCATTTAGAATCTAACAAGCTATAATCTAACAAGCCATAATCTTACAATACATTTTCTCTACAGCTGGCTATATGAAATACTACTAATAACAACTGATATGTGGTGGTTGAAATATGAAAAAATGCAGGATTTTCATCAATTTACCAGCTCACTTGCTTCGGACCCCATAAGCCATATATGGCTCTAACAGCTCTAACTGCATTTAGAATCTAACAAGCTATAATCTTACGAAAATGTTTATCTTAAGTTGGCCATATGAAATACTACTCATAACAATTGATATGTGGTGGTTGAAATATGAAAAAATGCATGATTTTCATCAATTTACCAGCTAACTTACTTCGTAGACACTGAAAATGAATGGGGTTCAACGGTGGAAAATACAATGTTTGGAACTATAGGTTGCATGAGACACGCCTAACTTCCGCATTCCTCGATAACAATGGGAGTCTATGGAAGTGTCGCAACTCTCTTTTTCTATGGCTCTGGCTTCTACCAGGTGTTGTAGTACACAAACTGGAGAGGGAGACCTTCTTGTGTAATTGCTCTCCTTGTCTCTCTCACACACACACGTAAAATTACCACTGTCATATTTACAAACCTAAATTAGGAATGCAACCAAGCTCAGAACCAATGTGCCTACTGGGCCATGCGCAAACAGCAATGAGCTCAACACAACAGAAGGCCACAACGAAGCAGAAATACAACTTTTTAGGGATACAGATCCATTCTATGACAACAACCAGATAAGCATGGGTCACCATCTTTATCTATCGATCCAGCCCCAAAATATGACCAATGCACGGACCAGCACCACAAAGGCAGGATGATAAAATATGCTTTTACTCACCAAGGCTGAGAGCTCACTTGAAGAGAGAGGTGCCTTCTTTTGTATGCTAACTAGACTAACCGTTAGCCACTCTTTCTTCAAAAACCACTCCACTTTAAACCTACGGTTACTTTTACCAGCAGTTTGAGCAATGACAATATCGTGGCTGATGAGCACCACTTAAGCTGCTTTACTTCAACTTTCTCCTCCAAATTAAGGGTTTATAGGGTATATAACCGGTGCTCAAGTATGAAATCCACTTTATTCATTTTCTCAAGTTATCTGGCGTTTGTGAAGCTAACAAGCTAGCTAAGACAATCTAGCTACATATCCTCGCTCTTCTTGCCGACTAATGTTGGCGACAAGCAGCCAATCAGGGCTGAAATACAAAATGACGCTGTATTGGGGCAACCGGCTCTCAGCCCCACTTGGCATAAAATGTGTGTGATCTACTTTACATTACATTACATTCTGAGCATGCGTATTAATACTTTCCCACGTCCAATGTACATTGCATTGTGAGAGAGGGGCCTAGCCCCACCACGCTCTCCTTTTTGCCGACTAATGTTGGCGCCAGAAAGACAGATAGCCAATCAGGTCTGAAATACGAAATGACGCTGTGGTGGGGCAACCGGCTCTCAGCCCCACTTGGCATCAAATTTGTGTAATCTACTTACATTACATTACATTCTGAGGATGCGTATTAAAACTTTCCCACGTCCAATGTACATTGCATTGTGAGAGAGGGGCTAGCCCCACCAGAGCCCCACTTTCACGATTAGCCTATGCTAACTCGAATTGGCAGAACGCAGTCTGAAGCAGCAAGGCAGGGACCAATGAACATGAAATTAAATCTTAACACAAACGAACGAAACGAAACAATTTAGGAAGACGCTATATTCATAGATAATAAATTATTCAAAGTAAACGAAAATAAAAATGTTTGAGAAATAAAAAATAACATAATTTTCTTGCAGTTCTTTTTGTTGATAACAGGTGGGGCACTGCCCCACCTGCCCCTAATGACCAGTCGCCACTGCACCTTGGATGACTTGGGTCATACTGATTTCTCTGCCTCCGCCATGTGTTTCAGAACAATGTTACTCAACCACGTCTCTCCAATGGCCTTTCCTCTACCTCCGCTCCGCGCTCAACGTAACTTTTTTTTAAATACCCAAACATCTCTGCGACTTATTGGATGCGAGTGAATAGTCGCGCGACACAACAAATCGATAATGAAATTAGTTGCCAAAGCTTTTAATAATAGATTTTAATCGATTTAATCGATTCGTTGTTGGAGCCCTAACTCAGATGTACAGTTTTTGCAGTCCAACCATGTTTGTTTCCATTCCAAAGCGGCGTGACAGATGGACTGATGAGGTGGTTTGTGGTTCTCACCTTTTTTTCCTGGTTTAGGCGGCACCACAGGCCCAGGCTGGATGTTGTCATAAAAGTTGTTCATTGCTTTTGGATCAAACTTCCCTAAAAAGATCCCCCCAGGACCACGGTCAAAAGATATAGACACATCAACCACTTGCATCATTAATCAGTCAGTCAAATATCTGAGTATAATAAAATATGTTGGCTACTGGGGTCATGTTTCCGAAAATATATCCAATCTTGGACAAAACATGCACGTCTGTTTGAGTTTGTTACCTCTAGACTGCAGCAGATCCGTCTCCTTCAGGGTGCAGTCGATATCTATCTTAAGCTGTCTGTTCAGACTGCGCAATCTGGTCATTTCTTCGGGCTGGGGCACAAATAGACAGCAGCAGAATTAAAGGGGTTGATCATTTAAAGGCTGAAATCGGTTTACACTAATAGAAACAGCAAAATGTACTTCCGCAAGATAGGAAACGAAGAAGTCAAAGACGTTGATGATGAACTAATCTGAGTTCAGGTGGCCGCTCATCTAGGAACAGGCCTCACCTTAAAGGATTATGTTAGATGGATATGTGTGTGTGTGTGTGTGATTGCACAAGAGCCCTGCTTTTTTCTGCCTGCATCTGTATTACATTTACATTTAGTCATTTAGCAGACGCTCTTATCCAGAGCGACTTACAGTAAGTACAGAGACATTCCCCCCATAGGGAAGTAGGGTGAAGTGTCTTGCCCAAGGACACAATGTCATTTGGCACAGCCGGGAATCGAACCAACAACCTTCTGATTAATAGCCCGACTCCATAACCGCTCAGCCATCTGATCTATATCCACACGTCCTTTTGCGCAGTGCTCCGAAAGCAGGCTCTTACCCTGGGGATGAGGCTGGTGCTGTTGACTCGTCTGAAGCGCCTCTGGAGGGCATCGTACTCCATGTCATTGACATCAGCCTTGAGCTGCTCCAGCTTCTGGCGCTCCATCAGCAGCTCTTTCAGCAGGCGCTCCATCCTGGCTCTCTGGTGGAGGAGGAGGGCTGAGGGGGGATTACAACAAGAAGGATTCAAATATTCTGCCTCTTTTTCAGTAGAGTTACATGACCAGAAAACGTATTTCTATGACTGACAATCGGAATTACCATCACTTTTCTGCATTATCTATTCTAAAAGTGCGTGTATAAAGATCTCCGAGCAGGTGTTTTGATGCACATATGAAAATAAGTCTCACACATTTTCATTACTTTTTTCCAAGACATTAAGGATTATATCCATCCCCATAACTTTTTCAGGTCTGTCAACCACCATATTTAAATTTCCTGACTTGTTGTCAGTGATCGTAGAAACCCCTTGTACATTACGGCTACACTCTTACGCCTGCACCTCTGTCGGGCTCTCACAACAACCCCCACAGCAGCACCTACCCTGCGTGTACGCGTAGTCATCCGAGCCGGAGCTGGAGCGGCGGGGCATGCGGCTGATGTGGCTCGCCACGTTGCTGGGCAGGGCTGAGATGGGCAGGATGGGTGCGGGCGTGGCGTGGTGCTCCCCCTGATCAACGATGTTCAGCAGGGACTCTGCATCGACCACGGGCGGGGAGACCGGAGGCCTCTGGCCCCCCTGGGGGGATACTTTGATCTTGAAGGTGTATGCCGACTGTGCAGGCTGGGGTGAGGAGGCTGGCCGGGGCCTCGCTGGCCCCTGATGCTGCAGGTACATCCCTGGGTGGTAGGCTGGGGGCCCTTGGGGTCCGCTCATGGCAATTCCCCTGGAGGGGGAGCTGGGTGAGGGGCTGGTGGCCATGTAGAGGGTCCCCTGGGGACCATGCACAGGGGAGTTGCTGCGTGGACGTGGGCCCTCCAGGGTGATCTCTATCTGGTTCTTCTTAGAGAGGTAGGACCTGTACGGCTGCTGCTGTTGCTGGTGATGGTGATGGTGGTAAGGCATGCTAGGGTGGGTGGGGGGGCTGATGGGAAGGAAAACATGGGAGGCCTGCTGCTGGGGCTGGATCTGGTGCTGGGTTGGGGGTTGATGCTGGACCTGATGCTGGGGTGAGCTGTAGGGAGAGGGGTACGTGGGAGTGGAGTAGGGCGAGGATTGATACACAGACCCTCCGGCTGAGGGCCAGGGAGTGGGTTGAGGACTTTGGGATGGGGAGGGACGGATGTAAAGGGCATTTCCTCCACTGGTTGGCCAGGGGGGGCCAGGGGGGATCTGCAGGGCCAGGGGGGCGGAGGGCAGGTTCTGGGAGAGCGTAACCGTGATGGGATTTATGGTGTAACGGGGTAAGGGTGACATGCCCTGCATGGAGGGAGGAGGAGGAGGGGTGCTGGCAGAACGTCCCTGGTCATTCATGAAGAAGGGGTTGTACCCCTGGGAGGAGGCTGCAGGGGCCGAGAGGGGCTCTGGGAAGCTGGACCGCTGGGGCTCAATGTGCCCATCACTGGAGCTGTGCACCAAGGAGCGGCCCACTCCACCACCATTAGCGTTCCCTCCCACGTTGATGTGCAGCATGTGGTTCTGGCTCAGACGGACCCCTTCTTCTGGACTGTGGAACTCCCCATAGAGGTATCTGTTACTCTCCTGGGCCAGCAGGTGGCAGCATAGATCCAGGTTGTTATTGTTCTGGAGGACAGCAGTGGAGAAAACACAACAAAGCCTTGGTGACGTAAAGTGGAGAGATGTGCAAGTGCTTGAGTTAGGCTAAATCGGGCTTGCCTATCCTTGATCTGGATACTGGTAGTCTAGATGAATCACACACAAGCCACAAGCTTTGAAATAGCCAAATGTGAGCCTTGAGACTTTCCCAATGGCAAATCATCAATCAATGTGTCAATGCCCATTAACATTTGACTGGGTAGTATACCTGCAGAAGGTACTGGGACACTACTGCCTCTGGGATCTCTGGGAAGCGCTGCCTGAGGTCTTGCAGGATGTGATAGTCTTGCTGAGGGCCCCCCTGCGCCATCCTGGGCCCACAGAGACACTCACACTCACTGAGTCCGCAGCCGCAAGCGCTGCAACTGTCCACCTGTCATCCCCTACAGACAGACAGACACACACACACACACACACACACACACACTCATCTGTCCCAGAGTGTAATAAACAGCTCATCTGCCTTTGCCTGTTGGACAGGCAGTTTAACTGGCCTCACGGTCGAACAGTAATTAGCAGGCTAGTATCATTGACTAGACAATGTGTAAATAGCGACCAAATATACAGCACCGTCACAGCCAGTTTTGGGGAAGACATACAACTGAACATTCACTATCAGGATTAACGTTAGCAATGTAGCTACAGTACCCATGTTAACAGGCTAAATAAAAGACTGGACAAAACATGCAGACACGCTAGCTAGTGCTAGCTAGAATTGGAAATGATGTCGATGTTTTATAGTTAGATTGCAAATACGATTTAGTGATACAACGCCAATGATAGTGCTAAAGCTAGTAGCTTCTTGTAGTTACTGTGTATTGGTTTAACATGGTAATCATGCACAAAGCAACAGCATGATGCACAACAAAATAAGGGTCTCCTAACTGGCTAGGCTACGTGTTGAACGGCAAGCAGACACAACCGGAAACATTTCGCTAGTGCTATAGCTCTCTTACAGTACTGATTAGCTAGCATGCTAAAGACGTTCTAGCTAGGATGGCCGCAAGTCTATATGAGTTTGCTAGCTGAATTAAAACGTTGCTGGCATACCTGTTTACATTTCAACAAACATCGAACGAGACAGAATAAAGAATTTTAACTAAGGTCATCAAACCATTAAACACACTTCGTCACCACCCATATGAATTAGGCTACTGTATGTAGCTAGTACAGTAAGTAGTGGGCTAAGCTAGCAACAATAGCCAGCTAGCCTAGCTAGTTAAATTATGAATTAATGCTTTTTAAAAGATTTTGTTATAAATTAATGATGCATGCAGCATGAGCACATGATACAATTGGGCCAATATTAGCTATAGCTACAGTGCGTATACAACGAGACAGCTACTTAGCAATACCTGTCTGATGATTGGCATAGCTGGTTAACTGCAAGACAGCTATTCAAGCCCCTTAGATGTAGTAGAAGACCTGAAGTATTTTGCAGTAGCAACTAGCTAGGTATATAGCTACTGGAAGCAAACAAGCGTAGCTAACTAACTGTACGTAAACGCACGTACATCTTACTGTCAGATTAGGCTTCTGACTGTCATTAGTGTTAATGTTACAGTAGCTAGCTAGCTCTATGCTAGGGTGGCTCATTTATTTTGAGCATGGTTATTTTGACATACCTTTGGATACACTTCTATGCTCTGCCCTGGGCCATAGCTAGGTTCCAAGGTTTAACGTGGCACTAATATATTTTATTGGAAACTCTTGATAAAGTCAAATGTATTATTTCGCATTCCGAGACTATAGGCCGCCGTCGACAAACACGAAAGGAACACATTTATCGCGATAGCTAGATCATGTCAGCAGCACCAGGAACTACTCATATGAAGTCAGTCTAGATCGTAACTGCGCAAGTGGGCGGGTGTACCTTGCTCACCGTCTTGCAGAATGCATGCGTAATTTCTTGCCTGCATACATTATTCCCAGTTAAATGTAGGCTACAACACTTTTTTTTTTTTTTTACAATGAAATAAAAATAATCTAGTAGAATGCAGTGAAAGAAAACCTGTGAGTCCAACTGCAGCTTAGACAGGGCCTGTCTTTTCTTTAAATACAATGACTGATGTCGTATTGTGCTGTTTGAGTATTTTTGTCTATGTAGCCTATTTGGATCCCATGTCTATAACAACATTTAAAATGAATTGACTGTTACTGGCCTATATTTGGTTTCTGAGCTCATGTTACAGGGTTGAGACCCACTTTTAAGTCCTGGCCACTGTCTCTTTCATGCTGCGAGCTGGATGAACAATTATTAAAGGAAACCAGCAAAGACTGGACACCAGTCTGGACATCAGTAGACACCACAGGAAAGAAGCAATGTATAGCGATATAAGACAGACACAACCTGATATTGAAAATATTTACAGATTTTGAATTAATGTAAATATTTCTATTATAGATAGGCCTACAGACAGGGGATGAGACTCGATCCCAAAGAGGGTTAAACCTTTGTAAGGACCAGTGCACACTACCACAAGATCAAAACACATAGCAGGGGAGACGCAACATTACCCAACCCCACAACACACAATAATTAATACAAGAAACATTTCATAAATCTATTTCTATAACGTACTTGATTTCAGAGAATACTCTTCATAAAACTAGGACAGGATATATTTTGACCACTGAGTTTATTTATTTTTATTTAGGTAAATTAAGCACATTTCTATTTACTCCAGACCTGGCAAGAGACAAACAGCCCATCTGACAGCATGTAGAAGAATCCTTTCCAATAGAAGGTATGTTTACCTAACTAGAAGCTCATGTACTTACGTTGGAGGAATCACTGCAACCTTGACAAATGCATGGACCTCTGTACAGTCCATGTGAAAAGGGTCAATCCCATTTTTTGTAAAGAAGCCAAAAACACAGGAATTGGACCAATGTTTGCAAGTAATACATGAATCACACAGGGTGTACATAATACATTACAACAATGCTGTGACGCTTAGATGAAAGACTATTCTTGTGGGCCATCACAAAACATGTCTCAGTTTCTCCTTTATATTAAGGTAATTAAAGTAGAACATTTTCCAATTTACAAAAACAATCTGATTAGAGACAAAAGGTCTCCTGTAGGGACAGGGATTAAATCCAAATAAAATGAAGAACACGATAAAAAGCAAGACAAAGGCCACCTCTTTAGGTCTGTCGTTAAACCACTGATCAGTTAACAACAATTAAAGAAAAGTATTACTTTATTATTTCTATACTGTTTAAAATGTTCTGAATATAATAAACAATGTTTGATCTATACCTTGCAATATTAAGCTCATGAGCATTAATAATCTATTAATTATGTTTCTTGTATAATTGAAAAATTGATATTATTCTGTTTTATTATGCCTGCATAGTCATAAATTGGGTCTTTGTAAGGTGTGACTATGAAAGGCCTGTGTCACTAAGGCAAGTTAGAGGTCACAATATTTCCAAAGTGTATAATGCCATGCAACTTTCAAAGAGGAAAATAGAAGGAATGACAAGGCAATTTCTGGGAGCCCTATCTAAAGACCTAAACAAAAGCTATCTAGCATACAGTGTCCTTTTTCGGTGCCTGCAAAGGCTTTCCTAATCATTTTGTTTCCTCCCATACTGTGATACCATATACTCTCTTGATTCTCTTTATTCATTGTCCAGTCTTCTGTGATACCCAACTTGAGTGTAACAGACACCTGCACCTCACAAATGTGTAATAAATGCATTGATTTTGTCTTAATCTTGTCTTGACCCAATCTTAACAATTTTTCTCTTTTCACTGACTTGGCACTTTAAGAGCAATTGGGTAAAAGAGAAACGTCTTCACTCTCTATGATAGTATCAGTGTCTCTGGCCTAGCATAGTGTCATCCTGATGGACCGTTCCACTCCAGACAGAGCAAAGGATGGAAGGGCTGTACCACTCTAATGGTGGGCTTAGGCGTAGCTGTGATGAAGCAGCTGGGGCTGGGGTCCAGTCTGCGTTGTCTCTGCTGCGCTGATCGGTTCTCACAGCTGTGGGACTATTTAAGGAAGCCCCCTTGTTGTCCTCGACAGCCTGCAAGTCTGTGGACAGGACCCAGCACTTCAGCCTTGGAATTCAAGTAACTTACTCCCTGTGACCCTACTGGAAGAAGTGAGACCTGTTGACCATGTGATTTCTGTTACCTATTAAAAGTCACCAAGTTCATAGTTTGTCATGTATTTTGTCCCGCTCTCTGAGTAAGACATTCTACGAAAGATGCGTGCTCGTCTCATTCTCAGGTTTCAGTCATTGGCTTTAGCTGGAGATTTGGTTTTTCCAACAGGGGTTTTCCCAGGGACTGTGGGAGAAAAACCAATCATGCAATTTGAAAGGGTGGTTTAGCGGTCAAGCCTCAAGTCTGGTATTATTTGTCTTAATTAGTATTAATTGTTTGAGCTTTACTCTTTATCTTGTGGTTTTATTAATGACATCCTGTCTGAAGAAGCAGCCAGTGAGTCAGCAGCTGTGTATGGAGCCATTAGTTAGAAAAAAGAGCTGACAAATGTTTCCGAAGTAGTGTTCTATTTACATCTTTCAACGGAGGGGACTCCTTGCTCAAAAAAGGTTCATGAGGGGAACCAGGCACGTTGCTTGACATAAAGCTCTACTGGGGCATAGACCCCTCATTACTCATTTAACTTTTTTCTTCTTCCAAGCTTGCTGCATACAAGAATATATTACACTATAGTGTAATAAATGTGGGGTCTCTTATGTAGCAGGAAATTACTGCTAGGAACGTCAGAACTAAGGGTATAACAATGTAAAGGTCTTTATTAATCCGGACAAATGGTTCTCTATAATTCATGAGCAGAGTGGAATACTCCAGGGCACCAAGGAGGCTACACAGCCGCACCAGGGTAGTTCACTCCTCCATCAACCACACCCCACCCTCCCCAACTCAGTATACTCACGGCACCCTCAAAGCTAGGCCAAAACCCTAGTTAACACTCCAGCGTCACTGCAATTCCAGCACTCACTTGCACACGCACCAGGTCACCTACGTCACACGTGCAAGGGAGACCCAAATACCAAACTTCGGACTATGGCCACCTCCCTACCCTGTTCTTGCCTCCCACCTGGTCATTTAAATAACCTTAATTAAAATTGTACAAGACAAACAGACAGGTAGGAGTGTACTTAACTCGCCACTTGGCGAGACCCTCCCCCGGGGTCTGAGTTTGTGACGCCGTCCACCTTCCCAGGGAGAACGTTCGCTGGACGGCGTTGTAGGATTCTCCGCTTGAGGCTACAGGTCAGTTGTTAGACAACCGTGGCACTCTCCTACTTCCCCTACCTAACTGCTACACAAGGTAATATACCTCCCTTACTATCACAGGAACACCTTGACCCCCCTCCCTAACTATTTTCATCGTCGGCAGTCCTTTCGACTGCGAACGCTATGTCACCCCGTTCCAGAGAGTGCGCAACTAAGATCAGCTCTCCTTCTCCCTTGGCCAAGTCCCTTTTTAACCATTCCTCTTCCCCCCTGTAATCAGCCACACATGCAAACACTAATTAAATGAGCCCCGCAGCTTATTCCTATTACAATAGATACTTCCCCTGTTTAACCAACTATACGTACAGTTCAGGGACGTAAGTTTAATGTGACCTAGGGTAAAAAGGGTCTAGCGACGCCACTGCAATCTTTACGAAGTATTATCATTGAATCGTATGCCAATAATAGTAACTGAATTACTAAATTATAGGGGTATATTATTGTATAAATCTGTAAAATTGTGACAAACCTGTTGTATGTATGACTTTTGAGATATACCAACTATTATTGCATACTGACAGGGTCTAGACCAGGGCTGTGTCTACTACCGCGCACTTTACAAAGTACACTGCAATACAGTGCACTGCAAAACAGTGCACTTACATATTCAGTGCACTCCGTCACTGATAAGTGCTGTCTCAAATGGAACACTTACGTTAAACACTTGGTGGAAGTGACGGACGCAAATCTGCTCGCGACACCCGCAAACCTGCCAAAATGAACGCGCTTCTCCACTCAAGAGGAAAAAGCTGCCGAAAGGGCTCCTCCTTTTCCGCTACGTAGCCAAGATGGCGCCCGTTTAGGGCGAGTAGTGTCCATCGTTGTACACTGTTTTTTTGGACCGTTTGCAGTGCGCCATCCGGGTACTTTCAGTGCACTGAATTCTGCAGGTTTTGTGAGTGAAGCGCCCTAAGCACTGAAAGTCAGTGCTCGAAGTGCTCGAAGTGCACAAGTGCGCGGTAGTAGACACAGCTCAGATGTCTTCAACCCTAGTCTTCAGGGACCAGGTCATTATCTAGTTATGCAGAAGCCTGTTAACGACCATTAATTTGAATCAGGTGTGTTGGAGCAGGGAAACATCTCAAACGTGCAGGACAGGGGGTCCCTGAGGACCATGGTTGAAGACCTCTGGTCTAGAGTGATAGGGTCAATGCTGGGAATAATAAAAGGCTATCTGCTATCCCAAATAACTGATAAGACCTCCAGCCTCGAATAGACTACAAGAGGTAGCCAACTGATAATGTCAGTCCAGAGCGTGTTGGGGTAGTTACTCAAAAAAAGTAATAGATGACACATTATTGTTACTTTTTTTAAGTAATGCTTTACTTTACTAGATTACTCATTGCTGAAAGTAACTAGTTACACTACTAGTTACATTACTTTTAGAATACTCCGTAACATCACCTGAGATGCACTTGCCAAATAACAATATATGTACCATATATATACCCAAATCAACTCAAATTCTTATTATAATGAGGACATACACAATATATCTCTTTTCTACTTTTTAATACCACAAAGCTGACAAAAAAGTTGTGAAGGCTACAGTACTGGCAGTAAGCAAAATGTCTCCAAAAAATAAATACTTAAAACTTTAAATGGCAACAGTTTCTCTACTATGTAGCCTATGCTGCTACAAGCCTGTTAATCTCTGCTTTGGTAACCTGCTGTTGAAAGTCAAGTTGTGGCTGCTTGGCTGGTGTCGGCAACAATAGCAACGGCTACCTTTTATGGGCGTCAGTGTCACTCAGGGTCCGGGGATCTTTAGCCAGGGGCGCGGCCAGGAATTTTGGGCCCCATGACAAAAACATCAAATTGGGCCCCCTCTGGGACCTAACTGTCCCATCGAAAGCTTTAAATACCTCTAATTAAAGGCTTACAACTGTCTTGCTTCTTGTAGTTCAATACATGAATGAGCACAATATTTACTGCTGGTGATTTGTACATGCAAGTCTGCATGTGTACATCATCATTATCATCTGCCCTCACAAAAGCCTCCCTGTCCCCGTCAGTCAAATCTGCTGGCCACAAACCTGCATCAACATCCTTTTTATGACTTCTGTCTTCTTCCACCATGCATCTCTCATCCTCATCATCACTGTAACTTTCTTTCCCTTCTTCCTGTGCTTCCACACTTCTTCCTCCTTCTAGCTCTACCTGAGAGGGCCCTGGCTCTGTTGGATGTGCACAATGCATGTGATATATACAGTATATACAGAAATATGCCAAATACCAATAAATGACATTAACACTACAGAACATTGACCCAAATGATCTACAGTTCTGTATCACTACCACTTGATTACATACATTAGATCCAATAGATTTTTTGGGTGTGTGTGTGTGTGCAAGCTTCTCAAATAAATTGCCCTTCATGATGGGAATAATAAAGTCTGTATCTATAGATGTCATTTAACGGCCATAATTAAATCTAAATGAACGTATCAAACTGGATTATTTTAATATTGTCTGTAATTTACATGCAGGCTGAGGTAAGCTACTCACTGTTTACACCTGTCAAGCATCCAGTACAAACAGTATTAAAAAATATATATATTATTATTTCATAATGATCATTATGTGAGAAAATAATTTGTTTTAATTTCTTTGATTTATAAATGTTTATTTTGTATTATTTTTTGTTATGGTAAAAAGAGCAAGAGAGACAAAGAAATCCCCAGACTCCCTGGAATGATGGTAACTGGCATGTCGTTAACACAATGTTGCTCAACTTCTTCATTGGTACAGGGAGGGGTACAGTTACGGGGAGACTGGGGTGCTGCTGACTCATCTGTTTTTAAGTCTGCTAAAAGGGGCAGTGAGTCGGGACAATGACTTATTATGAATATCTTGCTAAATGTTTTCCTGTACTGATTACATATTGATGAACTGTAGGTTAACACTAGTCTGTAGCTAGCTATTTTATTTTACTAGGAACATTCAGCCAACAGGTTAATACCTACAGACTATGCACCTTTCTTGGTGAAGAAAACTGGGTTACAGATTGAAAACCTCTCATTTGTCTTTACTCTCCCTCTTTTTTCTCTGACCTTTTTTGAAAATCTGATTTATGTTTAGGCTAGGCGACATTGTGATAACTATTTCTAGAGACTAGCGCATCTAGCCTACTGATTACAACTAAATATATAAATATATAATTTCATATGAGTTTTGCCAGTTTTTTAGGGCCCCCTGACAGCCCTAAAGGCCGAATTATACTTCTGCCTTTTTACGCACACGCACAAGGGGAACGCCCTCACCGTCAAGAAACGCCCTCTGGTGCCCTCTCCGAGCTCTGCGTGCACCTCCTGATTTTCCTGACTATCCGTCTATCCGTCCGTCATTTTACGGATACCCCTTGGCTGTGATTGGTCCGTATTAAGAACCGCTTGCGTCAGGGGTGGGGGCGGGGTTGCCGAGACCAACAAGAGAACAGAATCCTTTGACCGCCATTGTTGTAAGATTTTACAATTCATATATCAGCTAAACAGTACATGTAAATCAGCATCTGAATTAAAATGTAACGAGAAATGGGCAGTGTAGTTGCTGAAAATTTGCTTATTTTATTGATGAAACGGTTCATTTGTAAATTTGCTTCGACTTTTCGATAACCTAGCTAGCATCGCAGTGCTACTGCCATCTACTGTTCCGGCAGTGAATTGCTTTTAGCACGCAGAGCCGTTGGAGTAGTATAAATTCAACCAATCCGTCCGACTCCGTCCGACGTTATTAATCGTAGAAGTATTAATCGTCCTACCCCCCCCCCCCCCCCCCCCCCCTTTCCCCGGTACCCCCCCCTATAGCTACTAGTCTACTTGCCGCTGAAAATGCTTAGAGAGATTAGAGGTTGTTTTCGCAGCGGTGGAGAGGTGTTTTTGGCCTGGGAACAATGTACATTTACCTTTTTGTCCTTTAGCACAACTAATACGAAATAATGTGCATACCCAGTGCCGGGCCTAGCACATTGGGCGGTCCTAGCACATTGGGCTTTTTTTTTAATGCTCGTGCAGTGCCACTTGACATGAAAAAATTACCGGTCAGCCCGTGCCTAAAACCGCCCCTGTTACCTCCATCACTCAAAAGACGTCCTAAGCGGCACTGCCATTCTTGTTTCGCCTCTTGAACTCTGGGGCTAAGTCAAGTGACTAGTGTTACGCAAACACACGTAGCCTACTGTAAAGGGAGATTTGATTTGTTATTTTCTCCTCCCGATATGCAGATAGCAGTAATGCAAGTAACACAAGACATTTTTGTATTAGTAACTGTAATGCGATTACTGAAGTTATCAACAGTAATGCGTTACATTACTGCGTTACAGACAAATGTAATCTGATTACAGTAACGCGTTACCCCCAACACTGGTCCAGAGGTATTCCTCTGATAAATTATATGCAGTGACAGCTCTTGAGATGCTCTTGAAATAGCAACCCACACTTTTGACATCAATTCCAATTTGAATATTTCTATAATTTTGGACACAGTCAACTAGTTTGACAGGTGTATAGCTTAATATATCTTGTTGATGCTTGTTTTCCTGCTAATCATCATAACTTGCAATGGAAAAGCAGTGACAATCCCCGCAACGTCCTTATTTGCCGAAGCAGACAAAAAACAATAATTCATTAAATAAAGTACTACTTATGTCGAGCTCTAACATTTTAATTATATTACGAGACCGCAGTCGCACCTGAACCGTGATACCAGCCTTCTGTGCGTGTGTAAGCCAACAGCTGAACCTGCCGTTGGCGCGCACGGAATGCGGTTGACGACTAAAGCAACAGCACTTTTATGGAAACCGCTCAACGATACGTAACCTCACCCATTCTACTTTGAGTTCCCGCAGACTGAAGTCTCAGAGGGAATGCTCCGCTGTTCCTTGACTTTACACGTTGGACTAATCCTACTTGGCCTTACTTTTATTGAATACACTAGGTTTTGAAAACAAGAACAGGGATAACGATACATAAAAAGGTAACTTTAGAAGCTTATTTGAATGTACTTCAGAAATATATTGCAGTTGTTTTGCCTAAATGATTTGTGAATTAGACTTGTTGGGGATGAATTCACCTTTTACCTTTATTAAATGAACTGAAGTGTTTTGTTCAACGTTTGTTCAAATGTTTGATGTAATGTTTAAAGCTTCCATAGGAGGAAATGTACAATCATGAATTTGGTAATGTCATGAATAGAACATGCAGAAACATTGTATAGGCTAAGTTAGTATAGGCTCCACTTGGATGTACACTACACAAAAAATAACAAGAAGTAAACGCCTGCAGAGTTACTTTAGTGATATGAGTTAAAGTATAAATTCTATATAGCCTGAATACTTGTAGTTTAGCAAGCTACACTGGAATGAGATTTCGAAACAGCTGCATAATGGAAGCCATAAATAGGACTCCTCTTGCCATACCTAAATTGATACGATGAGATGGCAGTTCAAGTTCTACTTAGTACATAATTGCATGAATTAGGGTCACAATGTGTGTTACTAATGAACCCCAAGACAACACTTTCACAAATATAAATGTTTACCATAATAAAGGCGTTAAGATAAATCTTTAGAAGTTTTTCCATAGCATGCGGTCAAAACGATATGAGCAAAAGGTTCATAGGTTACGTATATGGTGCTCAAAAACTTTTCATTTCATCACATTTTCCTAAATCATTACAGAGAATGGCATTTGTATTCTAATGTGTGTGAATTTATCTTTTTTTTCTCCAAATTATCCATTGCTGCCTTTAGAGAGACATGATTATATGCATTTTGATCACTACAGTGATTATATCTATTTCTGTCTATTTAACCTCCAAGTTCAGCAAATAAAGCTTATCGAAAGCATCCCAACTGAGTGTAATGTGAGATTAGATCAGATCAAACTCTGAAAACTAGTGAAAAACTATTGATAAACATCAACCTGTTTTATCTCAGATTAAGATTGTACAATTTAGTTTTGCTCACTCATATTTCTGGAAGATTTGACCGTTTTATCAATAATCTTTGGAAACTCTGCCTTTAGCTTTGTCCAAGCACATATCACTCATCAGAAATAGCCATGATCACATGTCAGGGATATACAAGTGGGCTAAAATTAGAGTCCTTTGCTGTGTGCTCTGTTACAACAAACTGGGGAGTGGGGGAGGGGATCCCCAAAGTACCTGGCAAATACATCCTTCCACACCTTTAAGGTGCTGGATTAAACATCCAAAATGAAATGCCAGCTAAGTAAATTATGCATACAATGCATTTGTTCTTTCTTTGATAACGGTTTCATAAGGTTACTGGAAGCCCAACTTTTGTCTTGGTAAATCTTACTTCTCCTCCCTTTACAGTAAAATACCTAGCTATTTACTGTAAGTATGCATCTAAGACACTGCAAAAAAGGGTATTGCCATCTAGTGGTCACCCCTAATCTTAAAAACATTCACCTCTCTTAGGCTTTAACTTAAATTCTGACCAAAGTCAGTCAGAATTATAGAGCCATTCATTTGTAGCATTCAATACATCTCAAGTTGAAACTTTCAATTGAACATGAACACTGTTACAGTTTTATATATTTTTTTTACAGAAGCAACAATAAACACAGACACTTTCTGTATTTCACTCAGTCAAACAGAAGATAGGTCCTGCAAAGGTCCTGCAGTAAAGCCTTGGACTTGTGGTGCTCGCTCTACCTGGTGAGCCTCTTGGGGAGCCCCGCCACAAGGGACAGTAGTACTTGAGGCGCTAATTAAACCGCTTTTAATAGGGTTTTAGGCATTTAATCAGATTCCTCTCAAAATAGGATCTCTGAAGCCAGCATTGCTGCTCAATTGGCTAAGCGGATGAGGGATTTGTGTGTCTTATTGATACTGTGTGTATTATTGATATTGTGTCTGACTGCCTCCCCATGTATGTTGGTGCGAAGAGTTTGGTTGGACTATAGATACAACAGATCAGATAGGTACTTGGACTGGTACAATACAGTTGAAGCCAAGAGGCTTGCTCTAGCTCAGCAGTTAGGAGAAGCTTCCACATTACACTCCTGCCTTGTCCAGAGTGGGTTCTTTGGGTGTAAACTTGCAAATCGCAGCATTTGAATGGTTGGGAAGTTTGCACAGGGACTTGGAGGATGACAGAGTTGACATGTTATTTTGGTGGAAGATATCCTCTGTCAGTGTCAGGTTCTTGAAATAACAATACTAGTATAATTTTTTTAACAAATGAACTAAGATAATTACTAAGAATTACTCAAATTATTTTAGATATCAAGACGAATCATTATGATGTAAATGAAAAATGCTATATCATTTGTATTTAGGAAGTGTAGTTGTTTGAAAAACTGATTTTTATTCATTGTATTACTCTACAGCATAGAAAAACGACATTTTGCAGATGTCCTGCAAAAATATCTAGTTGTTTACAGTGTTGATTTTCTAATTGGCATGTACATGTATTTTTTGCAGGTAACATACTACTTGTCATTGTGGCACAAACATGACTGAGGTGGAAAATAACATGACACAAGACAACATGGTTGATGTTGCCTATGACATGAGTGATGATACACACAATATAAATGATGTAATACACAATGAAAACGACACAACACAAGGGGATAGTGATGAAGCTTACAAAGACAATGATGAGACGCACAGCGAAAATTATGAATCACAGGACAAGAATGAACAAGAAGACAGTGACCGACCACACAAAGACCAGGATTTAGCATTCTGCGAAAAAGAGAAATCAGACAGCAAGAACGATGAACGACATGATATGGACGATGTGACACATAAAGAAAATGATGAGGCACACAACAATGATAACATGGCTAATGGGGATCCCACTGTCAATGGTGTGCCTCATAACTCAAACGATGAGGCAACAGAGAACAATGATATGACGCAGAATACAAATGAAGGCTCACAGAACATCTCTGAAGTTCTACTGAAACAGGAGGTGAGCCATGATCATGGTAATCTCCACATGTATTTGGATGTTTACTTAAATAACATGCATCCCAAAGTACTTTCAGATCTTCACATTACCTTCACACAGGCTCAGTACGATATATCTCTTCAAGTCCTTATAATTATTTCATACCGTAATTATTCTATATTTCTAAAATCATTCAATATTTAATCTCCACACCAATGGCTGTCATTATTCTCTGTTTTTCCTTTAAACTCTTTCTCAAATGAGTTTTCTCCAGTTGTTTCCAGTTGATCTTCTAGTCTGTTTCATTCATGTCGTCTATGTGTTGTGCCACAGAAACTGCTTGGCTCCAAAAAGGCAGTGGCTCGTAGTTATGTGCCGAAGCTGAACAAGGGCGACGTGAAGAACAAGTTTGAGGCCATGCAGAAGGCCAGGGAGGAACGCAGCAGGAAGAGGAACCAGGATGAACACCAGAAGAGGAAGGAGCAGTACATCAAGGAGAGAGAGTATAACCGCAGGAAACAACAGGTCAAACCCCTTCCATTAACCGAGGCGGCAATGCATGGCATGAGGCATGGCTGTCCACAACGTTGCTGGTGTGTTTGAGAAAGTATTGTCCGCGCCACTACACTCTACAAACTACACACTACACCTAGTTCTACAGCACTATCCCACCACCAAGAAACAGAACCCTTTTTATTCAAGCTAAATCCATTTAACATAAATTGGTGCTTGTATTCATATATCGTTTGGTGCCTAATCACAAGCATAAATTTAAAAGGACCTCCTATCAGACAACAAACGCTGTCTGATAGAAGGGATTAACAGTGAAACAGAGAGAGAGCCCTCCCTCTGAGACAGAATGCAGACTCGCTGATCTCTACCTCTGTCACAACAGCATCCTCCAATCACAGGCATTGCTGCCGTCCACATGACCATGCTATTACCAGGGATTATGCCCCAGAGTACTTGCTAGGACCAGCATGGCTCTTGAGGTGGCAACTGTGCAAAGCAGATGATCCCAGATCAAGCATAACCTCACCACAATCTCCTGACTGATCTGCCTGCAGATAAAAGAACTGCTTGCCTCTAGTGATGAAGAGGAGGAGGTGAAGCCGGTCAAGGTAGAGAAATCCTACGTGCCCAAGATTACAGGTAGGATTGGTCGGTGCAGGGAAGGGGTAGTGGGGGATGGGGGGGAGTGCCACAGGTGGCCCCACAGTTGAGCCGAGGATACTAAACTCCCACAATTTGTGGTTGTTTCATGATGTCTTCTATGTACGGGTTCTTCAGGCAGTGTGAAGGGAAAGTTTGCCGAAATGGAGAAGCAAAGACAGGATGAGGAGAGGAAGAGAATGGAGGAAGAGAGGAAGAAGCGGGCGACGCAGGACACCATGGAGAAAGCCAAAATTCAGAAGGAGCTGGCCAAGAAGGCTGCAGAGGTATGTTCGCTTCGTGTATCTTTGTAGGGAAAAAGATTTGGAAAATGGGACAGTGTTGGGTAGCTCTGCTAAACCACTTTCTCTGTGGAGAGAATGGCTTCCATGTATCTGTAATCATTCAGGTAATCCTCAGCTGCCTGGCGGATCAGTTATTTTAAGAGCCATTTGAAAGCCAGTTGGTGTGGCCTGAACATAAAGCCAGCAATTGAGTGCTCCATCAATACAAACGCTATGGCAGTCTGGAGAGTAAAAGGAATTTATAACTTTTCAACCATGTCTATGAACCACAACAACACCAGTCATCACCCTTTAACAAAAAACAAACGGGTTTGTATTTCCAAAATGATTAAGTAATATGTGTAACTACATTGTGCATGTGTACACATATCCATTGCTCCATATAGGTAATTATGGGTAATTACATGCTACTTATTGCGCCTAATGTTCTTGCACCTAATTAATTTTATCCCATTAAGAGAGCAGAGGTGACTAAAATCAAGATCAAGATAAATCAAGAACATAGTTTTTGTTGTTGTTACATATTCAGTTTTTGACCCATATTTACTTTTCTTGAGAGAAACTTTAACTTTAACTAAAGTTATTGATTACAATTGATTGTAATTATCAAGACAAGGGTATGGGAGACACAAATCTGAAGTCTTCTGGCACAATTTAACTTGTACTCCATTGCTTTGAAATAATTGGAGCCATAATACTGAAATATTTGTAGGCATACATTGAGAGCTACCCTGCACCTAACAGTGTAAACAAAGGAAATTATGAGCGAGTGAGTTGGTAACGATTGTGCCAGCATGCTTGTTACTGACGCAGCCTGGGCCACAGACACTGCCAGGTGAAGACAGCATGTGACTGGCAACTGTTTCCCACACTAGTGACAGACTGAATTAGCCCCTATCCACCTCCCCCTCTTCTGCTCTGTGACCAAATTAGACTCTCCTATCTTGGGGCTGACACTCACTGACTGACCCACTGTAACTGTCAAAATATTCTCTTGTAGAGATTGTTTATCAGCCTGTTTGTGGATTGGTGTGTGTGTTTGTGTGCGGTTCTAGAAGTATATTATAAATGTTTCTATATATATATATATATTTTATATATTCTAAATATAGTAAGTAAAATCTTTATTTTTTTATCATAACCATCTGTCAGGAGGGAGATGACACCATACTGGTGCGGGTGGTGCCAGCCAAGCCCTCTCGACCTCCAGGCAGGATCAAAATGAACTTTGAGGATTTGGAAAAGAATCGTGAGGAGGAGCTAAAGAAGAGGACAGAAGAGGAGAAGAAAAAACGCTATGATGAGAACAGACGCTCCTTCAGAGATGCCAAACGGCACTCTGTCGTTGTTCAGGTTAGTTTAGGGAAGTCACTTAGGGATTTATCAGTGGAGGTGAAACTCTTTATCTCCTAATACAAATTCTAATTACATTTGATGGTCGTCTTGAATATAAATATGTTGTCCTCAAAAGCCTGATGATGAGGACAAGCTTCCAGAGAAGGAGCAGGTTACTCCTGGAAAGCTGAAATTGACCTTTGAGGATCAGGAGAAGGAAAGACAGGAACACATGAGGAGGAAGGCTGAGGAGGAGGCAAAACGGCGTTTAATTGAAGAAAAGAGAGCCTTTGAGGAGGCCAAGTTGGAAATGGTGATGTTTTCCTAACATAACTACTCCTTCAGGGAAGTACAAATACTAAATTGTTCAAGATGGCAGCAAAAATAACAATTCAAAAACACTTTCAGGGAGAAGAAGTGGAAGACTCCCAGGGTGCTCAGGAGGAGAAGGAGGATTTCCGACCAGGAAAACTTAGGCTGAGTTTTGAGGAACTGGAGAGACAAAGGATAGAGGAGGAGCGCAAGAAAGCAGAAGAGGAAGCCAAGAGACGCATGAAGGAGGAGAGGAAAGCTTTTGCAGAGGCCAGGAAGAGCATGGTGAGTTTGAGCCTCCACACTGACAGAAAACAATTTCAAGGGAGTCTCGTGTGATTTGATTATTTGAACCGTCTTTGTGTCCCTTTCCCCAGATGTTGGATGATGATGATGAGGTGTTGCTAGCCATGCTGAACCTGGAGAGCAGTAAGCCAGGGAAGCTATGTGTCAGCTTTGAGGAGATGGAGCGCCATAGAAGGGTGGAGGAACAAAAGAAGGCAGAGGAGGAGGCCAAGTGGAGGCTGGAGGAGGAGAAGAGACTCTTCGCAGAAGCTCGCAAGAGCATGGTGGGATTGTATGGCACACACTTTCTGCACGTGTCTGAAGCCGCAATGACAAATAAGGGGGCTGTTTCAAAGATCGGATTTGCTGTGGTTGCCAGTGATCACTTTGAATCAATGATTTTTAAAGGGGCCAATGCTGTGCCTTTTGAAATGCACTCTGCTTGATATCATCTGAGCAAATATACATTTCAACTGACCTAAAACTAACCCTAATGTTAACATCAAAGGGTGCATTTGATTTATATTCAATCCTATTCTAATTGGACTCTAATATGAGATTAATGAATCACACATTTTGAATAGCCATATGTATGCTCAAATGATATTTTCTGCGATGTCTTCTACATTTTTGTTCAAGAGCCCGGGTGTGGATGAAGGAAAATACAAAGCTACATATAGACATGGAGATGTAAGATATTTTCAGTTTAAAATCACTATTGCATTTTAACAAAATAATTACAACGTTAAGGACCATTTGATTCATGAGTTTAATGTGATGGGTCATATAAATCTGTCTGGACATTCATTCTGCACATTATACTGCTGTTTCAGTTTGAAGGATCAGGGTTTCCCGCAGCACTTTCCAGTTAAGGCGGCCGCCTAAGCAACACACGCCTGCCGCCTTAATTACGTAGTCGTCGTCAAAAAAAAGAAAATTATTAATGCCGTGTTACTCTGTCCTGCTCCCTTTCATTCCAAACCGTCCCTTCTCTGCAGAATGCATTAGTCTATCATACAAACGACCCCCCCCCCCCCCCAGGACACATTAGGCTAGACTCTACAACCCCCCTCCCCCGGTCTGACGGCAAACCCTACCACCTTAACTAACACATTTTCTGCGGGAAACCCTGAGGATGTTCCCCAAACTGTATTCTGATGGTATTGTATTGTCACCCAAGGAAAAGCCACTACTTTATATTTACTTTATACTTGGATTTTGTGTGCTGCTGCCTTATGACAAAACTTTCAGGTGTAAGAATTGGATTTATTGAATCGTGGGGCACCAGGAGGACTCATGAGTGACTCAACCCTTTGTCTGTGTGTATTGACAGGGACAAGATGTGGAGGACGTCATGGTCAGGAGTGAGTCACAGGAAGCGCTGCATCCAGGGAGACTGGAGATCAACTTCGAGGAGTTGCTGAAGCTGAAACAGGAAGCTGAGAGGAGAAGCAAGGAGGAGGAGCGTAAAAAGAAAATGGAGCAGGAGAAACTGGAGTTTAAGCAGCTTAGACAAGAGATGGGAGAGGTATGCTTTAAATGTTTAAGATATACAACTCTCAACATCTGTTTTCAAGGACAACAGCAGGGGTCTCTATAAAGCACAAGTTAACAATTTCTTTTTTGAACTAAACTGCATAATCATGGAAAACTTGTACTTGTAACTGAGTTACTTGTACTCGCTGTAAATTGTATTTTTGTTGCCTGCTTTCCTACAGGAACACTATTGCACTTTTGAGGTTCATGTTGTTTAATTTGTAATTTGTTTAACTACTTGCTCTTATGTTTCTTCCCATTGGCACTTGGTTGCTTATCACAATGTATGCTCATGTTTTGGCTTCCCGCAATGTTTTTTGGGGCTATCTCGTTGTTTATGATCATTGACCTATGCACTTTTAGGAAAGCTCTCTCTTGGAAGTCGCTTTATATAAAAGCGTCTGCTAAATGAATAAATGTAAATGTAACATGTTTTTGTAACATGTTTTCTCTGTGAAGGATGAGGTCAACGAGAGCTCGGATACTGTGAGTAAAGAATATGAGGAGCTGAGCAAGCTCAAGAGGACCGGTTCCATCCAGGCCAAGAACCTGAAGTCCAAGTTTGAGAAGATCAAGCAGTTGACTGATGAGGATATACAGAAAAAGATTGAGGAAGAGAGAGCACGGAGGAAGGCAATTGATGAGGAAATCAAAGAGAGAGAGGCGGAACGATTCCAGGAGGAGGTATGAGTATCCTTGCATTAGGAAAACCTTTGTAAAAATGTAATCGTTTTCGACAGGTTACCACAGAGCATTACTTTAGTGTAACATAATTAGGCTCTGTTTTTCTCAGGAGGGTGACGAAGGAAAAGTGGATGGCGGAAAGACAGATGACTCTCCATTCAAACAGAAGGTGGACATGCGTGCCCGATTTGAACAAATGGCTAAAGCCAGAGAAGAAGAGGAGAAGAGAAGAGTAGAGGAACAAAAGCTCCAGAGGATGCAATTTGAGCAGCAAGAGATTGATGCCGCCCTCCAAAAAGTAAATCCAGATCAACCTCAACCTTTTCACTGTAAAAACAGTGGACAAACTCAAGCATGACATTCTGGAACTAGCCAACAGTAGTAATGTTTCTCATGCACCAATTTTGGTTTGTGATACCTTGTGTCATGTTTCGGCAGAAAAAAGACGATGAAGAGGAGGAGGAGGGGAGCATCATCAATGGCTCTGCCGCCTTTGAGGACGAGGAAGACCATGCCAGGTCAGGGGCACCATGGTTCAAAAAGCCACTGAAGAACCAATCAGTGGTGGATGCGGAGCCAGTTAGGTTTACCGTGAAAATCACTGGGGAGCCAAAGCCGGAAGTGACCTGGTGGTTTGAGGGAGAGATGCTCCAGGACTGTGAGGACTACCAGTACATAGAGAGAGGAGAGACATACTGTCTCTACCTGCCAGAGACCTTCCCAGAGGATGAGGGAGAGTACATGTGCAAAGCAGTCAACAGCAGGGGCACTGCTGCCAGCACCTGTATCCTAACGATAGAAAGTAAGACTACCTTAGTGTGACTGCATGCCTGCATGACACCTACTGGTTTTCTGGATATTCCATGACTAGTGCACCATTTGCTCGTTTCCTCATTGGCTTGGATAACCGCTCTTCTGTTTCTCTCTTCCAGCTGAGGACTACTGATGCACTCCTCTTTATGGAAGTTTCCCTGCTGTCTCCCATTCTTTTTAAAAGTCATCTCTGATGGTAGGGCCAAACAGCAGAGGGAGTAAATTAGCAGTATGCTTGCCATTCCTTCAAGGGAGAAATAAACAACACGAAAAATATAAGATGTTGTTGTTTACGTATTGCTTATCAGTAAAGCTGCACTCCCCGTTAGAATAGTAGGAAATCTGTGCCAAAGCAAACGTTTTTCCCATTATTGATTAAAGTAATAGCGCATAGGTCATAGGGATTATAGCATCTTGGAAAAATTCCTCTCACAAGTGTGTCCAGCCTATGGAAATTCCTGTGTTTGTAGACCTTACACTGTAAACACATTTGAAAATTGATTATTCAAAAAAATATTGAGAACCATTATTGACCATTATTTCTGACAATTTATACTGTTTAATTTAGATCATATAAAATGTTTGGTTGTAATGAACACTTGGATTTGTACTCATAATTCATAAAAGAGTTTTCGTGTTAAATGAACTTTGACACTGTTGTTTTAAGGTTTTAAATAGTGACAGTTTAAGTGGTAGAGTAGCTTAACTATTTGTGATATGTTGTTATTTAAAGTTTAATAAAAAGTGCTGAATACCACTTTGTCACAAAATTATTTGTCTCAATATTTTCTCTATTTTGCTTTTATTAGAAAAGGAAATGTATGAAAATGTTGATTTAGTCCTGTTCAATTAGCCTATATACTACAGTGCTTGGTATATTTATACTGTATTACAGTATAACTCATGAAATGTAACATAACCAGGGTTCTAAATTAACACCCGCCAACCCGCCAAATGCGGGTTAAAATTCATTTTGGCGGGTGTTAATAAAAACTCACTAGCCAGTTTGGCCGGTCATGAGGCATCACATGAATGATACATAAGGCTCTGTTCTCGACATTTATCCCCTGGCAGTACTTCCTACGTTTCCCATGAACACTGTGCCGTAATGCCACGTGACAACGTTTTATTGGCTGCGCGCAGTCTGGAGTTTGGGTTTGAAACCAACGCGAGAAACCATGGAAACGAACGGAGCGTCCACCAGAAAACATAGGAGTTAATAAGAGCTAGTGCTAACTAGAGTAGTAGAGGAAAGTAAATAAGTTAAATAAATGCGGCGGTGGTTAGAACAAACTTCTGGGGGCGAGAAGAGGAAAGAGGCAGGGGATGAGGATATTGAAAGCACTAGCTCTAGAGAAACGAAGAAAAGACAATTTAATGCCAAATGGCTGACGGGTCGGGAATGGCTTGTGTTTGACAATGAACATTTTGTCATGTTTTGTAAGGATTGCCGCATGTACGCTAAAGAAAAAAAACAAATCGAACAATTTCGTGGTGGGAACAAATAATTTTAAAGTTGAGGCAGTAAAGGACCATGAGAGTGCCCGAAGTCATCAGGAGAGCCTAAGGATTAAAACTGCCAAGACAGGTCGTGTTGAAGAGAGCCTTGCTGGGAAAAGCCTCGCTTTATTGAAGACTTCTGAGTTGGAGAAGATGCAGCTACTTTTTCGAAATGCCCACGCCATCGGAAAAAAGGGCAGGCCTTTCACAGACTTCGCATGGATGTGTGAGTAAGTGAATTAACGTTAGTACTTCCACAGACCCAGATGAAACTTTACGTTTGGGGGTAAAAAAAAAGATCTCACTGAAATGTACTGTGTTGTATGCGCGTGGAATTTACACGAAAATTAATTTCAGAGTGGACAGGAAGAAAGGCTTGAAGATAGGAGAGACATATACAAATGACTACCAGGCAAAAGAGTTCATACACTACATAGCAGAGGATGAGAGAAGAAAGATGAGGGCAAGACTATCAGATGGCAAGTTCATTTCGGTCATGTCAGATGGATCCCTGGACAGTGCAGTGATGGAAGAAGAAATGGTCTACGTCAGGAGTGCCAGTGAGGGGAAGGTCAAAGTTGATTTTGTCGGGGTAAAAGCTGTCTCAAAGCCAGATGCTACAAATATAGCTGAAGCAGTATGCTGTATAATGGAAAGTGGAGTCAGCACTGATTGGAAGAACAAGCTAGTGGCGATCACCACAGATGGAGCATCTGTAATGACAGGTGTAAACAATGGTGTGGTTACAAAACTGCGTGCTGACAGACCAAATGTGCTTGGGATCCACTGCATGGCCCACAAGCTAGAGCTTGCCTTTTCAGACGGAATAAGGAAAAATTTGATGGTCAGGAAAGTTGAGGACCTGTTGAGTGGACTCTACACCTTATATCATAAGAGTGGAGTAAACAGGGCCAGCCTAAAGCAACACTGCAGTGAGCTCCACATGAAGGCGTTAATGCCAACCAGAGTAGGTGGAACCCGGTGGCTACCACATCTCTTCAAAGCACTTGACAATTTTCTCAGGGGATATGCTGGCATTGTACGCCACTTAGAGGAGAAGGTATGTTAATTTATAGCCTACTAAAACCAGCAGGGTAGATGGATTATTTAATGTTTGCTTTCTTTTTCTCTTCATCAGTTTTAAATGCTGTCTGATATAATTCAGTTGTTTTGTTTGTAGTCCCAGGAGGCAATGAACATCAATGCTGTTCTGAGGGCAAAAGCCAAGGGGTTCCTCAAAATAGGCAAGGATGGTGGAGTTCTCAGATTTTGCTGCCTTCTCCATGACACCATCTATCAACTGAGCAGCCTCTCCAAGTCACTGCAGAGGTCAGTGTCAACCCTGGCTGAAGCTCAGAGCTGCCTTTCCTCCACTCAGGCTGTCATAGAAAAGTACAAGTCAAGGTATGTATGATATGTCCTACAATTTAAGATTTGATTTTAGATTGTGTTGGTGTGTTTTCACCTCAGTATAAACAAAAAGACGCCCATCCATCTATTTCTGCACAACTGTAGACCTGGGCCTAAGCTGAGAGCAGTGCTGGACACAGACACCTATGAGGGAGTCCTCCTGAACCCTACTGATGCTGACCAACATGACAAGGCAAAGAATGAGCTAATCGATTCTCTGTGCCGGTGCATCACTGCTAGATTTAGTGATGTGAACAGTGGTGTCCTGCAGGCTATGCGGCTGACCAGTTTCCAGTGCTGGCCAGAGGCAGACACAAGTTCAGGTTGGCAATTTAAATGTAATGAACAAATCTTTATGCATTTTATGTTTTAAGACAACTGCTTAACCTTTTAGTGTTTTCCCTTTTTTCAGAATTTGGTGATGAAGAGGTAAACAAACTCATTAGTCACTTCCAACCTATTTTACTGTATGCTGGAGTGGATGTGGAGTTGATCCCTGATCAATGGACAATTCTCAAGACTGAACTGTACACAGCAGGATTCAGCCAAGGTACTTGGAGAATGAAGTCTGAAAAAAAAAAATCTCATACTGATATAGCTTATCAACAGCATTTTGTTTATCAAGAATCAGAGTAAATGTCATTTGTTAAAGGAACAATCCAAATTTGATTCCATCTTTTAATAACTTAAGACGCATTTGAAAATGTATAATGGTTTGCCAGTGCATAATGCATATTGTCTGTCTCACCCTGCTACAGGAACCTTTGAGAAGACCTGGCCTACTGTAAACAGAATGCTGCGCCATCGGTGTCCGGATGTCCTTGATCTTTTTGATGCTCTCCTTACCATCCCTGCAACTACAGCTGACTGTGAAAGAGGGTTCAGTGTAATGAAGCAGGTAAAGAGTGACTGGCGCTCACGCTTAAAAGGTGAGACCCTCTCTGACCTCCTTAAAACCCAGTTGTGCTCACCTGACATCAAAGACTTTGATCCAACCAAAGCCATTGACATCTGGCATGCTGACAGTTTGCGCTCACGCAGGCCTGACTTTCTGCGTAAACATGAAACAAAAGTAACAGAGTGGCTCAGGTTCTGATAGCACCTCTGAAGAAGAAGAGCTCTGAAGATTCAAATGATAGATAGATCCCCAATGTTTGCACTTTCTGTGTATATTTAGTTGTATAACACTTTTGATGCTTTTCCTTCTTTTTGTTTGTTTGTTTTTACCTGCTAGTGACTACCCATTTCAGTACAAGCTCAAAATAACATTGAACCATCCACACAGGAAATGCAGGATTGTTGCATCCTGCATGTTGTATGATGACATTAACGTGATCACTTTCAGGAGATTGATTCCATGGATCATCAGTGGTAAACAGGACACGTCATAGAAATGATTGTTGTGATGGAATGTCAGCAGAAACGGTTGAGACGTTTGTTGAGACAAGCTAATGATTGTTGCCTAACTGGCATATTGTTGTTATTAGCCATTTACAATAAATCGTGTCCTTACTTAGTCACGTGTTGGTGATTTCACATACCCTTGCATCATACTTCTGTGCTTCATTTTACTTCATTTTCTGTGTTTTTCATGCCAACAATGTTAATAAAATGATCAAATGCATTCAGTGAAACTCATAATTGTTCTTATTTTCACCGGAAAGAATTTGGCTAGTGGAAATTCTGTTTGGCTGGTAACTTTAGAAAGTTACCAGCCAAATTGGCTGGTGATCAAAAAAGTTAATTTAGAACCCTGAACATAACGTGCATATATGTGCCATTCTACAGCAGTGGCGGAACTAGAGTTTTATACATGGGGTGGCCAAGGGGTGGCCAAGGCTACTTCAGGGGGTCCATAGTCCAGAGTCTTGGGTCACTGTTTTGATTAAAATTTACAGTATAATCTGGGTCTATAAGTGCTGGAACATACAAAATATTTTTAGGAAAAAAAGCTCAAGCACCAGGGACTTATAGTAGCATTTCTGTGTTACAGAAATAATACAGTACATAGTTTATTTACAAAACAAAGTGATTTTACAAACCCCCAAAAAACACTGCAATTTGACTTGACAGGTAGCAGAAATCAAGACGAAATGGACTTGAAAAATATAAATAACTTGGTGCCCAACCACATTACAAATTTACAGTATAATATTTATGTTCATATATATTATGTTAAGTAATAGCAAAGAAAAGTTTTGGAATTGGGCTAAACAATACTAAATTAAATCTGTGGACCTCCTGGGCCAAAAATGCCAGGGCCAATTTTTTGTCCCAGTTCAGCCCTGGTTGTGGAGAAATAAAGATGTCCAGAAATAAAGCCAAGTCACTCATTTAGTGGCAGAATCCATTGTTATGTCTACAACATTATTTAAGATATAGGCTAGTATAAGTTTAGCTAACTTGCAAATCCTGAGGATGGACTACAGCAGACCTTTCTATGTGAGAACGGATTTTCCGTAGGGTTAGGGAACGCATTTGTGAAATCAGTGAGGGCTGTTCGAATACAGTTGCGATGTCAAGAAGAGCAGTGGTAAAATACAAGTTATGAAAAGAGACAGCGTCATTGTCTTTTTGTCCACAGGATCATATACAATTAGATCTAAACCGAACTTACAAAGAGCTCGGTTACACCACCAAAGTTGAATTAGTAATGTTGTTAGCGATGCTAGCGTTATTTTGCTAGAGCTAGCTAGCCTATAACTTTTCAATGGGTCTTGCAGCTGTTTGATTAACTGAAATTATTATGAAATGTTATGTTCCACTAGCCATTTGCCTACTTAAGCAAGTCACTGTATTTCCAAGCCCTGATAGTGTAACTGAGATAGCCTTAATAATTCCTCTTTCAAGTAATAAGCCCCCGTTTAAGTGTTGAGCATTAAATTAGCTGCACAGTCTGTAAAAATCTTGAGACAAGCCACTTTTTTGTTCTAAAACCGGATTATAAAAAAATGTAAAATCGGTGTACAAGCCTACCGACTTTATCAGTTTGTCTGTTATTGGAGTCGAGGTTCCAACATTAATTTACACAGCTAGGCTAATCAACATTCTTTAAAAAAAAATCAGGAAACCTAAACCCAATGCAAACCTTAAAACTTACATCAAATGTTAGACCTTTTTCAATCGCGAAAAAAGCTTGTGGAGCTGTGGAAATATTCTTTATTCTGCTGTCTATTCTTATTCTTCTGCATCTCACAACAAATGTCTTTCTTTGATTTGAATAATGCACGGCAACGCAGCTTCTTTCAACAAGAGGTCAAATTAAATGTCAATCAGCATCACATTTCCAGTAGCGAATTACATTTTGGGGTGGCACCCGGGGTGGCCAATCAGATGTTAGGGGTGTCCGGTGCCACGCCGGACACCCCTCTGGCTCGCTACTGTTCTACAGAAGTGTTAGATACTTACGCACATTGCACACATGTTCTACAACAAACCAACTACTGTATACTAACAAAAACAAAAGCCGCAAAAAAAAATGAGGAATACATTTTTGGAGGCCACATTAAGGCCAGATTTGAATTTCGTATAAATGTTGATTTTGAAAACGGCAGGAACTCCAATTTGATAGATAATTAAGTGACAAAACGTTCTACACATTCATTTGGGCCAGGGTAATGCAGGCTAGTTTCAGTCTGTGGTACTGAAGGTCATTTTGGAGTACCCACACACCCGAATTTTAACTAATTATCAAACACAACCCTTCATTGGAATACATCGAAGTAGCTATAGCCTACCTCAAAAGGTTACAAATAATAAATAAAACTCTTAAACGACTAAGAGCAATTTTATACTAAACTGTATGGGTTTAACTCAAAGTTTCTGGTGTTGAGTTAGCCTACTATTTTATCAGTTTTATGCAGTTTCGTGAAGTCCATATTTTGAATGCGTGCAGAAAACAACTGACAGTAGATGGATCCCTTCAAAATAAGAGCATAGCTTTAAACGTGCCAGAAGACGAGAATTTGGTAGCGGAGCCCATCATGGGCGTCTTACCCCCTTTTTACTGGGGCACGTGCCCCAGTATAAATCTGCTATGCCCCAGTAAAATCTAGAAAAATCTCAAAAGTTTGAGTTTTAACAATTAATACTTAATAATTTATTAGTCAGTGCATTAACTTAGATGGATAATCCCGGAATAAATAAACAGTATCCCAATCAACGCTAGAAAAGTGTTAAACCGAAAACACAAACCGATGCACAGAATCCCATGTCGCAAACATCAAATTTTCCGAATTAACGAACAATTCGTATGCTACTAATATATATATATTTTTTATCACATCATGCTGGTTATTTGTCGTAAATAAGATTCATAATAGTGAGCATGTCCAAAATGTGCTTTGTAAAAAAGCAACAAAGCAGTATTTTGCCTCATGCCCTGCCATTGATTTTGACTATGATTATTATTCTGAAATAACTGGTGTTTGATTGACCTTCAGTTAGCTAGAGAAACTGGCTAAACTACGTTTTATGCGTATGCTCTCTCAATGTAGATTTAAGAGGGTAATAGCAGAGAATGTTTCACAAGGGTAGATAATAATAGGCTTTATTCTGAAAATTCATAAAATATCAACCGGAAATAAGAACCAGAGACGCTGTCTTCACGACAGAGGCTCTAGGAAGTGGTATCAGCAGATACAAGTGTTATTTTGTCATCATGGTTGTACTAGCAGAAGAAGTTGCTGCATCACTTGTGCGGGAATATCTCAGTAGAAAAGTGGGTGTAACCTTTCTTGTTTAGAGGAATGTAACTGTGGCTTTTAATCATCATTCAGACAGCACCACAGCGACACGGACAGTAGTGTAGCCATCTATTGTAGCTCTAGCTAGCCGAGTAGCTAGTAGCTAACCAACGCCATATCATACAATTATTACATTTGAGTAGCTAACGTTTGCTTGTCCTAATCCACTAACTCAATGCCGTTAGCTAAAGCGAGTTAGTTACCTAATTGTGTATTATTTAGTAACGGTGAAAATAAGGTCTGTGCAGGAAATTAGGGAATTGAGTTGATGATGTAGTGTAACCATGGTAACCATGACAGGAAACTAGCCTGACTTTAGCTAGCTAACATGCACGTAATGTCATAATCAATACTGTAAATTATGACAGTTTTGTTGTATTGAGTTGAATTGTTTTAAATTGCGATCTTTTGTTTGTGTCCTAATTTTGTTGTTGTTTAATTTTGAACTAGTTTAGTAGACTAGAACTAGTTCTAAAACTAGAACTAGTTTTAGAACTAGTTCTAGTTTTTTAGAAATTGAACTAGTCTAAACCACGCCAGCCTGGACACTAAAAATTAACTAGAGAGAGAACTAGTAGTTCTAATGTTTTCTCTTAGTCTTGCTCTAGTGCAGTGTTACTCATTGCGCGGCTCGCTAGCCAAGCTTTAATGTGTGGCTCGCATAAATAATACGGTCATTTGTAACAACAACGCAAGCTTACCTATTGTTATTTTCAGTTTATATATAGTGTTATATATTTTCACTATATATAGTGAAAATGGATAGATTCCTTATTAAACAAAGTCGCGCACCAAGTGGACAGTAACCAAGCAATGTGACAGTTACAAACGAGGGAACTAGCTAAAGATTCGGAGCTGCGAATGACCCCCCCCCCCTCCCCCCATGTTCAGGGATGACAGATTGATAAGCAGACAGTCAGACATGCTTTTTTTGATGTAACTTTTGATACTTTGCAGTAAAAGTGGCTCTCCATATTTACTGTGTCTTATCATTGTGGCTCGCATGAAAAAAATAGTGACGACCACTGCTCTATCTCTACACCTCTGAGAAGGGTCAAGAATATGTTAATGATACACAAGGCTACCATGACTCTCCAATCCTGTTTCTGGAAATCTTCATTTCTGTAGGTTTTAGCTTCAACCGCAGTTGTAACATCCCAAGAATTGGGTGTGCTAGATTAGGGTTGGAGTGAAAAGTTACAGGATTGTAGCTGTCCTGAAACAGGGTTGAATAGCGATAGGAAAGTAGGTCTCCTGAAACTATTTCGCAAAGTGGCTCTCCTGAAACGATTTTGGAGAGTGAAAAGCTACAGTAAAGTAGCTCTCACGGAACAGGGTTGGAGAGTCCTTATACAGAGCATGGTGCCATAGTTAGGTTATTATTTCAGGAGTAGGGTCACCTACTAGACACACAACCACAACGTTAACCGTTTTTGTGCGTCAGGGACTCAAACGAACAATGGCCTGTATGGACGAAGAGCACCCTCGCACAAGTACCAGTATCAACAACAGATCTGACCTGAGACAGGTTCTTCATATGGAGGGTCTCTGCAGGACTAACAAGGTGACAAAGCTGTTTGAGCAAGGCACAAACTTTCATTTGTCTGCTTATTTATGAAATCCATAATATTCTCCATTCCAAGGTTAAAGGGCTAACAGCTGTTTGTCAATAACAGAAGAATGGTCTATTTTCAGGCTCAAGGCAGCCCGCTAAAATCCATGTTGGAGATCATGGTAAGATTTCAGATTGATGGACATAATGACACCACAACCAACATCAGGAGTGATGTCCAGAAGTCTCTGTCTGCCCCTCAGACTGTAAACACCAGAAAAGACGACCCGGCACGACCTGACAGTAGAAAGATCATATCAAGGTATTCATCGTAATTGATACACATTTGCTTGAAGAGTGAAAGAGACTATTTTGAGGTTTATCTGATCTGTGTGTTATACAGGTCTTTGACAGAGGTTGACTGTCCAGCCCAAGATACATTCTTATCTCTTGCAACAGACAGACAGTCCACACTTACCCAAATAAGTCAAAGCTCTTCCATAAAAAAACAACAAGACCAACCACCTCTGTCTATGCCTTCCCAAGCCAGTGACCGCACCATAAAGAAAGAACAGTTTTCAGACGGAACAATTTCTGCTACGGAGATAACTCCGAAGAAATCAGTTAGCCGTATCAGACGGGGCATGATGGCTGGTCCTAGGTCTAGTTCATCTGAGGTAAAGTATAAAGCGGCCCTGCCTGTTTATCTCAGCCAAGTTCTTTCTGGTCTTATTACAGTGTAGCAATACAAGCATATTGCATTTGAAATTAGCTGACACTTGTGATAATTCTTTATAACTAATTGATTTGGTTTGTCTTGTACAAGGAATCAAATAGAAAGCATCAGACTTGGAAGGTGGGGGTAGTCCGTTCTCATTTTGGAGTTGATGAAGACAGTAGAAAGACCAGAGATGAGGATGAGATTGCTGACCATAGAGAAAGAACAATCACTGGCTCCACAAGAGCAAGCCAAGAATCTTGGATCACACATGAACTGGAAAGCAAGGCTGGAGAAGGTTCTGGATTTGAGAAAGTAGAGAAAAACATACAGAAAGATTACAGGTAAGTAGTCTGTCACCTTTGAGGCTGTATTATGAATATTCAGTTATTTCTATTGCTATCTTGGTTTTGTTGTCCATTTATTTATGACCTTTTTCCTAGAACAAAATTAAAGCTGAATCGCAATGTTGATAGTCAGGAGGGGATGGAGATGATTTTGGGTAATTGGCCTTTTTCCAGAAATACTACAGTTGTTTTCTGTGTTGGTACAGCTCTTACTACAGTGTTGTATTCATGTGTGCTTTGTGGCAGATGACATAGATGATGATGAGGAGCTTCTGGAACTGTCCAGAGTTACCCTTCAATCAAGAATACCTCAGCACAGCCACGATACCTATCCCATGGATCAGAACACTGCCAGTGTAATTACAATTTTGCTTTCGAAGCCAGCGATGGGACATTGCATTTTCAGTTTGAACTCTCCTGTTTGTGTTTTTCAGGCCCTCAAAGAAGTTCTTCTTGGCTCCAGCACCAGTTGTTTCAATGCAGAGTGGAAGAGTCAGAGCTTCACATTTTCAGAGATATCTGATGTGAGATATGGAATTATACAAAAGAAGGTAGAGACATATCTGTGATCTTGGACACTTCTAACCACTACATTTTGGAGTTTGACCGTTTTGTGTGTGGCTGTGTGTACTTCTTTAGAAACATGACTATCTTGCAGGGTGGTCCGTGTGGAGTTCTTGCTTCAATGCAAGCCTGTGTTCTGAAGAAACTCCTGTTTGAAGGGGCCAACATTGACACAAGCTTGCAGTAAGCACTTCTCACATTTAAAGCCATATCCTAATCCCACATGCACTAGTGTTTGAACAAAGTGTTCCTGGCCATTTCACATTAATGCTCTCTTTCATTCTTTCGGCCAACGTTAAACTATCAAACTTGAACTTTCTCATGTTAATTCCATTTCAACCCTGGATGACCTGTAGCTAATTCACACGGCATTTTGTCACCAGGAGATTAAGGCCGTCGAACACCTCGAGGACAAAGTGTCTGGCACTGGCTTCTGCTCAGGTCCTGTGGAGGGCTGGGGGGGGCAGGAGAGCCACCATAGCTGTGTAAGGTCACACTCCTCCACTCCTTACAATCCTTGAGTCTTGTATACTCTCCGTTACTTAAATTGTCAACAGCAACTCCTGTATTAATTAGCAATGACATTCACTCTTGCACAACCTCTTCTTACAGAACCTCAGGAAAAAATAATTTCATTCCTTCAGGACAGTTAAGATCGGATGGTATATTTGAGAAGGTGAAGTATTTATTTACAGCATGAAGACTGTTGATATGCAGTTAGTTGCATCTCCATTCCATTCAATGCCTGACTCTTGGACCAATCTCCAGACGCTTAGCATTTTGATGTCTCTGTGAGAACTCAATTGTGGTATTATTTATTATTTATGAAACACTTAGTTTATGTAATTACTGCATGCCATCAAAGGTCTAATGATATATAGATGCTCACAAAATACCAGGCGTTGGATTATGCCTATAGCTCAACGACCTCAGACTTGTAACCAAAATGCAGCAATATATGTAAATATATACATATTTATTAACATGTCAAATAAATAAAAAAATTGGGGGGGGGGGGGGGGGGGGGGGGGGGGGGTAAACTGTTGTAAATCAGACATTTTAAGATATATGTGGTATCTCTTCCTTATTTTTTATTGTAGATAACATGTTTTACTGTTGATAACCTGAAGGACCTTCAGTTGTTGCTGGATGAACACATACATCAGGTTTGTGACATTGTGCGGTTCATTTTCATGTTTTCCCCTTTACAAAGACAATGCATGTTCAAATGAGCAAACTTGAAATTAACTGAAGATGTCTTCATGAAATAATGAGCCTTTGTTTTACTTGCGTACCTCATTCAGAGAGAAACAACATCTATCTCTCTTTCCAGTTTGAGTCAGGAACCTTAGGATGCATACTGTTGACCATCTCTGTTATTCTGTCCCGGTCTATTGACAGGTAAATGTTGCATTTAGTACTGACAGTGTTGATCATGCATACCTTTAATACAATACCAAACATATAGCTTTACAATAGAGGAAAAGTAACATATTAGATCTTTGGTCAACAATAATGCAGCAGTGATAAAAGCATGGAGAAGATGCAGTATGTGGTTGTTCTGCTCAGCATTGTGGGTTTGTCCTCTTCAGAGTGAGAGAGGATATGGATGTGCCCACCACCACACTGATCGGAGCCTATGGTTACTGCACACAGGTGTGTGTGAATTTAAATAGAAAGTTGTTTTTTCTGAATCATATTACTAAAGTACAAATCAGCAAGCTTTGATATGACTTGTAGGACAAGCTCAATCTGAAAGATGATGTTACTTACAGTACTACGGGTATGAGTGTGGCGACTGTGCCTCACCTCTGACATTTTACACTCAGTTGATGACGTTCATGTTCACAATGATCCCCCACAGGAGCTGGTCAATCTGTTCTTGTGTGGGCGGGCGGTTTCCAATGTCTTTGACAATGACATGGAGCTGGACTCGGGCAACAGAAACCTCACCCTCCTCCGGGGCATCCAGAGGCGCTGTGACGTGGGACTGCTGTCGTTATTCGAGCACTACAACATCTGCAAGGTGACACGCCAGGACACATGATCAGGTCATTCATTAGGGCTCAGTTTTAGGTTGCAGGAGTAGAGAAGAAGTAGAGACACAGGGTTGTTGTGAGAAATGCAAATGTGTTGTGTGTGTGTGTGTCCCCTCTCTCTCTCTCACCTGCTTTCCTGTGTACCTTAAACCGCCTGTGCATCCTGTGTAAGGTTGGATCTTACCTGAAGACTCCCAGATTCCCTGTCTGGCTGGTGTGCAGTGAGAGCCATTTCAGCGTAGTGTTTGCCCTGCAGAGGGAGCTGCTGACAAGCCAGCTCCAGGAGTTTGACCTGTACTACTACGACGGCCTAGCCAATCAGCAGGAGGAGATCCGCCTTACTGTCTGTACGTATGGAAGCACTGATGAGGAGTCATGTTTGTGTTCTGGAAGGAATCCGGTTATGGAAAGTTAAAATCCTCTGTGGTTCCTGTCACTTGATCCTCTCGTTAAAGAAGGATGATTTGGAGGATTAGAGAGAGGTGTTAAAAGCAAAGCCCACTGTCCGTTTCAAATGAATTTACTCTACAAAAAAAAGGCTTTATTGAGTCTTTCTTTTCTTCAGCTGTAGGAACCTCGGTCCCACTTTCGGGCCCCCAGGATGCGGAACTTATTCCTCCTCTTGAACACTGCATCAAAACAAGGTGTCTGCTGTATGCATTCATTACATTCTTCATGCAGGTGTGTTATGTGATGTGCTCCTTTGTCCTGCTAGTACTTATTCCTGTACTGTTTCTTTTGTCCCTAGGTGGAGTGATGCCGTCATTAATTGGAATAACACAGAGCCTATTCTTTGATCGGCCATTGAAAGTGGAATCATCACATTGAACTCAGAGAGACCACCCTCGAAGTTTCCAAAGAGAACCTACTTTGTTGCAGATCAAAAGGAATGTACTGAAACAATTATTATTTACTTTGATTATATCAACCTTAAAAGTAATGTGTGGGGACACCCTTCAAGCTGATTCCAGTACATAGTGTGTACCGGTGCAATGCAGGTCCATTTCAAATACAATTTTACAACGGGTACTTGAAGATTGTATCCATGTAAACGTTTTGTAAAACCAACTTTTGGTGCAGGATGTGTATTTTAATAATGAATGTGGCATGGCTTTACCTCCCAATACCTTATCAGGAGCAGTGCCTAATATAATCTGAATGTTAAATTTGTTGTTGTAAAAAATATACTTTAAAATAGATACTTTGCCTTCATAACCTACTTTTTTTGTCTGACATTGTCTATAGATTTCTAATGAGTAAATACTTATTAATGCTTACATTTATGTTTTCATTTGTTAGTAACATTGTATTAAATAAAAAAGATGATATTATTAATATTTGTAAGGCGACATTCTCATGTGAAAAGTTATATAATTACAATATGTAATATATCACACTAAGTAAATCAACTGTTGTTTGTTTTGTTATTTCTCAAAATATTGCATCTTGAACACACTAGAGCTGCATTCTTGTCCTTACGCTGGTGTTATGTACAGATTTTTATTTAACCAGCACTTGACATCCGATCTTTGCTAATATCAGGTTTGGCTTAAAGAGTCTCCAAACATACTGTCTAAAAGTACAATTTGTATGTTTATTTGTGGATCAAGATATCCTTGAGTTTAAAACTGCTGTTTTTCTTTTCTTTTACTCAAATGTGCATAGATGTGCATACAATGAGTGTTTCTGAGATGAATAGAGGAACATCTGTGGATCCAGTGTTTGCTCCAAGTATTTTCGGCAATTGAAGTATGTGACACAACATAAAAATGCAGGCACGTTATGAAAGAAAAGATCTTGCTTCATTTCCTAAGAGCACGATTGAAATGTTGAGCACTTATCATTCCATTATGATCAAATGGGGATAAACCAGACCCATATCAGTTTATCAGTGACCATCTGTTGTTATGTATTTGAAGCTTGACTGATTACAAATAGAAATCCACCCACTCATGATTACATTGTACAATAAGGGCTTGGCCCTTGGAGCCAAACCTTGCATATTATCATTTTGTTTTGTTGGGGTGTATCCTTTCATATATTAGGGTTCATAAACAGAACATACTTATAGTGTACTTTCTCAAAAGTGATGGCCTCTTTACCAGACTAAGTCTCCCACTCTCCTTTACACAATAAATTATGTTTCTTACACAAACTGTTGTTCAGAGTCTTTTCTCTTTATCCATCTGAGTTTGTATCATGGCTGCAAATAGCTTTTGGGATTATCAGTGGCAGTTTGACACATGGATACCGACTTCATTCATGGCGAGGTGTTAAAACAGAGTGGGGTTGTGGTGCCTACACAGAGGGGGTGGGAAGGAGCCCCATGCCAACACTCCCAGCACCAGGGATCAAAGCAGCTGGCAACACGAGATGGCAACGTCTCAATTCACTGTGAAACAGTGTTGAAGATCCAGGTCTTGTCCTTGGGCTTTCATATGTTGGACCTCAGCATACTGGTGTACTTGTGCTTGATGTAAGGGTCAATAGATGACCAAAGTATACTAAGCCTTTGACATCATATAGACAACAAACACTTATTGAACTGTAATAAATATATAAGATGTCTATAAGATCTATGTAACATGTTCTACTTTGTTTTACAGCAGCCGTGAGTTGATACTATGTATCATCTTCCATATTGATACGGTTTGCATATTGCATCAGTCAGATCATCTGATTGAGGTTCTGCTGATGCTGCTTTGAGTGAAAGTGAGTTGTGACTCATGTAGGGATTTACACAAATAATAAAAAATAATTTACTGCAGTAAATTCATAATAGACCACACAAAATGAATTGCGGGCCCCTCTATAGGAATGTTGCTGCCATCTACACAAATAAAGCATTTGCTATAAATAATGGTAGTTTGCTTACATGAGACCCTGGGGCTTGTTTAATAGGATTAAATTGTTTACTTTTGCCACAAAATTCCTATGGGTTAGAAGTGCGTCACATGGAGCCATGTTTTGGATTGTGTGATGCATAATCTCATATGAGGGGTAGCCTGTCACTTTAGCTGAGACCATGTAGCTATTGCTGTGTTCTTTCTCTTCTCATCTACATCGCTATAGGGTTGTTGCAGTAAATGTCAACCAACTGAACACAGTCACACATTGATGTGTATTGTCTTGAACTCAACTGATGTTGAGATTGGGGGCCTCCACAGCAGAAAGAGAGATTATTCCACTGTTTATTAACACTGAGTACAGTGTATTACCAGTCACAGTAAAGGTGTTTGTTTGTGATTGTCTTCATGTCTGAACCATACCGAATGTTCAAACTAAATAGAGATTTTATACATTATACAATATGTTAATGTGTGCAGTGCAGATAGCATAGTATTTTAAAATGTCGATTGTTCTATTATATTGCACATCCATCGAAAACTGAAATCAACTCTTGAAAGTTAAAAGGTATAAAACACTAATAAAGTAGCACTTAATGCTCCCTTTATGCTGGGACAGAGAGGAAATAACCTGGCTTTGTATGTGTTCTTCTCACAGCTGAGTCCCAGAGGCAACAAAGGGGGATTCAGTGCTTGTGTTTAATTGTGTTAGTGCCCTCCCACATGGACTCCCCTGTGTATCTTCTGTCTCTTCCCCTAATCTGTGCTGTTTGTCTCAAAATAAATGATATCTTCCTCAGAGTAGAACCCAGAGTGTACCGCCCACCAGCGGCAAAGGTATGCCCCTGTGTTCCTGAGATGAGAGGTTCCTGATTCTCTACGTATATCATTATAAACCTCACACGTATTCCTCTGTCCCATATCATTATGAGATACTTATAACTTTTGTGTCTCACAGTAATCTCCTCCTACTATGGATGATCTACAGTATTGTGAAATGTTATGGATCCCTTTGTTTCTTTTGCCTGAAAGTGTATTAATGGTGTCCTCCACAATGGGGAGGATTTATGAAAGGCCTGTCCTGACTGAGGTTTACAACCCCATAAGAGCAGTGAAACTGACATCCATCTCGTCTTGCTCTACCCACAGCCATCTGAGACCAATATGTGGATGTCTGTCCAAAAAGCATCCCATTCATAATTCTTTTTACTGCATTGTGTAAGTTAGCGTAACATTTTTTGACATTCTCCACTTTTGTAAAGCTGCTGCAGTGACACTTCAATGACTATCTATACGTCTTCCAAATAAATGAGACTAATCCATTATTTGTCAAACACAAATGAACTAAGCCTAGAGTTCAGGTATGGCAATCGGGCTGTGTGCTGTGCATCCTCTCACTCGTCACCTACACCTCTGTTACTTCAAGCTCATAAGCCCATGTCCGAGAAGGCATTATAAATACCACACAGACACATTTACGCTCACTCCTGGAAATGGTGGATGATTCTATGCCACCGCTTCCACCATCACCCTACACCCTCCACACTCCACATTCCACCATCCATCCTCCACCATCCCCAACTCCTCCATATTGTATGTTGTCAGCGAGGGATTTCATAGTTTACAGGCTCCCTGCCTCCTTTGAGTGACGCATCACTAGTGTTCCAAGGTAGGGAGTGCCCTCCTTAGAACCACTGCCAAATTTTAAAGTATTTCATATGGTATAAATAGTAAAATTTGATTAAACTGGATTTTATGCAACACACCTATATAGTTGTAGAAACTTCTGATTTCTGTAAAACTGATGTGTTTCTACGCAGTTGAGTTTACAAACTGCTTGCAAAAGTGAGAGACGTGCTGGCGTGAGAACTGTAATCTTTTGGCCAAACATTTATTTGCGTAAGATTATCTTATCGCTATCCCTGTGTGAGGAGTTCCATGTCTGTTTTATATCTGTCTCCACATCTAAAAGTATTTCTGTACAAGATGATACACGATTATGTTAAAAGGAAGTTACGAATTTGATCCTTTTATACTGTTTATGTTTACTGTGAAAATAAACAGGACTAGACAACCAACACTTTATTTGAGCAAGTTGATGCTGAAATGACCACAGATCAAAAGCTTAGTTACTAGTTATTGTTTTTTTTATTCTGGCCAACTGAGCATCAGGTAAACGCTAGAGCCATATCATGTGTTTTTACTGTATGTAATGTACAGTGCAGAGCCAATGAAATGCTAATGTTATATTCTCTGGGTGCCTTAACCATGGGAGTTATAGCATTGATTGTACTTTTGACTACTTGCATTAGGCCTACTTTCAACATTGTCCTAAAATGTTGAAAAATTATTCAGGGTAGCACTATAATGAAAATTCATATCAAGGGGTCATTGTTTTCTGACTGATTTCATGGAGTATCCTAAATCTAAACAAATCAAACTGGTTATTTTTGGCAAGCATGTTGGCCAAATGTGTTTCATTGAGTATATGTTATGATGATTAAAAAGTGTCATGGGTCGAGCCTCCCCCCTCCCCCTGTGTGTGTGTGTCACTGTGGCTGCTCATGACCTTGTTACTTTTATAATTTACATCTTTTGCTGTTGGTTTCTCCATTTAATCCTTTTTTGTTCCTCTTCTCTGTCAGATTGTTTTTCAGAACTCAAAGTGACTGTCAGGTTGGTGTCAGACTCCTCGTGTTTAGATTATTATTTGGAATATCCCGGACCATTTCGTTTTTTTGCAATTGTTTTTGAGGATAACCTAGAACTTTCAATATTTTGTGATATTTTTCCCAGTTTGGAATCCTTGTTTTTGTTCTCTTGGAGACCTGATTAAAGAACTCTTATTATTAACATCCTCTGCATGTGATTCTTTCCACTCCCCCTGACGGAACATTTTAACATTAAAAAAGTAGTTTGAATTGATATTATTTGTGAATGTGTTCGTTGCCTCATGCATCAATTGTAGCAGGGCCGGCCCAAGGCATAAGCGAACTAAGCGGCTGCTTAGGGCCCCTGTGGCTACCAGAGGGCCCCCAAGAGCATATGTAATTACAATAATTTCAATTTTGCTTGAGGCCCCATAAAGGCTTGGGCCGGCCCTGAATTGTAGCCTAGATGAGGACTGAAAGTCATCGACTTTGGAACTGGTGTACTGTTGTCCAAGAGCTCAACAATTCTGAGAGTTAGGAGGTTTGTTCTCAGCAGACAAACATTCAGATGATTCTTGGCAGCAATTTTTAAGTCATGTCAGCTCCAGATATGGCAATTCGCATGAGTGGAAAATCTGGTGTGCATTTTTTCTCTCTCAAAACTTGTCTTGTGTTCGTACATTGTAGGCCCTAAGTTCAGTGTCAGATAGATTTACTGCTTTGTCCTTAAAATAGATGCTTTTATCAGACCCTGTGAAGATCATAACATCACTAAGGTGTGTAAAAGCACTTTCCTATTCATTCCTGTAGCTTCTAATTGAATGTAACAACTGGATAAAGCTCTGACACATTTCTGTCTTCAGGCTTTTGTAAAATGAATCAACACACTCTGTGCTTAATACTTTTTTATTGTTCAGTTCTGCAGTGCAATATTCACTATTGTCGTCATTCAATATATTCTCACTTTCTGAAATCATTCAAGTGCCAAATTATACAGTATGTAATGAAGACAATGACAGTGAATGGCATAGCTCCAACACCAAGGCGGGCCATCAAACAACACAATTTTAAACAAATAATTCTTAGTTTGAATTTGTCACAGTTGATTCTTTTTTTTCTACATCACATGGTTAATTTAAGAAATATTAACATTTGGGAATCATTCAGAACAATTATATACATACTATTTAAATAAATAGGTGTATCGATATTAAATTAATGTTTTCTTAAAAATACATGATATGTTAAAATATACAGCAAATCTATCTCATGAAACCAACCAAGTCAGCTGGCATTTTCAATATTGACAACATAAATATAAATACTATAAACAATTACAGCACTATGTTCTTATGACTGCTGCACACTGAAGGCACTTCCTTGGCAACACATTTATCCCTCGTTAATTAGTTTGAACCTGAAAAACAAAAAGATCATAAATAAAACTGCATAGATCCACAAATTGGGGGACAAGTTCAGTAATAATGAATTGTGAGATTCGAGTCAAACCACTGGCCCACAGTTTATAATTCAATCTATATTTCATAGATGAGACCATCCTTTAGTGACAGTCTAGGCTAATCAATAATATCATATGGCACAATGAGGTGCAGTGTAAAAATGAGTAGCATTCTTGTCTTTCTTCTATATTAAGGTTAAGGTGCATCTATTTAGTTGTACAAATGATCCACATTAATAATGCACTAATAGGCCACTGAAGTTCATTATATTTGTGACATTTCGGTGGCAGCACATAGACCTCCAACAATGGCCCAGATGAGAGCACCTTGTCTGACTCACTTGAGAGACTGAATAACTATTAACAGTCCAGTACCCTCAATTTGCAAATCAAATGAATTCCTACGCCAAGGCAATTAACATGGCCGTTTCAATGGGCGGACTCATTCACATCAACCAGTCATCTGTCAGCTCTGAAGGAAATCAAGGAGATAAGGCTCCAGACATGAAGTTAGCTCTAAATATGTACCAACGAGTCGCCAGAATGAGCATCTTTACACCAAGACCAGTCTTCTCAATTAGCCTAACCAAGACATATGGGGTAGAGTCTGATTTTGTTATCTGATTAATTGGTGAGCTTCTATCGTTCCAATGTATGTACCCATGCAAGATATGCAGGTTTATCACTTTACTTGTTCTTTGCAAGCAGAACACAGACCAAATATTTAACATTTTCCATAACTTCTGCACCTTAAATGTCTTCTACAGACTAGATTCTTGTTCTCATAAATAACCCCCAAAAGAAATTTAAATATAACACATTTTCATAAATGTTTGTTGAGGCAGCATATATTATAATATAATAATAAGGATAATGCAAAAAAGCAGTTTCCATGAGGTGAAAAAAGAAGAGAATGTGGTTATGTAAACATAAGTTATTTTGTATCCTTTTACATTACTTACACATGCCACCCACAAATAAGGGTCTGTTCAACGCACAAACTAAATTATTACAATCTTTATCTTTACTAACACAGATGTTAATTTCATGAAATGAATCAAAGAACACATACTCACATGAAATGTCTATGATTGTGTGCACAGTGGACTCATTGCTAGCCTTGTTAGCAATCTTGCACATCTCTTGTAGTCTGTTGAAACACATAAAATAGATGACTAATTTAAAAGGACTATACTGGACTTAACAGGGCTTCTTTCAGGTAAATTATCACACTTCTATTTTGAATCGGAATGCTCTCCATTACGAATACTAGATATGTGAAGCCTATAAATAAACATACTGTACTGTATAAATCCACTGTCTGAGAGGTTAACACAAAATGTTTCAACACTCGAGACAGCAATGTGATGTTTAACTTTACAGCACCAAAAAGAAAATATGATGGGAAGAGACTCCATCCTCTGATTCACGGTGTACACAGTAGAAACAGTACTCATTGTTCAGAAGAGTTAACTTTCTTTTTATGTTACATAATGGTTTGTGTAGGGACAGACTGTACCACAGTGAGTGGATGGCTGTTCACCACAAGTCTACTGATTCAGGGAAGACAAGTAACCCTACAATTCAATGAATCACCATTGTCAATATGAGGTTGTTAGCCACGACAGTCTGCCTGGCTGTAAAGTGGGGCACTTATGAACAACTAAGTATTTCTATTCATAATGGGGTAAACTTATTAAGTGGCATTAACTTCACTGGTGACACCTCTTTGAAAAGAGAATTTAGCTTGACAAAAGCTTAGTATCCTATTTTCACAGTTGTAGGCCTTGGAAAACATAGTGAAGATTGACTCCAAAATGTGTCAACTTTAATCTTATCGTTTTTTTAGACAATTACGCTAGATAGAGTGCCAGGTTTACATTCTGGTTACGTTTTTACTATGATACTTCCACATCAAGTATGTTTACAGAACGAGACAAATTAGCATGCCCTCAGCAACCCCATACAAACCAGTACTAAGGAATACCTTGTATCTTAAGCTTGCTGTCATTAGAAGTGGAAATCAATTTACTTTAGTCATTGAGTGATTGACATGGTCAATAGAAGCGTTATGAGATCTCAAATAGTCCAACTTTGGGCTCCAGAGTTGGCCTAACTCTGTGGAGCCTTCTCTTACCACCTCATACTTGTCGCAAACAGATCAAAAATGCATAAAAGAGTAATTAAGATGCAAACGTACATGCTGGTCGTGAACAATCCCTTGTATTGTGATATAGTCTATGAAAATGTGTTCTGCATTCCGAAGAGAACTTGACTGGTCCTGCTTGAGAAAAAAGTTATCATCAGGTAGATGGTACACCATTGCATTCTCTATTAGACTTAGTGATTACATGACACCTTTACCCTTGTGCAGTATTTAGATCAGGAATCAGAGCTAAACTGGCCCATAACTGGACTAAGCCTTTAATGATGTTTTCTAAGTGTTTCTGGCTCTCTTTCAAGCTTCCGGATAAAGGTTTTCACACCAATTACAGTTTGCTCCGAGGTCTTGAGAAAAATGATCAGCTTAACTTTATACTGCCTTCAACTTTATTCTAACTGGTTTTACATTTTTTCATTTAGCAGACGCTTTTATCCAAAGCGACTTCCAAGAGAGACTGTGTGTTTTAACTATGTGCTGCTTTTCTATAGCTTTCTAATGCACAAATTGTCACTTTTTCCTAGGGATCTGTAAGATCTACTCATGCACTGTATAAGGCTTTGGTTTGCATGTATAGCTCTATATCTGAATTGCATTCTTTTCCAACATGATTTAACACAAAGGATGTTGTGAAAAAAGGAGGTTTGCATGTACAGCTATGTCTGAATTCCATTATTTCTCAATATGGTCAAATACAAATGAGATAAGCCAAATAAGGCATGCCTGGTTTTTAATAGGAATTCTTCTCTTTTTGGACTATTTTGTACTTTTCTATTCCCATTTTGCATGGATGTTCAACTTCTGCAACCCACATGCAAACATACATCAATTTGTGAGTGAGCGATATCTACCAACAAACAGATGGGAAGCATCAAGATTTTTCAACTCCCTAAATAAATAACATTTGTTTGTAAGTTTTCCTTACCTGTGAAATGCTTTATGAACTTGTCTTTCAGGTTTATATCTCTTGGGACAATCTCTACAAAAGATGATTGAGAGTTACTTCATGGGAGGATTCATGATTTTACAATTGTTTCAGTTTAATCTTCAAAATATAACACCACTAGGATACATAACATAATGTACAACACACAGACTTTGTAATTCAATAACATTCCACACTTAGAAATAAATCCCACAGTATATGATTACCATGAGGTCCAATCTGTATTTATTGCAAATGTAATTCTACAATTATATCTAAAACATTTAGTGGGGGGCATCAAAACAGGTTCAGAGGCTAATTGCATAGAATCTACTGCTCAGTTGCCCGCCTTCACTACAAACATGCAAAGGATACAGGTGTCCAGTATGTTCAGCCTAAAAGGGTAAGGAGATTATTGTTCGGCAGTTGTTAATGCTTATCAATGTCATAAGAATAACTTGACGCAGATGTATGGCTAATATTAGTGTCCAGACTAGAGTGAACAGTACTGCGCTTATGAATAACTGAAATGAAAGAGATGATCCCATTAATTAGAAAACACTAGAATGAGCCACAGAAATTCTTTTGATTTACAGAAAGAACAACCTTTTACTTACTACACAAAAGCAGACAGATACAAAGATCTTTAAGGTATACAGTATAAGTAATGAACCTGAGGAGAATAACAGCCCAACGCTAAATCAGGCCACTGCATTTCACTGAGTTATGCTAATATGAAAAAAGGCAGGTACGTTATGAAACATTTAATTATATTAATTCCAATAATCCTTTTTGCTGCAAGAAATGTATGGTTAGAAAACAATAACATAATAACAGGCCTAAAACCTATGTTTTGAATTGGATGCTACAGTATCAGACATGATCTAGAGTATACCATACACTTTAACAGAAGTGTTTATTGAAATACCACAGAACAAGCAAGTAAATACTGTATATCAATAATCTGTTATACTGAGTATATATTTTTGGTGTCCCGGCTTATTGAGTATCTGTGAAAGGACCATGTGAACGTTCACACAACCCCTACCATACTGGCACAGACAGTACATTCGTATTGACTGTAAATCCCTTTTTCATTTTTGCGTGCAACACAATTCTGAGTGGCAGTGGATCTTAAAAAGCGGCATACGCACCACTTCATAATTTGTTGCATTTGATGTCCTTAAAAAACACATTCCGTCTGGTCATTGGTCTGTGAGGTTCTTTTCCTCTTACATTAGCGAGTCCAAGAAATTGCCTGGACAACATTGAGATGTCTTGAATTCTCCAAAGACAACCTTTGACCTAACGTTTGACTGGAATGTTAATACTACATTCCAAAACATAATCTTAAATTATCTAAACGGTGTAAAATCAACATGCTTTTAAGTGAAACAGGGGCACTGTTCAGAGTGACAACTGAACAGAACAAAATTAGAGAATTACTATAGTAGTTTGGCTGAGATCCACAATCCATATATATTGCACTTATAGGGCTATACCTCAATTTAAGACATTACATTAAATTATTATATAGTATTCATATTCAAAAGATGTGAATAGATTGTGTTGCCTCAGTTTGACTGTGGGGACAAAAGTAGCCAATCCTCTTGTGCTCATGCAATAATCTCACTACTGCGTGACAAGAAAGATATCGAGGGGGGTGGGGGGAACGGGAGGGGTTAATCATTCAGGTTTGAGATTCTACAATGAATCATTATTGAATGAATCATTCATACAGTTTATTATGCTGCTGATCCTCCATTGCCAATTTGATGATGCCAACGGGTCTCTATTGATAATCCTTAACACAGCAGTGGAATATCTAGTTTGAGATCAGGGTGGCAATAGTTGAGCCTTCTGGAATATAGATCTTCTCAAATAGTTATCGGTTTAACACTCATTTTATACCTTATGGTGAATAACATTTTTAATTAAAGAATGGGTTACGGTGCAACTCAATGACCAACAAAACCAACGACAGCTGCCTCAGACTGTAAAATGGGGATTATGCTTTCATCATAACCTAAAAATAAATCTTATCAGCTTACCTATTGGTCTACTGTTATCCAGCCTAGGAACATATAAAGGCTTTTCACAGGAGGAGAGCTTTATGTCTTGGGCTGCAGTTAGGAGACCACTGCTATAGCGCCTGGAGATGGGCTTGTTCCTTGGATTGTCTCCGATAACCTGTAAGATTAGATCCAACAAGGTCCTTCTCTCTTTCTGCTTGACTTCTTTGCTGTCCATGCACTGGCCTGAGGTGACGAGCAGAAGGAACACACTCAACAGAATATGCCATTTCCTCTCCGCTTGCATGGCTTCTGTGGCTGAAAAAATAATCAGAAATAATCAATCTGATTCATGTTGGTCAAAACATTTATCACATTTAGGTCATGTTAACGTATATGTGAAAAAATGATTTAAAAGAAGATAGAATCAGTTCTAGTTTCTCAGTCTGAATACACAATGATATTTCTCTCATTTTAATATGCAATAATGTCCATTACAACTTCAGTACAACCAACTGTTAAACTGGATTTTTGTCACACCCCAACAGTCCATAACACATTAATGTGGCAATTTTCTGAATGAGGAACATTCTTTGAGCACAGCTTAATATTAAAGTCTAATAAAAAGGTGTTACATGGCTGTTGTGAAGAGCGGTTGGAAAGTAGAACCGTTAAACAAATCCAAGAAAAAGTTAAATAAACTTTAAACAACTCAAACTTACACGTTAGGTTAACGGAAGATTTTTTTGTCCTCAAAAGTGGACACGGTTTCTCCCCAAAATATCTCCCCTTGCACAGTGCTGTCGATGATAAGGAGAACAGAGCTGATAGCGTTTACTGCAGTCTCTTTGGAAATCATGCGTCCCGTTTTATACGATGAGCGAGATTCTTGAATGTAATATAATTGATTTCGAGTGGGTGGTAAGCAATGTTGACATCTTTGGTTCAATTTCTTCAGCCGGTGATCGCTCCCTTTGGCATGCGCCCCTCCTTGACGCTCAAAACCATCTCTAGAAGAGGTAGAAGGACATCACTACTTCACAGGACAACGTTGCATGTTCGTGAACGGATAACACAAAGCACGCTACTTAAAGATTTCCATTGAACAAAACTCCTATCCTGAAAAGAGCACACGTGTGTGGTACAATAGACAGGCAACTATTGTCCCAAAGTTGCGAAACTTGATGGAGGCAGATCTCGAAGTGTTTATTAAGTGGTCTGTAAGTTACAGTTGACCTGTGTCAGTTAATTGCCGTGCCGATGTTTTTGTTCTAGCGTCTTGTGATCACCTAAGCGCGAATGAAAATGTCCTTTTAAAAACAGCGCTCAAACTGGTTCCAGCTATTGTAAGTTGAGAATGCAAGATTTATTTAATCATTTTAATTTATTCTGATAGTGTCAGATAATCAGAAATTAATAGTGTGTGCGTGTGTGTGTGCTCGTCGAATTTCTTCTAATACCACGACATTGTTGGTAGGCTTGGCTATAGAGTGGCCTGCTCATGGTATATCATTATTAGGATAATGTTAGCTTGAAACATAAAACAAAATAGCCTTACAACTACTGTGATAACATTATGATAATTTATATGATATTTTATTATATTAATACTAACTTTATTACTATTAGGTAGACTACACAGTAGCCTAAGTTTTGTCTACAATATTGTGAGGAAGATCTAGATGACAAATAAGAGCGACATCTGGTGGCAGAGCGTGATTGCAAGGTTGGTTACATGCAGAAATCAACACATAAAACATGGTTTACATTTTTGATGACAGTCTTACCCGTGATTATTTGTGATCTTAACCAACATACAGAAGTAGACGCAATTTTGTAATATGGGTATGTGTCGATGGTTATCTAAAACAATAGCAACATTCAAAACACATAACATGTAGTTCTCACATTTCCTGGAATTGGAGTAGCAGACTTCTAAGAAAAAAATATAAATATAAAAGTACAGACGTAGGCTTATTTTCAGTTTATCCCTTGTTATTCCAGATCTAAAGAACATTTAAAATGAGCAAACACCTGTAGGCTATTTAAAAGCAGAATTTCATAGCAATTTTGTCAATGTTGTACTCACAAACCAAAATCTCATTTGATATTCATATTAGGGTATAATAATGTTTATTCCATGTTTAATTTGAGAAAGTCTATTACACATTTTAGAATGTAATTTATTCTGTCCCTCCAAATGAAGTTGACACAATGTCAATAAATCTTACTGTATTGTTAGGATATAGCCTAACAAAATAGGATTTGGATCAGAAGATGTGCCTTCAATGCGACATTATGTTGCACCCGTGTTGACCACGTGATCAAACAAGACACTGTTGCTATAGAGACACTAGTTCTCCTTCAGGTTATGTAGAAGTTCACTCAGTGTGTGCATCTACGTTAAGTATCTAGCTGATAGCAGAACGATGTCTGTTGATTTGTAGAGTCAAAAGAGATAAGATAACATTTGCTAGATGTGACTTTTACCGTTGTGTTGTCGAACAGAAAAACATTTCTTTTATTGACTGAAGAAAAACGTAATGTCTCACAGGTGTGTATCTCCAGCGAGCTAAGATAGCTAGCACTAGCTACTGTAGTCTACATAACAGAAAGCAAGTACAGTCTAATAGCGTGCTTGCAAATGCTACAGTAGCTTGCTACGTTTGTGCCAATATTAAATAATGCCTTATTTAATTTCTTATTGTAGCAACCTATTTAACTTCACATGAAAAAGTTTCACATTAATCTTTAAACCAATGTTGAACAATGTGCTTATATATAAAAAAGAATATATATAATTACAACTATTATAACTATTATAACTAATATAAATATTTTTTGCCTTGGAAGTTAAGCAAGAAGATAATTTCTTATCTTTTCTTACCAGTATCAGATCAGCAGTAGTAACTTACATTCTCTTCCTCCCAGCACATACAATACATTTTGGGGTCATGCCCAAGTGGAGCTGAATGACCTTCTGTTACATGAAGTCCCTGCCCAACCCCCTCGCCCAGAGAGGGACAGGGTAGTGTTCTTCCAGCGCTTGGCTACCTTGTATGTGCGCTACGTCCAGATCTTCAGGCAGCTGGAAGAGTGCTACGATCAGATGGTCCACCCACAGAAGAGGCGCGTGATTCGGGAGGTCCTGGATGGAGTCATGGGGAGGGTGCTTGAACTCAAGAACGAGATGGTTGAGAAAGAGTTTTCTGAGTACCACTACATGGATGATGTAGTCCAAGACTTAAAGCTCACCCCTGTGAGTTTGTGCAGTAAAACTCTGCTGTTAAATATTGTGTACCGTAAACATGAATCCGAACAAAGAATTTGGAAGGCTTTTTATCTCTTCTGTACTGATGACTTAATCTTTTTTTATTATTTAAAAAAATATTTTGTCTTCTCCTGTGTTTTTCCACAGGAAGACATTGAGATCCCCATCCCTCGTTACTTCATCAGTGAACGCAGCAAAGTGCTTCAGGATCGAGGGAAGATGCTCTCTAAAATCCTCAACAGGATGGAAGTTGTAGAAAAACCCAAAGTGAGTGCTCTCTCTTCAGGCTTGAAACTGTTCTCTGTTGAGTCTGAATTAGTGAAAGTGGCCATTAACATCAGAGGACAGTGAAAGTTAAAGTTGCTGTAAAGTGTGTGCAAAGCGCGAAAACTTTGTCGCACTGAAATGTGGAGTTAGACCGTTGAACAGTTTCTCACCCGTTTTCAGCTCAGGTTTTGTATAGGCGGGGCAAAACCCAAACTATCTACATCACAGCCACCTATCTACGTCAGATCACAGACGGTTTATATAAACTGCATTCTGTTACTCAGCTGGTACGATGCAAAGACAAAGTCATTAACACATAAAACACTCAGAGACTGCAGGTAGGCCTGTTCTGATATCTGCAATTTATTTAGCTAGTTGTTGCTGTTGTTACTAAATTCTATAAATTCGAGGGGGTGTAGCTCAGCACCTTCAGGCGACACGCTCCCCCAGTATCAAGCAGAGAAGACTGCTGATTTTCTAACAATTTCAAAGCCTAATTTAACATACTTGTCTGTTTTTTTTCATTTGAATTTGGATGTGTAGTTAACAACACAATCTTCTGTGGTGTGATGAACTTAAAACTAATTTTCAGTTCCGCTTTAAAGCCACTTTCACTATATATTTCAACATTAGTCAGTAGGACTGCGGGCCCTCAATTTGGAAGAGGCCATAAAGATCATTCAGGTGTCGGAAAGGGCAAGGCAGGGACGCCTCAGAGCCAAGTTCATGACGGAGATCCAGAGGGATGAGGAGAGGCAGGGGAGAGCCAAAGACAGAGATTTGGGGGCAGGTGCCATCGACATAGCTGCTGTCCGCATCCAAAAGGTAGTATGAACCCTTGGTATGAGCAAATGTGGCTGGATTCCTGTATTGTGTGTGAGCTTGTCTACCGTATGATTTGTTGCCTTTCCTGCCAGATTTGGAAAGGTTACATTCAGAGGAAGAAAACTAGGAAAGAACGAGAAGAGGAAATGATATTTCTAGGCATGGTAAGTCAGACTTGGGTCTGTTACCTATTTCTAAGTATTTGGGGGTGCTTGTTTTGTCTTATCCACCGCAAAGAACCCAATGGACATGTGGACCAAGTGTGAGGAAAAAGAAATTGAATGCACCTTAATTACTCTGAAATTACTACAATTATTGGTCTCTGGAAGTGCGGGTCAAATACATCATACAACAATCATTTAATCATCAGTCATGCTGTGTTGTACTTGATAGTAGTTGTAGTTTTCAGCTGTAGATGGAGCTAGGGTATAAGGTTGTTTTCTTCCTCTCTCAGGCCCTGGACCAAAGCCACACCCAGCCCTATCCTGCCAAAGCTGCTGCCTTGGCCAATCAATCCTATCGACGGGCTAAGCAGAAGGAACATGAAGAGGACTACCAAAAGTCCATTGTGACTATTACCAAAAAACTCAGAGAGGTGGAGGGCCCTGACATGCGGGAGACAATGAAGGACCAGATTCGCCAGTGGTTCATTGAATGCCAGTAAAATCAAGATGAGATTATTAGGACAATGGTTGTTTTTTGCATTGATGATTTTTGCATAAAATGGGGAAAATGGCATACCAGGGTCAGTATTGATACTTATTGTGAGTTAGCATTAGTTGGATTAACAATACATTTTCCTCAATGTGTTTTTATTAGCGACGCAACAGGATCTTTTCCTGACTACCCAGACGAGGAGGATGGTGGTTCATCTCTCATCTTTGCTGAGAAAACACCTCAACAGGTGCTTAACTCCTTCAAACAAATCATATTGAAATAACACTTTGTAATGTTTAGGCTACTTAAGTGCATATGCTTTTCATGAATGTAGTTAATTGAGGAACTGGCAGCGAAAGAAGAGGAAGATGCCAACAAAAAGCCCAAAGGGAAGGAGGAAAAGAAGGAGAAGGGGAAGAAAGAGAAGGGGAAGGCAGGAGAAGAGGTTTGTGCGGAGAATGTTCAGTGTAAAAGGAGTGAACTGCCTGGATTTGTTCCAACTTGAAAGCATTTAAAATCATTGACATTTCTTAGACAACACAAAACGGATTAAACACATTTTTATTTTGATTCATTTGAACTCATGTGTAACGCACTGGATGCTGTCTTCTCATTGACCCTCAGGAGGAGGAGCCAGGTTTGAAAATGCTGCCTTCAGGTTTCCTCTCAGACTTGGAGGTGGCACACAAGACCTTCGCAGGTAAACTGCTCCACACAAAAGTTATCATCATACATCTGTGTCAAACACACGCTCGTTCCATGACGTTAAAGCAGCAATATTACCGTCTTAATTGTCAGAGGTGTGGCAGAACCGCAGCGAGTCCAAAAACTTCAGTCAGAGGCACGAGGCCGAACTGATCAAGGAGGAGAAAAGGAAAGAGATTGAGGTGGAGGTTAGACTGCAGGTGAGTCATCAACGCAAAATAGGCAGCCGTGTTGGATATACAGCATAATATCCCTCTGCTGTCCCCGAGCTGAAACATCCAGCCAAGCTAGTGTTTACCTCCAGTCACGATTTCGCTGCTCAACACAGGTGGACGAGCTGATGCGGCAGGAACTGGCCAACTGGAAACTGGCTGTGGACAAAGACAAAGGCGGCAAAGCAAAAGGCAACGCCAAGGTGATGAACCTAAAGACTGACGCGTTCTTCATCAGCAACCCCAAATAATGATAATGTTAAAGGCATTGAAACAATGTGATTTTTTTTGTTTTTAGAGCTTGTAAGTCAGTTCAGTTCTGTAGCGTGGATGGGGACTTTTGTTTTGTTCTTCAGAAAAAGAAGGGTTCTAAAAGTGGAAAGAAGAAGAAGAAAGACAAAGATCTCACTGCTGACAGGTGAGGCTTGAGTGCGTTCTCTCTTGTAACAATTCCGCAAGTTACTGGTGGATCTGCTTTGTTCTTGATAAGTGCAGCACTGACATTTCACAATGATGAATGCAAATCCAACAGGACAGTTGAGTCCCTATATCAAGAGCTGGTGGAACAGGGCTTGTTGAAACAGGCCGATCCTGTAAAACTAAAGGAGTATGTAGGTAAGACCTCTTTGCCTAGAAGCATGCTGTCTTTCAATGCCCTCGATTGGAGAACGTCCACATCTGTCACACCTCAATGCACAAACACAGATAACTGTATAACCACCGGAATATAATATTTAATGGGAAAGTGCTCTCAAGGAAAGATACTGCAAATGCCAATATCTGGAAAGCAAAGCTTTGCATCTTTTCAAAAGATTTTCCAGGGATTACCTGACTAAACTGTCTGTTTTCCCAGGTGACTACAGTTACTTGGGAACGACATTAAGACAGACAGACATTGAACCCATGCCCTCACTGTCGGACGTTCGGCAAATCATGACTCTATATGCAGTTTTGCCTTTAGGTGAGTCTAGCTGCTTACTTGGTTTTGGTAGAGGGCTTTGTATAGCTTTAAAGTAGGTACAGTCCTCTAGACATAGACATAGGCTCATGGGGTTTGAATAGCAGTGTGTGTGTGTTTGTATGCGCAGGTTCGCAGGTGGTTCATGAGAAGTCTCCTCTGGTCAAGGCTATCCTGTTAGCCGGCCCGGCGGGTGTTGGCAAGAGGATGCTTGTCCACGCGGTCTGCCAGGAGACGGGTGCCAACCTATTTGACCTGTCACCTCTGAATCTAGCAGGGAAATATCCGGGCAAGAATGGCCTTGCACTCATGCTCCACATGGTGTTCAAGGTACACCACATCGAAAAGGGGAAGCCTTGATGAGAGGGGGGTGATAGTTCATCGATTAACTGATTTATTTATCCGTCCGTGTTGTGTGCAGGTTGCCAGATTGATGCAACCGTCCGTAGTGTGGATCGGCGACGCCGAAAAAATGTTTTACAAGAAAGTCCCGAAGGAAGAGAAAGAGGTGACTGTAACTACTTTACCACTTGTTACGTACGTCGTACACCTAGAGATGTTGTTCCAAACATGTTAATGTCTACACTCACATGCAGTTAGACCCTAAACGGTTGAAGAAAGACCTTCCCAAAATCCTCAAATCCATCAAAGGGGAGGATCGGGTGCTGGTGGTGGGGACCACGCGAGATCCACTGAGTGCAGATCTTAAATCTCTCTGCAAGGTGTACAACAAAATTGTGCTGATCCCACGGCCCGATTACGCCTCAAGATATGGTACTGTACCTGTCTCTTGTGTTATAATGTAACCTACTCTGTTTGGACAACATACAGTATATGCAGTAGTTAGGTACTTATTTTGGTATAAGTAAGTAGTAGTACCTACAGTATATATATCATTATGGCACAGTACCATATCATTATGAAAGTTAAAATGTAATATCTCCATCTACCTGGGCTATCCTCCTTCTCACAAAGCACAGGTTGGTTCTATTGAGTTTGGTTGATGATCAAAGGTTGCAAGACCTATTTTTCAGAAGTCTTCTTAGCATCCTGGACTGATTTGGTGCAAATCAGTTAAATGGTTCAATACTGCTGTGAAATAGTTCAAATCAACCCTCGAATCACACTTGGCTACAATAATTATAATGTATTTATTTAGTAAAGGCTTTTATCCATATTGTGTTTGGTAATAAGACGTCCTGACCGGAAAATAACCAGAACGCCACACTGATGCCTGCTGGGTACTCCCCTGCCTAGTCATGTGGAGGCAGCTGATCAGAAAGTGTGGAGGCGAGGTGACCAGAGCTCTGGACCTCAGCTCCCTGGCCAAGATCTCAGACGGCTACACCCAGGGTCACATGGTGCAGGTGCTGCACAGGATTCTCACGGAGCGACGCGTCCAGCAGCTCGCCAAGAGACCCCTGACCGCTGCAGAGTTCGTGGCTCCGCTGGCTAAGATCGACCCAGTGTTCCAGGATGAGGAGGAAGCCCTCAAGGTTTGGTTGAGACCAATGAGATTTGACAGGATTTATGTCAATATTCTACTTAACTTTGTTGGCTGAAAAAATCTACATTTGTGTTTTTTCTCAGAGCTGGTATGCTAAAACCCCTCTGGGCAAGAAGAGGGCCAAGGCTGCTTCAGGAAAGGAGGGAGAAGAGGAGGCTCCCACAAAGGGAGGCAAGGACACCAAGAAAAAAGGGAAAAAATAAAAACACTCCCAGTTCTATAAGCATACACTACCGTTAGAACAACACACTGTTGAAGTGAATAAGTAAACAACAATTTAATTTAAATTGATGCACAAGAAAAATAAATAAACATTTATATAATCTGCTATTGATTTTCCGTCACTTCCTCATCATGAATAATGTCCTAAACGCTGGTCAGCCTGTGGAGGTGTTTCCTTTTCTAGAGAGCATGGACTCGCCTCACAAGAGCCACATATAACTGGTTATAGCCTAGCTAGGATAGTGACAAGCCTCATTCCATCTGCTGTTAACATGGCGCGAAACAGTGACATGCTGACTAAGGCACGCCATTCCAGTCATTGGACTCCATTGGTAGATCTATATAACTGTCATCGTGTCTCCGCTGGCCTCCTTTACTATGTATTGTGATGATATGATGTCACCAGAGCTTGAATCATGACATGTCCTAACCCAGCTCACTAGGACATTTATTTTTCCCCGGCAGAGTTACCTACAGGTCTGTAGCAAGCAGTTCAATGCATGTCCGGAGTTTGAATGTCAAACGTGAAGTTTGGTGTCCCAGCCAGCTCAGAAACCTAGCCCATTTGGAGCACAGATGCCAGCCCAAGGCCAGACTTGAATTAGAAGTGTGAAAGCTCTGTTCCACAGACAGTCAAGGGCGTCTAATCTTACTCCAATAAGGCTAGACTCGGGTCTACAAAACTGGGCTGCATTGACAGAGAATGCCACTCTATCGATTGATCATCTGTAAATTGTGCCTTAAAAAGCATCATGTGATGTCTCTGCCCTATGACATTAGCATGTCACATGCTATTTTTACAAATCATACATAACACTCAATGTATTCTCCAAATACTACAATGACATGTTAGAGAGTAGATTTATAGTTTTGGATAGAGCTAAATTCTCTAGTTAAGGCTGCCACTTTTCTGTTAGGAGAGTTTGGACACAGGAAATGTGAGCTACTCGTCAAGCCACTTCCAATGAGCCCTCGGGGGCTTAGGTGGAGAGTTCAGCTGTTTTGGCAAGTTCTAAATTCAGTCAACACATCCTCACATTGCTTTTGGTTCCCTCAGCATCTCTTTATTTTTAACTCACTTTATTCTACGCTCCATTGACAGCCCCGTCTTCTGTTTGTAAAGTAGCTTCTTTGGTGCTGTATCGTAGGCCTACATGTTTTCTGTTACATATTGCACAATAAGCTTCTGTTGTCTGGTTGAGAATGCCAAAGATGAGATCATCCTTTTGGATGGTTAGTTATTTTTCTACTGGGATTTTCTACTGAAGGTGATTTAAAGTCAACTCCTTAGTTCCACAGATAATATTCTAACCAAGGTTTTGTATGGGCAGACGTTTCTATTTCTGTAGATTAGAGTCATCCCTACACCGTGGGAAGTTTTATCAGGTTGAGTAGGAAAACAATATTATCCAATATGCCTTTTTTTTCCTGAAAGTGGTAGTTGCTGAAACAGAGTAAACATGGTGTGTTTTTTCTCCAGGGGTAGGATAGCATAGGGATCATCCGGTCAATAAGGAGGTCACTGGATTTAGAGGGACTCTGGTCCATTTGGGCTTGTCAGTCAAACTGCGGGCGGAAAACAACACTGATGAGGGATGGCTTTCCTTTGATGCCTGGACCATGGAACCCCACTGATGATCAAGATGAATAGTTATTTGTAGAGCATCATCTGTCGGTGGACCGACTTGTGAAATAGTGAATGGTATTTTCCAGCTCAAGACTTATGTTGAATTATTCTTAAACTTCGATTCATCCCCCATTTGTGAGATTGGTAAGCTTTTAGAGGGTCATAGGGGACACAAAGTAACCATGATTTTGATAACTATTCACAGTGTGGTCAAAGCCAACCTCAATGTTCAACACAGAACAGCTTCTGTAGAGAGGGAGAGAGGATAAACGAGTGAGTGAACACCCAGTGAAAAAAGAGCTTAATATAACTTAATCTTTTGTGACCTTTTAACTGTTGCTGCAGTGGAACCTCTCTATAGGCCCCTCTCTTAGCTTGATCTATCTAAACTGGGGCAGAGGAAGCATTTATTTAGATTTATTCACACATTTAAAAGATGATGGTCAGTTGGTTGCTCCACTATCTGACAATTAGGTCAATCTTACCCCCCTCTAAAATGTTTTGTCAAAACAGTTGTAATAAATCAGTGAATCTGAGAAAAACGTCTTTGGACCATTTTATAGGATAAATGTTACAGGAATGCATAGTGGCAGACTGGACAAGTGTTGCTTTCCAGCAGTCTTAAGGCTACGTGGGCCAGAAAAATAAAGGGGTCTATTTTGGAGTCTAGTCTGTGGGGGGAGATATGTCAGCTGTTCAGCATTAGGATTTACCAGAGCTGGAAAAAAAGAAAGTGCCACAGGCAGCCTCCTTCAGGGACTGGGAGACAGCCCGCTAACATGGGCATGTTCTCTGTTTGCCAACCTTTTGTTGTTAATCTTGGGGGATTTGTCAGAGAAAAAGACAAGGATTGTACAAACTTTTTATGATGGACAGTTTTGTCTTGTTGAAAGGTAATCTCTTTCTTGTTGTACTGGAAGGGCAAGTGAGCTGAGACTCTTTTCTAGAATAGGCTAAACACAATTATGCACCAAGCCTAAGGTGAGCTTTTCAAGTTAGGTAGTCCCGCATTATATAAATATTTGGGTACATTATTTATTACTGTAAATGTGTATCCATTTGTTGAAACTTATCATGTAACTTGATGCTTAATTAAAAGTTTTTTTTGACATTGTACACTTTTAGTTTAGTATATAGGTTGCCCAAACTTGGGGCTACTAATTATTAGGGTTCCATCGATCTGCAAAGACCAGTCTTAATGCAATATCCTAGTAGTTGTAGTAATAATTCATACATTTCAATAAGTCAAGACGGCAGAGAAGTTGATTTTAGAGGGGGAGCTGTAAGTCATTTTGGAATTGTTGATTTGGCTGTGGGGGAGTTTAAAGTTGGTACTTGATTGTGAATTTGTATTCACAGGCAAAACCACTTAACCACGTGACTAGGTTGATTCTCTTATTCAGTAAGGATTACAAAAAGGTAAAGTCTTGTGAAGTGTATGGTTTTAGTCTCAAGTTGGACCTCAAATTCCCTGGGAAGAAGTAGACCGCTAACGTGTCAAGAATAAGACAGAAGAGTGCATCTTTGCCAGCCATCCTGCCACACCATGGGAGACAAGTCTGGTGGAAAAGTAGCGGCTGCAAGTAAGTAAATGCATCTGACTGACTAACTGAATTACTGTCTATCTATCTATCTGTCTGTCTGTCTGTCTGTCTGTCTGTCTGTCTGTCTGTCTGTCTGTCTGTCTGTCTGTTTAGTCTGGTCTGACTGGTCAGCGTGTGGCTAAAACACCCTTCCCGTTTGTGCCAGTGAACCGGATCCAGGTGGTGAAGGGTTTGGAGGATCTGGAGGTGTGTGAGAGTGACAGCTGTGCGTTCGAAGTGACCCTCAGTCTGGCCTACATTGATGGCCTCTGGTCGAAGGACGGTGTCAGACTGAAGTCTAAGCCCACATGTCGTATCAGCGCCCATGGGAAGCGACACACCCTGGAGCTAACCCGGGTGATCATAGGAGACACTGGCTTGTTCTCCTTCCAGGCTGATGGAGTGCAAAGTTCAGGCAGACTTACAGTCACAGGTAGGCTGGCAGCATAACTGTTTACAGCTCAGTACAGCACAGGGAGAAATATAAAACTACTTTTTTCAATCCCAGTTGGATTGATCACTTGTAGGATTGAGCTGCTACTAACAGTTTGTCCTGTTTGTGCACATTGGATCATCTGCCAGCCAGAGACATCAAGATCGTGAAAGAGCTGGAGGATGCTAACGTGATGGAGCGTCAGAGCGTGTCCTTCCTGTGCAAGGTCAACTTTGAGGATGTGGACGGACGCTGGTACAGAGACAGCAGCCGGATCAGACCCAGCGACAACATCAAGATCAGACACGACGGTGAGGAATACCCGGTGTTGAACCACAATCGGTGACCTATCGAAAGCTGTGATCGAGGGTTGCTGTTCTAATTGCTTGCCAATGTTAGGGTTAGGGCTCAAACATTTGCTGAACAGTATGGCAAGCCATTAGAACAGTGGTCCCTGGTCACAGTTTTCAATGAGTTACCGATTTCGAACACGGGCAAAGTTTTTTTGAAAGTAGGCAGTACCAAGCCAGATTACAAAGTGATATGCTCACAAATACTCAGTTCAACAGTGACATGACACAATGTCCCAATTTGGGTTTGGTGTTCCACTCAATCCAGACGCTTGTACTAAAAGAGTTGTCTGTTTGAACAGGTAAAACTCACACCATAAGCTTCAAGTCTGTGAGACCAGAGCATGCTGGGGAGATACGCTTCACGGCGGACAGAGTCTCCTCTTACGCAACCCTCACAGTAAAAGGTGAACACAATCAACCAAATCCAGGCCTTTGAGATAAGGGTATTGTATTGGGGTTTAATTGTGCGTTATCGTTTGTGAAATGCTCCAATGCACGCTCCTGCCTCCACAGAGCTGCCAGTGCAGATAGTAAAACCTCTGAGGGTGAAGATTGCCATGTATCGTCACCGCGGGTTACTGGAGTGCCAGGTGTCCCGACCGAATGCTCAGGTGAAGTGGTTCAAGAACCAGAAACAGATCCAGCCCAGCAGGAAGTACCAGTTGATCGCCCAGGACGTGTACCGCCAGCTGACCATTGATGACGTGTGCTCGTCCGACGAGGACACCTACACATGTGATGCAGCAGATGACAAGACCTCCTGCCAGCTGCTGGTGGAGGGTGAGACTCAACCAAACACCACCTTCTGTTGCCTTGACCAACCCTGGAACAGGCCGTCATGCACAGCGTCAATTCCTTTACGTTAGAATGCAAACATACAACATGTTTTTGGAAAATTTCTTTTGTGTCTTTTTGGGGTGTTTTTCTTTATTTCCGTGCTCCCGTGTTATTGACGCAACGTCTTTGTGTTGGACACAGAGACGGCCATTAGCATCGTGCGCGGCTTGAGCTCTGTGGAGGTGATGGAGCCAGAGCCTGCCCTGTTCCAGGTAGAGACCAACCTGCGCTCGGGGAGGCCCCCCAGGTGGACCCTGAAGGAGAAGGTTCTAGAAAGCAGTTCCGCTGTGCAGATAGACAGACAGGGCACCCTCCACCGCCTCTGCCTCTCCTCCACTGACAGCTCCATGTCGGGTCCCGTTCAATTCACTGCCGGCAAGAGCCGCTCCACTGCACAGCTCACTGTAAAGGGTGAGACGTCCACAACCGTAGAAACGTTGGACCACAAGGTATCATCTCATATCCCCCATAAAATCAACCCTCTCCTTTCTCTGTCCAGAGCGCCCCCTACAGGTGCTACAGCCCATGGCGGACATGGAGGTGAAGGAGAACAGCTCGGTGACACTGAGCTGTGAGTTTGCCCCATCCCCCAGAGTGGTGCGCTGGTTCAAGGGGCGCACCGCCCTGAAGAACTGTGGGAAATACAGCATGAGGAGGGAGAGGAGCCGGGCAGAGCTGACCATCCAGGGGGCGAGTGCTGTGGACGGGGGTCAGTACCGCTGTCTGGCAGGAGGAGCCCAGAGCACAGCGACTGTCACTGTGGAAGGTGAGGTCCATACTCAAGTGAATGGAAAAATTATATTGCAATATTTAGTCATTTAGCAGACGCTCTTATCCAGAGCGACCTACAGTAAGTACAAGGACATTCCACCGAGGCAAGTAGGGTAAAGTGCCTTGCCCAAGGACACAACGTCATTTGCCACGGCCAGGAATCGATCTGGCAACCTTCAGATTACTAGTCCGATTCCCTAACCGCTTAGCCATCTGACTCCCAGTCTGTATCTTGTATTGTTTTGATCTGATGTGACTTCCAGTTTTGCTGTCATCAAATGTTGTTAATCATAATAAGTGTTGCACGCGTACACAAGTTCTATCGAAGGGATCATATTTGCTTCTCCAGACAGATGTACATTACACTCACCTACCTGCTTGTCCCATACACTGTTTGGCTGCAGTTCGAAGATTAAGGATCGTCAAGCACCTAGAGAGCATGGAGGTGGAGGAGGAGAACAGCGCCACATTTGCCTGTGAGCTCAACTATGTCGTGGCTGATATGCAGTGGCTTCTCAACAACAACCGCCTCTACTCAAGCCCCATCACCAGGATCCAGCACCTGGGCACCATGCACAGCCTGACAATCAAACATCTCTCCCCCCAGGAGAGCAGGGTCACCTTTAAGGCTGGCCCAGTCACGGAGACCGTCTCACTCAAGGTCAAAGGTCAGACCAGCTCTGTGGTCCGTGTGAGATACAATTGTCCTAGATGAAAATTACATTTCAAATGTCTTGTAAAATACAAACAAAAAAACCTCATCATAAAAACATCATGTGAAAATTTGAATAACAATTTGATATTTTCAAGTGGTGTAATTTGTGGTGTCTAATGTTGCATATTGTCTTCTGGTAAAATGAACGTGATCCTTGTTTCACTCCAGAACGCCCGTCGGTGTTCCTAAGATCTTTGGAGGATGCAGCAGGGGAGGAGCAAGGAAAGGTCTGCCTGCAATGCGAGGCTTCCAAGGAGAAGGTCTCTCCTGTGTGGAAGAAGGATGGTGTGCCACTGTCCACCAGTGCCAAACACGAGCTTCTCCACTTCTGCAAGTCCTTGACTCTAATCGTACACAGTCTGACCAAGGAAGATGCAGGCCAGTACAGCTGTGACCTGGGCACCAGCCAAACCAAGGCTAAGGTCACTGTTCACGGTTGGTATTACAAAACCAAAAACCTGGATGGACAACTGATTTGATGACCTGTTTTTTTAGTATTACCATGTAGCTTGGAAAGAGACTTTATAATTGTTTTGCTAGATTAATTAATTAATTGTTCTATTGGAAATATTTTGGGATTCTCATTGTGCTTATGAATATTCTTGGACAATATTGTTATGGGAACATTGTAGCCTCAATACAGGGCTTGTTACATTGTCAAATACACTTGAGTAAAAACATCCAGTACAACACAATGCACACTAAGAACTCCACATGCCCAGATGATCAATAAATGACTGTCCGGTCTGGTCCAACCCAGACCTTCACATCATCATTGTCCAGCGCATGAAGACTGCATCAGTCCTGGAAGGGGAGAGCTGCTCCTTCGAGTGCGTCCTCTCCCATGAGGTCAGCGACGAGCCGAGCTGGAGCGTCAACCGCCAGCCTGTGGTCAGCAACAGCCATCTCCAGCTGGACAGCAAGGGCCGGCGGTACAGGATGACCGTGAGGGACGCCAAGGTGTCGGACGCTGGGGACGTGGTGTTCACCATCAGAGAGCTCAGCTGCAGGACCATGCTGTTTGTCAGAGGTGAGGGTGTGTGTGCTTGATTAGACACGGCGGGCCACCCTGAACCATTGGATGACTCCCATATTTGTACATGATACTTAAACTTGCTGTTTGGTTCCTTTAGCAGACGCTTTGATCCAAAGATAGATCTTAGGCTTTCATAGAAAGTTTAATGCAAAATCTAGGATCTGAAGTTCATTGTTTTAACAGTATTTCAGTGGTCAGAGTCAACAGCCTGTATTTCCCAGGAGCAGAAGAAAACAATAATAATAATAAGACCTCAACTACGGCACAACTATAACATCTCAACTACAGTATAACAGTATAGTATTCTGTACCCTTACATACAGCAGAAACAAGATGGTTCATATAACTGTGTATCTGTGACTGTGTTTGTGTGTGTATGTTTGTGGTGTCTGTGTGTTTGTTTGTGTGTGTATGTCACTGTGAGTGGTGTCTTTGTGGGTATGTTTGTGTTTGTGGGTATGTGTGCGGTGTCTGTGTATGTGCATGTGTGCGTATGCAGAGAAGACTGTCCACGTGTTTCGAGACATGCTGAATGCCAGGGCCACCCCAGGGGAGGACGCAGAGCTGAGCTGTGAGATCACCAAACCCGAAGCCACCATCCGCTGGCTGAAGGACGGCCACCATATCCGAGCCAATGCCAGGTACGAGATCAGCGTGGAGGGGCACATGGTCAGGCTGGTCATCAGGAACACCACCATCCGAGACTCTGGGGAGTACTGCTGCGAGGCAGATGGCATCGCCACAAGGGCCAGACTGGAGGTCAGAGGTGAGACTGCCCTGCTTGGATGCTCTGCTCTACTTGGTACTTGGATGTCACTGTGTTAGCTGCTACTCATGGGGTCACAGCTAAATAGTACCTGATGATGATCACTGTTCATTGGAAGCTTATGTTCGTGATTGGGTCCATGGTACCTATTCCACAATATAAATAGTGTACTGGAATACACCAGTGTCTATTTGGATACTCTTTAATTCGACTGCCGTATCAGAGCTCCACTGGTTGAGTGTGTGACGGACTATCCCATTCCACCCCCCTTGCAGAGCTGCAGCACACATTTGCGCAGGAGCTGAAGGACACATTGGCAGAGCAGAAGGCCAAGGCAACCCTGGAGTGCGAGACCAGGCGTCCGGCCAAGCGCGTCACCTGGTTCAAGGGCATGTTGGAGCTGAGGGCGGGCAGGAAGTACACCATGAGGCAGAAGGGCGTGGTCCTATCGCTCACCATCAGTGGCCTGGAGAGAGGCGACACGGACGTGTACACGTGTGATGTCGGCACCATGCAGAGCCGGGCGCTGCTGACCGTGCACGGTGAAGAACCGCCACACTGCCTCTGTTGGCATGTTCCTGGAGGAACTGATCCCCCCCCAAATCAGCGACATGAATTGCTTGAAAAATTTTGAACACTACCATAGTTTAAATGATACAGAGCATCATTGAACACTACAGTGTTGAACACTAAAATGTAGAACACCACCATAGTTGAAATACTACAGAGCATCACTGAACACTTCAATGTTGAACACTAAAATGTTGAACAGTACCAATGTTTAAATGACATACAAAATAGATGAAGGGATCGAACTGATGACTTACGATGATGTTCGAAGACTTTTGCAATCCAAATCTGACCGCTGTAGTTAGACCCCGTTGTACAGTGACGCACAGCTGTCGTTTAACATCTACCACCTGTGTGCGCTTTGCTTCCCCAGGCCAGAAGGTGCTGATCCAGGAGGAGCTGGAGGACGTGGAGTGTCTGGAGGGGGACACGGCTGTGTTCAGGTGTCGTATCTGTCCCAGCGACTTCAGCGGCGTTAAGTGGTACCTAGACGAGACGCTGCTCTACACCAACCAGCTCAATGAAATCCAGGTGGGAGTGGGCGGCTACCACACGCTGGTTTTCAGACAGCTGGCCCGCAAAGACACAGGAACCATCTCCTTTGAAGCCGGGAGCAAGAGGTCTTATGCTTCACTGTTAGTTCGAGGTAACTCACTGCGACCTAGTCCCTCACTGCAAAAACTCGACATCTAACTACATGTGATATTCTTGATTTGAATTTTGAAATCATGATTTTTTACCTTAATAATTTTATTTTACTATTTTAATTTAACGTTTCTTCTCCATACTCCTGAAGAACGACGTCCCACCATCACCAAGGCGTTGGAGGACTGCGAGGCCATCGAGGGCGGCGGCTTGGTGCTGTGGTGTGTGACCTCCAAGCCTTGCCACATCCTTTGGTACAAAGATGGCTGCCTCATGTGGAACTCGTCCAAGTACTACGCCACCCGCTGCGGGACAGAGGCCCGGCTCAATATCCGGGAGGTCAGCAGGAATGACGCAGGGGTATACGAGTGCAGCGCAGGCTCCGTCCTTACCAAAGCTGTGGTCACGGTCAGAGGTACGCTGCAAAAACTCAACATCTAACTGAGTGTGATCATCTTGATTTTAGATTTTAAATGTACTGTAAACAATATGTTACTTAAATCAATCTAATCAAGTGAAATTCAATTACTGCGCTGGCTGAAAAGTATACTTGTTTTAAAAATAAGGCTCATGATGAATATTTATACACCTTGATTTGATGAGGTATTTTTTCAGTTTAGAACCAAGGGCTCTGGGGATGTGCTTTTTGTGGCTGAACTAGTCAGACTAGACATCCGTGTTCTTGTTATGGAGCTTTGTTTTGTGACTTTAGTCGAGCTTCTCAGTACGAACTGTAGTGTTCCTTTCACATTTCCTGAAATTGTGCCATCGGCTGAGGTGAGATGTTAGTGTTGTGCAAAAGTTGTTTGATGGCTCTCTCGTCTGACTGTTCCAGCCATACCAGCCGAGTTCACCCAGAGTCTCCAGACCATGGAGGCCAGGGAGGGGGAGAGTGTGACCTTGACCTGCGAGTACTCCCTCCCTGGGGTTCCGTACAGCTGGAAGAAGGGCCAGGAGACCCTCAGGGCTTCTGAGAAGTATGTGATGAAGCAGAGGAAGTCCATCATCTCTCTGATCATCACAGCCCTGAACACAGACGACTCAGGAGACTACAGCTGTTTGTGCAGAGAACACCGGACCACGGCCAGTCTCAAAGTGCACGGTATTGACTTAGTCCACCAAACGTTTGAAGGCTTCATGTATGCAGACAGGGAGACTTTTGGTTGATGTTCCATTATTTGCTGCTCATGGTGTGGTAGATATACTTGATGTTTGTATCGAGGGTAAAATAACTGACCACAACTGATTGCTATTATATTCAAATTGTGAGTATAGTATGTCAATTTACTGTAGTTGGAGGTTCAAATACAAACCAAAGCTTTCAAATTCAGTAACATTTGTTATATCTGAAACACAATTTCCCGTTTGTGTACAAGATTCAGTTATCATTAGTTAACATTATAAAAACATTATAAAAGTATTTTTGTATAGTTTGAGAGGAAAATGTTTCGCTGCGTTGTTCCACCCAACACCTAACGTTGCTTCTATTTACTTTGTAGCGATTCCCATAACTTTCAAACAGCAGCTGAAGAGCATGCAGGTGGAGGAGGGAAACAGTGTGACTCTACGCTGTGAGCTGTCCAAACCTGGGGTGCCCGTGAAGTGGATGAAAGGCGATGAACTGCTGAAGAACGGAGCCAAGTTTCAGATGAGGAAGAGAGACACCATACTGGAGCTCCTCATCTGGAAAACCGTACCTGAGGACAGCAGCGTCTACAGTTGTGTGTGTTCAGACCAGTCCACCTCCTCCACCGTCAATGTCACTGGTAAGACAATTTTTAATGGCCACAAAGAACAATGACTTATCAAGTCTAGCTGGGTTTTTCTGAAAAGCTCCTCTTAATTTGAAGTCTGGCCGGTCAAGAAATATCATCATATCTGACTTGCTATTTTCTCATATTCTTAGCCCTCCCCATCACCTTCATACATAAGTTAAGGAACATCCAGATAGAGGAGGGCAACACCGCTACTATGCGCTGTGAGCTCTCCAAACCCGGACATTCAGTGGAGTGGAGGAAGGGAGGGGAAGAGCTCCTTTCAAATGGAGAGAAGTACCACATCAGGCACAGAGAGCAGCTGGTCGAACTGAGGATTCTTGATGCCAAACCTGAGGACAGCGATATCTACACTTGCATTTGTGGCAACATCGAGACCACATCTACTCTCACTGTTAACGGTGAGTGTTGGATTTATTTTATTTAGTTAAATGTGAACATTGCTTTACTGTTCTTTTTCAATGATCAACAAGACCATTTGGATACATGTGTGATTTCATGAAATGTTGCCAATTGAAATCATACCATTGCTTCCCTAGTCAACAGGGCAGAAATGATTTAACCTCTGACAACCACTTTCGTAGCTCTTCCTGTGACCTTCAAACAAAAACTGAAGAACGTGCAGATCATCGAGGGGAACAACTTGACACTGCGCTGTGAGATCTCCAAGCCTGGCGTCCCTGTGGAGTGGAGGATGGGAGAAGATCGCCTGGAAAATGGAGACAAGTACCACATGAAGCAGAGAGATGCTACTGTAGAGATGATGATCAACGAGGTCGTACCTGATGATAGTGGAGTCTACATCTGTGTTTGCCGAGACCACAAGACCAAGGCTACAGTCAAAGTCATCGGTTAGAAGGAGTTTTCTGTTCTTTGTTCTTTATGGCAAATAAGTGGCTGCTTATGCCTAATACAGTCAAATTCACCACACAATCGCTTAGTCTACGGTCCATTTCAAAATGTCCCCTATCTAATCTACTTTATGGAGTGTTTTGTATAGAAGCTATCTACAGTTTTCTCAGCTCTTCTCATTCTATCCACTGTAACAGTGTACCTACCCATCCTGCAACAGTTTTTATTTATGGGAGCCACAAAAATAGCTTAAATCATGGAGAAAATTCAGTTGCTAGATAGTGTCAACCTGCTTGTTAACTTTGCCTGGGCAACACTGTGCTACCTCTGTGGAACATTGGTGTTGCTATGAAAGTTTCCTTGAATATAGTACGTTTTATAACAGTTTTTAAGGTACATTTTGATTCAGCAAAAAAAGGCATTTTGGTTAGATAGACCAGGCCTTAACTCTTGAGGAATACAAAACTGTTGTACTCTTTGTTGCTAATTTAAGCGATCCTAACCCAATCTTTGATATCACCTGCAGCTTGTGAAGCCTCATTCAAGGTAGGTCTGAAGAACCAGGAAGCATCAGAAGGCCACAATGTGACCCTACACTGTGAGCTTTCCAAGCCTGGAGTCCTACTCCACTGGTGGAAGGGGGAGGAGGAGGTGTCTGAGGGTCTGTTTGGAGGAAGGTTCCTGGTGAAACAAGAGGGGAAGATAGCCGAGATGACTATACAGAACGTGCAACCAGAGGACGCAGGGAAATACAGTTGTGTAACTGGAGACCAGAAGACCACTGCTGAATTAAATGTGAAGGGTGAGTAAACCAATGGACCAAAGTATTTGAATGAAACATGAATATGCAAGCGATACATTTGGTATTTGACAAATGGTGCAGGTAGGTCGTTCTGACTAAACGAGCCTCGCTAATATCTTTTTATGGGTCACCAGGACTCCCTGTTACATTCAAGCGAGAGCTCCAGAAGCTTTCTGTTAAAGAAGGGGACAGTGGGGCCTTCAGCTGTGAGCTCTCCAGGCCCGAAGCCCCTGTGGACTGGAGGAGAGGAAAAGTCATCCTGAAGTCTGGAGACAAGTACGAGATGAAGCAGGAGGGACGCATCACCAGGCTGGTCATCCACAACGTAGAAGAGGGGGATGCTGGGAAATACACCTGTCAGACCAAAGACAGCCAATCAACAGCTGAGCTTATTGTCAGGGGTAAGAACTACAGCCAGAACTACAGTAAAAAAACTTTGGAGTATGTACTTGCAGGAAGGTGTTTCCTCATAAAGGGTGTAGATTCAAATACACGCTGGGTGGTCTCTCGTTCTGCGTTTATCCAAGAGAGGTCAGCACAAAACAAGTGTATCCCCCTGGGCAACTGTGAAACCGGCATGCATTTATTTATATTGATAAATAAATACAATGCGGAGATGATACATTGTCCTGGTAATTAACATACATTTAGATTTTGAATTTTTTGAACTCTGGGTAACATAAGGACAACCATGATAATTTGCATATTTATATTTTATTCCTTTCAAACAAATGTATCCCAGGCCTACCAGCCACTTTCAAACAGCAGCTGAGGAATCAAGAGGTTGAGGAGGGTGATAGCGTTATGTTGAACTGCGAGCTCTCTAAACCTGCCCCCTCGGTGGAGTGGAGGAGAGGAGAGGAGGTGCTGAGGAGTGGAGAGAAGTACCAGATGAGGAAGAAGGACCAGCTGCTGGAGCTGAAGATAACCAACGCCAACCTTGAGGACAGCGGACAGTACACCTGCGTTTGTGGCGAGCAAAGGACAACAGCTAGTGTCATCGTGAATGGTAGGCGGGTTACATTACCGCTATTGTCCGAACTCAACCTGGAGGTTATTTTATTGTGTATTGTGAAATGTTGAATTGAAATCTGGGGGATAGGAACAGAGTGGATAACATAACTGGTAACATTGTTTGAAATACAATCCATACAATACTGGTCTGTAATACATAATAATTATAAAAAAGAAATGTTCCTTGCGTGTTGTAGAGCCTCCCATCACCTTTATAGAGGAGCTGAAGAATGTGAAGGTGGAGGAGGGCAACGGCATAGCCCTGCGCTGTGAGCTGTCCAGGCCTGGAGCTCCTGTGGAGTGGAGGAGAGGCCTGGACCTGCTGGCAAACGGAGAGAGGTACCAGATGAAGCAGAAAGACGCCGCGCTAGAGCTGCTCATCCGGAGGAGCCTGCCCGACGACAGCGGCGTGTACACCTGCATGTGCGCAGGCGCCAAAACCATCGCCACCGTAGTTGTCACGGGTGAGAGGGCACTGTGGTTGACAAGGAGGAATCTTCCGTGGAGATGTGTGTTTTCGATGTTTGGAACACTCAGCTAGTGTTGCTTCACTCATATTTGATATTAATTGAGATTTGCGGCTGGACTCATAATGTGGACCATAGTAAAAACAATGGCAACACTTCATATTAAAGTTACATTAACTATATAGTAACACCATTGTAAGTACATTATAATGATACAGTCTTAAGTGTTGGTGGTATAGGTTATTATAAAAGTGTAAGAAGGCACAGTTTGAGAGAGGGGTGTAATGTGGATGTTGTGATGGGGCAGTTGAAGGTTATTCAACCAAAACAGAAGATTGAAGTTCAACTCTTTTATTGTCAGATGCACAGAACAACACAAGATCAGACTGGGCACTTCTTAGGACAAGACAACACAAAGCAACCTGGCATAACATGACATATAAGTACTCAGAACATAGATTACAGCTATGATAAGCTAAAATATAATACATTAAATATACAAAATAATATACAATACAGTATACTAAACCTCTAATCCACATAACACATAGTACTAACCTTATAACCTATGCTAACCAAAAGACAAGTAGGGTACAATTAGTGCAATATTGCTGATAGTGCAACCAGTAGCTGAAAGTGCAACCAGTGGCTGAAAGTGACAGTGTGTAAAGATCAATACCAATCATACCAAGTGTCACTTGTGTAATAACTTTTACCCCTAACCCATAATGAAGTGTAACTACATAGAAGTTTCTATCTAACTAGAATACATGTTGCAAATTTATCGACTGTCGCTAGATTTAGTGACTTTTCACCTTCCCTAGGGACTACAAATCGTATCTAGCAATAAACTTTAACTGCTTTGTGAATGACGTCACATCTGCCTTTCTTAGTATTCTAGCATTCCCAATTTATAGAAATAGGCTATGTTAGATCTGTAATTGTACTTCCATGTTGTCCAAACCGCTATGTCTACACAGAGGTACATCTACAAATCTAAAGGTTGACGCAATATATGATGTAATCACGTAATCTAGTGACTTTTTGCGAAATTTCAAAGAGCTAATAATATTTTTGGGGCAACACTGACTACAATGTTGTTACCATTGGTATTTCTGTGTAGTTACATGGTAGTAGTCAACCTGTCATCACTCTGTGACTGTGTGCATGTTACTGCCCCTCAGCCATCCCAGTGGCCTTCAAACAGAAGCTTAAGAGCCAGGAGGTGTTGGAGGAGGGCAGTGTTTCCCTGCGCTGTGAACTGTCCAAACCAGGGATCCCCGTGGCGTGGAGGAAGGGAGAAAAGATCCTCCAGGGCCAAGACAAGTACCTCATGAAGCAGGAGGGCAAAGTGGCTGAGATGCACATCAGCAAGGTCTGTCTACAGGATGCCGGGGAATACAGCTGTGTCGCAGGAGAAGTCAAGACCACGGCAGACATCAAAGTGAGAGGTACAAAATCCCATGCAAATGTGTGGATTGTTGATTCAGATTTGGAAGTCCTAGCATTCTTCTGGATTTTTTTCCTTAATAATCTTTAAAGTTTTTAGAAAATGGTTGAAAAGATGTCTGAATAACATAAGTTTAGTAAGCAAAGACAAGGCTTATGAGTGGATTCCATCTGCAATGTGCTTTGTCAGCTCTTCCCATCACCTTCGAGCGAGAGGTCCAAAACATGGAAGTCACAGAAGGGGACAGTGGGGCCTTCAGCTGTGAGCTCTCTAAGCCCGAAGCCCCTGTGGACTGGAGGAGAGGAAGAGTCATTCTGAAGTCTGGAGACAAGTACGAGATGAAGCAGGAGGGACGCATCACCAGGCTGGTCATCCACAACGTAGAAGAGGGGGATGCTGGGAAATACACCTGTCAGACCAAAGACAACCAATCGACAGCTGAGCTCACTGTCAGAGGTAAGATTCCTTAGTGTTGGTTCAGCCATTTTTTCTAGCTTCTTCCACCTTCAAATTCTATTCAAATAAAAAAAACTTTACTGTCCATCTCCATATGGGTTGAAAATTGTCTTCAGACAGAGGCTCAAACAAACAAAATAAAGATAAACAAAAATAATATAAGTAAAACCCACACAACTGTAGTGTAGGGCTGTATTTGGCAGCCCCTTTGTCACTGGTCACCCAGACACTCGTCTGGGACAGTCGTTGATTTGCATCACGACAGAGCGTGCTGTTTCTACTTGTAGAATATTTGTCAAAGTCGTTTGAATCCTATCGACGGTTATGCACGTATTGCGATGCACTAAGTATCCTAGTGCAGATTCAATCTTTAGTTTTTCAAACTTTCGGGTTTACAGCCCGTTTCCGCAAACCACTTTATGAGTGTATCAATATCAGCAGAACAAATTTCATGACCTTTTTCCGTTAAACGGATTAGTGTTTTTTGCACACTGAGGGCCCATAAGTTTAGGAAGGTGTCTTGTCCCCGTCTTACACTCATACTGTAATGTCCCTGAAAATCCATGTTCTTTGTCCTTAGATGGAATAAATGGAAAACAACAATACAAAACTTTCTATACGTATCCTGAGTATCCCTCAATCCTTTCCTGATAGGAATTGTGTACTAACCCCAGGAGAGACAACATAGAAAATACAATAATCCAATTCATTAATAAGAAACATCATAAGAAACAAAATCATATCAAACATGGCATTAAAAGCTGTTTAGAACTATATTTACAAGTTTACAAATATTTACAAATTTACAACTATAATTTCAGAGTCTTCCTCTGTCCACCTTCCCCTTCAACTGTTGAGATCACCTCTCCAGAGGTGTGTCATTAAGGTGTGATTGTCATTTTATCATTCATGCAAATCAACGACTGTCCCAGACGACTGTCTGGGTGACCAGTGACAAAGGGGCTGCCAAATAAAGCCCTACAGTAGTTTACCTTTTAAATTAAATGAATCGGAAAAAAAAGTATTATTGCTCTGTACTGCACTCATGATCATGATCACAAGATCATGACGGGATGAGTCAAGTCCTTCGTGTTGCTTTCCAGCTCCTCCAGTGACTTTCAAGGTGAAACTGAAAAACCAGGAGGTTGAGGAGGAGAACAGCGTGACCCTGCACTGTGAGCTCTCCAAACCTGGACTCGCCGTAGAGTGGAGGAGAGGGGACGAGCTGCTGAAGAATGGAGTCACGTACCAGATCAAGAAGAGAGACGCCACTGCGGAGCTGGTCATCAGGAAAGCGTCTGTCGGGGACAGCGGCGTCTACAGCTGTGTCTTCGCAGACATAAGAACCGCAGCGACAATCAAAATCACCGGTAGGAACATTTAATTAACATCTCAAGAAACATAATAGCGATTGTATTGGACGAGGTTGAAAGGAGGCTGCCAGCCCAAACACACCCCTCTAATCTAATTGTCTTCATCTATCTAAATGTCTTTGTAGATAATTTAGGGAAAACTTAAAACTTACGTATCCGTTATTAGGACAATGTGCCTGTACCTCAGTGTTGACGTTAACAGTGAACTGTCATGTCCCCAGCCATCCCCCTCACCTTCAAGATGGGGCTGAAGAACCAGGAGGCCCCAGAGGGGGGCAATGTGACTCTGTGCTGTGAGCTGTCCAAGGCGGGTGTACCCGTGCTGTGGTGGAGGGGCGAGGAGGAGATAAGCTCCGGGGGCAGGTACCAGATGATGCTAGAGGGGAAGGTGGCGGAGATGCACATAAGGAACATTCAGCCGGAGGACGTGGGCGAGTATAGCTGCATTTTTGGAGATCAGAAGACCACTGCTGAGGTCAACGTTAGAGGTCTGGACAGATTACTGACTCATGATAAAAAAGCATGGCATAACATATATTTAATTGTATCATCTTATCGCTTTCTTACCACGTTGACGTTTCCTTACGGGCGTTTGGTGTTTCTCCGAAAGCAATACATGCATGTTAAGGTTAATTTAAATCCAGGTCCGTCGTCATGACTCCTTCGAGGCGTGTGTAAGAAGCGTATGCCCCGGTTCTGTTTCAGCTGCTGCGTCCGTGTTCTTCGAGAAGGAGCTGGAGAGCCAGGAGGTGACGGAGGGAAAGTCCGTCTTGCTGTCCTGCGAGATCTCCAGTGCCAACGTCCCAGTCACCTGGAAGAGAGGCAGCAGGCCGGTCGAAGAGGGAGACAGGTTTACCGTGAGGAAGAAGGGCCGTGTGCACACGTTACAAATCACAAAGTTGCGCCTGGAGGATGCTGGGGAATATAGTTGCATCACCAGGGGGAAGAAGACGGTGGCCACTCTGATTGTGAGAGGTACGGAGCCAGCCCTACTGTCTCTGTCTCTCTTTCTCTCTCTCTGTCTCTCAGTGTCTCTATCTCTCTGTCTCTGTCTCGCTCTTTCTCTCTCAGTCTCTTTCTCAGTCTCTCTCTCAGTCTCTCTCACTCTTATCCTTTACTTGCTTCAGATTGTACGTACAACGGTTTCTTAATGGCAACGTCGTTTTTGTCCCGGGTCCCCAGAGCGTGTGCGAATTCTATCTGGGCTGAGTGACATGACGGTGACTGCCGGTGAGGACGCGGTGTTCACGTGCGAGCTGTCTGTCGCGGGCATGAATGAGGCGGCGTGGTGGCTCGGCTCCAGCCCGCTGCAGAAGAACGAGATGAACCAGATGATGTGTGAGGGTCACCTGCACACCCTAGTGCTGACCATGACCACCCCGGAGGAGACCGGCACGGTGGCCTTCGTGGTCGGGGAGGAGAGGACCTCTGCACGCCTGCTTGTGGTCCCCAAACCTATGGGTGAGGACAAGATGGAGGGGCGGGATGGAGGGTGAGGGCAGAGTGGAGGGTTGGTGTGAGGGCAGAGTGAAAGGGAGGTGGGGGAGGACAGGATGGAGGGCTGGTAGGTGAGGGCAAAGTGGAGGGGAAGTGGGTGAGGGCAGAGTGGAGGGGGAGGTAGGTTTAGGAAAAAGCAAGGCAAGTGCTGAATGTTGCACACACAATACGGATCACTGGAGTAGGCTTGTGTTTGAGTGGAAAGATATCATTTAAAATAAACGGTATTTTCCCCATTAGAATAGTTTTTATCCACAGTATCCTTTAAAATCCAGCGTTAAACAGTAGGACTGTACACATTTCGGCTTCACTAACATCAGCGTTTGACAATAGTCTTGATTGAGGAGAAACCGAAGGATGTCGACGCGACTGAGGGAGAAACGGCTGTGTTCTCCTGTATAACCTCTGACCTCACCACCCCGGTCACCTGGCGCTGCAACAACGTCCCACTCCTGATGGGAGACAAATACGAGACACAGAAGGAGGGCCAAAGAAACCTCCTGCTCATCCACCAGGTGGAGGTAGAAGACGCAGGGATATACTCCTGTGACACCGGAGACATGCAGAGTCGAGCCAGCCTCACTGTCACAGGTACAGATACATCTAGTCTATAATCAGGTTACTATTTGAACATATTATAGCTAACCATATTTTACCATACACAATACCGTTTAAATGAATTCCTTTGAAAGACAAAGGTTTTACTGAATTGCCAGTGAACAAGGTTGTTAAGTCTAAACATCCCCATAAGATAAAATATAATGAAACACATTGATATATAACATAATAACATCAATATAGTAAACATATATATAATTCAGTTTTTCACGACTGCTAAAACACATTTCACATAGCAATGAAGAAAATTTATTTTGGATTTTGAAACACTGGATTTTTGTGTTTTAACACCCATTGACGCTTTCCTGATGTATGACTATGTTTAGCCTGTGTTTTGCACCTCTCTTTTGCCAACCGTCTCTGGAGGGGGGGACCCCTCACTGAATTCCTCCCAAGGTTTCTTAAATTTGTTCTCCTCTAGTTAGTTTTTCTGGGAGTTTTTCCCTGTCTTCCTTGAGGGTTGAGGTTGGCTGAGGGGCAGTTCTATCAGTGTATGTTAAGGCCTCTGTGACATTGCTGGTAAAAAGGGATATACAAATACTGTGCATTTGATTTGGTTTGAAAATATTACAGTAACCATCACAACTTAGTACTGTCAACAAAGAACAAAGAAAAACAGGGTAAAAACCCTCTGGTGTGCTGGATCCAGCCTTGAAAACACTCCACACCTATGTCACCACAGGCCAATTCCATTGACTGTAGGAGATTTACCCTGGTATATGGGTTTCGGTCATAGACCTTTCACCGCCACACAGAAAAAACTCTTCAATTGGGTTGAGAAAATGGCTGTATGGTGGAAAGTAAACATTTACAGTAAAAAATGCTGGTTGATGTTGAACTATTCTTGTATATCATCACCACGGTAAAAGCTGACATTGTCCCAAACCACCATAATAAACAAGTCTGAACAATTTGGAGTCATTGTGTTTTACAGATGACAACTGGGTTGTAGTTGTGTTTACCATTTTACAGAACAAGTGCATCACAGTGCAAAATGTGTTTGTAACACTTTATAATAACTACACCCAATTCATCAATTATTAAGCATTTATTACCTATTAGTTAACGGTTTGTTCACCATTAGTTATTTATTGTTCATACAAAATGTATCATTAGTAAAGCATTTTTTCACACAGTTAGGGTTAGGGTTTAGGATTTGGATTAGGATTAGGTTTAGGGTTTAGGGTTAGGGTTATGCTTTACTAATGACACATTTTGTATGAACAATAAATAACTAATGGTGAACAAACTGTTAACTAATAGGTAACGAAGGCTTGATAAATTATGAATTGTGTGTAGTTATTATAAAGTGTTACCAATGTGTTTACTGAATGAGAATGTGTTTAGAGTTTTGCCAAAAGAGTGTCTGATTTGACAGATTTAGTTTAGTTTAGTTCACCCGACATTTGATTTAGAGAATGTGGTTTAGTGTTTTAGCAATTGTGAAAAACTGTAATAATAAATAAATAATGTATATATTTTATATATAATATAAAAAACAATAAATAAACTTACTATCAATTGTTACCCCAACATACTGTAATCTATCAACATGATCGTTGTCAAATAAAGACGTCTTCATCCTCTCAATCTCTATCACGCAGAGCTGCCTCCCTGCTTCCAGGAGCAGCTACAGAGTGTCGAGGCTGAGGAGAGGGGGACAGCCTTCCTGTACTGTGAGTTGTCCAAAACAGGGATCCCAGTACAGTGGAGGAAGGGCAGACTACCTCTGAAGGCCAGCAGGAAGTATGAGATGAAGCAGGATGGAGGAGTGTTCCAGCTCCACATCCACTATCTTACCATGGACGACAGTGGCAGCTACACCTGTCTGGCAGGGGGGGTGGAGACCACGGCCTCCGTGGAAGTCAAGGGTGTGTTTGTGTATTTTTAAATGTGTGTGTGTCTGTAGAGTACTGTAGCTAAAACCATGTCCTACCATCTTTATAGATTTCTAGAAAAGACCATCTGAACTTCTATTTAATACAAATAAAATAAAATGTGGGGGGGGGGGGGGGGGCATAGGAAGTTTATTTATCAACCAAATGTAGCCTACTATTGATACTTAGAATGATCTTCACTTGCCTCCTTTTCTGTAGAAGAGATGGCAGGACAACACGTTATGTTAATGTTACATTAACTTTCATGTAACTACATAGCAATATCTATAGTACCAACACTATGGTTACAAAAAACTGATGAGTAGGTCTTCATTACGATTTAGTGGTACAAGTTATTATAAAAGTTAATCTTGGAATGGGGAAGGTTGGTCTTTCCAGGGCTATGTGGATGTTAACATTGACCTTGTTTTGGTATCACAACCTTAACTGTGCCTTTACAACATCTACTCACCCCTCACACCCACCCCCCATACTGTGCATTTTTACACTTTTGTATTACGTAACCTAAACGAATTCACACCATTGATTTAAACTTAAATTCCTATATCCCTACAATGTTTTAATAATAGATATTGCTATGTAGCTATGTGAAAGTTAATGTAAACGTAATGTAATGTGTTGATGACTATAGTTCACTTATTTACACTTTTATTGAGCAATTACTACACATATTCAACCAAATATTTGTCTAGGTATAATGATGTTGTGTCCCCTCCTCCTCCCCAGAGCTGCCTCCCTGCTTCCAGGAGCAGCTGCAGAGTGTTGAGGCTGAGGAAGGGGGCACAGCCTTCCTGCACTGTAAGCTGTCCAAGCCGGGGATCCCAGTGCAGTGGAGGAAGGGCAGACTACCTCTGAAGGCCAGCAGGAAGTATGAGATGAAGCAGGATGGAGGAGTGTTCCAGCTCCACATCCACCATCTCACCATGGACGACAGTGGCAACTACAACTGTCTTGCAGGGGGGATGGAGACCACGGCCTCTGTGGAAGTCAAGGGTGTGTGTTTGTGTGTATTCATGTGTGTGTGTCTTCTGTATAGTACTGTAGCTAAAACAATGCCCTTCCATTTTTTTTAATAGTTTTCTAGAAAAGACCACCTGAACTTGTAGATAATTGAATACTCTGGGGGGGGGGGGGGGGGGGGGGGGGGGCATTGAAAGTTTATTAATCAACCATATTCACTTCCCTTCCTTTCTATATAAAGAAGACTACAGGGCAACTCTTTACTTGAAGTTACATTAACTTCCAAATAACTTCATAGCAATATCTATTGTGACAGCATTATAAGTACATAGGAACTGCGAAGTAGGTACACCTCATTATAGTTGAGTGGTATTAGTTATTTCCCAAGTGAAACTTGGTATTTGAAAGGTCGTTCTTTTCCAGGGTAAATGTTGACTTTGATCTTGTCACCTTTAATTGCCCCTTTACAACATCCACGTATCCCTTACACCCCTCCCCCATACCGTGCCTTCTTACATTTGAGTAGAAATCTATATTGCTAACACTTAACACCACTCATTTACATTGCAAATCCCATATAACTACTTTGTTTTCACTATAAGTATTGCTATTTAGCTATGTGGTAGTTAATGTAAGCTAAATGTAAAGTGTAGCCGACTACACTTAAAAACCATTGACACTTTTATTGAGCAAAAACAATTCATATTCAACCAAACATTTTCTGATGTTTAATGATGTTGTGTCCCCTCCTCCTCCCCAGAGCTGCCTCCCTGCTTCCAGGAGCAGCTACAGAGTGTCAAGGCTGAGGAAGGGGGCACAGCCTTCCTGAACTGTAAGCTGTCCAAACCGGGGATCCCAGTGCAGTGGAGGAAGGGCAGACTACCTCTGAAGGCCAGCAGGAAGTATGAGATAAAGCAGGATGGAGGAGTGTTCCAGCTCCACATCCACCATCTCACCATGGACGACAGTGACAGCTACACCTGTCTGGCAGGAGGGGTGGAGACCACGGCCTCCGTGGACGTCAAGGGTGTGTTTGTGTGTGTTTGAATGTGTGTGTGTCTGTATAGTACTGTAGCTAAAACCATGCCCTTCCATTTTTATAGTTTTCTAGAAAAGACCACCTGAACTTGTATGTTATTAAATATTCTTGGGGGGGGGCATTGAAAGTTTTTTTATCAACCAAATGCACTTTTGATACTTAAAATGATCTTCACTCCCCTCCCTTTCTGTAGATAAGATGACAGGACAACATGTTATGTTAATGTTACATTAACTTTCATGTAACTACGTAGCAATGTCTATAGTACCAACATTATGGTTACAAAAAACTGATAAGTAGGTCTTCATTACGATTTAGTGGTACAAGTTATTACAAAAGTGAATCTTGGAATGGGGAAGGTTGATCTTTCCAGGGCTATGTAGATGTTAACATTGATCTTGTTTTGGTATCACAACCTTAACTGTGCCTTTACAACATCTACTCACCCCTCACACCCACCCCCCATACTGTGCATTTTTACACTTTTGTATTACGTAACCTAAACGAATTCACACCATTGATTTAAACTTAAATTCCTATATCCCTACAATGTTTTAATAATAGATATTGCTATGTAGCTATGTGAAAGTTAATGTAAACGTAATGTAATGTGTTGATGACTATAGTTCACTTATTTACACTTTTATTGAGCAATTACTACACATATTCAACCAAATATTTTTCTGTGTTTAATGATGTTGTGTCCCCTCCTCCTCCCCAGAGCTGCCTCCCTGCTTCCAGGAGCAGCTGCAGAGTGTTGAGGCTGAGGAAGGGGGCACAGCCTTCCTGCACTGTAAGCTGTCCAAGCCGGGGATCCCAGTGCAGTGGAGGAAGGGCAGACTACCTCTGAAGGCCAGCAGGAAGTATGAGATGACGCAGGATGGAGGAGTGTTCCAGCTCCACATCCACCATCTCACCATGGACGACAGTGGCAACTACAACTGTCTTGCAGAGGGGATGGAGACCACGGCCTCTGTGGAAGTCAAGGGTGTGTGTTTGTGTGTATTCATGTGTGTGTGTCTTCTGTATAGTACTGTAGCTAAAACCATGCCCTTCCATTTTTTTAAATAGTTTTCTAGAAAAGACCACCTGAACTTGTAGATAATTGAATACTCTGGGGGGGGGGGGGGCATTGAAAGTTTATAGTTTATTAATCAACCATATTCACTTCCCTCCCTTTCTATATAAAGAAGACTACAGGGCAACTCTTTACTTGAAGTTACATTAACTTCCAAATAACTTCATAGCAATATCTAATGTGACAGCATTATAAGTACATAGGAACTGCGAAGTAGGTACACCTCATTATAGTTGAGTGGTATTAGTTATTTCGCAAGTGAAACTTGGTATGTGAAAGGTCGGTCTTTTCCAGGGTAAGTGTTGACTTTGATCTTGTCACCTTTAACTGCCCCTTTACAACATCCACTTATCCCTTACACCCCTCCCCCATACCGTGCCTTCTTACATTTGAGTAAAAATCTATATTGCTAACACTTAACACCACTCATTTACATAGCAAATCCCACATAACTACTTTGTTTTCACTACAGGTATTGCTATTTAGCTATGTGGTAGTTAATGTAAGCGAAATGTAAAGTGTAGCCGACTACACTTAAAAACCATTGACACTTTTATTGAGCAAAAACAATTAATATTCAACCAAACATTTTCTGATGTTTAATGATGTTGTGTCCCCTCCTCCTCCCCAGAGCTGCCTCCCTGCTTCCAGGAGCAGCTGCAGAGTGTCGAGGCTGAGGAAGGGGGCACAGCCTTCCTGCACTGTAAGCTGTCCAAACCGGGGATCCCAGTGCAGTGGAGGAAGGGCAGACTACCTCTGAAGGCCAGCAGGAAGTATGAGATGAAGCAGGATGGAGGAGTGTTCCAGCTCCACATCCACCATCTTACCATGGACGACAGTGACAGCTACACCTGTCTGGCAGGAGGGGTGGAGACCACGGCCTCCGTGGAAGTCAAGGGTGTGTTTGTGTATGTTTGAATGTGTGTGTGTCTGTATAGTACTGTAGCTAAAACCATGCCCTTCCATTTTTAAAGTTTTCTAGAAAAGACCACCTGAACTTGTATATTATTAAATATTTTTGGGGGGGCAGTGAAAGTTTTTTTATCAACCAAATGTACTTTTGATACTTAAATGATCTTCACTCCCCTCCCTTTCTGTAGAAAAAATGACAGGACAACATGTTATGTTAATGTTACATTAACTTTCATGTAACTACATAGCAATACCTATAGTACTAACATTATGGTTGCAAAATAACTGCTTAGTAGGTCTTCATTACGATTTAGCGGTACAAGTTATTGCAAAAGTGAATTTTGGTATGGGGGGAGGTTTGTTTTTTCAGGGCAATGTGGATGTTAACATTGATCTTGTTTTCGTATCACAACCTTAACTGTGCCTTTACAAAATCTACTCACCCCTCACACCCACCCCCCATACTGTGCATTTTTACACATTCGTATTAACCTACACTAATTCACACCATTTATTTTCACTTTAATTCCTATATCCCTACAATGTTTTTACAATAGATATTGCTATGTAGCTATGTGATAGTTACGTAATGCAAACATAATGTAAAATGTTGCCGACTACATGATTGACACTTTCATTGAGCAATAACTACACATATTCAACCAAATATTTTTCTATGTATAATGACGTTCTGTCCCCTCCTCCTCCCCAGAGCTGCCTCCCTGGTTCCAGGAGCAGCTACAGAGTATCGAGGCTGAGGAAAGGGGCACAGCCTTCCTACACTGTAAGCTGTCCAAACCGGGGATCCCAGTGCAGTGGAGGAAGGGTAGACTGCCTCTGAAGGCCAGCAGGAAGTATGAGATGGCGCAGGATGGGGGAGAGTTCCAGCTCCACATCCACCATCTCACCATGGACGACAGTGGCAGCTACACCTGTCTGGCAGGGGGGGTGGAGACCACGGCCTCCGTGGAAGTCAAAGGTGTGTGTTTGTGTCTGTTTGTGTGTATGTGTCTGTATAGTACTGTAGCTAAAACCATGCCCTTACATTTTTATAGTTTTCTTGAAAAGAGTTCCTGAACTTTTTTAAGAAAAAATAACACATCATCTGTTTTGGGGATAATGAAAGTTTATTAATAAACCCTTGTCAATCAACTATTTCAGTAGACTGGTTTTAAAGTTTGCCATATACCTAAGCAAGCCATTGATGTGTCTTCCTGTTTTTCTCAGCATTGCATGTGCCAGAGAAGCCAGAGCCGACCCAGACAGTGTCACCTGTGGAAGCAAAGCTCCCCCCTCACACAGTTGACCAGAAGAGAGACCTACCCCCTGTAGCTGAGCCTAAGAAACGAGCCACAATGACCAGGGCAGCCACTGTAGACTCAGAGGAAGACTTGAAGCCTAACCCAGAGCGTGTGAACGAACCAGCCACGGAGAAAGAAATGGAAATTGACCAAAAGGTGAAGCGGCCCACAAAATCGTCGGAGCCAGATATTGAAGTGGACTTGAAGGTGAAATCGGCAAAGTATGCCGGCCGAGAGACAGAAGCAGGTCGAAAAGTGAATCTGTCAGCCATGTCAAGAAAAAAAGAGAGTGATATAGACCAAGAGGAAAAAACCCCTGTGACATCTGTGCAGCAACAGCCACTGCAGGATGAAACAAAGGATGCTGAAGAGGGCCAAAAGGAAAATTTGACATTGATACCCCCTGTAAGGACTAAACGGAAGTCTTCTGTCGACAGTGGGTCAAACCAGCTATCACCAACTGTGGTAGATACTTCTGAAGAAAACCAAAGAGAAAAACAGCTATTGAAACCACCTGCAAGGACCAAACGGAGGGGATCTGAAGCTAAAGAACCAGTGCTTTCTAACATGGAAAGTGGAGAGACGCAGCCATTTAAGGACAGGATGAAGAAGATAGAGAAGGATAAGAAAGAAAAACAGGCACTACAAACTGCCATCGATAACACAGCAGTAGACCAGAAAGATGATTTTCCATTAAAACCCCCAACGCCAACTAAACAAACAGGATCTGAAGTGAAAAAAACGTCTCTGTCCAAAAGGGAGGAGAGCCAGCCATGGAAGCCTACGATGAAAGAGTCTGAATCGGATCAGAAACAGCCCGCGAAACAGCCAGCAGAGTCAATATGGAAGGATCCTGTCATCAGGGAGAAGGAGGAACTGCCAGTCAGCTCCACAAAAGCAGAAAAGGAGCAACCTAAAATGGAGGAGGACACTCCCCATCTCTCTGTCTCAGGGGGAGAGCCCTCCTCTGAATTATCCACTAAGTTAGTTGGGAACAAGAGCAGAAGCCAACAAGTATCTCAAATTGCTGAAATGTTGTCTCTCTCCAACCTTGCACCCTGCAAGGAGCACCAGGAGATCCAACAAGCTGCGGAGCACACCCAAGACATGGACATTAGTGTGGAGGACGAGCCTGAGATGCTGGAGGCTGCTATTAAGATTCAAGCTGCTTTTAAAGGCTACAAGACGCGCAAAGACATGCAACCCACATTCAAGGAGGCGTTCAAAAACCAGACTGCAGAAGCTAAAGGTACCATTAACCTAAAGTGTATTGTAGAAGGTAAGCCCACATCGGTACATTGGCTGAAGGATGGCCAGAAAATAAAAAACAGCAAATGGCATACCATTAGCATGTCGGAAGATGGAGTTTGCTCATTGGTGATCTCAAACCTCACAGCCCAAGACACCGGTGTGTATACATGTGAGTTGGTCAACAAGTTTGGTGTAACTTCATATAACGGGAATGTGATGGTCGGGAAGGTTCAGCATCCTGTTCCGACCACCCAGCCTCTGCATCCACCTCTGGCTGCCATCACTGCACTGAAGCCTACCCAGTTCCTGCCCCAGGCCCAGCCTCAGCCCCAACCCAAACCTCAACTTCAACCTCAACCTCAAACCCAGCCCCAGCCCCAGCCTCAGCCTCTTCCCCAACTCCATGTGTCAACCTCGGGGAACAAGACCATGGGTTCTGTGGAGAGTGAGGGCCTCTCACTGTGGCAGGCCTATAGCCTGACTGAGGAGGACGCCAGCATGAGCCTGCAGGAGAGAAGAAGGGCTTCTCTCATTGCCATCAGCTCCAGTAAGTGAGAAATAATTCAATATATACTGTTGATACAAGTATAATGATGGGTTATTGCTTTGGACATCTTGCTGTGTGTGTTGCACCTGTAGCAAAAATGTCTGTTTTTCTTAATCAATCTTGTCTCCGCTCTCCAGTGTCCAGTCCCTCTGACTACGATACTGCTCCAGATGTTGTTGAGCCAGTTGACACCAGTCCCAAAGTTAGTCTAACTCGGTGAGACAGCATAACATTATACATACCCTCAGACAGCGTCTTCTCTTTTATAATTTCTTCTTATTGAAACTGACGCAAAATCTCATGCAAAAACATTTCACCACAGGGAAGTTATGAAGAAAGAGGATAAAGAGGATAAGCAACTTAGTTCTCCACCTCAACCTCCGAAAAGGCATTTAAAAGTCAAAGGTCAGTCATTCTCTGTCACCATAAGGCCATGCTGTGAATCTGGGATGACAAAAAAAAACATGGAACCCATGGAGAATACACTTTCTCACTACAGTTGCCCTCTATAGTGCCACAAACCATGTATAAACCCTAACTTATCGTTCATCTTTATCTGACTGTGCTTTAGGTGCTCTGGACGCCAGATTGAAGACTCCGTCCCCCAAACACCTCCGTGCCCACACCCCCACAGCCCTCACCTGCTCTGGGTCCGAGTCAGATGGAGATGAGGATCGAGCAGAGGTAAAGTAGAGCATATAGCAGCAACAACACTTTAACTATTTTTTCCCAGCAGAATTTTCCAGACTTTCAGTTCATACTGTGCTGTATGTGGGTGGATACAGTACAGTAAAAAAAAGAAAACTATTTATTTCTGTAGATGTTTGATATCTACGTGGCTCGAGCCAACTGCAGCCCAGTCGGAGGCAGTAAGGAGAGCGTGGTGCTGAAGGAAGGCCAGTACGTGGAGGTTCTGGACTCAGTCCATCCTGACAGGTGGCTGGTGCGGACAAAGCCCACCAAGAATACTCCCTCGCGTCAGGAATGGATCTCCCCCGCATACCTGGAGAAGAAAATGAAGGTATTCTGTAACCAGGTTGTGCGTATGCATTTAAAATGGGGTGACTTAGAAAGACACAGGGTGCTGATGTGTGGCTTTGTGTTGTGTAACGTATGAACTTTGTTTAGGAGATGTTCCCACCACTAAGGCCTCCTGTTCAGGATCTGGATGGAACTGGTTATTCTGGAGAGGTATACAGGAAGACAGTCAGGTGGGTCTTTCAGTAGTCTCCTGTCAATGATGCCGAATTGGATCCTTATTTCAAAAATTGTTATGATAAAAAACACATTTGTTTGCGTTTATTCCACACAAGTTTCTCTTTGCCCTCAGCCAATTGATTCAAGGTCTCATTGATGGAGAGAAGGAGTTTGTAAAGGAGATGAAGGAGTTCATGTCTCATCACCTACACAACCTAGAGACCGGCTCTCAAGTCCCCCTCGATGTTCTCAAACAAAAAGACGTTGTGTTCCGCAACATTAAAGACATTGTTACTCTGCATGACAGGTAAGAGACACAGGAGTCATTACTGTGTTACCAGCTATGGCAGCCCATTCAAAAACAAATTACACTATCAAGACTCTGGCCACTTAAAATGGTAATGTCAATTTTACCTGAATGTATTGTCAGTTGAAACTTACTGTAGAAACAATTGTTCTCTTTGTCTGACCCGGTACTCCAGATGTCTGTTACCCAGTCTGGGTGAGTGCTTCACAGATGATGATGTGGCCATGCACCTGATCAAGCACGCTGAGCAATTTGAGAAGTACCTCCAGTACATGGCTGGCCAGACACAAGCTGAGGCCTGTGTTACCGACAAACCTTTCCAGCAATACTTAAAGGTAAATAAACATTTCCTAGAACTAAGTTAAGCTTCAGTGAACCTGAAGCTGTAGCGCAAATTGGCACAGGAATAATCTTTCAATAATGAGTTGCATTCATCATTTTTGATCAGCAAAACACGGTGGGGATGGAGGATGTTGTCACATTCCTACAAAGACCAGTGGAGAGGATTCAGACCTATCATGCCTTACTCAAGGTCAGTTTACACCTAAACACAGATACTCATGACAACACAAATCCAGTATGTCCTGTATCAGGCTTTCTGATTGGACACGTGATCCCACCTGATTCCATTTCTCAGTGAAGTACACAGCTTTACTGTAGACGATCAGATGACTATAGACTGATCTTAGTTATTGTTTGTTATTTACTGGGATCTATATTGTTTAAGGTGATATTGGAGCAAATATTGGAGCAAAGCTTACCTTAATACTCAGAATAGAGGAGAAAATCTCAAAGTCAAAAAGGTCTGTGGTACAATATTCTATTTTGCTTTGTTAACATTATCTATGCTAATAAGCCTAATCCTCACCTTTCAAAATCACAGTCCAACTGGCTTATTTGTCACATGCACTAAATAGCATAGCATCATCAGGACAGTGATATTCTTGTGACCGGCCAAGCAACATCGCGCAGTAGTAGCATCAAATACAAAATATTTACATAGCAGACAGCATACAAAAAAATACAAAGGGTTAGGGTTAAATAACTAGGGATCAATTAAATACTTGTGAAGGCAAATAAGTTTTTATGGGACAGTGCTTCTCTGACAAATGGGGGCTGATTATCTGGATACCTGTGGACAGGAGTTGATCAAGAACAAGGCTAAGACTGGAAAGAGCTGTGGTCTGCTGGAGGATGCCTTCTCCATGGTGTCCTGTCTGCCCTGGAGGTCTAACAACGTGCACCAGGTCTCCCTCATAGAGAGCTACCCTGCTCCTCTCTCTGCCCTGGGAGAGCCCCTCCGACAGGTAACACACCAACTGCAAACGGCACATAATATGTTTCTGTCCTCTACTGGCCTACTGTATATAACCCTACTATGCAGTAGTATATAATAACCCTACTATCCTCTACTGGTCCACTGTACATAACCCTACTCTCTTCTATTTGCCTACTGTATATAACCTTACCATATGCAGTACTATATAACCCTAGCATCCTCTACTGGCCTACTGTATATAACCTTACTCTATGCAGTATTATATAACCCTACCATCCTCTACTGACCTACTGTATATAACCTTACTATATGCAGTAGTATATAATCCTACCATCCTCTACTGGCCTACTGTATATAACTTAACTGTATGAAGTGGAATAGACCTGCAATTTAGAGTAGACAGTGAATTTGAGATACTACATTCACTACCACACACTACAGCAGGGCTCTCAAGTTTTATCAAAAATTTGGCGTGAGATTACCATACATGTCAACGTTTGGGTACAAAAGTCCTGGGGGGTATTCCAGAAAGAAACATACTTGGGTAAGTTAACTCTCCAGCTGGCACACAATGTTGCAGAAACTTACTGGCAATGTTGCTACAACGTTGGATGTCAGCTGGGGAGTTAACTTACCCGGGTATGTCACATAACCTTCTTTCTGGAATACCCCCCTGGAGAGGGAGGGATGGCATTTAACTCGGTATAACTCGAGACAGCTCTCAACTTGGCCTGCCATTAATTGTATATGGCGGGACAAGTTATCCCTGACTTCTCAGCGTGAGAAATACAAGGTGTTGCGTGAGAGCGTAAGAAATGCTTGAGTCTCACGCCGTGCCCTGCTACAGTCCCTGATTTTAATGGGATTTGTTGTTGATTTGAAGTGATTACATATTGTTTTGCTAGGGTGCATTCACCGTGTGGGAGGAGTCGCCGGATGTTAAAACACCCTCCAGGGGGCACCAGAGACAAGTGTTCCTCTTCAAGGACTGTGTCATCTTGTGTAAGCCAAGGAGGGACGCCAGTATGAACACTGACACCTATGCCTTTAAGAACAAGATGAAGGTAAATAAGGAACGTGGAGTAAATGGGAGTTCTCAGGCTGATGAAAACCTAATTACAAAAATAAATATTAATTATTAAGGGGTCAAACTTTTTTACTAATTGTTTTACTTAGTCTCTCTCTTCCTGCACTCTATCTGTGCCCCTAGCTGAATGATGTGGAAGTGAAGGAGATGGTGGAGCAAGATGAGAGGTCATGGGGCTTGTGGCACGAGCACAGAGGCTCAGTCAGAAAGTACACGCTGCAGGGCCGCTCGGCCCCGCTCAAGCTCTCCTGGCTCAAAGACTTCCGAGAGCTGCAGCTACGCTCCAGACAGCCCTCCTGCAGTGAGTGTGTTCGGTCACCTGATGCACAATTGAAAAATGGAGAAGGTTTACAGCTTCTCCACTGTGTCCCCCGAACAACGTCTTCCTTGTTGTGTGCAATGTTCCCTGTCTTGTCCTTTCTCTATCTTTCTCTCCCTCTGACTCCATCTCCCTCTCTCTCTGTTTCTCTCTGTCTCTCTCTCCCTCCCTCTGACTCCATCTCTCTCTCTCTCTCTCTCTCTCTCTCTCTCTCTCTCTCTCTCTCTCTCTCTCTGGCTACAGTGTGTTTAACATTTTACTTTGTGTGAATAGGTCCACCTGAGTTTGAAGTGCATCTGTTTGACCTTACTGCAAAACTCAGTCAAACTATAAAACTGACCTGCAAGGTTAATGGGAATCCCAAACCAGTGGTCAGCTGGTTGAAAGGTAAAAGGAGCTTTGAATATTGCATTCTCTTACAGTAACGTCCTTTTGATTTCCAGATACACACCGTAGCAAAAAATAACTGGCATGTCTTTTGGTACAGCTGAAAACACAATGCTCAGATAATAACTAGAATAAAGGATGCAACCCTGCTTGGTTCCTCAGACGGTGTGGCTCTGGAGGATGATTCACATCACATCCTCAGCGCTGACCAAGGCGGCTCCTGCTGTCTCATCCTGGATGGCGTGATCCTAGACGACTCAGGCCAGTACGTCTGCTCTGCCTCCAGTTCCCTGGGCCGTGCCAGCACGCTGGCCACAGTCATGGTGGAGGGTGAGTGTGTTGCTAGACACAGGAACACAGAACCAAGATGGTCCACACCACTCTTCCATTATACACGACATGCTTTCACACAGCCCGCTTTCCGGTCCTGTGTAAAAGGTACAGACACAGAATGGGAGGTTTTTTTTTGTTGTCCCGGCAATAAGCAATGGGAAAACCGGCATGGCGGGACTACACACACTGGCAACAACATCGCACCTCTGATTCCGGAATGCCAGTATGCTTAAATGCTATTCTTAAAGCACAAACAGGGCAGAATTATTCTGGCTTTGTTTGGTTTGTGTAAACAAGCAAAGCTGACATAATGACGGGTCTTCTTTTCGGCAGTATTGCGGGATCTCTGTTTAAAAAGGGCTACTGACTGCTCCTTATTGTTGTTGATTAAAGTTAGCCTGTATGTCCCAATGTTGATGTGTTTGTGACAGGAATAGTCGCGCTGCTCGTCAATCACTTACACCTGAGCTTTACCCACACCGGGCTTCAAACTCAGGACCTCCTAATTACCAACGTGACTACTAACCAGCTATGCCACGAAAAACAATCTTTTTGTTGGCACGGGTGGACTGCACTTACTGAGGAGTAGAGAGTCGTGAGTTTGCCAATTCACCTCGAGTACACTTGCACCAACAACCTGTCATCTACAGGGCCTCCCAGATTTGTCACCAGGATACAGAGTGCCTGTCTCCTGGAAGGTGAAGACATCCAGTTCACCTGCTCCACAACAACCACACCTCTACCAAACATTAGGTAGCGTGTATACTCACACTCTTCTGGACTCTGCTACTGTTACATTTTTTTCCAGCATTACATCACAGACACCTTTAGGTTAGAAGATATGTACACTGTATAACATTTTGTTATATATAAGTCAACCTATGCTGTGGTTTGGAGTGTCTTATAGAGGGGAATGTGTTTGGGCAGGTGGTTGAAAGATGGCAAAGAGCTGGTTGACCAGAAGAAGTACCTCATGCAGAGTGATGCTCGCAGTGGAATCCTGACTTTTACCATCCTAAACCCTGTCGAGACAGACCTCGGCTTCTACGAGTGCAAGGTAAAGTCGGGTGGTATCTATGTTGTCTGAGGCCTTACACAACAGTCACGCAGTCAATGCCAGTGATTCTCCATTTGTATGGTACATGTAACGTTGTAATGCTCTTTGAAATCTGAAACTGAATTTGTACGTCTTTAAGTCCTTATGTTACTTTGTTTACTTTATCATAGCTAGCCCGTAATATGTTCCTGTATTTTAAGTAACTAGTGTGATTCTGTCGTGTTCTAGCTGTGGAATGATCTTGGCTGTGTCAAGTGTACAGCAGACCTGTGCCATCCTTTCACGCCATCAATCAACGATGAGACGGACCAATCCCCCAAAGGTAGGAGAGTCCCAGCCAATCAAGGTAAATATCCTTCTCTGATGAATGGACTATGTATTGGTCCTAAGGATGTCGTGGAGACACTTGCCATTATGATCATGTACTGTAGGATATTCTTTTTTGTTTATGGGATGAAACACCCTAGACAGCATCAGCAGAGAGCACCATTACGTTTCTGTGTCAGGTGTCTCAGAGCAACCAGATGCAGTCCAAACAAAGTTTGACAGCACAAGTTTTTGGTGTATTGATGAGGGTTTAGAAAAGCACATGCCATGGTCATTCCCTTGTTTTACTTCACTTTGTTTTTACATCACTTACCGCACAAACCACTTCACAACTTTACTTCAACATTATTTTCCTTTGACTTGAGCTCATACAGTTTAGTTGATCTCATTCCCATGTTTCCATCTATTACCATAACATTCCACACATTCCTGACATCAACGACCTTCCTGTCACCTAGCAGTCAACATAGACCCCTCTTCCTTCATTCTTGTATGTATTCATATTAAGAAAAGGCATTGATACTGGTATTGTAATTGATGTTTTTTTGTGTGCTTTTCATCATGTTTCCAATTTCTAGAGCAGAGTCAGATTGGAAAAGCCTATTCATTTCCATCTTTGTGATCATGGTGGATGCCCAAAAGTACGCACAGGAGAAACAATGGGTCATAGCTCACATGGGTTCAATTGGAGGGCCGTTATAATATTTGTGTTCAGTTTAGTAAAATATTCAGGTAACACAATCACATTTGACAAAATACAGGGTACGGTATTGATTTCCCACAAACACATATAGCATTCATGAGCTATGAGCCTGCTTGTCTACCCCTGGTAGTTTTGAAGGCTTTTGGGACACGGGTTTTGATCATGTGAGTCAATCCATTCACCGTAACCTCCCTCCACTCCATCCCTCGTCCTCCGTGGCCACAGAGCACAAAGTCTTCTCCATGCCAGTGTCACCCGGGAGGGAGGTGGGGGGGTCACTGTAACACGGACCCAGTGCATGCATGTGCAGTGGTGGCATCTCCTACTCTCTCTCTCTCCTTCCACCAACGCATGTCCTGCTAACTCTCCACTCCTACCCATCCGAGATGGTCATGTGCTGGGCGCCAGCCCTCCTTTATGTCCATGCCCTGTTCATGGAAGTGTTAACAAACTGTGGGAGGTCCCTCCGAGGTAAGCCGTCTTTTCACTTCCTGGTATCCTAAGGTAAGGTCACAGCGTTTTCTCATGATTTGCTCTTGACGCCATTCACGTGTAAGCTATAAAGCACTCATGTGGACAGTTAATATAGCCTTATTTACCGGCAAACAGGCTTTCTTACAGTTACAGTTATATATGACAAATAACACACACTAAGCCATTGCTTGTTTTAAGTGGCCCAACTTAAGACTGAGATTGAATTGTACGTATGGTTGTTCTAGATGCCGATGCAGAAGGCTGGTCCGCTGCCATGGTGAAAAAATGGCTTCAGACAGACTTCAACCCCACCTCTGTCTGCAAAATGCTCTTCACGCCAGGATACCCAGCACAGTGAGTACACAAACTAGATACACATTCTGCTTGTGCAGTAACTGTACATATACCAAGTATTCACCTTCATGTGGTATACTACATCACCTCACCTTGTCTGCATAGCACTGAGCTTAGTCCTGAGAAAACCGGCCTTGCCAGCCTGGAACAGGTGGACGAGTCTCACACACACCTTCATGAGGAACAGGAGGACCTCTCCTTCTACGAACCCACACAGGACATGCCCGGAGGTAATCAGCACTCAACATGTGGCTTCTGTTGCTGCTGAGATCAGACACACAGGAGGAGACACTGTGGTAAACATACCTAAGCGGTCTTGGGGGTGCCTCAGCGGGTAAGAGCGCGTGCCATGTAAGCTGAGAGGCCGGCCCAGACCGTTTCCTGCATATCCTCCCCTCTCTCTGTCCCCAGCATGTCCCTCTCATGCTATCACCATCTTTCAATAAAGAGGAAATGCTCCAAAGAAATATGTAAAAGAAAACTTTCTGAGTGTCTCTCTCCATTTCTCTAGCCTCTCCCTCCATCCAGGTTCCTATGGAGGATCTCTGTGTGGAATCTGGTCAACTGGCAACCTTCACGGCTATCATCACAGGACGGCCCACCCCTCTCATACAGTGGTACAAGGTAGGATGAGGGCGCCTTGCATCGGCACACTTACACAAGGTACGCCTTCAGTCATCATCAAACAGCCCAATTCCTCACCATAGGATGGGGAGGAGCTGTCGGCAAGTGACGGTGTGGAGTTGACACAACGTGGCGCCCGTTGCTCGGTCACGGTGCTCTGCCCGGAGCGGGAGGATGGTGGCATCTACACCTGCTTTGCCTACAACGAGTCTGGGCATGCCTCCTGCCAAGCCCAACTCACTATGGAGGAGGGTGAGAGCTTGGGGCTCAGTTTGGCTATAGTTTATTCATTTTTATGAATTGTATTAGTATTTTAACAGCAGTCCAGGCCAAAGCGGGACAGCATGCACACAACAAAGGCTCTTCTTCAGATCTTCTTTGAGTGGTCATGGTTGTCTGGTGACTGAGTGGCCATGGTTGTCTGACCGCCTGGTGACTTGGTGGTCATGGTTACAGCCTGGTGACGAGTGGTCGTGGTTATCTGACAGCCTGGTGATGGAGTGGTCATGGTTATCTGACAGCCTTGTAACTGAGTGGTCATGGTTATCTTTAGGTCAACTGGAGTTTCAGGACAGGGAGGTGGAACTGGGGAAAAGGAGGAAGCTATACTCTGTCTATGACGTCCATGAGGAAATAGGGAGGTAAACACATACCACTTCATTGCATTTTTGGGCTTCAAAGCTCAAACAATATAGCAGTGGTCAATAAATGTCCTATCTTTCATTGTTTCATTGTTTTAATTGTTTTTTTCACAGGGGTACATTTGGTGTGGTGAAGCGTGTGGTCCATAGGAGAACAGGGGAGGGCTTTGCTGCTAAATTCCTCCCCTTGAAGACCTCCACCCGGACCAGAGCTTTCCAGGAAAGGGACCTACTGTCCAGACTCGCCCACCCCAGAGTGGCCTGTCTGCTGGACTTCTTCTGCACACGACGCACCCTAGTCCTGGTCACAGAAGTGTATCCATAACCATGTTAAGTTAAACTCAGAACTTGATGTGATATGATTGTGAGGCCTTGCCTACCTGTTGCAGCGTGACTGCTCCTTATCCTTGCCCATAGCTGCTCCGCTTATGGTCTCCTGGATCATTTGTTGATGAAGGGATCAGTCAGCGAGAGAGAAGTATGCAACCAGTTATTTTACACGTTATGTTTCGTTTTTGTTAATGTTGCAATTTGTGTAGTGTTGACAAGCTATTTTTACATTTCCACCTTAAGGTTCAAATGTACATTCAGCAAGTACTGGAAGGTGTTGGTCACATCCACAGCATGAATATCCTACATTTGGACATGAAAGTAAGCATCTGTAGTATCACACAGCTACGCTCAACAGTACAAAGTCATGTTTGATTTGAACTGGCATCATCCTGACATGAACATTTGTGGTCCACACAGCCAGAGAACATCCTGATCGTTTTCCCACCCAGAGATGAGATCAAGATCTGTGACTTTGGCTTCTGCCAGGAGATGGATTCCTCCAGACACCAATACAGCAAGTTTGGTACCCCAGAATTTGTGGCTCCTGAAATTGTGCACCAAGAACCTGTGACTGCAGCTACTGATATCTGGTGAGCTGAAACTATTCCTTTACACTGCATTGAGTAATCCACACTCAACCGCCAAGTTCTGAATGCTTAAGTTGTTAAAAATGATGCCCTTCACTGAGGAAATATGTTCTTTATTTCAGGTCTGTGGCTGTTGTGGCATATTTATGGTAAGTATCAATCTAGCTGATCAAATATTACAACAAAAGGACAAGGCTCCCAATGTTTTGATGTTCATGCTAATCAGATATGTAGGAAACAATAGAAATGATTTCAATGATGATTTTTGAGTGTGTAACATGTCATGCCCGTGGCAGTTTGATGTGCCGGTGCCCGTTTGTGGGGGAGACGGACCGTGCCACGTTGCTGAGGGTGGGGGAGGGGATTCTGAACTGGGACGCCCCCGACCTCACCTCCAGGAGTCCCCAGGCCCAGGATTTCCTTCGCCAGGGGTTGCAGCCAGACCCAGAGTAAGGCAACCCCATATTATGTTGGGGTTCTGTGTCAAAAATCCTGTTTTTAATTATAATTGAAGAAAAAACTGTGTTTTGAAATGATCTGTTATGTGTCTCAGAAATCGTCCAACTGCTTTTGAATATCTGGGCCATAAATGGTTTCAGGTGAGATCTGTAAATATACACACCCACCAGTCCTATTTGTGTTTACACTCCTGCATGTCATAAAACGTAATGCAATGATTTGGATTACACCTGCAGGATGAGTGTGGAGAGAACGATACCAATGCAATCAACACAAAAAACCTGAAAGTCTTCATATCAAGGAGGAAATGGCAGGTAACCCCTCTTTTTTACCATTTCATGTTTCGAGAAGGTATCCTGTTCCTCTTTTCCATGCTACACCATAATTCCTCTTCCCCCTCTCTTTACTACTCCACCTTCCCCAGCGCTCTCTCACCTGCTTGGGCTCCGTGCTGACCCTGAGGCCAATCACTGAGCTGCTGGATTCTTCTCTCCATGAAGCCTCCATAACAATCCCGCGGGAGCCCCAGGACCCCAGCAGCACCTCCCTGAGCAGTGGCTCCTCCTCGGAGTATGACGAGGCAGACTCCTGGGACTTCTTCCAGCGCTGCAGTCCCACCGAGGAGGAAGAGGAGGAGGACGAAGACTACGACCCTCTCATGGAGAGAGCCAGGATCCCGGAGCCCTTCGCCAAACTCCGGATGGGGGAGGATGAAGAGGAGGAAGGGACAATGGGGGAAGTGGAGGAAGACGGAGAAACGGCCGGGCGGAGGAGCGCATTGGAGAGCCGTCAGTCGGGCGGCTCGTCAGACCAGTCTCTGCAACAGACACCTTGCCGAGACAGCAGCCCATCTCTCTACCTGTCGGAGGGTGATGAAGGTTCCGGAAGCGAAGGCGGGCGCATCCCAAGGGGCAGCCTCATCCGCAGCACCTTCTACACAAGCTCCCAGCAGCTGTCGCCCATGTCGGCCCGCCACATGACCCTCAGGGACAAGTTCCAGGTCAAGAAGCAGGAGAGAGGGCGCAAGCCGTTGCGATCCAGCCTGTCGGGACGTCTCAACGAGCCCCTCATCGAGTACGTGGAGGAAGAGACAGACACCCACCGCACCCAGAGAAGAGGCTCACTCCAGTCCAGCATGCTGAAGTCCTCCTCCTTCGATAGCGGTGTGGGCCTCTCCCACCCCAACGCTCCACCGCACAGGAGGAGCAGGTCCCTAGATGAGTACTCGAGACGTTCCCAAGGCTACCCAAAGCACCAAGACCCCTTGGATGAAGACGAAACTCAGAGTCTAAAAGAGGATTTTACAGACGATGAGAAGACCGTGGTGGTACCTCCAATAAGGCCCAAGAGAAGAGGGTCTCTTGCTTTTGCGCCGATTAAACCAAGGGCCAGCCTGGAAAAGTCAACACTCCGTCCCAGGCCAGGGCAGGAAGAGGAGTTAGATAACTTAGCTGGCTCTCAGGCGTCTCTGATGTCCCTGGTGCTGGACCAGGACACGGAGGCCTCCAGCATACTGGGCTCCTGTGAGGAGCTGAGTCACAGACACCCTGTATCGCCAGACACACTGGGAGACAGGGAGAAATACGATGAGCAGGAGGAACCCCTAATCAGCCCATCTCCCTGTTCCCTCCTGCTAGGCTCAGAGACTGACGAGGAGCAAAACTACAAGGGTGGCCGTCTTCAGGTCCCGCCCAGAACCACCAAACACCCAGGCAAAAACCCGGTTGCCAGGTCTGTGAGTCCCATCCCCATCCCAAGTCCTTCCCTCCGTGCCCCGCAGAGACCACCAAGAGCGAAGGATTCCAGGGAAGGCCTCCAGAGGCACGCGTCGGCCCCAGCCCTTGATGTCAAACCGCCCACGGGGAAGTCTCCCAAGCTCGGCCTGCTGAAAATCTTCCGCAGGCAGTCATGGACGGGTCATTCCTACTCCCAGCTAGACAGCTCCGAGCTGGGGCCTACTCTGGGGGAAATCATGAGTCCTTCCACACCGACCATGTCCCTCAGGAAGAAGATGAGGGCTTCAGCCTCCAGTCTTACCAAGCTTTTCACCAGATCCTCCAGTAAGGAGGACCTTCAGAGTGGAGGTGAGCCAATGCAAGCATCTCAGATCTTTATTTTTTTATTAAGCCTTTGAAGTCAGTAAAGTGATGCTTGAACATCATGCACATTCTGAAATCAGCCCTTATGTTGCTCGCTTAGCACTGATTGTGTTGAATGCCCCACAGGGCCAATCGTGAAAGGATCTGCCCATATCCCGGCCGAGAAAGAACCAAGCCCCGGTCTGGAGAGTCCTAAGAAGAAGGCTGCCAAACTCCTATCCAAACTCAAAATACCGGGATTCAAGAAGAGTAAAGGTACTGTGTAATACAGGGACAGCACTATACTATCTACCAGTCACTTTTCCAAGCAGAAGAAGAAGAAGAAGAAGAAGACTGTATTTATATAGCACATTTCATACAAGAATTGCAGCTCAAGGTGCTTTGCATAAAATCAATAATGCAAGTAATAAAAGTAATAAAACCCTTTTAAACACAGGCCGCAGTCTTTGTGGTATCTCAAACCACAGTCTTTGCGGTATCTCGTGCCACAGTCTTTGTGGTTTTCCAATATAGATAAAATGTAACAACAAAAACACAAGCCACAGTCTTTGCGGGAACGAAAATCAACAAAAACTATAATACAAGGAATAACAGTAATAAAACCCTTCTGAGATCAAATTAGTAAAATACTTTGGTAAAAAGAGCTGTCTTTTGCTGATGATAAATCTTGCCTAGGGCGACAAATGTGCTAGGACCGGTACTGAAAGGCCTGCATCTGATGATTGCAGTGTTCTAGCTGGTGTGTAGTTAAATAAGATATTTAGCAATGTAGCTAGGTCCTTGGCCATTTAGAGCTTTGTAAGTGCGGAGAAGGACCTTAAAGTCAATTCTGAAGGTAACAGGGAACCAGTGTAAAATAGCAAGGATAGAACTAATGTGTTTTCTCCTTTTAGTTTTGGTTAATAATCTAGCTGCAGAGTTTTGAATGAGCTGTAGTCTTTCAGTGGTTTTCTTGGAAAGACCAGCGAAAAGTGCATTACAGTAGTCCAGTCGGCTGGATATAAAAGCATGAATTAGCTTCTCTGCATCATTTTGGTTTATGAATGGTCGTACCTTCGCTATATTCCTGAGGTGAAAGTTAGTCACTTTATTAATGTGAGAGTTGAAATTAAAATCTGAGCCCAGGATTACACCGAGACTTGTCACCTCCGGTGTAAACCAGGGGGTTTAAACCTCTTAGATTCTTAGTTAGCATCTCTCTTTTGGATTTGGGGCCACATAGTAAGACATCAGTTTTGTCTTCATTTAATTTAAGAAAGTTATCATTCATCCATTTGTTCATGTTGGTTATGGAATTGGCAGTTGGCTGTTGCATTGATCGGGTTCAGCGGATATATACATTTACATTTAGGTATATATATATTCAAAGGTATATTTTGAGGTACTTTATGAAGTATACTTCTTAAACTAAAAGTGCACAGGCTACTTTACAGTATTCAAAAGTAAATAGTATACTTTTTATACTTAAGTAAACTTACAAATTCAACTTGAAGTAAGGGCTCACTTCTTTTCGTAAGGGCTAAGCAGCTTCCTTGAGCAACCCGTAGCAGTTCTCATGTTTCTTAGACATATGGTCTCCTTAATTAACATAAAAGTTCCTACCTCTGATATACAGTGCCCTCCAAAAGTATTGGAACAGTGAGGCGAATTCCTTTATTTTTGCTGTAGACTGAAAACATTTGGGCTTGACATCAAATAATGAACGTGAGACCAGAGATCAACGTTTCAGCTTTTATTTCCAGGTATTTACATCAGGATCTGATGCACAACTAAGAAAATATCACATTTTGTTTGAATCCACCCATTTGTCATGTGATCAAAAGTATTGGAACAGATATACTTAAAACATATTTAAGTGAATAAGACTTAATATTTAGTTGCAAATCCTTTGCTTTCAATAACTGCAGCAAGTCTGTGACCCATTGACGTCACCAAACTTTTGCATTCTTCCTTTTTGATGCTTTCCCAGGCTTTCACTGCAGCCTCTTTCAGTTGTTGTTTGTTTTGTGGGGTTCCTCCCTTCAGTCTCCTCTTAAGCAGGTAAAATGCATGCTCTATAGGGTTTAAGTCTGGAGATTGACTTGGCCAGTCTAATACCTTCCATTTCTTGCCCCTGATGAACTCCTTTGTTGTTTTGGCAGTGTGTTTTGGGTCGTTATCTTGCTGCATGATGAAGGCTCTGCCAATCAGTTTGGTTGCATCTTTCCTTAAATTGGCAGACAAAATGTTTCTGTAGACTTCCGAGTTCATTTTGCTGCTGCCATCATGTGTTACATCCTCAATAAAGATTAATGAGCCCGTCCCAGAAGAAGCCATGCAAGCCCAAGCCATGACATTACCTCCACCGTGTTTCACAGATGAGCTTGTGTGTTTGGGATCATGAGCAGTTCCTTTCTTTCTCCAAACTTTAGCCTTTCCATCACTTTGGTAAAAGTTAATCTTTGTCTCATCAGTCCATAAAACTTTGTCCCAGAATTTTTGAGGTTCATCTCTGTACTTTTTGGCAAATTCCAGCCTGGCCTTCCTATTCTTCTTGCTAATGAGTGGTTTGCATCTTCTGGTGTAGCCCTTGTACTTTTGTTCATGAAGTCTTCTGCGAACAGTAGATAGTGATACCTTCACTCCTGCCATCTGGAGGTTGTTGCTGATCTCACTAACAGTTGTTTTAGGGTCTTTCTTTACAGCTCTCACAATGTTTCTGTCATCAACTGCTGATGTTTTCCTTGGTCTACCTGTTCGACGTCTGTTACTTAGTACACCAGTAGTTTTCTTCTTCTTCAGGACATTCCAAATGGTTGTACTGGCTATGGCCAATGTTTCTGCAATGGCTCTGATTGATTTTCCATCTTCTCTAAGACTCACAATTGCTTGTTTTTCACCCAAAGACAGCGCTCTGGTTTTCATGTTGTTTTCACCTCTGAATACAGTCTGCATAGACAAAACCTATCTTACCCAATCTGAACCTGAGTGTAGACATTCAGTGGTATTTATTGATTGAATAATGTATGTAATAGGACACACCTGGGCAACAAAACACACCTGTCAGTCACATGTTCCAATACTTTTGCTCACGTGACAAATGGGTGGGTTCGAACAAAAAGGTGATATTTTCTAATTTGTGCATCAGATCCTGATGTAAATACCTGGAAATAAAAGCTGAAACGTTGATCTCTGGTTTCACATTCATCGTTTGATGTCAAGCCCAAATGTTTTCAGTCTACAGCAAAAATAAAGGAATTGGCCTCACTGTTCCAATACTTTTGGAGGGCACTGTATGATTTCATCCAGTTCAAGACACTATCCGCAAACCCAATAAGCTTTTCCAGTCTATTGATTAGGATGTCGTGATCAATGGTATCAAATGGTAACAAAACATTTGTATTGCCCTGGAATTTAACCGTGTTCAGCCCTGCCTATTTTTGGGATTGGGTATTTTGTTTACATTTCTATTTTGTATATATATATTTCTTTGTGTATTGAATATTTTGTATTTCTAACCTGTTTTTCTATTTTTATTTCCTATTCCTATTTTCTCTTCTTGCCTGCTGCAATGCCACAAAATTGTCACTCCCACGGCCATGCCTCAGCCTTAATTTGTCTGCCCTAGTGTCTCCCTGTGTTCTGTGTTTTAGTTCCACCTGTGTCTTGATTGGTTTTAGTCCGTCATTTGTTCAGTTGTCTTGGTCAGTCGTTTCATGTAGCGTGTTTCTTCTAGCGTATCCCTGCTTGCGTATCCAAGCTGTCTCGACGTGCTCAAGTAAAGGCTTTTGTTTCTTGACTCCTGCCTCGCCTATGTCCTTGCTCTTGGGAGCGCCTGGCACAGAGTTGCTTGGGAGTGGCAAGCCAACCCCAACGTGGGCGTCAGGTGGAATTGGAGGTACCCCGCCCCGCCCCCCCAAAACATTTCTGACGGAGTGGCAAGGGTCGGACGCGGAGAACCCACAATTGGCGCCAGTCAGGTAGTGCTGAGTGTGGGCACTCCTCCATTGGGCGCTTCATGCTCTGGCGAGACCACCAGTGAGCACACATGGGGTCCCCTAAAGGCAAGCCAGGTGCCCTCGAAAGGGTTGGGGGAACTCTCCGCAGAGTCCATGGTGAGTCAGTCGTTCTGTAACGTGGGGTGCAGGGAGGACCCAAGCCCAAGGAGATCGGTGAGGCAGAAGTCAAGAAACAAAAGGCTTTACTTGAGAACGTCGAGACAGCAGGGTTAACCGACAGGTACATAGAACGTAGGACATAGAAACACCAACCCCAAAACACTACATGAAACCAACAAATGACAGGGACTAAATACACAGAAACAAACAAGACACAGGTGAACGCAACAACACTAACAACACCACTGAAAGACAATCAACAAGACACAGGCGGAACTAATAAACACAGAACACAGGGAAACACAAAGGCAGATCTAAGGCTGGGGCGCGGGCGTGACAAAAATCCCCTTTGGGATCAGTATAACTTCCTCCTACTACTACTACTAAAATCTAATTTACATCTGACTTGTAGAACTGCCGGTACGCCCATGCAGACCTGATGTGATCCATTTGGAAGGAGGTGGATTGTTTTTGGTCTGGAGACCAATACAGTCCAGTGATCCTGCTGTGTACTGTTTACAATATTGCACAGATGGTAAGATAAAAATAGCAGCTGACATATCACACATAAACACTGTTAAATGTTGAATAAGAATTAAATCAAGGCTTTCCACAACAGATTGGTAGGTGGGTTACTTTATTGCAACATTCCATGTCTGCTTTCATGATTTGGGTTGTGTAAACGCTATAAACATCGACAAAGGAAGGAACAGATGTGACAACATGCTGTTGCAGGTGGGGACTGGAAGGTGCTGTGTGATGATGTGACAGACAGCTGCTATGTGGTGAAAAGCTTACCCAGGGGAGCCGGCTATATCTTCAGGGTGGGCTACATCACCAAGACAGGGACTGGACCCTTCAGCGACTCCTCACAGCCAGTGGTTATGGCTACACATCCTGAAGGCCAGTCCAAATACTGCTGCTTCCATTCTCGATTAAATGTTTGTGTGTCATGCAATGTGCTGTGTTTAATTGCGTGCGGCTAGATGATCCCATTTTATTTCTTCTGTAGAGAGCCATATTCCCCTCATCCAGACTGAGTCTCCAGAGACTAAGACAGCAGGGTCGGGAAGTCAGCCGTCCCACAAGACCTACACCTTTCTCTCGGAGATCAACAGGTAGTCGACAGTCACCTGGCCCAAGAGAATGAACCTGACTCACAAGATGGTTTGTCACACATCCATATGGGAAGTCGTCTTGACTGTTTGGAAAAGGAAGTATACTATATATAATACAAAAAAGCTGCCAGTAGTTCCTCATAGGACGCTGGTTGGTCCAAACTACTGTGGTTTGGGCACAAACGAATAACTTGGAGCTTGGCAAGATAGATTCTCGCATTGTAGTGATCTTGCAAAACCAGCTTTCTTGCAAGGTTAAGCGGGAGGATAAACCGGCCTTTGATACAAACCTGTCTGCACCAGTTTAGGATTACCCACTTTGGCACGTACCAAACGGGACGCTTTTCATGTACACCGCCTGCAGCTTTCAACAATTCAAGCGCAGTTGTAATACCTTCTGAACGTAAAAGTATGCAGACTGGGATTCAACTTGTATCTCAGTTCTACGTACCTCCCCCCTACTGTTTGTGTCTCCCAGGGGTCGGTTCAGCGTGGTGACACAGTGTCAGGAGGAGGAGAGCAGGCAGCTGTTTGCAGCCAAAATCACCCCGTACGGGCCAGAGCAGAGGCAGCTGGTGCTGAGGGAGTACCAGCTGCTGAAGAGGCTGCGCCACCCCCACCTGGTGCAGCTGCATAAGGCCTTCATCACCTCGCGCTGTCTGGTCCTCGTGGAAGAGCTGTGCTCAGGCCAGGAGTTGCTCCATAGCCTGGCGGAGAGGTCAGACACATGCGTGCAGACACACACACACACAACATGCATAACCCCCCCCCCCACATACACACACCCACGCATATTAGGAGGGTAATACGTGTCACTGGTTTATATGCAAAGGGATCACTAGCGCCTGCATAGGCCTGCGCAATGATATCAAACCTCTGAACGCACGCAAGCAATTTACATACACTTACATTTGACACACAGGCATTACACACATGTCACGTAGGTGTCGCGCTGGCGATATGCACACGTATTTAGAAGACGCTTGCACATTGCGTGTGTAGTGTACACTAAACTTGACATACGCCACATATATGCAACACCTATACCACATGAGCACTATGTCTAACTGTTTGATAGATGGCATGCATACAGGCAGGTGTTATTTGTGCTTCGCATACTATGCATCAGCGCAGCGCAGCAACACCTGCACACACCTTCCCGCCTAGACGTGTTAGCTCTTTTGGCTACATCAAGGGATCTCTGTTTCAAAATATGTTTTGTGCCATTAGTTTCCAGTTGCTAACAGGCTTAAACAAACAATCCATGTCTGGACTCCATCGTGCTATATTTGTCTTCCATCCAAGTCTTTTAGTTGTGGCCAACTGCAGGTAACTGCAACCTGCGACACCTATGTGATGTGTGTAATATGTGTGTCCATTGTAAGTGCCTCTAAACTGCTTGCGTGCGTTCAGAGTTTTGATATCATCATGCAGGCGCTAGTGAGCCCTTTGCATATATATACATATATATATATATATATATATATGTATATACCAGGGCATGGATGACGCCCCATACAGATTCTCTCTCCTGCTCCTTCTATCCCCTGCCCTCCCCAGAGAGCTGTACGCAGAGGTGCAGGTGGTGGAGCTGCTGTGTCAGATCCTCAGTGCCGTGGACTACCTGCACGGCCGTAGAGTTGTCCACCTGGACCTGAAGTCAGACAACATGGTGGTGACTGGCTCCAACATGCTGAAGATCATCGACCTGGGGTCTGCCCAGCCCTTCACGCCTGGACAGGCCCTCAACATCGAACACATTCAAGGCCTGTCTGACAACAAAGGTATGGATGGAGGCCCACCATACTTTTTACTTTTGTTTTGTGTTGGATTTCTAATGTACTAAAGAGTTTTGTGGCTGTCACGGCCTTCAACAGAAAACCGCAGCAAAGGTATACCTGCGAGGAGGGGACAGATGGATGGACCATACGTAGCTGAACCTAACCTCGCTCACTTACTCACCATTCCTAGCCTACAGTACTACCTCTATAACAAACACGATTTGCTTGTCATTTCCTGATCCAGTCTTTGCATGATTACAACAGATGTATCCATCAATTACAGGGATGTAATCTGTATGCAAGTCCAGCAACAAAATAAAAGAAGAAAAAAAACCTTTTTATGAAGAATGTTTTCTTGTCTGTTTTGTCAGTTTACATTGTCCTTCCTAAAGCTCCGGAAATTCTGGAGGGCCATGGAGTTGGACCTGAGACGGATATCTGGGCTGTTGGAGTTTTGACTTTTATCATGTACGTACAAAAGACAAACGAGAGAAGACTGATCTCTCTTCACAATTCCCACCAGACGGTTTCAAATGGATTTGTGTTTCAGTGCCTTTCGTCTGTTCCAGGTTGAGTGCCGACAGCCCTTTCCACTCGGACCTCAACTGGGAAAGGGACAGAAACATCCGGAAGGGCAAGATCCAGTTCAGCCGCTGTTACCCGGGCCTGTCAGAGGGAGCCATCACTTTCCTAAAGAACACCATGAACAGCAAGGCTTGGTGAATGCCTCCCCGTCTGAGCCATCAAACACTACACTACATCCTGTTAAACATTTAGGCTCTGAAACCAATCCTCAGTTACAGTATTAATAATGTCATTGAGAATGACATAAGTATCATTAGAAAAGATGTGAGTGGCACATACAGTCAATTTTTTTTAATCATTTGAAGTGTTCTCCTGTGCCGTGTTTGTTCTTAGGGGAAGACCCACGGCAGCAGAGTGTCTCCAGAACCCGTGGGTGCGTGGGGAGCGGATGCCCTCCACACCCAGGGACTCCATGGTGTGCTTCTCCACAGACAAACTGAAGACCTACCTCAAGGAGCGGGAGGCGAAACGAGACCAGGTACGCACCAAGCTGCAGGGGCCCTTCTTTCAGTGATTCAGAGGATAAAGACAAAGACTGACATGTGTCGTGTGGAAACGTGTACAAATGTATCAGATAATATCCTGATTGCAGAACTGGGATGTGTCTTACAAGGGAAACTGTATCTGGGTGTGCATTTACTGAATTATTAACATCATATCAGGGAAAATGTGAAGTATTCTGTGCCATGCTGTTGCTTGTGTGAGGTAGAATTCATGGAGTTTCGGACAATGATGTTCATTTTCGCCTTAAAAAAAAATTCTGGCTCATTTATTTACAGAGCCCGTATGCTAAATGTGACTTGTGTTTTGAAAAATAGCAAGGGGATTAAGCATCACACGTATGTTCTTGTCCTAAATTACATTTTGAGTGAACATTGTTGAAGAATTTCACATGAACTGTCTTATTGTGTACAAAGGAGGATATGAACAAATGTTTTTTGAGAAATAGACAATACGTATAATTGATTAAGTATTCATGCACCTTACTAAAGGCAATATATGTATATGATATAATATGAATGGACTGAACAAAAGCCAAATAAAACAGAAAGAGTGGTGAAATTACACATTGTTTAATGATCTCTTTCATTTACATACAAAACATGCCATTTTGCACCAATACACACAACAGTTACTTATATTGTGGAGGAGTCCTGACCTCTGTATGTTCTCTGACTGTTGTGTTAAGATGCAGTCTATCCCCAGTCTGTAAAACACCACATGCTGTAAGTACAGAAACTTACTGTGAAATAAGACTCAATACATAATAATCATATTATGAATGTGTGGATGCTTATTGTCAGTCACATTGCTACTGAGAAAAGACAGGTACAAACAAATCGATTTATTATTATATATCTTAAATTAAAACTGTTTCACACATCTAGTCCAACATTTGACAGCTAAGACAGTTTTACGCCCAACTTTTGTTTTACTGTTGATTAGTCTTACGTATGTCCACTTGTGTCTGAACACAAAACAAAGCCCCACAAAACTTTCCAACATGGCAAGCTAAATGTAATTCTAAACCTTGGATTATAAAGACAAAACAAACGTCTAGTATTCGCTTTGGCAGTGGTTCCTACCTGTCTATAGTACATCACAGTAAAACCAGTTGGCAGAGAAGGCTATTTTTTCTTACATACACAACAAAAGTTATAAGTGCCCCATTCTTTTATCCAGAATCCATATAGAGAAAGAAAAAACTGCATCAAAGAATCAAAATACCTTGTGTCTGTTCCTCTGACTAGCCCACAGCAGTTTCTGTGGCAAGCAACTCTCACAAGGTTAAAATAAACTGATATCAGGGGGGCTTATTGCTTCTTTATGGTGATGTAGCATAAAATATAGTGTTATTCATGCCAGAGTTCAAGGCTGTGTTACTCGTTTGAGAGACCTTATGGGATTAGGCCGATCACTGCTCACCCCCTTATGATTTGTTGGCTTCCTGGACTTTCTGTATTTCCTGTTGAGACAGAGATTATGTGTGTGAAAATGTGTAAATTCATCCTCAAGATCACTTAATGTGTAATTAATATATGACACCACTTCAACTCATGGATTGAGATACAGTGCAGATACTGCACACTTTACCTCAAGGAGGACATTTTTCAACTTCTCATAGGCCTCATCCAAGTCATCGTTTACAATGACAAGGTCAAAGACTCCTGGTTCATTGCCTGGGTTAAAACAAATATAAACAAAAAACAATTAGGACAAGGAAGAAAATTAAGCCACAATTCATCTATAACAGTGTGTTTCTTCACGTACAAGCTCAAGGCCTTTTTCTAAAAATCGTATTCTTTAACCAAACCAAATGTCTATAAGTATTTGCTATGTTCTTCACACCAGGCAAGGGAACTTACTTTCTTCCATGTCAATCCTTGCTGCCTCCAGCCTCTTCTGTAAACTCTCCTCCGTCTCTGTCTGTCTGTCCCGCAAACGCTTCTCCTGAAAAAATCAGTAGATGAACAGTTACTTTTCACATTGTCATATGAGAGGATTGGAACCCGACTGTATGATAGAATCCCATTGGTGTCAACGGCAGTGTCAAATATTCAATGAGGAATTTCAGTGATTTTATTTAGATGGACTGCTCACCAGGATTTCCATGGAGGGAGGCTGAATAGAAACGTAGATGGGATCCAGATCAGTTTGCTTGATATTCCTGACACCCTGGATGTCCACATCTAGGATACATATCAGGTTCTTTGCCCGTACATCTTCTACTGAAGACTTACTGTTGAAAGAACATTAACTGGATTCTTAGTTTGATTTGAAATCATTAGGATACTTTTTACGTTTTTATGAGCAGGTAAAAATGTAATGTGGTTATGATAGACAAGACAAATTTGCACTTAACAATGGATTCACAAAGTAACACTCCCTTCTTCCTGTAATTCTCATGGTAATTTTAGTGAACTTGGCTAAGGTAAGAGGATTGTTATGGATTCTACTTATAGGACTGTGTATCTTGAGCACCGGGGAAGAGATTAAACTTAACACCAGGTGGTGAACTGCTCTGTTTTACCTTTCTGTCTAATGGAGTTTAGAGCTCCGTCTGTTTTCAGTCTCTCTCTACTGACCTACTTTATCCTCAAGGTCAGTCTAAGATGTCTCTAGATGTATTTTCTGGAGAAGAACTTGGATGTTAACTTAAGTGTTGCAAGAAAATATGGTCTGGGGGATCAAGTGTTATACTTTACCTCGTTCCATACATGTTTCCCGAAAATTCCGCATTCTCAATGAAATCCCCTTTGTCAATACCTTCTTGCATAGCCTCCCGGGTTGTGAAGTGATAGTCTGGAGGTGGTACAAAGGACAAAACATAATAAGATTTTGAGATTGAAAAAATATTTTGATATTTTTCTCTCAAAAATAGAAATATACTATTTCTGTAGTGGAGCTACTGAAATATGTTTAAGAGTATCACCACAAAAGTGCTATAAAATCATGCACTAAATTCTCAGAACAAAAGTAAAATAATTCACACAACAGAAAGAAAAAGGTTGCGAGTGTAGTAAAGATGAATGGAATGACAAAAATTGAACTGCTATTTTTTCTAATTTAAAATCTACTTAAACAATGTTCATTTCACTCAAAACTGAGGGAAAAAAGGAGAGAGAGGGAGCAAGCAAACGCTGACTGGCAACTACCATGCTGTGTTGTCTTTACCATTAGACTAGTCCTATTCTGCCACATATATGTATGTCAATATGGACAACCACGAGGGATCTACTGCTGTGGCACAACACAGAAGTCACTGCCACAACTACAACCACAGGTCTCCCAAAGACACTGAGATCAGCACACGCATTAGCATGACAACATTGTGAGGAAGACTTCCAGACTGAAGTAGGTCATAAAAAATAAACAAAAGATAAGATATCTACTAAAGATAGTTGTCTTACTGCGAATGGCAGGATAAACATAGGATGCACAATAAACTGAGATCAAAATGGTTTAGAAATTTACAGATCTCCATCAAAAACATTATTTAGGAGGACTCAGAAGCATAAACTTCAGTCGGTAGTTTTCATCCAGGAGCAATAATGCTCGTAATCTAAACAACTCAAGCAGCTGTATGCTCCAAAATGGAAAAAATCTAAAATAAATGTATCAATTGATGGCAATAAGCAGAATCAAAAAGGTATAAATTCCTTTAAATATGACTGTTGTAATGCTAATGGTGTGTTGAGTATATTTAGTTCTGGCTATGTGAAAAAGCTAAAGTTTTTTGGAATACTAAAAGTTCTTGAAATTAAGGAACAGGAAGCAACTAGCGATGCATCACAGGGGGCTATTTTCAAAGCTTGTTACTCCAAAGTGCAAACTGACATTTTGAGTTCCTAAGACTGTCAAATGTAGACTTCTTCAGAACTACAATCATCTACAGTACATTTCTTAACAATGTTCCTGGATGATGAAAGTAACCCCCATCAAACTCTCTCTTAGCAATTGGGACTATGAATCACTTTTAGGTCACATTTATGTATTTTGTGATTCGAGAGAACACAGAATGAGGATATATATCTACACCTTCGGATGTGACAGAGGATAAGACATCTGCCACGGGCAGTAACGTAGCTCCCAGAAGAAAAGGGAGACAGTTCAAGCCTATGGAGAAAACAAAAAGGCAGAGAAAGATGTTTACCCCTGTTTTGTTTTAGAGAGTTCTCTGCAGTTCACTTGGGAGTAAGAAGCAATGTAGATTCATTGTTGGTTGGTATGTACAGTATGGGTTTGAGCAGACAAGTAGCTGGAAGGTGGGGCTTTGGAGATGGTTTTGGGCACAAAAGGATAAAGGGAAATACTGGAGGTCTGTGCTGACAAAGCAGAGGAAAGATCAAGGGATGAAATGACATTTAAAGAGAAAATCCATTGCCTCTTGAATTGTAAGTTTTTGACAAGTAATCAATTTCACTCACATTTCCTCAGTGAACAGTATATTATAAAGGTCATTTGTGTCCAGGATTTTTTTATTTTAAGATCTGTGATATATGGTATTTAGTATTTACATATTTGGCATACCATAAATATCTCATGAAATGTGTGTTTAACACCAATGGTAATTTTGAAATTGGTATTTCATATTGAAATAAAATGCTCTGGAGCACTCAAAGTTGCATTTGAGAATTAATTGTGAAGCCATTGGTACTTTACTTGAGGAATCCATGTCTTACTCTCGTTATCTACAAATATTTCAGTCAATGTTCTATGCATTTTGCATTATGCATTCAACACATTGGTCACCAGTGAACTGTAGAACACATCCATGGGCTTTTGATGTCTGTATGATCCCTTCTCACAAATCTCGATAGCTTCTTTTCAGCACATGGATTTCATGTTTTGAAGAACTCTGGTTTTAAGATATAAACTGCAAGGGAGAATTCCATTTTGCACAACAATTTATTAATTCAAAATTACAATGATTTTAAATGCAAAATGCTAAAATCAATGTTCCCCTTATTGTAAAGCAGTTTATGTATTTGTCTAATGTGCATTAAAGACAGCATTAAGTGTTTGATAAAATGTCATAAGACACAACACCTTTTCAATTTTAGACCTATAGAACATCATGGAATGGTTAGTGTCTAACAGATTGGTTCCAATAAGTCATTCATTTAAGGGTTGTATTATATATAAAATATGTACCTCCACATCTGTTTACTGTTTCATTCCAATTCCAATTGCTAGACTGGTTGTTAATTTAAAATAGACAGCAGTTAGACCTTTCTTAAAGCCATACAAAAGTCTACCTACTCCAAAATAATATTCAACAACCCTGGTTGCATGACGGAAAATAAGTTGCTCCAGGTCTTGTATTTATTAAGTTGAAAGACTAGCTTCATGCACAGAGATATTCTCTGTGTGCAGACTTGAGTGCTGTGATAGTGAGGACAGCCATACTGTACCTTTGCCATCTTCCTCCCCTGGACGGGGATTTCTTGTTGTATCTGGAAGGATACATTCAGTGAACATTAAATGCAATTTTTTCCCACTACAGTTTCAGGAAAATCTAGTAATCTTTACATTTAAGTAATAGGGTTGTAAGAAATACCACTGATTTGTCATTTCAAATTAATGCTTTAGTCTTCCAGATTTGGCTACTTTGATTTGTTCTATTACTGAGCTAGGTAAAGGATATGCCACTGTATATGGCACTGTACGACAAAAACTGGGTTGGATTAAATTAAGCTCAGACAGTATCAAATACCAAACTGCCTGACATCCTTTCCAGACAGGAAGTACTAGGACAGAAGCCAAAAGGAAGCAGACACACAAACATACGTGACACACTGAAGCCAAAGACTCCTTCATAATCCTTCAGCAGCTTCTTCAGCAGGGTACTTTTACCTGCCCCAGAAGGGCCACTCAAAACCACAGGCCTCGGTCCTGACATAGCACTGAGACAGAAAAGGGAGAAGAGAGAAAAATTAAATACGAGATTAGGAATAGAGAGATAGTAGAATTATGAACAATGTAACAGAAAAACATGAACAGTGTAATTCAACAAAAGTATTTGGTATACTGCCATAGTTGCTTAATGCAAACAGCAATTGGAGATCATGTTAATCTCAAATCTTTTTTTATTTTGTGGGAGTGGTGTATTAGGTGGGTAGCACACTATAGACTCATTGATGCTTAACGGTCTCTGACAGGTCATGTTGTGACAAAAGGCCTGATCATACTGTATCAGTCCTTTTAGATCACCCCAGTAAAGTCAGAAAACTTGCATAGCTCACCCATCTTATTATCGTATTGCCTGATTGTAGCAATATTACATGCTAATGGTGCACACGTCTATTGAACTGTAACTGTAACTGAACCCTGTACTTTGGAGTACAGAGTAAAGGGGATTGAACAACCTTCATTCCTTGTCATGACCTTCAAAGAATCCCTCTTCTGTCTAAATTAATTTGGTTTCTGGCACACTTTACACAGAAAAGCCAATCCAAGATGAGAGCTTGGATTGCCAGCCAGCCCTTTAAATTCAGATACTAATGCTAATCTGCTGATCCAAGGAATTAGCTACTCTAAACCACCATGTCTCCTGACCATATTCAGGAATAAGGCTTTTATGTGACCACATCATTAAAACCACGGAGGAAAGCCAAGACATGACAGATTTAAACACTGCCACTTGTGACCACTGACAACGTTATGGACAGAGGGTGCTATTGGTCTAATTTGAAAACGAATCAAATTTGATCAGACGCGTCAGGAAACAATTTCCGTAATACTTGTGGGACACTTTTCTGGCAGATTTTATGACCTGGTTAGAATTACAGTTTTAGACTGCATTGTATAAGGTAGGTTGGCACTGTCCACAAATAGGGTGGCACAGAGAGGGTCAATCAAGGGTTGCATTTAAAATGTCCTTTAATGAAGTCACAGTAGGTCAAGCAGGAGGATTACCCAGAATCAAGGCCAAACCTGGGTGGGGTGACCTGAGACCTGCTTGTACTGATGCAAAATTAATTTGGCTGGAACAATGTTAAATAAATCTGCATCATGTGATTACTGTGCTATTAGGATAATTTATAATATGAAGTAGAAGTCTATTGAAGTATTTTCAGTAATTGATTATACAAAGGTGTTGCAACACACTATCTGTTGTACAAGTCTTTAGCACTGGAAATATGTAACTTGTTAAAAATAACATATTATTGTTCTTTGTTTGGTGCTATCTATGGGTGTCCTATCCCATAGCATCTCTATAAAATGAGGTGGCATACAATCACATCATTTTCAGTGACATTGAATGCTCAACATTTGAAACCAAGATAAACTAAACACAAATACCAACCCATTGTACGTACTGTGTGAAAGTACATATTAGGAAAACTTTGGTATTAGCTTTGTATTACTTTATTCACAACACAAATACATTCAGAAGTTCTTACCTTTCTTTTGTGTGGGTTGTCTGGTCAAAAAATGTCTCTGAGTGATGAAAAAGTCCTTAATCAGGGTTAGTCAGTGACTCCAACAGTGTGTTCTGTCAAGTGTATGTGCGTGTGTGTATGTGTGTGTGTGTGAGAAAGAGAGAGAGAGAGGGAGAGAGGGAATGTGTGTCTCACTGATTCACAGAGACATCTTGCTGCCAGGTTCAATTACCACCTCCTCCCTTCAGCTCATCAACCAATCATCTGCTTGCATTATATCTCTGTTTACTTGCAGCATCCAAACAGATAGCAGGTTAAGGACCTCAGGTCATGTGACCAGATGCCTCTTTAAGGGCTTACTCAAAGCTTCTCTGGTCTGTTTAATATAGTACAGTGCTCTACACTTAGCTTCTGTGGCCTGTTTATTAAAGTAGAAATTCTCAACAGATGGATCAATACACACTTGGCCCAGCCGGCATGTGGGTGGAAAACATTTGAGTGGTATATCAGCAGTGTTATTGTCACACCTAATAAAAAAATATTCCGGGGCAGCATACAATGGAAGTTGTGAGGTAGGTGAGTGCATGTACAGTGTGTACTGTGCTTTAATTGTGAATGATCTTGAATTGTAGCTTTCCAATACTGCTTTTTATTTGACCAAACGTCAATAAATAAAATCTTACAGCAACTTTCGGAAACTAATGCCTAACTGTAAGAGACAACCAAATTTACTGTACTTAAAATGTATGAAATTTAAGATCCAGCGGATTAAATAAATCAGACTATACTGAAAATAATCCAACATGTAACCACAACTAAAAGTAAGTGTCTAACATATGACACATACTGTAGCTCTGACATAAAATAAATCAAATAAAGACAAATATCATCTCTTGAGGTCAACAAATCATGTTGGTCCATGGAAGAGATCCATTTTTATTAATTGTAACACTAATAATTCATTCTGTACAAAGGAACACAAACAAACAAAAAACAACAATTAATCTTGCAATACACATTGTTATGTCCCCCTTACCTAAATAAACAAAGATATAGGTTTAGCTATAAATAGCTAAAGCTTCTCTGTGCACACAAAGGGAGTCGTTTAGGCCACATCTATACAGAGGCAATCGCAAACATTGGGAAAATTATGTACATGTGCTAGATTTTTTTTCTCTCATGAAAACGGACACACTATTATAAAAATCCTTAAAATAGTCCAAAGAGTGAAACAGATTTCATTCAACGCCTGAGCTTCCGAGTGTAGAATACCTTTTTTTTTTTAATTAAATTATAGTTACACATGTACTTGAAAATGTAGTTGAAATTGCATTAAGTCTTACAACTGGCTTAACTGCAGATTACAGGCCCAAATACAAAGTACTACTCAGTATATCTTCATGTTCTCCAGTATGCCATGTGATACCCCACTGAGTCACTGGAAAGTGGGAAACGTACTGTGGATCAATGAGAGGAAAAGGTGGATACAGTATGACAGGCCAGCTGTCCTTACAGCAGTTCCCCTCTGATAAGTTTAAAACTTGTGATGCCCTGTGCTCTCACAGGTATACCCGCCTCAAGTCTCCGGGGGAAGTGATGGTGTTGCACTGTGGGCACAGCTTCTTAGCCCCCTGGAAGACAGAGCACAACAACTCACAACTCGGTATTCCATGCAAATACATTCTGTTGAAATATCATGGTTGAAGTCAGTTCTATTTAATTTGAAATCAAGTAGGATTTAAATAGTTTTATTCCAAATGCTGAATCCAAGAATCATTCAATCATGAATCTACATGCAAGACCCCATGATGATGAACTGAAAACATATTTTAAACATAGGTTAATTTGATAGAAAACGACAACTGTGAAACCATCATTCACAGTACTTTGTTTATTCACAGCCCTTCATTGAAGAGCCTTCAGCAGAAACTCCAGCTTTGAGTATTCTTGGGCATGCCTCTAGCAGCTTTGCACACCATGACTTTAATTATTAATGTCTCAAGATGTGTTGGATTAGGAGTATTGGTGAACTGCAATCTTTCTGTCTCCATAGATTTTCCATGTTTGGCTGGGCTGATCAAGAGCATCCGGAGGTTTGTCCTGAAGCCACGACCGGTGTCGCCTTGGCTGTGTGAAGGACAAGCACATTGCACTAGATGGCACTGTCGATCTTTTGGAATCCGTAATTCACTGCTTTTGCTAGAACTGAAAGTATAGACTATTATATTGTAGATTTCATGCATTACAAATGTTAAGACTTAAATCCTTTTGAATGTCAAGACTTGATTTTCCTTTAGTTTGTTTAAAAAAATGCCACGCTATAGTGTGTGTTTTAAAGGCCCATCTTCGCCCAGTCTGAGGTCTCTTGATGCAGATTATTTTGAAGGATGCCTATATTTGTTTTTTGCTCTTTTCCTTCTCTTCATCCGGCATGGTTCACCAGCCCCTGGCTGCATAGAATAATCAGCGGTACCTAAGCCTTGCCAGAAGTAACGCTTGGTCAATCAGGCCAATCAGGCAAATCATGTTTTCTGTCTGGCCACTCTGGCATAAAGGCCTGACTGGTGGAGTGCTAAAGAGACGGTTGCACTTCTGCTAGTTCCTCAAGCTCTGCAGAGGACCTTTGGAGTTCTGTTGGAGAGACCATTGGGTTTTTGGTCTCATCCCTGACAAAAGTCCTTATTGTCTGGTAACTGATTGCCAGCCGGTCTTGGTCATTCCAAACTTTTTTATTTCATAATGATGGAGCCTGGTACTCTGTTCAACTTAAGCATTCATTTTAAAATTGTCCTTGACCTATACAGTGAACCAATTCAGAGATCAACTGACAGTTCCTTAGTCTTCATGGCTTGGTTTCTGCTCTGACATGCAGTGTGGGATGTTACACAGCGTGTGCCTTTCTAATTCATGGACAATCACTTTGATTTCAAAACAACTAAATGATTGTCAGTAGAAACTCTATTCTGAAAAAAACACAATATTTCACTTTTTAATACATTTGTATGAGTTTCTAATTTCTTTCCCAAAAAGTTATCATCAGTGGAGTACAGTGTGTAGATTGAATGGAGGGAAGTTTAATCTTAAAATATATATATTTTTTGGATTATTAAATATAGTTTGTCTGTTTATATTACGTATATTTCACCCAAATAAATGGGAAACACTTTCCAAATTGACAATCTTACCAGAGTTCGGAGCCAACACTCTTCACAGTGAACATGCCAGCACTGAATGGATGTGAGCGGAGTTGTGTATGTGTCCTATAAAACAAAACATAGCTGAAACTCTATCATTTACTGTAAATTAACTTCTAGTATACATGCAGCAACGTGTTTTTTTCCATAGTCTATTCTGTGTCCATGAAAGACAGACACATGGCACTTTATAGCTCTGTGTGGACCTATGTTGTCTCTCTGTTCTACCACCTCAGCCAATAATGATCTGACAGACCCCGTGGACTAATGTACTTAGATACGATATATATATATATATATAAGTACAAGACATACAAATACAATCCACATTGTATATATACTGTACCTATGATGTCTTTAGACTTCAGTCATTTTCAATGTAAAGACATAGACAGAATTGAGTTTGTTCACAACAATGCCTCACCATACAGATTAGACATTTGTATCTGTCCCCTTTAGACAGCTGCTTCTCCAGATCCCTTATCCGAGCTTTTAGAGAATCCAGTGTTGTTAAGGCAGAATCCTCGGAGACCCTGAACCAAAACACAAACATACACACACACACACACACACAAACACACACACACATACAAACAAACACACAGTTGGTGAGGTGGAAGCAGACCAGTTAGGAAGATGCTCAATAGTCAATCAAGATTCAATTATTTGCAAGCCAACTTGGACACTGAGCATGACAACAGAAGTAACATTCCCAGTGTTCACTTTTCAGTTTCTCATATGCAGACGATGCTGAACTATGAGAGAAGTAGGCAGTTTGAGTTCTCGGAAATGCACCCACATGCACATACACAAAGTACGATCCATTAAACCTTCCACACCATAGTAAACTCAACTTACATCTCAATGTCACTGTTTTTGCAGGTCGTGTTCAGGAGGTTCATGTTGTTATCTAGTTTGTTACTCTCGCCATTGCTGGTGGATGGACTCCCTAAAACAAGAGAGGGCTATGAGGGTATATAACTTAACACCACAGATTGTTCATGTAATCTCAGTTATATTGACACCTAGACTGACCCTCATTTCTCCATTTGGAACAATTCAGCGTTAATCGATCAGATTCCGAGCCACCACTAAAAAAAACAAACAGAACACAAGCAAGCAAATTTACTTTTTTTTTCCTTTTCTTGGCTGAACAAAGCAAACATGACAAAGACTGACACGTACTTCATGATGCCCGCCCTTGCCTCCCTCCCCTCCACATCCCCACGTTCTTCTGTTGAGCAGGGAATGACATCTGTCTCTGTGTACCTGGAAAACCATGCTGAGAAAACAGTACGAGAACCATGGTGAAGATCAATGTTGCTTGCCATGTTGTTTTTCTAACCAATAACACAGTTTGGGTTCATGTTCTAATGTCAAATGGCAGGGTGTTTGTTATCTACTTGGTTACATGAGTGTGAGAAATTGCGGTCTGTCTGAAAGGATACTGGGCTTTTCCATACTCCAGAGTATCGTCTCCATCCACGTCCAGGTCAGCGTTGCTGTCCCGAACCTCCCTCGTCTTACTGCTGCTCACCATGATTGCTCCTGGGGAACCTCAGTTGGTCATGATCAGTTGGTCAAGCCTCTTACTCCCTCTCGGTTTTGTACACCACAACCTCACACTGACTGCTGTAATGTAACTGATATCACGAGCAGAGAGTATATTCTCAAGGTAACAGAAAGGAAACGTTATTTCACATCAGAGATGCTGAATAACATTTTAATTGTATAACAGTTATCAGGCTGGCGTTACCGCTATCCTAACCATAACCTTAATTCAACCTTTCACATTCAATATGTATTCAATATTATATATAACAATATTCAACCTTTGTTTATGCAGGCAGGTCTGAGATATCTGGTTGCTGTCATAAAAACAGTTAAGATGTAAAGTGCAAGTGGTCGTGGATAAGAAATTTGATCTGAGATGGTATCTCTGAGATGTTGCTCAGCCAAGAGACAGTGCTTTTAACTTTATCTTTCAAGCACCATCTCCAAATCTCTGTCAGTTTGGTTTGAAAAGTTCAGTGCCTTTCTGTCAGTCCTGTTATACACACATACCACTGCACATGATCGTGGTATTCATGAGTGCGTTTTACCTTTGAATTCCCCCAGTATGGATGTCATCCTCCTTCTCTCACTCCACTCATCCTCATCTCCCCCCAGGTCGGTAAGGCCATCCTGAAAACACATGCACAAATCACACACACACACGTCAATACATCTGTCTCTCATGGCTCGAGGGTTTCCTGTGGTTGTGTGTTCTTTGGGCTTGGAGGCTGTGAACTGACGGTAGAAACCACAGCCTTTCCACATGGGTACACGTTGGCATTCTGAGCCTAATTAGGGGTAAACATTGATGGGGTAGGGTTTCTCTGTGTGCCCAGGGTTTCTCTGTGTGTGTGTTGTGTGTTTGAATGACCTGGCTTCCATATACCTGCTCTAGCCATCATGTGTTTGTCTGACATACATGTTGGAATGGCCTCAAGCGTGTACTGTCCCAAAATGGTACCATGGTAAGGTGTGAAAAGCATTGATACAATACAACCATTGAGTTGGCGGACAGGATGTGAAATTGTGCACCGTGTATGACATACGTACATGCCCCTCCTCAGGCTTCCGTCTCTTCAGCTTTCCAATCCTGACTGGGAAACAACAAAGTAAAGTGGTTGGCTATGACTACATTTGTATGCTGAGTCTTTTGTGCCAATATGAATACAAATTCTATCATCTTCTCATGCGAGCCATTTCAAGCTAGGTAAAGTAGAGAGTTGCCACTTTTGTATCTTTGAGGTGATAAAAGATCATCTCAATGATAAGGCAGAAAGCCTTTGCCTATCTCTATTCATTGTCCCACTCTCCCTCTTTCTCTCTCTTACACACATATGCACACGCACATGCACACACAATCCACAACATAAAATGTAATACAGCAGAACACCAACTGCAGATTGCATAAGGGAACATTAACTTTTAGGGGACGTTAATTTCAGTGGGATGACAGTGGCCGTGGGGGATAGTAAGAGAGCAGAGTCCGTGACCCAGTCACCACACATAACGAGGGTTAAGGAGAGAGTCAGAGATGAACAAGGATGAATGTATTACCAACGGGGGAGGCCGATGCCTCCCGATCGGGTCTCTGGAAACTCATTATTCTGGGCTGCAGAAGACCCAATAAAAGCTAATAAGCCTAAACAGTGACTGAGGATGGTAGTGGGCAAACTGCACTTAACTCTCCTGTATCTTATTCTAGAAGTTGTTTAACTACAGTAGTTTCTACCCTTCAGAATGGTGATGTGTATTGCTGTTTGTATTGTATTGTATCACATACGTGTCTTACCAGCTTGTGTGTAGTCAGGAGCTAGGTGGGCTCCATTGTGGGGGCGTAAAGGGGCGGGTTTGGTGTAGCACCTGCACCAGTAGAGGTCATCGACTGTTAACATATCAAGAGGTCAAAGGTTAATAGGTCCTCTGCTCATGCAGGCGCTGGGTCATGGGGTCGGGGGGGAGAGCGGGGTCTGTATCTCATCGGGAGTGGTTGGGACATCATGACAAAGTGATTATTTGTGGGCATGGGCGTATCTAGCAATATTTTGGGGGGGAGCCCCCCCAACAATTTCATTAGCCCCCCCCCCCCCCAATAAAAAAAAAAAAACGTTTTACATTTTTTCTTTCATATTTAAATGTGTTAATTTATTTTCCTAAAACCCACTAGAGGACACTTTAGAAGTATATTTTCAAAAGACCCCCCTAGTTTTGCCGGGTCACAGGAAATATTATAGGTTTTATCTAAGGGATTAACCCCCCCCAGAAGTGGGAACCTAGATTTGTCCCTGTTTGTGGGTGAGTAAAATAGCTAGACATCAACGCTATTTTAAATTCTAAATGTACTGTAACTTCTATACCTTTCGTTCTTCCACTCACCACCGTCATAACATCCCAAAAGTCATCATACTACAAAAGCAGCAACCCTCTACTGTACTGATACACCAGACAACTCAGCAAGGCACAGTAAGTTAAACACCTGACAAATAGTTGTAATGGTAATTTTTTGTTGTTGTTTAATTCTGACAACATACCATTTAGTCTGGTGTGTCTGTTGGCCCTCACACGAAGGAACGTCTACAGAGACAGAAAAGCAGCAGAAGAGAAATTTTAACAAACACAACCCAGACAGTAAGTCAATAGAAGGTATTGGGATGCCATATCAGCACGCACAGCTGGATTATAAAATAATCGTTGTCTGCTTAACAACAAATGGCAGGGGGCATGGATGGAATGTGAAGTTGGTGGCCATCTTGTCCGGGGGCTGTACTCACCTGGTACCTGTCTGAGTGGAGGTCCTCGGGGGAACGAGGATTGGGGGACCCCCTCTCACACTTGATTTGTAGAGACAATGAGAGTGGCTGCGAAAACAAAGAACGATTTTTTTAAATGGCCGGTGAGATTTTTCTTATTTTTTACAGGATTGAACGTGAAACAGAGTAGCCACCGATCCTTGTTTTATACCTTAGAGGTCCCTAAAAGATGGTCTCCATGTGCTGAATGTGCACTGTTGAAGAACAGAAGAGAACACATGTAGGGAAGATGTTGAGCGCCACACACTAGCTTTTTTTCATTCCAAGAAGTATGTGAAATAAATCACATATACACGCATGAAGACCCAATGTACAAACACACACACACACGTGTGCACAAACACAGCATAGACCCAAGGGCCAAGTTCAATTTAAAACCATTACTGTCCCCGACAGAGTCGTTAAGCAGATTTGGTGTGTAATATCTTTATTGAAGGAATCATTCTTGTGTACTTAGCAAGTAATGTGTGTGTGTGAGTGTGTTTGTGTGTGTGCTGATGGCGAGAGCCAAAATCTGGAATTACAGAGGCATAATTGCCTGCTGTGTGATTGTCACCTGAGGCTAGTGGGATCTGAAATATGTTCAGAACAATGAAGCAGCTTGTTAACATTATAGTCAAGTTACAAAGACGACAGAGAGACACTGTAATGGCTGTGTGTGTGTGTGTGTGTGTGTGTGTGTGTGTGTGTGTGTGTGTGTGTGTGTGTGTGTGTGTGTGTGTGTGTGGGTGTGGGGTGTGTGTGTGTGCGTGTGTGTGTCTGTGGAGGAGGGGAGGCAGGGACCCCCTCCAGTTTACAGTTTTATAAACACACCTAAAAGCAATAGAAAGTGGCAAACTTCTGTATGTGCATGAAAGAGCATTACGAATGAAGGACTGATTGAAAAACACACAGATCACCCATGGAGTGACAAGGAGAAATAATAGAAAAAAAAAAAAAAAAAAAAAGGGAAACCTATGGAATTCTATGGTGTTTTCCGAGACAGTTCCTGTGTTGCGCTGTACCTGATGTGGAGTTGTTTGAGTCTGGCCATCTCCTCTTCCATGTGTTCCTGCATCTCCCCGGGGCGCAATGTTGCCTGGCACACTGGACACACCGGGTTCTGGGAGTCAAACAGGCCCTTCATACCTGGACACACAAACACACACACATTCACATGTACAGTAGGAACACACACATAAATTCACTTGTTGGAGCACACACACATTTGCTTGTTGTAACACACACACACACAAACACAAGTAGGACACAAATACACAGGGACAAACACAAGGTGGGACTGAAAGAAAGGTCTGCGTTTCAAGCTCCTTAATGGATGTGTGTGTGTGTGTGTTTATGCATGTTTTTGTGTGAGAGTATAAACAAATATGCCCCCCCACACACACTCACACACTTGCCATAGTGCTTGCATCATAGCCTGTCAATAGGAACATTACCCTAGTGTACCTGGTCCATTGGGCTTCAGTGATGGATTGCTGCCATAAGCAGGCAGCTGGGAGAGAAGGTGTAGACTACTATATCAAGATTTTACAGCATGATGAGGTGATTTACCCCTGTAACCCATCAATCAAACAAAATGCCATGGCAGCAATGTAGCCCCAGTCCATAAAGTCAATACAAAGCACAAAACACATTCTGATCAATAGCTCCCAACCACCAATCAAAATGGAAGCTAATCAGGCTTAACATGCGAAAACCCTACAGTGTCACAGCACACCTGGCTGTTGTGACAGTTTGTAACACAGGACCCTGTTAGTGGTCAACAACATGCAGTGGTCATCGACCCAGAGGATCTCATTATTACCCAGCATGCACCTCTGTACCACCACGGTCCCACCTGAGCCCTGATGACACCCCCAGCATGACAGGCGCCTCACCATGTGCCCTTAACCTGACATATATTAGGATGTAAGCACCCTAATGAGGAACCAAATTAGACAAAATGGCTTCTATTTAAATAAAATAAAAATGGAAGGAAATAGAAACCGTCCTTGGGGAAAGTGGCAGCTCTCTGCGTGTCCCTAACGCTAGTGTTTGCATCCCTGGCAGAGCCCTAAATGAATTTTACTGACACGCATCGAGCGTTCCCGGGATTTCTGGGCACCCTGGCCCGGAACACGCAGGCGTTAGTAAACAATAAAATCTCTCTGCCAAAATTGAATTCATAACAGCATTAACTGCACAAATAACATTTCAGAGTGGCGCCGCGATAAGAGCAATGGGATTAGATTTTTCCGATATTTTATCCATTTTTGTTTCTGCTTTTGGATGCTCCCACATATCTCTCTCACCTCTGCCCTGCCCAATTATCCACTATAATTGTGTGCATGTGTGTGTGTGCATGTGTGTGTGTGGGTGGATGCAATGAGAGAGAGCACTATATAGTGTCTGACTGACAGTTGTTAGTTCACAGCAATCTTTCACATGTAGGCCGGCCCTCTTCTGCTCCACACCCCCACCACACCCCCCACCCCTCCTCCCAGAAGAGTCAGCATCACTCAGGCTCATCTCCCCTGCCTGGGGGGTCTCAAACACACAAGAGGGGGCTGTAAAACCTGCCTGTGGGGCTAGTTAACCATCCCCTCCATACAACAGGCAGGGATTTGTCTCCTGGCCCATATAACAGCAGCTGATGGATTCTCTCTGTTTGTCTGGCCAACTCCTCCTTCGACTGTCTAACTCTAAATCATGTAGCGCTGCCATCCATTCTCTGCCATGTTCCAGTCTTATCTAAACTGTCCAGTTGCTGACAGAACACACAGATACAAATGCAAGTTAGCATTGTAGAGTTCCATACATTGAGATGATATCTTGATCCTATGGTTTAGATGTCTGAATTGTATCTCGGTTGATAAAGATGAGATCTTCAGTCACATGTCAACCATTCACACTAGACTCTCTGTATGATTTTTTTGTTGTCTGGGGGAAAGTTAATGAATTAACTTGGTTTTGTCAGAATGGCACCTTAAAATATTAACTAAATTGTATCATATTGTGTACATTTCTCAAAAACTCTATGACATAAAATTGTAAACTCAACAACCACGCCGATACAAATTGCACCAGAAAATCAACAAAAATGTTAATGATAGAATGACACAGAATGGAAGTTTTGTCCAGCCCAATTGACAACTAGCCTGCAGTCCAGTGAGATCTGAAGCCAAAGTAAATCCCTGAAGAGAGATCAGAGTCCTCCAGCACACTAATGGCTGCTGCTAGCCTCCATATGACGGGTGCCAGTTCAGCTGAGATGCACCCAGCTCAGATGGGTAACGTGACCTTTGCTGAATGTCACATCAAATCATGGATGGATGTCACCACCGGACATTATGCCAGACCATGGAAGGGCTGAACAAGGCGTAAAGCACTGTGAACAATGTCCCCAAGTGACAAAACCTGAGGATGTGGTATAATTCTGATTGACATGTTTCAGGAATGGCTTTTTGAATGGCAGGGTTGGAAGGAAGTAAAGATAGTAGCTATTCCTTAAATGCTTTGTCCTTTTTTTAATAATCTGCAAATATGGTTTAAAATCAAGTTTTTTGTCCTGCACAAATTCCTACTGCGTGTGGTCTGAAAAATCAAGGTGGTTTCAACGTATTATAAATAATCACAGTTCTTAATGGCTAGAGAGAGAGAATGTCAGATACCATATCCTGGCTGGTATCATTGGCCAAATCATCAAACACTTTTCTTTGTAAATGAAAGAGAACAATGAAGTCATAATGAGAGCATAAACTGTGGGTAACTTGCAACATGTGTGTGTAGTTGTACGTGTATGTTTGTGTGTGAACCATATACTGTTTATGTGTCTGCATGGGTGCATGCTTGTCTGTGTGGGCTTGGGAGGTTGTTACATGCTGGTCCTTGGCAAGCATTCACAGGAGATCAGAGTCATAAAAGCTATTGGCTCCCACCACACCTTTGTCATGCCCCCATTCTGTTGCCCATGCCAACCAACCTGCTTCCGATTTTGAGCCATCACATGCAGGATATTAGTCAGGGCTTTTCACCTTCTGTGAGGTTCCCTCTCTGAAGTGCAGAGGAAAAGTAAAGTCTGTGGGTCGCAACTGGGTTTTATTGGGGAAATAATGGCCTATTGAGAGGTAGGGTATTTAATGAGCAACATAATGGGCCCTGCAGTAACACATCTGCTATAGAGAGCCTATAGAGGCAGGCTGTCAACTGTTGCCGGATAATTTCGTAGCCTTGCAATATATAAAAAAAACTAATGTGATGTACGATTAGTCTCTTTCACATATTCTTCACTACGTCCACCTTACATTACATCTCCATCCAATCGGATGAGAACTTGTTTAGCTCTTCTCTACTTTTCAATCAATTGTGTTTAATGTTTTAAAGATACCTGAATTGCCACCTCTTGGCCCTTGCACAATCAATGTTTTATTAGGACACTAATCATCATGCATTGACTAATAAGATCTGTATCAACCCCTTGTAGCACATTGATTGGCCTCCGTTTCAAAGTAGGACAGATACGTACATTACAAGCTTCAGACAAGTAGACCGACTTCACAAGAGAACGGTATCTGTAACTCCCATAGAATAAAATGGAAGACATCCTGGTAGAATTGGCCCACAATAATGAACCCAAAGGTGGACAATTCTAAACCACCTCGAGCCAGAGCCCTTTAACTACAGCTAAGAGATCAATACATCGACCATAGGTCAATCAGAGCAAAAGGCCCCAAACACCATTATGCCCTTCAGCTGCTCTCTGTTCTCCTCCTTTCCCTATCCCCTCTCCTTTCTCTTCTTTCTATCTCACCCAGTACCGTCTGTCTTTGCTCCATCAACTGTGGACATGTCCAGACATGTCCTTAGCCAATCATCTCCATATTTCAAGCAATGAGACACTGAGAAACTGCCTTGGGTCCGTGACTGGACTTAGTTCTGAGATCAAACCCTGGCTACAGTCTCCAAACTTTAATCATTCTGGCCTCATTAAAATGGATGGCTCAATAATATTTGATAGTGACTTACAGATCAGTAGAAAGGAGAGAAGGCAAAGGGGAAGTGTGACTATCCTTGTGGCTGGTCATTAGAACATTGGACTGCCAGCGACTAAATCTGACTGTACTCACAAAAGTACAAAGGCCAAAGCTTTCAAAATGTTACCCTGGCTCCTACACAATGTTATCCTTTCATTCATTCTGATTCATCCATTTGTCAGTCAGAACTGGCAGCTGTCACGGGCATCCTAGAAGTTACAACTGGCTTCTCTCTCTCGCTCAGTTTTACACACATCCAGATGTGATGGAGGGGTGGAGGGTAAGAGACAGAGACGGTTTGACTTCTTTCCATTTCCATACGCAGCTGGTACTTCACCGACAGGCTATTACCCATGGTGCACTGCTCTCATTATTGTATCTGAACTATGAATGACCCACCTGAATGAAGAAATCCCTCTGAGCGCAACAACATGCCGGGCCGTTAATTCAAACCTATCGTTCCCTGTCATGATTGTCTCAACCTCTTCCCCTCAGAGTGGTAGTGTGTGAGGAGGCTGGGGTGGGGTGTGAATGAGGTGATGTTAGGGGGCTAATAGAGAAATCAAAGCCCCTCGTTACCCAGTAATTAGATTGGCCCTTAAAATACAGATCACTATTACGCAGCTCAGTGATTTACCACACACTGACTGGTATCTCTCTCTCTCATTCTTGTTCCACCCTCTCCTCTTCTCAAACCTCTTCTCTCGTTCCCCGTTTTGATCCCTCGCTTTTGTTCTCTCTCTCTGTCTCGCTCACTTATCTTTCAATTAGTGGTCAAACGGAGGAAATTAGATGCTCATCCTACAAAGCTGATTGTATCATCACGCGCTTGGGCCTCTGCCTGTAAACCATCGCGCTGCCGCAATAATTCTACCATGAAAACACACAAACACACACACACACTTTAGATCTGTACATATCTTAGTCCACACATGCCCCTATGGTTGCTGCTTGTATGTGAAAAAAGCAGAGGAAGGCTGAGATCAGTTGGAGAACGATACAGTGGTAAGATATCCTGAACAAAATTCTCAGACTTGTCTGAGGAAAAGCCTTTGTGTTGCTAAGTGATGTATCGCCCAGCATTGGTCTTAGGAATACTGGAATATGACTGGGCCGGGGTTAGCAGAGTGTACTTGGCCCTTCACACTGCAGTGGTCAAACACAGTAGCCTTGCTGAGAGAATGTGTGTGTGAGTATGGGTGTGGGTGTGTGCTCGTAGCCTTGGTGAGAGCAGCCCTGTGTGAGTCTCATCAATACGCCCCAGCAATACTCCCAGTCCGCTAACATGCCAGAACAAAGGGGCCCTGGCAGCACCAGCAGCTATAGATCTGTTCTTCTGCTTTCTGGTTCAATAGAGTCACACAGCCCATTCTGTAGCAAGACCACTGGGGTTTGGACGTTCAATCTTCTCTACTTGACTGATCAGGGCTTCAAAAGCCACACTTTAGCCTGGTTAATGAGACTGGATTTTCTCCAGTTACTGTAAGATCTGAACCCTGTTCCACACTAGTCCACCCACACAGGAGAAGGGTAACGTAGTGCCAAATTTGACCTGCAGCAATTATGCAGTGTAAAGTTACTTGCACTAAGGGGTAAGACATCAATAATCTTTCACACAATTACCTTTATTTTAGATACTGATGATGACTCCCCATACTTATTCTGAAGTTAAGTATAGAAAGGTGTTGTTTTATTTACTCATATGTGTAGGGGCTCATTTAGCTACAGCACATGCTTGTCTGGTCTATTGAGAGACAATTAGTGTAATCTGCATGCTAATGATGGAATAGTATTGGATTGTGTGTGTGTGTGCATGTGCGTATGACTTTGTGAGCGAAGCCTATCTTTACCATGAGATACAGCCACTCATTAGCACCATAATAAAAAGCTGAGACGACACATAAAATGTTATATACCGCCGGATGCTGTTTTCCTACCAATTATTGAGCCAATGATTTATGAGCCGAGTGAATTGGTATTCTTTGTGGAGTAAAGGGAGTAACTTTTTCATACCTACTATATAGCACCAGGGATTAGGACTGGTCTGGGCCAACCTTTGTCATATCTGACCTGAGGATAGCGGAGACAGACTGTTACATCGGACCTGAGGATAGTGGAGACAGCAGCAGGCTTTCTAGGTGTGCAAAGCACAATAGTTTTTTTTTGCTTCAAAGAATCAAATGATTATCTCTCTCTCTCTCCCTCTCTGTCTCTATCCCTCACTCCCTCTCTCTAACTCTCTCTCTCTCTTTCCCTCACACACACACACCCACACATACACGCACACTTATGTTTGGGAAGTGTCCCAGCAGGGCTGGTGTATGTATCATCTGAGGTGCTCCTTAGCAGCATGTGTTTAACCCAGTTGGTTGCCCTTCCTGCCCTCTATCTGCCTGACTGATTTGTTACACTCAGAAGACAGCACCGATTAAGTATGTGTGTGTCCTGCTCCTTACTCAACCTGCCACCTACAGCCCCCTTCAACCGTCCAGCACAGGCCAGCCGACCCTACCGTTCTTAGCCTATCAATCCACCTAACCGAATGCATGCATACACGTGCAGAGACACACAGACATATGTACAGGCACATACACTCTGGGTCACCCTCCTCTGGTCTTTGAAGTGAGATCAGAGGCAGATGTTATGCAGGTCGATCAGGTGCTGGCAGAGAAACGGAGGGAGATGGAGGCTCTGGTAAAACAAGCTGTTGTTTTAACAACCGCTCAGCCTGCTCTTGTAATGAGCCCCTCTCTGCTTTTTCTTGCTCTCTTTCGTTCCCTTGTTCCCTCGCTCCTTTTTTCCTTACTTCTTTACCCTCTTGTGTACGCTACAGTTTATTTAATTGTATGAGGAGGATAAACTGGTAGATTTGTGTCAATATGCTTGTTGACTGATGGTTGACTGTGTCGTTAATCTAACAAATGCTTTAGGTCATTATCACCAATAACCAATATCCACCTCTTCTTTACACAAACACACACACAATCCTAAAAAGAGCATATCGCTGACCGGAGCAGGCAGAATGAAGGCTCCCTCTCTCAGGGGTACATTAGGTGAACAAACCAGCTCCAACGCAGGAGGGCCATTCCATGAATGCGGCCGTTATTTTAGACTGCCTCATCTCACAGACCATGTTGTCCTGAAACAAAATGTAGCCTACTCCACAGACTGGAGAGCAGGGACCAGGACTTGGTCTCACACTCTTCATTAATCTGATATGTAGAATGTCCTGCCTACTTTAAACGTTAGATATTTTAGACTTGGCTGTTAAACTGACGCTCCTACCTCCCATTGTGATTGGAACGGCATCTGTAATACTGGATTTTGGTATCTGGTTCTTTGGAGATGGGACAAATGTGCTACAGAACATTGTAAGATAAACAACACGTTACAAAGTATGAACAAATAACATAGGTACAAAGTATGAATACAAGCAGACAGAGCAGTGAGTGTGTGTATGTGGATGAGTTCCTGTATGTGCGTGTATCTGTGTGTGTATATGTGTGTGTGCATGTGAATGCACGCACCTTGGGATTAAAAACCAGGCAGATACTATGTGTATGCATGAGGATCGAGCGGCTGCTATTGATCCCCAATGGTCTGCCAGTTGGATGTAAACACAATGTCTTTCAATAGGACACTTCTATCAATACAACCTCCTCTGAACGACAGCTTCACAGGAAACATGCCTCTCAAACACCCTCTCAGTTATTGAATAGGCCCACAGCTGTGATAATCGGCAAGTTGACACACACGCACATGCACACGCACACACACACACACAGAAAGACAGACACACACAATAAACAGTTTGTAAGCCATGTCTAGAACAAACTAAACCCATCAAACCCGACATGGGAGATAATCCCATGTTCCAAGTCTAACATGAATATATACAATATTGATTCTGAATGGCCAGGGTGTTACTCACTTACTAACAGGCATTCATAACAGATAACCAGGATACTTCAACGCTAAGCACATGCGGAGTCCCAGGTGTGCTGAGTCCTTTATTGAGCATTCCTCTCATTTCTAGTTGTGTAAATTACTCCAGTCACCCCTCCAAATTCTATTCACAGAACCCCATGGCTACTGATCCCTATAAGCAAGTCTTCCCTCTTCTCTGTGTCTGATTCAAGAGGTTGATGACACACCAGGACTGACAAGGGGATTCAACATAACACAGAAGGACCCAGCATCTGGGTATAGTTACATCTCTCAAGTGGGAGATTTCTTACATGCTTATGTGAATCACAATCAGTGGATAAGCTATGGACTGATTATCTGTTTGTTTATTCTGTCTTGTGATTCATTCATATGTATTCCTATTGTAACTTACTTTGTGTTTTGATGACAGTCCTGTTCAATGATGTAGTATCTGCTTGATAGACTAATCTGTTGTCTGTATGTTCTTTTCGTTTTCCCTTTTCTCTATAAATACTGTCATCTGACCCTCATGCCTCAGAGACACTTTGCTACAATCACTTTGTATTGAACTGGTCATTATTGTGGGAATGATTTTAAAGTGTTGAAGACTCTCTCACCAATCAGCTGGTATTTTGCTACTTAAAACCCAGAACCTGAACTGCCAGTCACAACTGTTCCAGTGGAGACAGACAGAACTTTCTTCCACACTTGCTTCATTGAGTCTACAGCGGCAGGACACAGATGTATTAAGAACAGTACATTGGCTTTCCTTCAGTCTGGACTCCTCTGTTCTCACTCCTGTTCACCCAGGCCTTCCAGATCCAATAATATCCCAAAGTTGAAAGCATCTCCCTCAGGAAAATAAGCATGACTCGCTCCAGTGAAGACATCTGCCCTTTGAAACATGGGCTGTTTGAACAGCTGTCAGAACACACAAGCGTGTCTGAATGTTTTCTTCATAAAACAGATCCAGTCTTGGGCAATACAGCAGATAGACACTCAATGGGAAAAGGAGACATTGATTGACTGAGAAGGCAGATTGTATCAAACAAACACGCGTTCAGGGATAGCCATAGATGTACTGTGTTGTGATAATGTAGGATGGAAGTTTTGGGATTTCATATGCAGGTACACACAAATTACTTTCATGACCAATGCCTCATGATGGTAATAAAAATACATGTAACCAATGACTGTATGACAGAAATTCCTGTGTGCTTTTTGTTTACTGTTTGTAGTTGTTTTGCAAAAAGAGGTACAGTATGTGTAGTCCAGGCCCACGAAGATTTGAATCTTAAAATATACTGTAAGATTTTGGTACTTGGTCTGTTGCCCAGCCAAGAGGAACCACATGTCAGACTTACAAAAAGTGCTGGCGGCTCAATTGCATTAAAGCTCTTACTTTGCCTGAGCTTTAATCTAATTGGATAAACTAGAAAAGCTGCTTCCATTGTTGAAAAACCCATTTCCAAACTGATATCAGCAGTAGAAAGATTTTTTTTTATGAGACACTGTCTTATCCAAAATATATGCCCCTGTTCCTGTCCTTGCCTGTATTCCCCAAATCGAATTTTCCAAATGTGCATACACACACACAATCTTACTGACAGACACACCTCTCCCCCACTTGTGTTGACATCTCTCCTGTCCTTATTAGAGTTCCTTATTGGGACTTCTGCCACTCTGCCACCAAGCCTCCACCCTGGCCCTGTCAATCACCCGACGCACTGTTCCACTTTCTTAGAAGTCAAAAAGTCACACACAAGCCACACGAGCCAAAAACTTTTCCTAAGGCAACTCATCCCCATTCTAGGTCATTGATGTATGTGGGATGAAAGTTTCTTTTAGATGATATGAGGGGGTCTCATTTCCCCTCTTCCACCTCCCACCCCCCTCTCTGCTCCCCCCCCCCTCATTGTCCTTATTTTTCGCTGGTGTCCTCCTCTGATCTGTCTGGGCTTGTGGGTCCTCTCTCTGGTGCTTTCATCTGGCAGGAGCCCCCTTAGTGGAGGCCGTGAGGGGGGTTTGATATCCCATCATGCCATGCGCATCTCTCCGCTCTTGCACTCGGGCAGAGGCAAACGTTGTGCCCCCGCGCCGTCTAGCAATTACCCCTTAGCGTAATAAGGAGCCAGTCTGGGCCTGCCACCATGACTGACACCTCTCCCACTCATTTGTCAACAAATCAAGAGTTGTCGCGTGGGCGGCCATATTGAGCAGAGGGTGTCTTTGTGAGCTGAGCTGGTGCATCTCTATCCTTCTTCTCCATCCCTTCTTTCTATTTCTCCCTGCCACCTCGTTATCTCTGAAAAGATGTCGCTGGCTCAGACCTTCACTTCTTCTGTCATCTTACCATATGCTTGTCTCTGTTTATACTGTATGTGTATAGGAAAAATGTACGTCTAATGATTGCAAACAAAGACTTTCATCATATGTTTTCAAACACTTTGATGCGTAGAACAGGAAAACAAAAAATATATATACATACCGTGTATAAAAATTGTATTAAGTTTTTGCATTGTATTTTAAATGCAATCCACTGTGCAAACCTCCAAAATATTTGATGAGCGCAGCGCTTAAATAAACAAAATAATTATTTGTAATGCGTTAGTGCAGTCTTTGTTTTTGTTTTTTTGTGTGTGTTGTTTTGGGTACCACTCTGCCTTCTGTTACTGTTGGTGGTTGCTGTATTGTTTTATAAGAAAGAGAATACTTACAACCCTCCTTGTATTCTTCAGGGCTAGACGAACCCTCTCCGTCAGACAGGAGACCAGACACTGCAAAGAGCTTCCTCCCAGCGTCCTCAGCTACAGCCTGGAGGGACCCTCCTGGTGTACCAAACTCATACCCCTTCCCCTCCGAGTCTGTGTAGCAGCCCTTCGGTCGCTTGGCGGGGGTGAAGGCTGAGTGGTACCCCCCAGCCTCCCTCTCCTCAAGTGGGGAGGAGAACGGTCTAAAGGCCCCGACCCCGCTGTGGTTGAGCATCCCCAGAGAGGAGCAGTCCAGATTGGGGCTGGCAAACTGGGGATGGAGGTGCAGCAAGGAGGCAGGGAATTCTCTGGAAGAGAAAGCCCCTGAGATGGGCCCCTGGCGGTGGTACATGGATGTGAAGGTGTAGGAAGCTGATGGAAAGGGGAGATGGAGGTCTTTGTCTACGGAGACAGGGAGTCCGAAAGAGCGGGGTGCCTGACAGGGGACGGAGGCATCACGGCCTGCCTCAGCAGTGGAGGCCAGTACCATGAGGGCTGGGGAAGCCAGAGGAGTGGGGAGGTAGGAGGAGCCATCCATTTTGAAGGGGCGGTGGAGGTCCATCTATTCCTTCCAGTGTCCAGAGACTGTGGAGACTGGACACAGCAAAGGAGATTTCTTGGAGTGTTGAGTGTTCTGCAGACTTGCAAGATCTTGGGAAATTTGCCTCAAAGAGCTACATTATAAAGAAGGGAGAATACACCTTTAAATTCAATTAAATAAAAAAATTCTGATCTGAGCAGACCCGCACATTTAGGAAACCATGTAGTTACCTCTCAAATAAAATAATTTCATGCAATATTTGTTATCCAATAATTATGAGTGAGATTTAAATGATTTGGTTCTTTTTTACCTATTGCTGAATGCAATTCCCATTAACTTAAATGTATGCAGTATTTAAAAAATGCATTTGCAGTTATCAAAGGCAATATATTGACAATATCAAAAGCACAATCAAGTTTTTGTGAACCATATGCATGAAGGAGACAATTTTATAGGCAAGCACATTTTAACAAATACAAAATTTAAGAAATTATACCACACAAAATCAAACAAACTAAACTAAAACTGCTGTTCTGTACCAGTAAAATATTTTACTACCACAGAACCCTAACCCAAGAGTGTGGACTATAAGAAATCCACAAAGTATCCACAACAATTGTGGATAAACAATTAGGTGGTCTAATAATTTTCACTTGAGTGTATAAACAATATTTAATAAAAACTGTTGAATACTTATTTTTCTTCAACTGAAAATAGCCGACATATTTGGTTTAGTTTAATTTTAAACCCTCTCAACTTCAAAAGCGTTGTTCTATTTGTTTTGCCAAGTGTAGCCTAACTTTGTTTGATTGGATTTAGAATTGCAAAAAACTTCAATATGACAGCGCTCCTGAGAAGTAGGGCTATAATCTATGACTGATTAGTCATTTATTATAATCAGAAACATGTGTTGAAACGAATAAAGTAAACGCATTTACAAAATACATTTGAGTTATTTAACATGTTGCCCTCTATAGCAAGTTAGACACAAATGAATTAGCTAATTTGCCAGAAAGAATAGCATAACATAGGGTACCCCATCCAATGGGCTTCCAATTGCTCTGTACGGGAGATGCAACTTTACAATAAACTTTTTAGAAAATCTTAGTAAAGTGTGGAAAAGCACGCTGTCTACAGGCTAACTTTACAATTGTACATATTAATAAAACGGTGATAACGCGTCTTGTTTGGTAGGCTGACTAATTACATTGTCAGTTTTAGCCTTCTAATACTTTTACACGTGTCACAAACTACACATTGCCTCCCAAAAAAGTTAGAAAACAGGCTATTCACGGGTTTAAAAAAAATGTTGATATGCTATGTTTATTGTTGTTGAAATCAGTGTTATTATTTCAGTTTCCATAGCTCAGTTCTTACCGTGTTTAACTCGACCAATTTCTCAGTGAGAAATTTCGAGTCACAGACTTTTTCCGTCCAAAAGAAACGCACAAGCAGACAGCCACAACAAAAGTTCATAGAAGGTTACCGAAACATTTAAACCCTAAGTGCCGTATTGTCCCAGCGCTGAACCGCCTGTATTTCGGATTTCATTCAGCTTTTGAATAAAGGTCTGCTGTGAAATATGTGAAGCACGGCAGGATGGTTGTCCCTTGTCTCAAGCCGATCTGTGTCTCAGTGCTCAGTCCGCGCAGATTCTCTGAGGCTCCAGTGACTATCCCTTTCTCCCTCCCCTCTCACAGTAGTATGCCCCTTTTTTCCCTCTCGCCTTCTGAACGACACACAGGGACTCGGGAGTAATAATGCTACCGTTGCATTCTTTGTCCTGTACAGCATCTACAACTTTCTAGCATTGCAAGTAGTTAATGATGAACTTTAAAAAGTTACATTCGTTAGACACACTAATCAATTTATATTTTAACATGTAATAGTTTTTGACCCATACTCAGGTTCAGGCTTCAGGCTTCAGGTTCAGGTTGCTTTGGCTCTTGTTGTGAACTTATTACTAATACTGATGCAAAAATATTGAATACAACATCTGTAATTGGAGGGTTCATGTATTATGATTGTGGTATGCAAATTTGTCATATTTCTTATTTCTGTAGTTGATCCAAATCAGTGTAAAACCTCCAATGTCCACTTTATTCATACATCTGACTTCACACAATTTGTGGGATGGCAGACCTCAACAGATCACAAATCATCCTTAATTTGTTTTTATCTGTATTGGTTTTGCTTAAAGACTTTTTGAAATAATGTAATTGAAATAATTCCTTATTCCCTGGAGCAAATCCAGAGGCTCTACACCGCTAATCTAATGTGACACGCAATTTCCGTCTCTCAGACGATTGCTTCCCCCCAGGTCTCCGTCTTTAATGAACAGCCATTTGAGTGCCAGTGAGCATGTGTGGAGAGGCCGTGGAGACAGGGAATGGTAGGTTTGGGAATGTCAGAGTCAAGGAGAGCTCAGGAGGATGTTTCGTTGGAATGTGAGAGACAAATGTTCAGAGTGGGTTTCATTTTAAGTAACTTTGCCCAGTTTTCAGGCTTTACACAAGTTTCCTCAACCTGTCAAACACTCACAGTACGCTATCTGTTCTTTGCTACCCTGAGTGAGATGGAACATTCTATTTAACCCCTGACCTCTCCACAGTCTGGGAGGAAGACAGACAGCAGATGCATTACTTAACGGGGCCAGACGTGCCTCTATCTCATCCTCAGACTTCTACTGTGACACATGCCTCGTGTGGCATGTGGCAGTGGAAGTTCTAAACCTCACATACAACCTTCTAAATTAAGGAGAAGATGTTATTAACCCTGAAGTGGCAATACAGTACCAATAGGTATCAACCTCCACCTTTGGAAAACACAAATAAGCCTTTACGCAGATCAAGACTGAATTAAATGAATGCTTGCCTTTCTGTTTGAAATGCTTTCTACAAATGTTTTTCCTTGCAACAGGTACTTGTGACTGGGATTGGGTACACTGGGTCTCGCCAACCTTCTCGCCCATTCTCCAAGTGTCTATCCTGTACATTGTGGGAGGCTCGGGGTAGTATGTGCGTATCCTGTAGGCCCAGTGAAAGGTTAATGATGTCCCTGCCTCCACCAGGTTATGGCATAGCGCAGGGGCCGTTACCCGCCCTGGGTTCTGGCTCTCAGAATAAATTGACACCCGGAGCCACAGAGACTGGTCAGCAGCCCAATTACAGGGCTGTCTGCACAACTGAGGATGATGGGATGTGATGTTAATTGTAAGTCTTCATTTCTGGCAAGATATGAGTCATTTGGCTATCTTTTTGACTGCAACACATTCATCCCTATGGTGCATTTGAATCCAGACATGTTTCTGTCTACTTGAAGACACATATTGCATTTCATCATCTTCTTTAAGTTCAAAGTTATGGAGTTGTCTCTGTCATTTGTAAAATGACAAATCAAGGGAAGACAGCAACTACTGAGAACTAACATACCCTTTTTTACTGCATAGAACTTGTTTTTATCAAAAATTAGTACACATAGGAAAACATATTTGAACATTGTTTCACTGTTTGATTATTTAAAATTACCCACTTGTTGTGCATTATGATATAAAATGTATTTTAAAACAATTTCATCCCAAAACTTCTCTCATTAAACCTGTAGAGAATACAACTCGATTAAATTAGTGTTTGATGAGATTATTTAAAAACTTTTATTATCATGCCAGACATAATCAAGCCAGTGTTTTAACGTACCCCCTTGCTAATTAGAGAATGTCAGTTGTTAGTGCTACCTGTTCATTCACATTCTCCTGGCCAATCGTAAACCTTGTTACTGTAATTACATCAGACTCATTAGAGATAATATTCTAAATGTCCTCAGGGGAAAACTATTGCTTGAATAAATAAATAAAGAACTAGATAGATAAATAAATAAAACAGTAACATCGCAGGAATGCCCACATTCAAACCAGATTACCTTGAACAGAGACAGTCCATATTGCCAATAAACAGTCAGTTGGAACTCAACAGTGCTCAGACACTTAGAGTCAGGAAGGTAGTTCTATGACTGAGTCGAATACCACTCAGTATATTAACATAGAGACAGAGCTACTACTGCCGTGAAGAGAGAGAGGTTTCCCAGTATATTAACATAGAGAGAGACAAGGCTTGAGCAGTGCGAGAGACAGAGACAGAGAAAGAGAGACAGCTGTGTGAGGGATGAGCTGTCCACCATGCAACACTGCATGCGTGCGTGTGTGTGTGCTTACATAGATGAGTGTGACAGCTCCCAATAGCGTCCAACTGGCATGAATGTGGGGAGGAATACAGAGAGGTGCATTATGGCCTCGATCATTGATTGCTTCCTCCCAGGGGTTGACTGAGCTCCCCCCCCTACATCCCAGGACACACACACAAGGTGCTGAACCCTGCCATGACACAGCATCCTCTTGTTTTACATTCACACTTTTCACAGTTGCTCCACCCCCACATCTGATGTTCATCTTCCGACAGGTAAGAATGGACACGATGCATTGGGTGTGGATTTCTCAGTGTCAACCCGTTGTTTAGGGTGTCTTTGTTTGGTTGTTCATCTTGTTTATGTGCTAAAACATTATGCCCTTCCCAATTTTTTGCAAGTGCTCGGAAAGCTAGTCAACTGACTAACAGAGGAGCTATGACAGCTCGTGTCCTCACGCCTCCCCCCCTGCCCCTAACCTCCACTGCAAGGCCTGCCCCCCTCCCCGACCCCCCCGCCCCCGACCCCCCACACACACATACCCGTGAGCTTGACATTAATGTGAGCCTCTAAATAATTACCAACAAACACACTGCTGACTGCAAACAGCTCGCTCCCCTCAGTGGACTACCACTCGTCATCAATGTGACCCCTGTGAGGAGGGGTGGGACCACCAGGACAAAGTGGGAAGGGATGGGGAGGTGGGGGGCTGGGAACAACCCTGCCATGTGGTAGGGCGGGGGGGGGGGGCTGGAGTAGGGGCTGGAATTGAAACCAAAGCGACTTTGGGCGGGTCCAATTACTCCATAAGTAAGACTACTCCGTAATCTGAGTTTGAGCGTACATCTAGTTACAGTACAGCGGGCGTACGATACGTACCACGCATAGAGACACTGTGTTGACCTTGCAGTGTGGTTAACGATTACTAATCTAAACATTGGCCCCATCTAGTGGTCTTTTTGCACTTTCATCCCTAAATCAGACAGCAATACAAAGAGGATTAATACTTTTTGACAACCCAATTGTTAATTGATGAAGTATCATGCAAAGCCTCGCATCCTACAGAACACTTGACTGAATTGCCTTGGGGTCCAATCTCGCCAGAGAAGGAGACCACGATTCCCACCTAGGCGAATATTAAAACGTCTTTGTACATCTGTCTTTGTGCTCTGATTGGTGCCTTAACCTCTGAAGTGCTGGACCATTTTAAACATGGCTGAGAACAAATTCCTCTGTGATTCTTTGTAACACTCAACATGTATATAATGGGTTCTGTGTGTTTGTATTATTAGATTAATGTTGGGGGGGGAAATGACAGGGCTCTTTTTTGTGTCAGTAATCACAGTGTATGATACTTGATCTATTAGTCATACACAGTTTCCTGTTTGTCAGGGCATGTACTGCAATTCATATGACATGCTGGCCTGTCATGCCACAAACAGCAGAGAACTGAGGTGGAGATGAGAGGAGAAAATGAAGGGGAGGAGGGGTGCATACGGTGGGTGACAGCGCTAGATAAATGAAGGATGGTGAGAAAAGTGTGGTGGGCAAGTAAGGGGAATAAAGAGTGGGGAGACAAGGAAAGAGATGTGTGTCCCACAGCCAATGGCTTTATCCAGCTTTATCCCGGGCTATAAAGCTACAGTGCATGACACTCCTCAGCTCTCAGAATAGATATGCCTATTCACTGTTAGCAGAGAGATTTGACAAGCCCCACTCAGCTGCCAGGGTCAAATGGTTTGCTGTCAACTTTCTTTCTTTCTTTTTCTTTCTCTCTGTCTCCCATTTCTTCTCTCAGTCTCTGTTCTTTACCTCCCAAACACATCAGTCTTTTGTTTCAGAATTGCTTTTCTCTCTTTAGGTGTCAACTTGTCATTGTCAACAGACATGCCATCGGAAATTATTTATTGTTTCACTCGATGAGAGAGACCATATCCTCTGGACTCAACTGCTCACAGACATCCACCATTCACAATTTCAGCATTCTATTCTGTTTTGATGTCTTGCTGTACACGCACACACACAAACATGCATACACACACACACACACACACACACAGACAACACAACCTCAAATGTACACACACATCCTGAGGGGTGTTCCGTCAGGTAAAGGTCTCGTAGTCGTGCTCTGTGAATGGCCTCTGCTCAAACAGATCAATACCTGCTGGCACGTCCCTCAACGAACCAGGAGAAAACAATTAAAACCCATCGACCGTGTGCCAGGCTCGGCCATGAATATGCATATGTCCTTGACCTTCCCTTAGAGTGGAGACAGTGATAGAATGACAGGCTGGTGAGCTCACTCTCTCTCTCGTCCGTTAGGATTATTTGCCATAATTTGCCCAACGGTCCACTTTGACCGTTTTCTGAATTTGTATTTAACACATTACATAATGATGAGGGACCTCTTTTGAATGTTCATACTTTTATGATCTGAATTTGTGGTATAGAGCAATAAGCAAACCACTAAAAAGGTAATACTATAACATGAAAGGAAAGAAAGTATTCTGACAAAGTATATTTTTATTTATTTATTGTGTTATGTTGTTGATAGCTTACAGTAAAAACACATATTTTCCTATATACTGTAGAAGGGATATCCTAAAAAAGTTTGAGATCAACAAAGTAATTTTACAACAAGTAGTATTGGGATAAACTTTTCTCAGGTTTTACAAGTTTTTAAACAACAATTCGGGCACTTTGAGCTATACTAACCCTCTGCCAATCTGCTAAATCTGTTCTGTAACACATTGTCACCCTAAAGCCCAAAAGCTATTGCTCTTTTACAGCCTTTCATCGGCACATATTGCTCTTTTCAAGCCGTTGTAGATGATGTATACTTCAGAGAAATCACCAAGAGCAGTGTCTCTCTCTCTCTCTCTCTCTGTCTCTCTGTCTCTCTCTCTCTCTCTCTCTCTCTCTCTCTCTCTCTCTCTCTCTCTCTCTCTCTCTCTCTCTCTCTCTCTCTCTCTCTCTCTCTCATGTAATTCTGACACAGACAGTGGATCTCTCTGTGTCAGTATTTGGCCTGCTAGCTGCTGGAGCACATTGTCACTTCCCTGTCCTGTCCTGTTGCCCAAGCCAGGCCCTGCTGGGGATATGCCCTGCCCACGTCAGCCGGTGTTAACATTAGCATGGTAACAGGACCCCCCGGGGGAGAGCGGCGCTAAGGGTCACGGTGACGATTGTCAGCAGCCTGCTTTAATTAGGCACGCCCGGACATCCATGCTCTCACTCAGTCTGACTGCAGACAGGATTGTTGCTGTTTGCCTCGTAGTTGTGTTCTCTACAATACAGAAGGACTATTAGAAGGACAAAATCTCCACAAAGGGTGTCCGTGTTTTTTATAGTTTGCGAATAGGTTTGAAAGTGTGATAAAAAAAAACGTGTCTGTCTGAAATTTGTTCTGAATTTGTCTTGCATTAATACTGCAGAGCATGGGCCCCCCTGTATGGGATGGCATTTCATGCTGGATGCGAGCTATTGTGAAAGTGTCAAGGGGGCATTCTTCATGCAGAGCTGAGCTATGTGTGTGTGTGTGTGTGCTGTTTATAGAAAGAGTGTGCATGGAGTCAGTCAGAGTGCATTAATCCCAGTGCTGTGTGGCAATCTACCGGTGTATGGATAATGTGTGTCTACCTGTGGAATCTGGAATCCTGCTCAGCCTGCCTCTCTCTCAGTGACTCTGGTGTTCCTGGTGTAGGCTGGGCTGATTGTCACCAGCTAGTCTCAGAGCATTTACCTGCTGACAGAATCCCAATTATTCCAGGGGAGGTTGATACTGGAGTTGGGAGGTTGAGGAAGAGAGCGCAATATACTGTTTGTGTGATTGTGTGTGCAATAGTGGGAGAGAGAACGAAAGACAAGGATGAACTGTGAGGGGTGGGTGGATTGATAGGAAGGCAGAGTGGAGGAACCTGTGAAGATAATATGGCTATGTACGCACATAGTACGTGTGTAATACGCCAAGTGTGAATGTATGTATGCTGATGAAGTGTGTTCCAGAGAGCATTGAGTAAGTGAGACAGACAGAGAGAGAGAGAGAGAGAGAGAGAGAGAGAGAGAGAGAGAGAGAGAGAGAGAGAGAGAGAGAGAGAGAGAGAGAGAGAGAGAGAGAGAGACAGAGAGACAGAGAGAGAGAGAGAGAGAGACACTGCTCTTGGTGATTTCTCTGAAGTATACATCATCTACAACGGCTTGAAAAGAGCAATATGTGCCGATGAAAGGCTGTAAAAGAGCAACAGCTTTTGGGCTTTAGGGTGACAAGAGAGAGAGAGAGAGAGAGAGAGAGAGAGAGAGAGAGAGAGAGAGAGAGAGAGATAAAAGGCTGACAGTGTGGCGAGTGTCTAGAGGATTTTTCTCTCAGCAGCACAGGTCAACTCAACACACGTTTACTTGTGTCGCACGTAGACACACAGTTCGAAATCTCCACAATCACCTGGGAACTCTGACTGAACCTCAGGACTGTCAGTCAAAGAAACCATCAATGACCTCTTCTCCATTCTCTTTGAGCAACCAAACAAAAATGTGTGCCTTCCCATTTAATCCCTTCTATTACCGTTCCAAACGTTTTTTGTTATGTCGAAAGCGTGTGTTCTTCAGCTGATAAGACTGTTCTAGGGCTCCACTGTGGCTCTATGTGAGTGTCCATCCATGACAGAAACTCAGTCCAAAGCTGTTGAAATTGTTGTAACGTCTGGATCAATAGTGAATTAGCCAGTGCACTGGCTTTGTGATGTGGAGTTGTGGTCTGTTGATCACTATAGCAGACACCAAAGTCACACTGTAAGGATTTCATGGCAACTGTGCAGCACTTTCACTGGGTAAAAGGTGAGGGGGTTAAGGTTGTTTGGGCTATGTTAAACAACCTTTAAACCTCTTAAAGGAAGGTGGAGAGGGTTCAAGTTGCAGGATGAAGTTTAGGTGAAAGGACGAAGGATGTAAAAAGAGAGGTTGGGTCTCTCTATCTCATCTTTCGATTGTCCTCTATGTGGTGCAGGTGTGACTGCTCGACTATGGTAACCCTAGTGTTCATCACTGCCTCCCATGATGACCCAAAGGTGTGTAAGTGTATGTGTGTGTATGTGTGTGGGTCTGTGTTGGTGTGGCTGATGATTAATGAGCCACTGGTTCCTGAAGGATTGTTCCGATCACTAAAGGGACAAGACCATGAGCAGACAAACACATCCAGGGAATGTAGACTCGGGACCCAATCAAACACAGACACACACACACACTTCACCATCTTCTGGGTCCATTACACCAGCCCCCCACATCTCAATCATACACACTTCCTCAACACTAAGCCATGCAGAACTAAACTGGGAGTGACTCTCTGGAGAAGCCCAAGGCTTGTGTGTGACCTGGAATACATACCATTATCTGGATCAGTTCAGTACGGTTGTACAGTAAAGAGGACATGATGACAAATCAATGGTGGAGCTAAGAGACAGGGACACACAAGGTGAATGGTGGCCCTCTTGTTCAATGTAGAATTTTTCATATTTTCATGGCAATGTCTCAATTATGTGTGTAAATACAAACATACAGACACGCAAGTACAGTTTTATGCAAATGTTTGGGCAACCCTGTATGTTACTGTGAATAGCAAGTAAAAGATTACCTGATTTCCAAAAGACAAAGATGACACATTTCTTCAATATTTGAAGCAAGATTACTTTTTCATTTCCATCTTTTATAGTTTCAAAATAACTAAAAAGGGCCAGAAGCAAGTGTGGGCACCCTGCATGGTCAGTACTAAGTAACACTCCTTTTGGCAAGTATCTCAGCTTGTAAAAACAATTCTTCGCCCATTCTTCCTTACAAAAAGGCTTATAGCTCTGTGAGAATGGGCTGTCTTGCATGCACTGCTCTTTTGAGGTCTTTCCACAAATTTTCAATTACCGTATTTTTCCGAAAAATGTGCTGGTTGAGGGGTAGGCCTACAGCCCTAACTCTATGCCTAAAGCATGCGTCCGGATTGCGTCCCGAGGGGCGGGGGCCGGGGTGTTGGAGAAGGCACCTCCCTGAATGAGTCTCTGTAGGTTGGGATGTCTGGATATAATATACATTTAGCTAGCTTGCAAATCCTGAGGATAGCCTACCAAAGTTGAATGAGCCAATGTCGTACGCGATGCTAGCTTACGTTGGTTTTCTAGCTGTGTATAACATTTCACTGGGTCTTGCAGCTGTTTGATTTACTGAAATAATTATGAAATGTTATGTTCTACTAGCCATTTGCCTACTTTAGTAAGACACCAAGCCCACCAATTTCCAAGCCCTGATAGAGGAATTATTTACTGTGTCCTACACTTTTAATAAGCCCCCGTTCCAGTGTTGAGCATTAAATTAGCTGCACGTTCTGTAGAGATCTTGGGACAAAGCCACTTGTTTGTTCTAAAACCGGGCTATACGTCGCTTCGAAATATAGGCATAAGCCGTAGGCTACAACCACAAGAAAACTGTAAAATCGGTTTTACTTCCGAAAAATACGGTATGTTTAGGTCGGGGGACTTGCTCCTCAGTCAATTGTGGATTTTGAGTAGTGTTTTGGATCATTATCCTGTTACAGAAGCCATCCACTTTTCACCTTCAACTTTTTTACTGATGGTGTGATGTTTGCTTCCAGAATTTACTGGAATTTTATTTGAATCCTATTCTGAGGGAGTCAGGTGGCTGCGCGGTTGGGAATTGGGCTGGTAATCTGAAGGTTGCCATTTTCATTCCCGGCTGCGCCAAATTATGTTGTGTCCTTGGGCAAGGCATTTCACCCTACTTGCCTCGGGGGAATGTCCCTGTACTAACTGTTAGTCGCTCTGGATAAGAGCGTCTGCTAAATGACTAAATGTAAATGTAATGTGAATCCATTCTTCCCTCTACCTGTGAAATGTTCCCTGTGCCTCTGGCTGTAATACAAGCCCAAAGTTGTGCACCCTTTTCTTTCCAAACATACCTTTGCCCATGGCCAAAAAGTTATATTTTGATTTAAACAGTCCACAGGACTTCCAAATGCATCAGGCTTGTTTAGATGTTCCTTTGCAAACTTCTGAAGTTGACACAGGAAACGTTTTCTTCTGACGACTCGTGTGTGCAGGTGTCACTGCACAGTAGAACAGTGCACCACTGAAGGTGAAACAGGGGCTTTGATTTGTCTTTCTAGCAAACCTACAAGCAGTTCTCTCCGAAGATGTTCTGGGTCTTCCAGGCCTCAACTTGACATCCACAGTTCCTGTTAACTGCCATTAATTACATTACAAACTGAGGAAATTGCTACATGAAAATGCTTTGCTATCTTCTTATAGGTTTCTCCTGCTTTGTGGGATTCAATTATTTTCTTTTTCAGAGTGCTAGGCAGCTGCTCAGAGTAGCCCATGGCTGCTGATTGCTGGGACAAGGTTTGAGGAGTCAGAGTATTTATAAAGCTTTGAAATGTGCATCACCTGGCCTTCCTGTGAATGATTGTGAACATGCCATATACTATCAATCTAATTAAGGTCAAAGAACTCTGTAAAAGTTATCTGAGGTCAAATCTCTTTGACGCATGGTGTGCCTTTCTTTGTTTTCCATTTTTCTTTTTACAAATACAAATATACAATTATAACAAAACATTTAGAAAATAATGTTTCATCTTTGACTTATATGCCTTTTGGAGATGCGTTCATCTTCTACTCACTTAACATTCACAGTAATGTACATTTGGACCAGAGGGTGCCCAAACTTTTGCATAAAACTATGTGCCTGCAGGTGCACAAACACACGCATGCACACATTTTCATGTTTACCCTCAATAGTCAGATAAGGCGGTCTTATCAGACAAAGAGGGGCGGTGGGATAATGGTTTACACCAAATCCCCCTTCTGTCACAGATTAAAATGCCTGGTAGGAGAGCATTAGCAATCTTTCTTTTCATCTGTCTTTTTTGTCTGTGCGTACCATTGGATTTTTCAGCCAATCTATTGAGGCAGGCCTGACACAGATACAAGGAGAAGTCAACCTCAATCTGATAGGCCATTGTCTTACTCTCCCCATCACTGATTCTTGCTCATGATATTGATTGTAAGGCTGTCCTGATCCTCATCACATCATTGGAGAATGTGTGTTTGTGTGTGTGTGTGTGTGTGTGTGTGTGTGTGTATGTGCACTTCAGGCTGTATCTATTTGGAAAATCTTGAGAATTTGGGAACAAAAGAATGGGTCTAATAATCACAATTATAATTTCATATGTATGAATATCACTTTTTTATCTTACATGTGATCACATTAACACATCCAGTTTCCTTATTACATACAGTGTAGAAAAATGTATATACAGTATATCCATGCAGTAAAAATTGAGGAGCCTTTCTCTCATGTCTTCAAAATACATCAGATAATCCCAAAATGACTAAATCCAAAATACAATCCCTATCAAAAGAACCGGGAACAAGACAAGGCAAGAAAACCACTCAAAACTTTTGTGACACCGTCTTCACCACCTCTTCTTCTCCTCTCCTCCTCCCCCATCCCGTCCCTTCCCTCTTTGCACCCTCACCTCCTCCATGCCTCACAGGCCCGTCTGTCAGCCCTCTGTAATTATGAGGAGTGAGAGTAATGTGTTGCAGTATGAATAGGATTGTCGACCTGATTGTGATGTATAGGCTTTCATTACCATGTCCAGGGCCTGTTCCCTTCGCTATGGAGGAAATCCTATTTAGGCCTTAATTTGGTAGCGTCCCTGACCGTCCCTCTTGATAGCAATCACACCCTGTAATTGTAGCTTGGGCTGACAGGAGTGAGGTTGAGACAGAGGGAGAAAGGCAAGGAGGAGGGATGGAGAAGTGTGACAATGATATATCCGCATAGTTTGGTACATTATTCAAGTCATAACAACAGCAACGTTTTTTTGTATGTGTACCATTTTACTGGAGTTCAACAGTTATCTTGTGAAAACAGCCAAAAGATAATTACAATGGTATTTTCTGTGTTTTTTTTATAATGTAGAAGGTTATAAGTTATAGGTGTACATTGGGACTGTCACCTTTGCCAAACTCTGTTTCCAGTTCTAATACCTACACTAATTGGGAGGACAGATCCTGTTAACACGATAATTATGATTTATGAAACAATCTCCAGCAGATATTACACCTCTCGTTCCAAATCCTTCCAAACAGTTAACCAGCCCTCCAGCAATTCATATTTGTGCATTTTTTATACAAGTTGCTAACTTGTTTAGTATTTCATTACCTACTTTTAAACGGACCTGCTTCCAAAGCAAACATTTATGTAGATCTTTACTCCACTCATATAATGTCTAATTGACTCATTTAAATACTGTTTGCCTGCAGGATTGGGCTTTAAATGTTTGATTGCCCTCGTATTAAACACCATTACTCCCCTCCTCTCTTAATAAGGACTTGATGAGTCTTTCTTAAGACTCCTCATCTCCTACTTCTTTATTCTCCTTGCATAATTAAGTAGAATATTCAAAAATATGGAAATGAAGGGGCATTTGAATAAAGTTCATTATGGTATGAGAGCCTAATTTTAGGAAAAGCTTTTAAAGCTTTTAAAGCTCATTAATTCAATCAAAATGGCTTAAATCCAGTTAACTGTTGGTTAATGACCCTGACTTGAATGACCCTGGGTTAGTGAAAACCCCAGGGAACTAAAAGCCTGACTCAATTGTGATACCATAGCTGTGGACACCATTTCAATACTGTGGGATATAATTTCCTGAAAACAAAATGTATTTTACTGCATGGTATGGGACACTTGAAGGCTGGGATTAATCAGGAACTCGATTAAACTAAACAGAGACATGTTTTGTCCCTCATGCTCAAATGCATAGTTCCAAACTAGGAAAACCTAGCTTTAAAAGCATTATGCTTGAGCATTCTCCTATTTATCCTACTCTAAGTGTCGCCTCAGACCAAATCTCTTGGAGGTCTTACCTGTCCAGGGTGAATGACCTGTCATGGTGCCTCTAAAGCAGCTCAGTCAACTCAGTAAACCCACCACTCTGCCCCGGATCATTCCCGTCATGGCCCACACTGACCCCTGGCACAAGACTCTACACACACACACAAGAATAGATAAACACACACACATGTACACACCCACAGAAAAATCCCTCTTGGCTCTATTGGCTACCATCGAACGGCGTGTATGTGTTTTTGTTTGTAAGAAAAAGTAGTCCCTCCGAATACGAGCATCTGCTAAATATAATATAGCGAGTGTGTGGTTCTGCTCAGGGCTGTGTAACTGACAGCAGATGAGGTTGTAAAGCAGTGGGATGTAGCAACGCCTGATCTCTCTCTCTCACTCTCTCTCCATGCTGCTCTGCGCCTCACTGCCTTTCAGCCATGGGATCAGCTGCAGCCACTAATGAAACGTCAGTCAGGTAATTGTGGTGGCCAAGCAGCCAGGCAGAGAGGCATGCAGGCAGAGAAGCAGTAGGCAGGCAGAGAGACAGGCAGAGGCAGACAGGCATGCAGGTACAGTAGGCAGAGAGGCAAGCAGGCAAGCAGAAAGGCAGGCAGAGGCAGAGAGGCAGAGAGGCAGGCAGGCACGCAGAGAGGCAGGCAAACAGGAGCAGGCAGCTTTGATAATGGTATCAGGATGCTAATAAGTTAGCAATGGATAACTGCAAAATCGCATTGGACTCAAATGGTTTTTTTTTAATTGTTTGTGGAAAATTTGTGGGAATTTGAGTTCCCACCAAATGATGACTTGCTCACTAGCAATCATAGATATTGTATTAATAAAATAAATACAAATCTATATCTATATGTTGAGGGGGGTTGAAGGTTTAAATCTTCTGTTTTTGCACCTCAGAGTGATGTTACAATTGCTGCAAGGCACTGACAGAGGCACTGACCTAGGGTGCAACCAGAGTGAATTATGGGTAATGTTTAATTCCCTGCTGTGACAGCTGTGGAACTGCATGGTAAATTGGATTTTTTTTTTTTTGGGGGGGGGGAATTGCGCTCCAGCAGGTAGGAGACATTCCGCTTGGCCTGTGCTTCTGTCAGGTATTGTTCAATGCCTTCTCTTTCTCTCTGTCTCTCTGACAAATCACATCAGGCGGTCTGTTTCTCTCTCTCTCCGTCTCTGAAGGTTGGTGATGGGACAGAGTGTAGGCAGTCTAAGCTTATTTCATTTATGGTCAGGCTGCTATCAGAGCTCTGCCTAAACGGGTCAGACTCTGATAGCCTCCAAGTGTCACTCTCATCTCTGCTGCCTGCCACTAATAAACACACAGACCCCTCCATATACAATACATGAAGATTCCACAGTGGGTTCAGGTTTTACACTCCCTAAAGATAGATGGCCAGAGAGGGTCAAGAGCCTAAATGGTTTCCTTCCTTCCTTCCTGTCCCCCCTTCCTCCGTCCGCCCCCCCCCACCCCCAGTCCCCTCACAGACCTACATCTTTGGAGAGATGTGGACACAGAGGTTAATGCCTAGCTGTAAGCTCTTTTCATCTCTGGTAACTGGGAGTGTATTGTTCTTGTCCCTAGGCTAAAAACCATGGAAATAACTTCCAATGTTCACCCTTCAGGCACTTCTACTTGGGATATGTCGAGGACTCGTCTCACCTTCTTTATGTGGAATCACAGCAGTCCTAATAGAGGAGCTGAGTAAAGTGGGGGTTTGATTAGAAGTTTATCCCCTCAAGGAACAGCTTATGCGGTATCCAGTTGGGAGGAGTGAAGGTTAGAATGAAAGACATGCAGATATTTATGAAAAGAACCAGAAATAACTTAAGACTAAGATGTACATTAAGCATGTCTTCATGACCATTGAATTAACATCAGTCATCTTGAGAAAATAAGAAATCGTTACAGAAAACTTGAAAGGACGTTTTACACAACATGTTTTGTCTTCCATGAGGTTTCTTCTTCATACCAACAATTTGAATTAGATCTTGTGGTAACTGGATTCTTGTTTTATGTCAGGATTAACAAAGTTAGCTACTGCCAGTGGTGCAATTGTTTTGCATCTACAAATTCCAAATTAATCCTGTTACGTTTATAAGACTTTTACGTTGTGTATGCAAGTAAAACCACCACTTTCACATGGACTCATGCTCATGTAAACAAGCAAACACACCTCTTGGGATAGATGAAAACCGGTCCCACGGTTTGATCTCATCACCATATAGCAGCCAAATTGTCTGAAACTCTCTCTTGGTGCTCTGCCTGGTGATTTTTGTAGAATCCCCTGACACACACAGATAGATGCTGATGTGAGTCTTCATCATTCACAAAACAGCAGTTAGGATCCTTCTCATTAGCTTTGTAAGTACCTTAAAGGTTAAACCTGAAGAGACCTTATAGTATTATGGTTTTGAGAGAGAAACAGACCGGGAGATATCTGAGCCAGCTACATTCACAGCACCAGTCTTGATAAACAGATGAACAGCGATAATATAGGACATACTAATGGAACATGGAGCATGGATTGAAAAAGAGGTGGACAGGGGAGTATTAACCCAACACAGCCATCCAGTTCACTGAATGAGCGGGTATGAAAAGAGAGACAGAGGGAAATGGAGGAGGAACAAGAAAAATAGCCTCTCGTCTGTGCTCTGTCAAGGGAGAAATTACACATTTATGGAGGTTTTTTTTCTACCGACGACGGGTTCCATAGATCAAACCAGTGGATTTACGAGCCAATTTTGAACATGAAATATAGACACCAGGAATCCATTTTACTCATGTTTACTCAGCTTCTCTCACTCCCTCCCTTACACACATGCATCTCTTCCCAAAAGTGAGGGTGCATGAGTTTGCATGGTAACATAGGCAATGCCTAAAAAAGCTTGCAATGAAGTTGGTAGAACTGGGACAAGCGGCTCTGTCCAAGTGTCTGATCTTAGGGAATGCTGTCCTTTAGCTTGTATAGGACTTCAGACTAGATTTAGTATGGGACCAAACTACTGCAGAGACAACTGAGATTGGGCATCTTAACGCTGTTTGTCAGAATAAGCACACACTTGCACTTACGTACAAAAGATTATACAGGATAAGACAGCCTGGGTTAGAATATGATTCACTCATAATTAACAATAATAATACACGAAATTCACATAGTTTGTACACAAATTCATATTTAACTGGACTGACAGATAATTGACATGCAATTAGCACAATTCTAAATAAAAACACATGTCTGACTTCATGACCAATGCAAACTAGAAATTACCATATAATTAGGGCTGCAACTAACAATTATTTTAATAATCGATTAATCTGTCGATTCTTTTTTCGATTAATCGGATACAAAACTAAATAAAGCATTAATTTCCAAACTTTTATTCAAAAACAGAACTGACAGTGCAAATTCACAGTGCAAAAAATATTCAGAATGTGCACAAACAGGCACACAATTTTGAAAATTAGCTAATTTTAATATTAGCGTGGATTTAATGCTATTTTCCAAGATGAGCAATTTATTTTAGTTTTGTTTAAAATGTTACTGAAATTGAAAGGTTGTGGAAGTAGGCCAGACTTTATTACAATAATCTGGTGTATATTTAAGATTTTTTGACATCATTTTGAAAAGAAATCAAGATTTGCGAAGAAGCTTTTTTCAAAGATTTGTGATTTTCTATCATTTTATTTGAAACTTCATGAAAAACTTAAGGCTTTGGAAGTATACCAGACATTGTTAAGATACTCTGGTGTCTGTTTGAGGTTTTATATTAATACAAATATTATAAAAGTCAATTTTTCAAAATGGTATCGGTAGTTTTCACCCGGTCCCCTAACACAACGCTGCAAAGTAGAATCTTCCGAATGTGAGACGTGTGTCGAATATGAAACTAACTTCTCCTCGGTCAATTAACACACATGTATTTAGTATGAAATGCTCCCACCCCTTGGATGACTTAGGTCGTACTGATTTCTCTGCCTCCGCCATGTGTTTCAGAAAATAGCATTAAATCCATGCTAATATTAACAACTTTTTCAAAATTGTGTGCCTGTTTGTGCACATTCTGAAGATAATTTTCACTGTGAATTTGCACTGTCAGTTCTGTTTTTGAATGAAAGTTCAGAAATTAATGCTTAGTTTAGTTTTTTATCCGATTCATCTTATCAAAATCTAAAAAGTCATTTTAAACAACTAAATTCAGAACAATATCTTCCATCTTAATTCTATATCAACCCTAAATTAAATGTTAATCTTGAACGTTAAGACTTAAGCCAACAGGAACAAGAACCCAATATACGCAAGACTCAAAAAACAATATTTTTTTTATTGAAAAAAAAATAAAAAAAAAATGAGAAAGGTATCTCCAAATATCTCACAATGAGCCACTGTGACCAATTTAGTGCACAATATCTCCACTCAGCCTGACATTCTATGAGCAGTAGGCAGAGGCACTAAGGCAAAGCCATCCCATCTATTCACCCATCTCCCACAAAGAGGGATAAGAGATTTTTTGTGAATGAGGGGAAAGCCATACTACAGTGGACAAATGTATAATTTACATAAACGCACAATGATGGAACAAACCATCACAATTACACAAAACTATAACAATGCCAGCATATTAACTGGGTGCCTAAATGCACTCCGTATAGGGAGGGGAAATGAGCAATGAAAAGGAATAGTCAGCCAGTCACTGCAGTGTAGGAGAAAACTTGGGGTGGATGGGTGTAGGAGCAGGCTAAAGGGGACAGGGCTTGCCCTGGGTTCTGAGAGGGAGGCCTTTCTGGCCCTGAGGGCACCAGTCAGTTTGTGTGCACAAGGTGACAGTCTGAGCAGGTGCCTCCCACTCCACCTGTCCCTATTTTCAGACTTCTGCTCAGTGGGCTACTCCATCAAAAGTGACTTCCTTAGTTCTCGGCAGTATGTCCATTCCATGTACAGTTAATGCCACCCACTTCGCCTCCTCACTAAGGCTTCTTCACCTTCTTAATGGAAGAGGAGCTAGAGGCAGATTCCCTGCGTTTGCGCTGAAAAGACAAGATGTACAGAGTGAGGTAAATCAAAAGAGTTATACCATAAGCATGCTCTTCTACAGGCACAGGGATATAAATGACCAACAATCACTCATTATTCCAATTTCTCACATGGACATCAATAAGGCCGCCAAGACTATCAAGAGCAGAGAACTAGAATACATGCTGACTTAGGAGTAGAGTTGCACATTTCGTGTATTTTCCTTAACTGATAGATGAACACGTTAACAATCAATAATCAATTCATCATTAGGACTAAAATTCAAATGGCATGCAGTTTAAGTCTTGAAACATTAATAGGGGCACATTAATTACAAGAAACATTGATTCACAAAGCACAATCAATTTAAAAGAGCAGCCAGAGTTCGCTAGCTACTAGTAGTAGTGCTACTGTATTAAGTTAGATACTATACTATCCACTACCCTGTTTGTCACTACCTGACTGAGCCGGACCGAAAGTGCTTTGCTGTACTCGCGATGTTGATTATTTGGTTGGCAAGACTAAGTGGGTAATTGGTGTCCTTTCACGGTTCCAGTTTGTCATCCTCTCAAGTGGACAGAGACCGGAAGTTCGTTTGAGTTCCAGAGAGCGGATAGCTCCGCAGTCGTAAAGTCGCAACGTCATAAAATTCTTAAATTCTCATTCGTTAAATTCTTAATGGTCTTAATGATTAATCATGCACATCCCTACTTTGGAGATTTGATAGTGACTTACAGAGTTGGGGGTGAGTGGAGCCCCCACCACGTCTATGATCTGTTCCTTGGCCTCGGTTTTGATGTGGTCCGGGCCGGGCCAGGCCTGAGTCTCTGGTCCGGGGGTGCTGCTGCTGCTGGTGGTGGTGGTCTCCCCCAGGGGCCCAGAGGGGCCTCCGGCCTTCAGGAGGGCCTGGTAGCGGTGCCGCAGCATCTGCTGCTCGTACTCGCAGTTGCTGTGGGCCTGCTTGAGCTCGTACACCAGCACAAGGTCACTGCGCAGCTCGTTGAACATCTGGACAATTTCCTCCGTGGGCATGGGGTTCAGGTCTGTAACAGCACCCACACATGAACACAGGGGCATGGCGAGAGAATGATGATACCCATGTTTCAGTTATTTATAAGGTTACAAAGGAGTGGGCGATTCAGAGTAAAAAAAATATATATAGCTAAAGGTTGCTGAAAGCAGTTTTGTAAAAAACATATCGCCAAAGTTACGTAACAGAAGTGTAATACAATTATTATAATTATTTAATGTCTTTAATTAGATAACAGGCTGAATATTGGTTTTACTAATAATTAGTGCTGTCAGTTTAACGCGTTATTAACGGCGTTAACGCAAACCCAAATTAACGGCGTCAATTTTTTTATCGCGCGATTAACACTCTTTTTGACCTAGCAAACTTTGTACGTTTTTTTCACATTCTGTTGCAACAACCACTGACGTTAGAAAACCTACAATACCACACCGGATCTAGCTAGACCGGAAACAAAACAGGCACGCCACACCCACTTGTTTGGGCTTGCTAGCCGGCTAAACAGTCGTAGCAGAGCCCGTTTACGGATATTAGACATTCTCTGGTAGTAGGTAGGGATGGGCATAATTAATCGACGATCGATTATCGATCATTAAGAATTTAGTCGATGACATTATTTGTTCATCGATAAAACTAATGCGTGTTCTGTTGCGTAGTGTGAGTCTTGAAGGAATGCAATGGATTTCGCTATGTGGCAGCAAGTAAACATTTTACCAAAACGCCACATGCCTACTCAGTTACCGGCGAGTTTCCATGTATTTCAAAAGTAAACATGAAGAGGTCACGGCGAAGTGTAGCGTGAGACCATATTGACTAAAAAATTACTTTGTTCACTGCCAACACTGCAAAGCTGAGTATAAATACAACTCCTCCACGACTCAAATGATGTACCACTTGAAGAACGTAAATCCGACCCTGGTTAGTGGGGGTGCATCCTGCTCTCAGTGCTAGCACGGAGGAGCTGCGATGCACAAGGAGCAGAGAAAATTACCCAACGGATCTGCAAGTCCATCGAGATGGATATGCTACCCTTAAGTAGGCTATTGTTGACGGCGATGGTTTTTATGAAGCTTTGTTAGCCTTAAAAAAGCCTTAAATTAGCCGGAAAAAAACGAGGGTCAGTTGTTTGAGCGCAGGCTTCTAGCGGCTTCTAGGAGTTACAGAAATAGTTGTTTTTCTTAATAGCTACAGATCTAAATGCGGAAACACGCTGTTTTCTATTTTCACTGCATTTTAATATAGCCTATAAATAGTGAATTTTAATATACATTTTTTAATGAATAATCGAAAATCGATCGTTAATTCTCCCGACGATCGATTAAGACAATTTAGTCGAATGCCCATCCCTAGTAGTAGGCTAACGTTATGTTTTGAGTTGATTGCCAGCACCAGACGCCGAAATGGATGCCAATAAGATTCTGAATGGAAAGTTTACTTTTAAAAGGTTGCCAAATGGTTCCATTGACAAGACCAAAGTGATCAGTGTGTTCTGTCGTTGTGAACTGAGCCGGAGGGAATGAGCTATCATCGCAGCACGTCGTGGAGTCGAAAATATAATTTTGATTATATTTCAGCCAAGCACACAGCTGATGCGAATTCTCCGCCTGCTCGTCAAAGCCAGGCGATTGCAATGTTGTTTTCAATAAAAAAAAAAAAACATTTGAAGGAAGCAATCCGAACCACTTTTCCATGTCGATAAGAGCATTACAATTTGAAAAAAGAATGGATATAAAAGAAATCAAGGGACATTTAAAATAGATACAAATGTGCGATTAATTGAGATTAATCGCGAGTTAACTATGACATAAATGCGATTAATCGCAACTAAATATTTTAATCGTTTGACAGCTCTACTAATAATACATTTCCATACATTAAAAATGCCTGTTCAACCAAACTATCAATACGCGCATGTCTGTATGTCATGATAAATACAGTTTGTGCATAAGCCCACATTGTAAATTCCAATGAATTCCCCAAAATACCAGTTTCCACCTTTGGCTACCAGATTAATGGTCTTAAAGTATATTGTATCACTTCATGCTGTCAATTCAAGTAAGATTGCATGTCTTTAAACTTTCAAGCTCATTATTGAAACACACCAAAGTACTCAGGTCGGCAGCGCAAAGGCAAACATGTGCAAAATGACAATCACAACTGAACAATTATTGAGCCTATATACTGGACATGAATATGAGAGCTATGAAATGTATCTGCCTGACTATAAAGAACTGAAAACTATATACCATATCTGTAATTTTTTATGTACAGTCTTGATTGTGTGATCGTATTGTATACTTACCGACGCCTTGCTCTGTAAGGATTTGCTCAATGGCCTTGATCTTCTTCTGGCCTACTGAGCTGGGCAACTTCATCTGAACACACACACGAACACCACAAGTTAGGTGTCAGGGATATTGCTATGAATGTTCTCACCTCTGCCAGTTAATTCGTATGAAATGCACTTCAGCAAGGCAGATCAAAATGTATTTATTCACTGGAGTCTATCTGACAAATTATTTAGGATTCTCTGCTCCTTTAGTGCTAATGCTTATTCCATGGAGAGCAACAGCTCGTCATCAGTCTTAGAGATAAATCTGCTTCCTCTCATATCGTCTTATAGACATTAGCTGACTCCTAACAGCATAAATCATGATGCCCATAATGAGTGCTAAGGCAAACATGCTCCAGCCACTTTCTGCATACATCAAAAGATATGATGGCAAGTAAATAGATTTCTGGAACCTTGCAGAAAACACATTTTAGGCAAGGGTTTAAATTCCTAGTATCAATTGGGGTGCTTTATATTGGTCTTAGAGAGGGAAATAGTGCTTCTGGGATAGCGTGGCAAGCAAACTTTTGAGCAACCCACACTAAGGTTCTTTTGAACAGAAGTTCCTTTAGCGAAAAAGGATGTGATGAAGGGATTTATGTGACAGTTCGATACATAGTTTGATGGATTGATAAACAGACGGCCGATGTGTGAATTCATCTTCCCACGGCCAGCGCTTACCCTCTGGCTGCGCAGTGTGACTCCTGCTGATTTGAAGTCTGGGAATTTGATGCCTGCCGTTTCAGGGACAGCCTGTGAAGAGACAGGGAGAGTTGAGAGAGGATGGCTGACGAACTTAACAGTGCACCAGTCTCATGAAGACAGGCTGGCACAATGGCAAAGCTTGTTTCAGAAGCTTGAGAAATCCTGAACACAAGGACCAGACATACATGCTGACATGATGTGATACTGGTGCCCTAAGGAGCTATAAAACTAAAAGGATATGTCAATGATATAACACACTGACAGATGTGTGTGTAGCAAGTGTGTCATACCGGTTTCTCAGTCTCTCGTTTCTGTGGGAGCTTCTTCTTGGTGGCCTTGCGCTCGGCACGTCTCATCTCTGTGGTGGTGTCTGCTGCCGTGATGAGCTTCTGGAGGTCCTGCGCCTTCTTCTCCCGTTCCTTCTTCCTTGTCTCAATCTTCCGCAACTCCTGGATCAAGTACTCCTCTTCTGCCACCTGCAGAGCAAACAGGGGAAGTACATGTTAGTTAAATATGAGGCTAAAGCAAAACCTTGTTCAATTTCATTTCAATTGCTTTCACGGACATTCATTTGTAGCATTTTTGCTACAGAAGTATAGTTTGTTGTCTTTTTCCCATAGTGAAATACCTTCTATATACACTATATGCCCAAAAGTATGTGCATACCTGACCCTATATCAGTTTGTTGCACAATCGCTGTTCCAATACATCCCAAATGTGTAGCCTTATGAGTACCCTTCAATGGAACTAAAGGTCCGGGCACAGATCCTGAGAAACAGCCCCAGACCACTGTCCCTCTTTGACCAAACTTCACAGTAGTCCCAGTTTCATCCATCAGACTGCCAGATAATGAAATGGGATTAATCATTGCAAACAACACATTTACACCACTCCAGACAACATTTGGCATAGCCCATGTTGATGAAGCTTGCGTACTGCTCGACCATGGAAACATATTTATAAAGTTCTAGATGTGCAGTTTTGCGCTAATTACGGATGCAGTTTGGAACTCTGTGGTGATTGATGCAACAGATGACAGGCAGGGTTAATCTGCTTCAGCACTCAAAGACCGTGCTCTGTGAGTTAGCACAGTCCAACACTTCATGGCTGGGATATTCTTAGTACTCAACGCTTCAACTTCACTATTATAGCACTTATAGTTGCCCAGGGCAGTAGTTCACTAAACCTAACCGACTTGTGGCAGTGCCATGTTTAAATTCACAAGTTTTTCAGTATGACCCACTGTACTTCCAATGTTCATCTACATATTTTCAATAGCTATGTGCTGGATTTTATGCACCTATGAGCAATAAGTGTGGCTGAAACACCTGACCTCAATAATTTGTAGTGTCCACATACTCTTGGCAATAGTGTATGTATATATATTTATTAATTGTATACACACTTACAAAAGTATGCTTCTATTTCTATGACGGTCACAAAATGGCACCTTTCCTGCTCAGATGTTAAATTAATATGAATGAAACCAATGCATGTTTAAAAAATATAATAAAAAAGTGTGCTTCTTGAAATTATACATAATCCAGTACTTTTTGAAGGGGTCATCTTTCAGCCACAAATCTCTAAATCTGCATTTATATGACCCTGGGCTAAATGTAATATATTGTGTTGATAGATGTGGTGACGGACAACATCAAGTCTCATATTTGAGTTGACTGACCTGTTCAGGGGTACGGTTGAACAGTTTCTCCAGCTGTTCTTTCCTGCGCCTCTCGTGGCCGGCATCGAATATGTAGATCTTAGGCTCCGTGCCTGTGGCCGCGCGGACCTTGGTCAGCTTGCCGCATATGTTATAATATCGTTCTTTCAGATCCTCAACGGAACGTTTCTAAAAGCAAAAGTACAGTAAGACAATCAAACTATGGGCTGTACAGCAGGCACACCAACACGTCCAGTGACACTCGATCCATCTGATTTCACCACGAACACGAGGTGCGTTTGTGTCATTGTCACAAGGAGCCACATTACTCTGTACTGCTGGTGGTCATAGCGGTCGTGAACCACAGTGAAGCGCAGGTCAAAACGCTTGCACAGGTCAAACAGGTGGTCCGTCTCTGCTTTGGTCCAGCCGTCGTCATGGAGGTACATTTGATATTCCTGCTCTGAGTACACTGGAACCTGCACTGCCTATCAACAGAGATGGGAGAGAAAGATGGAGGGTGTGTAAAAGATGATAGCGCCCCTATCACCCACCTACAAGACAAGTGAGAGCAAGAGAAAAAACACAACAACAAAAAAAAGAGAGGAAAAGAATGGAGAAACCCTTACCTTGTTGAAACGGGCAAAAGGGTAGTCCTTGCCCTCTTCTGTCAAGCGTCTCCAGTGGTGAAATATGGCTCCATCTTTGCGGGCAGGATTGGTGAAGGGCATCCATTTCCAGGGCCGAACCCTTTTACAGCCAAGCTTAGCCTTGACTGTCCTGTAGCCTTGGGTAGTGTCACTGGGAAGTAAAGGGGGAGCATCTCTACGAAGAGATGACCTGGCATCAGTATGTATACTGCCTGTAGGCTCTGATGTGGTCATTAACGTGAAACAGAGCTCAAGCACACTTTACACCTACTTATAAATGCAAGATCATATTCCATTCATCCTAATCGGTATACATTCCAAATCCACATTGGTCTATTTTTTTTTATGACATAGGATGCTAGACAGAAGTCAGTTCAGCTAACAGTCATACTTCTTATCAGAGTAGAGCAGAGCATAGACTTCTCTGTGCATCCCCTCTGGTCTCTTGAAGGTCAACGTTTCTGTTGTCTTCTTGGCCTTTTTCTGTGATGGAATTAAAAGGATAAATCAATAAAATAGATTAAACTTAGCTGTCCATGTATAACATAGTAGATATTACTTGCTTTTTTCAAACAAAGACACTGAATGGAATAAATCAATGAGCTTGTCGAAAAACTGTAAAAAAATATATGGTCTACTACAATGTAGACCGTAGACTCTACAGTATAATTCACATTAGCTTGTAAAGAAGACAACCTGACAGAATACGTAGGAATAAAGCCCATTACCTTATCAGAATTGATGAAATCCTTCTTACTGATGGGACCAGCATCATTGTCTCCACCGGCCAACTCCAAAATATCTCTTACATCGGCACCAGTGGCCATATTGATGCACTGTAAGGTAAACACAAACCTTTACAAGGCAACCGTGTAATTGACTTGATTGGTAAAAGGACAGTCGTATAGAAAAAAAAGTTTGCCTCATATAGATGTTAACCTCTGCTAACTTAAGCTCTCTAGACTTACACCCAAAATCTCGCGAGCTACAAACTAGTACACTTGTGCTCCTTAACTAATGGCACCACTGATCGAGCAGGACTAGCTTTGCAATTTGCTATCCAGGTATAAAGACTATGCCCATCTATATTATGATGTCTGGACTGGATTTTTTAAAAACTAAATGTACTAACCTAACACCCAGTTACCGTTTAGCTAGCTAGCATGCATATCAAGTAGTGATTATGCATTTGAGATTTGTAGTAAACTATTACTAGATCTGATGACTGTACTACTAACTAGCTAACACTAGCTAGCTTACTAACCTGACATTCATAGTCGTTGCTTATGTAGCTTGCTAGGAGCTCTTAGCAGCTATGTTGGTAGAGCTATGCTTAGGATTTGTCTTGCAAGCTAATCCTAGCAACTATTTTAAAGTAACATCGATTCTAAACTTACATTGGTGGGGCTCTCCGGTTTACGTTCGTTGATTGAATAACTTGTCTGGCTAGCTAGTTAATGCTACCAGACAATGTCTAATGCTACTTCCTGTGTGGAACATATTCTTCTTCTATGATTTCTTTGAGTTTGATTCATACTGGTTTGATTGCGGATCGCAACCAACTGAAAGGTGCGTGCACCGCCACCTACTGTGCAGGAGTGTTTGACAAGTCATGGCATGCCCCAGTCACGGCATGCCCCAGGCCCCAGTCAGGACATCTTGGGGATGCATTGGACGGATGACAATGTAGCCTAATCTTGATCTTAATTTTAAAGGTACCTGGAAGAAAAAAAAGAGTGTTCTTTAATACCTTTTATGTCATTAATAATTTACTCCATTGGTAAAAAGGATAACTGTGCTTCTACTGTATGAAAAAGCTTTGAGCTTGGTAAGGCATCTTTAAAAGAAGGTGACATGAGGGTGGCAGTTGGAAGTGACTTCTAAAATAAGGTTCTGTGAGACATTTAAGATGGAGGCCTCACAAAGAGGATCAACCTGTGAACATAAATAATCTTCTTTGTGTTGTTATCCACACAAATAATAATGTCAAAGTCACATTTCTTTCTGCTGTCAAACAGCACCACCAAGTGTTCAGAGAGGCTGCCATTGTAGTTCAGTTCAAGTTCAAGTCTTTTATTTGTCAGGTGCACAGAACAACACAAGGTTAGACTGGGCACTGAAATTCTTAAGACAAGACAACGCAAGCACCTGGCATAACATAACATATAAGTACACGGAACAAATTTACATCTATGCTGAGCTTAGATAAGTGAACTTCCTAAATATACAGATAGCAATAAATAAACGACTATACTAAACCTAACACTAAAACTTCCCAAATTACAGATAACAATAAATAATACGCTATACTAACCCTAATGCACAAAAAACCTGTTTTAACCCTATAACCTATTCTAACCTAAGTGGAGTACAGTGCAATAGTGCAAATTTGCAAATCAGTGACTATGTCAATGACCAAACAGGAGCCTGGTGGCGAGGTACAGTGAGGTACAGTAGTGCAATGTTACTGAAAGAGCAACCAGTAGCTGAAAGTGACAGTGTATAAGTGACTGGTGTGCAGTGAAAATGTCCATATCAGTGTCCATTGAGAAGCCTGATGACCCTTGGGTAGAAACTGTTGTCCAGTCTGCGTGTGCGCGACTGGATGCTGCGGTAACGCCTGCCAGAAGGCAACGGGGTAAAGAGACTGAAGGATGGGTGGGAACAGTCTCTTAGAATCCTGCTGGCTTTCCTTAGGCAACGTGTGTGGTAGGTGTCCTGTAGGGCTGGGAGCTTCCTGCCGATGATGAACTCAGCAGAACGGACCACACTTCGTAGGGCCTTGCGGTCCCGGTCTGTGCAGCTCCCATACCACACTGTGATACAACCAGTCAGAATGCTCTCTATAGTGCATCTGTAAAAGTTAGTGAGGATGACTGAGTCCATACCAAACTTCTTCAGTCTCCTCAGGAAGAAGAGGCGCTTACGGGCCGCTTTGACCACCTTGTCCGTGTGAACAGACCAGGTGAGGTCATTGCTGATGTTCAACCCGAGGAACTTGAAGCAGCTGACCTTCTCCACTTCCGATCCATTGATGAATAGGGGTGCATGCTCCTCCTCCTGCCGCCTCCTATAGTCCACAATCATCTCCTTGGTCTTGCTGATGTTAAGAGAGAGGTTGTTGTCCTGACACCATGATGTCAGGGTGTCAACCTCCTCTCTGTAGGCTGACTCGTCACTGTCAGAGATGAGGCCCACGATAGTTGTGTCGTCAGCAAACTTAACGAGGAGGTTGGAGCTGTGCGTTGCCGCAAAGTCGTGGGTGAACAAGGAGAACAGGAGTGGGCTGAGCACACAGCCCCGGGGGGTGCCTGTGTTGGTGATCAGTACAGATGAGGTGCGGTCACCGATTCTCACCACCTGTGGCCTACTCATCAGGAAGTGGAAGATCCACTTGCAGAGGGAGGTGCTTAGTCCCAGGTCCACAAGCTTGGAGACCAGTCTGGAGGGGATGATGGTGTTGAATGCAGAGCTGTAGTCAATGAACAGCATCCTCACATATGTATTCCCCTTGTCCAGGTGGGAGAGAGCGGTGTGCATAGTCAGAGCGATGGCATCGTCTGTAGACCTATTGGACCGGTATGCAAACTGCAAAGGGTCCAGTGTGGGGGGCAGCGAGGAGCAGATGAATGATTTGACTAGCCGCTCGAAGCACTTCATGATGACAGAGGTCAGTGCTATTGGGCGATAGTCTTTCAGACATGTGACCTTGGTGTTCTTGGGCACAGGGATGATGGTGGTCCTCTTGAAGCAGGTGGGGAGTACAGACAGGTTAAGGGAGAGGTTGAAGATGTCACTGAAGACCCCTGCCAGCTGGTCAGCGCAGCCCCTAAGGGCCCTACCTGATATGCCGTCTGGGCCAAGTGCCTTGCGAGGGTTGATCTTCTTAAAGCATAGCCTCACCTCGGCTACAGTTAGTGTAGGCACACCACTGGCTTGGCCTTCAGGTAGCTCCACTGCAGGGGGGTCACTGTCCCTCACAAAGCGAGCGTAGAAGGAGTTCAGCTCGTCTGGCAGTAGGACAGAGGACTGGGTCTCATTGTAGCCTCTCCCTTTGTAGTCTGTAATGGCTTTAAGTCCACTCCACATGCGCCTGGGGTCAGAGCCATGGTAGCTGGACTCCACCTTGGTCCTGTAAGCCCTTTTCGCTGCTTTGATGGCCTTCAGAAGGTCGTATCTGGCCTTCCTGTACTCATCAGGGTCCTCAGAATTAAAGGCGACAGTACGGGCTCTCAGCTTGGCCCGGACCGCGGCATCAACCCAGGGCTTCTGATTTGGGAAATCTTGGTGAAAAAAAACAGGATAAAGATTCACATACAGTAGCCATTAAGGGGAAAAAACAGACCATAGAATATCTTAAACATTACACAATTTCTGTATTTGTCCCTCTTTGCTTTTCACATCTAGATACTTCTTGTCTTCATGGGCTCACATGTCTCAGACCACACCAGCGTCCTCGTTTCGGGAGCAGTCACTGATGCCCCAGCCCTAAAATTTGCAGTAAAACAGGTCTTTCTCCATCCCATCACAGCTCATATCATCCATCAGATAAGACCCAATCCTTAGGATAGTTTAATCGCATAAAACACATGAGTAAGAAGAATGCCTAGCATCTGATGACACTTGTCAAACAGTGTTATCGCCAAGCTCATCGGTTGTGAGACACATGACCTGAGCTGGCTGGGTTATGATATGATAAGGCCTACGTAAAAAGCAAGTAGCAGCCATATTAGGCTAATGTGATCGTTATATTCTCTTTTTTTCGCCGTAGCACCACCTGAGACTTTCTTTGCCATTTCTTCCACTGATTCTTGATTCAAATTGACCCGTCTACTATTCACATTTTCCCGTCTACCTGCGCAGATATCAACAGCGCAACTGGGTTGTAGGTTGTCAGGTTGAGGTCACAAATGGGTTGAAAATTGTATGATATGTATTATGTGAGTAGGATGCGTTTCATACAAGATCTGGCAACTGGACAACGGGCCATACAAATTACGGGAGTTTCACGGCAGACAACAACAAGGGAGGAGGGCGGGAGATCGGTGTGAAATAGGCCTATGGGAGACTCCCGGGAACGGATATAGGCTATGGCATATTGCCATATGGTGTGTGTGTGTGTGTGTGTGTATGTGTCTGTGTGCGTGCGTGTGTGTGTAAATTAGAATGGGTTTAGTTTCCCAGGATCAGAGAAAGAACCGCACTCTGCAAAGCAGTAGCGGTTAGAACCGAAACTGTACTGTCCTGTAGCTAGTGGTCCAGGACAGTGTAGCTAGTGGTCCAGGCCAGTGTAGCTAGTGGTCCAGGACAGTGTAGCTAGTGGTCCAGGGGACAGTGTAGCTAGTAGGCCAGGACTGTGTAGCTAGTGGTCCAGGCCAGTGTAGCTAGTGGTCCAGGCCAGTGTAGCTAGTGGTCCAGGCCAGCGCCTCCAGTGGTCCAGGACAGCGCCTCCAGTGGTCCAGGACAGTAGCTAGTGGTCCAGGACAGTGGTCCAGGACAGCGCCTCCGCTGGCACAGGACAGTAGCTAGTGGTCCAGGACAGCGCCTCCGCTGGCACAGGACAGTGGTACGTGACAGCGCCTCCACTGGTACATGACAGTTACTGTTCTGTTGATAGTGGTACGCAACTGTCTCGTAACAGTTGCATTGGTTGTCTTGCAGCATTTTTGTTGACTGTCGCATAACATTTTAGAATGGGAGAACAGGCTATAAACTTTTATTTTCAAAATATAAGTTAAACTGTCTCTAAACCATACTTGACGTGTCGCTACAAGCTTACCATACAAAGTAGTACATTTTTACATTGTGTGTAATATAAAGCAGACTGTTACGTATTGACTTAGTAAAAACGTATTTTACTCAGAGTAACTGAATTTAAACGTTTATTAATTGTATATTACACATAAATCTGTTTATGTAAATATAAAAAAGTAGGCTACAATTGTTTCAGTATCCACTTAACAAAACACAGGATTCAGAAAGATCCGTCTTATATCTTAGGAACAGTTTTGTTTAAAACGTTAAAGCCTATGGCTATAATGTTAAAGAAGGCTATTTTAACTGTCTCGCAACACTCACATAGCTTATCCTGTTGTCTTGTGACAGTGTGTCTCTAAGTTAATTGGTTTAAACCAGAGCTGGTTTCAACCAGAGTTGGCCCTTACAGTTCTACAAGATTTTATTTTAGTCTTGGTGCAATCAATGGCGGGTAAGGCGACATTTTCTGATTCTGATTTCAGATTTTAACAATCAATTTGGTTTTGAAATAAGGTCAAAAGATAGGCAAATTAGAAAGGCTATTTGACTGTATGATATCGTTTTAACACAAATGGTATATTTGTCCATAGAAGTGTGGCGATTTGTAAGAGCACAAATCCCCGCTGTCCTGTTACCGTTGTCTCTGCAGACTGCCACTGCTGCGCGACACTCACATGCTATTAAGCCTATCTCATAAAATATATTTTTAGCACAAACTGTATATTAGTCTATTGTAGGCTATAGGCCTATGTATTTGGGTTCGGGTTAGAAGCGTCGATTACCGGTCGTATGTTTACATTGAGGAGTGAAAAATATTTGCACTCGACAAAATTTCAGGAGCCAGCTTTCTTGACTTTTCATAGATATGTGTTTTATCATCCAGTATTTTTCATTTTCAAAATCACACTGGGAAAAGCAGTAGGCAACATGAGTGTATGGCGGCTGACCTGAATGTCTTTGTTTTCCAGAAGCTGGGGACAGAGGGGTAGGAAATGTATTTACTGAGCATATGCCTGCATGAGGGAGTATGTGTTGGTTGTAGGTGTTGTGATTTTCTTATATTTATTCCACCTGCAGTTCACTCTATTCAGAGGTAAAGACTCTCCTCTGGCTACAGTGTGAAGACTGCGAAGGATGGCTGCACACAGATTGTGCTGGTGTCGCAGAGCAATCCATCAGAGATCCCTACTGGTGTGGTTGCAAGAGACCTTTGCCTTTGAACTTTGATGGGTATGTGGCTGGTTTGGTATACTTTCCTACTTTCACATTACAAATTAAATGGATGTCAATGACTTGTTATTCTTTGTAGGACACTAAGAGTTCTGCAGCAGGATGGAGTGCAGGGTCTCATTGGTGACGATGAGCTCCAGGTAAATCTGGTTCACTAAACAATAGGAATCAACAATAATAATAATAAACACACATTATTGTATTGGCTTGGGTGTCTTATGGTCTGCAAAAATATGTCCTCGCAGAAAATACATCAAGCACTGGTGTCTGATGAAATTAAGTCGAGCCGGATGTATCTTTGGAGAAATCCCGGAACCTCATTGAAACTGAAGCAGCTTTTAAGACCAAAGCGTTTCCTTTTCAATGAAGAAAATGTAAGTTTAATGCCTATGGTTATTAACAAAATATTCCAAAAGTGCCTTGGATTAATTTATTAGTCATTGGATTCTGCTATGACCATTACATATCTTTGAACAAAAATATATACTGCATGCGTTTGCCAAAGTAGCCTTTGTGGTCAAATAATGTACATATGTCAAGAAGACAATTAATGATCCTGACATTACATTATATAATCTTCACATATTAATATGAAAACTCATTGTGTGCTTTAGCAAGAAACATGCATTTTTATAATAGACTATTTCTCTCTTTTCTTAACATTTTGTATCCATCCCCAGAGTGTCAAACTACTTGACAGAATAAAGGGTACTTTGGAGTTGGATGGTGACCTGGACACACTTGATTTTCTGTTTGATGTGATGATGCCTGAAGTAAGGAAATATCAAGTCAATTCATTTCACACCTTTTATGTAATGTATATGTCTAAATTGGCCCTGGTCAAAATAATAATAATTATTATTATTATAATAATAATATATTCTGTTACCGTTGGTTTTGATGAGCATTTCAATTGTTGATGTCTTTGTTAAGGTCACCATCCACATCATCAGAAAGAACGACAGCGTTTGCCGGTACATGGCTGAGATGTGCCTTGCCTCAGGAACTGTGTTTGAGTGAATATATAGTGTACTACAGTGTTTTGTACATGTACAAAAAGTGTTTTGAATTTTATTATTTATGTTTTCAAATACATCTATTTTTATTGAAAATATTAATGGTATGTGTTTATTTTTATTTTATTGAGAGAAATGCTTGTAAACAAAGAAAACTAATGTAACCTGGCTGTGCTGACTGACAGGGAACTGCAATTTAACAGTGTATTGGAAAATGAAAATACTCAAACCTTGTTATTATAAACACATTCATATTTCATTTTGTCTTTAAAATAATAAAGAAAACATAATTCTTCATTATTTCCATATGAAGAACAATGTCAATAAAACACACCCCTTGACTGCAAAATGTAGGTAACCTATAGCCTATGTTGACTTTAATTATTAAAATTAATGATTTACACGCCGTCACTAGGAGGCGCTGATAACAATAATGCAATAATAACGTCTCCGGCGGTGGCTCATATGCATTCAGTTACTCTGAGTAAAATACGTTTTTACTAAGTCAATACGTAACAGTCTGCTTTACATTACACACAATGTAAAAATGTACTACTTTGTATGGTAAGCTTGTAGCGACACGTCAAGTATGGTTTAGAGACAGTTTAACTTATATTTTGAAAATAAAAGTTTATAGCCTGTTCTCCCATTCTAAAATGTTATGCGACAGTCAACAAAAATGCTGCAAGTCAACCAATGCAACTGTTACGAGACAGTTGCGTACCACTATCAACAGAACAGTAACTGTCATGTACCAGTGGAGGAGCTGTCACGTACCACTGTCCTGTGCCAGCGGAGGCGCTGCCCTGGACCACTAGCTACTGTCATGTACCAGTGGAGGCGCTGTCCTGGACCACTAGCTACTGTCCTGTGCCAGCGGAGGCACTGTCCTGGACCACTGGGGGCGCTGTCCTGGACCACTGGCTACAGGACAGTACAGTTTCGGTTCTAACCGCCTCTCCTGCAAAGTTCATATTCTGCATGCGTCCTAACCCAACGCATACCTGTCAACATTGAACACTGAAAATAAGGGAGATTTCCCGGAATCCATCCCCAAAATAAGTGATTTTTTACACGTTTACCCATAAACAAACACAAAGAGCCCTCATTAACAGTCTAAAGAGTTTATAAATAGGCTACACAATATAAAAAATGACAGACCAATGTCCTGTTTACAAATTACAACGACAAATTTTGCAGAAGGCATAATTTGGACCTACATGGCTGCTTGTCAGGTAAGTGGAAGGTGGTCTCCCATTTAGTCAAATATCGGCAAAATGTCCTCGGTTTTGGTTGGTGGGTAATTCTGTCATTTTGGCCGTCGGCATGCAAGCCACTTCACAGATATAGGCTAGTTGCGTGTTCTGAGGGTACACAGTCAGAGCATACAAATAATACAAATTACGGGAAAATATTAAAACGGAAAGACAGTGGGAAAAGAGCTCAAATACGTGAGAAACACGGAAAAAACGGGAGGGTTGACAGCTATGACCCAACGTAGTGTCGGTGAATTTCCGAAAACCCAACCCTGGTTGAAATCTAACTTGACACTGGCTCTGGGGTGAACATATCAATCCTACTAGGTAGGGGGAACTGTTGCTTAGCAACGGTACACTTGTATGACACCAGTTGTGGAAAAACATCAAGAGTTTACGAGATTAGCCTGCACATATTTTCGTTTGTGTTCTTCCAGTGTAGTGCATTATGATTTAATTTGAACTAAAAGGCGAGAACTTCTGGAATGCTGTTCAGCTGAAGCTAGATTCATATCTAGCTAGACGACTAGCACTTTTATTAGTAGCATCTATAGCTAACTGTGTGGCTTCCTACACACATAGAGCAAGGCTAAGTTCTTCAAGGACGACAGTAAATAAGTGGTGAAAAGAAGAATGTCCACCAGCAAGGAACAAGCTGCCATCAGTAAAATAATGAGTTTCCTTCAAGAATGGGATCAAGGCAATAAGATCGTGCGAAGCCGCATGCTGAATGCATTTCTGACACAAAACACGGGAAAGACATGTCCTGAATTGGAAGTGGAGTTTGCACAAGTAGCCAGTCTCTTTTTAGCTCGGTTGACCGCTTGGATGAGGCTGACGTATCCTTTCAGATACTTAGTTAGTTGACAATAATGTTATTTAGAGAAATAAAGGCTTTATTAGACTAGTCCTTCACATTGACTCACACAGATACATGTTTGGGACATGTTTAGGTCTGCAATTGAAAGCAGTTGGCGTCTTCCTATCTGCATCAAGCAAGTGAGTGAGGATACACTGTTGGTTTCAAACCATAAAGCATAGTTGTTACTGTACTAGTGTCCTTTCTCTTGCATCCTACAGTCATCGATATCTCATAGAATTTCTGGAAGTTGGAGGTGTCCTAACTCTCCTAGAGATCTTAGGCCAGAACCAGACCAAGGAAGAGGACAGGAAGGAGGCCCTCTCTCTGCTTCAAATTATCTCAAATGCTGGACGCAAGTACAAGGAGCTCATCTGCGAAAGCCACGGTAGGCTATTAGCCAATATCCATTAAAAAACGTTTAGTGTGTGGGGTTGTTCCATTTAGTTTGGTACTTGCAACAAAACAATTTCCCTCACAGGAGCAATAAAGTATGTCTATCATGTGTAGGGTTGCAAAAGGGTATAGTTTTGAGTTTTAGTTTTTTGTCACAAGAATATACACTTTAGCTTGATTTAGCATTCTCACTTGTTCATATGTGCTCACATGTATTCTCATCCATTCTAAATGTTACAGGCCAGTTTGATCAAACCATTACAAATTATTGACACCTTCATATGAAAATACAGAATGTTCAAAATTCCACATTAATTTGTGTGAATCAGTATTAAAAAATACCATAATTTTGCAACTCTAATCATGTGTCCTCTGCCATGTGTCTTGTAGGTGTGAGAGCAATAGCAGAGTGCCTTGCAAAGTCAAAGACGGAGGAGACCCAAGAGGCAGCTCAAGCTTTGTTAGAGTCACTGGCCCATGGAAACCCCAAATACCAGACCCAGGTCTATAGGGGACTGATTGCACTTCTTCCCTGTACATCGCCAAAAGCCCAACAGCTTGTCTTACAAACCCTCCGCATAGTACAGGTATAACAACCAACAATTGTATATTGTGGGATATAACCCCCCCCCCCCCCCCTTTACTTTTGAAGCCAATGACAGTGATTATAATTCATGACTGGTTTCAACAGGCTATTGTAAAGTCATCCCATCCCAGCATTGTAGAACCTTTGCTTAATATGCTCAGGTCTCTGCATCTAGAAGTACAGCATGAAGGTAAGTTCTACACAGCTCCACAAACAGGCATACCTTCTTTCTCTCATCATTCTTCAGGGAGTTACAGATTATGTGATAATTTGATAGGGCAATTAAATGTGACAAACTGGACCAGATATAACTTGAGATACAACTTTCCCCTTCTTTCTCCAGCTATTGAGCTGATCATAGATCTGTGTCAATATAAAGTGAGGCAATTGCTGCTTAGGGGTCTGGTAGCTCTGCAGAAACCTGCCAAGGAGAGAGTACAGAAACACAAGATCCTGGAAGGTACCACGCCCCAAGAGGACAAATTATTAGATAAATGGTAGAAAACAAGCTATATACTGTACCAGTTATGTATTATGTACGTACATTTTGATGAACATTCTTTCAGACCCGGAAATGACCAAAATGACTGAATCTCTACCAGTGTTTGTTCAACAAGCAGCTGCAGCAAAAGCTGTAAAGTAAACAGAATTCTTTATACATTCCCTTGCTAAGTATTAACCCCGTTTCAAACAATTCACTGTGTTGATCCTGATAAATACCAATCTATTACCAATTAGTATAATCTACACACAATCAAACTCATATTAGTAATGTAAAGGAATAAAAAAAAGATGTATGACAATGTACTGTGTATAACATACTGAAATATCTAATTTGCATTAGCATTCACAGCTACAATAATGTACACAATATTCATTACTTTGGGACAGTATGGAATACTTAACTTACCTTAATGACTGCAAGGCATCTGCAAGGTTCTGAGAAACCAGCATCAAACCATTACACCACTGCCACAGAGCTATTTGGTTGTTATGGAACACTAGTATGCCAACTTGTTTTTCATACTGCCCCAGAGTAAATAGTCACAGAGGTACTCTGCTGAATTATATAAATTACAAACTGAATTAGACAGTTTAAACGATTTACAACATCGACCTGTTTTCTGTTCTATTTGTTAAAGGTTGCTTGCTCAGGGGAGTCATGAGCTCTCTCAGGAGCTATTGTCTCTCAGAGTGGTACATAACCTACTGTACACCATGGGTAACCAGGAACACGCAGACGCCCAGAGACAAGCCAGCCTGGCTCTTGAGGTGTGTTTGCACACACATCACACCCTTTTTAGGATTGCATAAAAAAGTCATAAAATGTGTCTCCTCTCTGCCTGCAGCACTTTGTCCGTACATACCCACTTGTGGAGGAGCACGTGCACAGAGCCATGGGGACTGAATTGTTCACAGCCTTCATGGTAAAATCGATTCTGTGCAAACCTTTTGCTGATTTCTAATTTAATTTTTTTAATTGCGGCCCTAAACAGCGGTCTGTTTAGCAGTCTTCCGAGAGCAGGAACCCTATTTTTTTTTAGATAACATAGGTATAGATCACAGTTCCGTGTTGTTGCTAGAGAATACTTTTCTTGCTTTTAGAAATTCCTTGCAACACATCCGTAAAGGGTTAGTTCAAGTTCAAGTTCAAGTCTTTTATTTGTCAGATACACAGAACAACACAAGGTTAGACTGGGCACTGAAATTCTTAAGACAAGACAACGCAAGCACCTGGCATAACATAACATATAAGTACACAGAACACAATTTACATCAATGCTGAGCTTAAATAAGTGAAACTTCCTACATATACAGATAGCAATAAATTTCGATTATACTAACCCTAATACTAAAACATCCTAAATTACAGATAACAATAGATAGTACACTATACTGACCTAAATGCACAAGAAACCTGTTTCAACCCTATAACCTATTCTAACCTAAGTGGAGTACAGTACAATAGTGCAATGTCAATGACCATATATATAGGAGCCTGTTGGCGAGGTACAGTGAGGTACAGTAGTGCAAGTTACTGATAGAGTAACCAGTAGCTGAAAGTGACAGTGTATAAGTGACTAGTGTGCAGAAAAACAATGTCCATATCAGTGTCCATTCAGAAGCCTGATGGCCCTTGGGTACATTTACATTTAGTCATTTAGCAGACGCTCTTATCCAGAGCGACTTACAGTAAGTACAGGGACATTCCCCCCGAGGCAAGTAGGGTGAAGTACCTTGCCCAAGGACACAACATCATGTGGCACGGCAGGGAATCGATCCGGCAACCTTCTGATTATTAGCCCGACTCCCTCACCGCTCAGCCATCTGACTCGAAACCTAAACTCGGTAGGTTTAGGTTTAGCTAGCACCTAAGCCCCCCTTAATATTTCTTGCTTATGTTCCAGAAATTCAGGAGAGAAGGTCAAGCTAAAAACCTTATAAGAGACAGTTTACACATTCAGTGACTTTTAATCTTTAGTGTTTCAAGGTTTGATATAGCATCTTTCCATATTCCATATCACCGGTAACAGAGATATGGAGGCCATGCACGTTAATATAGTTCTGCAAATAGATGGTCTAAATAGTAATATGTGACGCAATAGTGAAAAGGCGCCGTTGCGGCATTACGTATTTTTCACCAGGAGCCCAAAATGGTTTTTATATATATATTTTTTTACAGTTTTTGTTTACTTGCTTATTACAAAAGTTCAGGTGTTGAAAAAGTCACTCAATATAATAAACCAAATGTTTAGGATCACTAAATATTCATAATTTGTTCTTGTTAAGCTTAGCTTCCAGTTGAGTTGAGTCCAGAGTGGGCGCATCCAACTGTGATTTGATTTGCATCATGGTGTAGCCGGTTTTCCCTAGGCTACTTATAGCACGGACAGGGGATCAATTGTCCCCTTATGATGCCCCTCTAGATGACGCTTCTTGCATGCATCCAAGGCAAGGTCGGAAACTGAACTGGCCTTTGTCAATCTGTCATTAATTTCCAAGTTGATAGTCGGTGACTATTTCATTAGAAATAGCCCCCCTCCACAACATTCTATTGTTGGGTGCAGTGGAGGCTCGTTAGGGGAGGAAAAGGATTATCATCCTCAGTGACATTTAATACAAATATACATTTTGAAACTTAAAAAAATGGGTAACACTTTAGAATAATGGTCCGTTGTTAACAAGTAGCTATGCAGGAAGTAATAGGTAGTTCTACATTAACACCGAATTTAATACTATTAACTAATATGGAACCAAGATTAACTAAGCAGTAAGTAATAGCTAATTTACAACAAAGGTAGTTCCTTGCTAGGTATTTGGATATTACTAAATAAATGTATCCTCTTGAGAACTACTTGTTAACTATGACCAATTAAGAAAGAATAACCAATTAATTACTAATCACAAAAGTAACATGTCTAACAAGTGAACAATTTGGTTGTTTTACTCATAACATGGTCATAACTTTTCAGAAGCTTATGCCTCAAATGGGTTCTTTGTGGAAACCAGTTTATGAATATTCTATCCCCCAAATACGTTAACTACAGGTTGAGATTTTGACTACTCTTACCAAAGGATGGACGTATATTCTCTGTTTATTTCAAACTTAAACATGGTATAATACAAAAATGATAATTTGTTTAACATTTTTTATAATTAGGAAGTGATGCTGACACTCTCATGTTTGGATTAGTTTACTATTATGAGCTCTTGAGTGTCAGTTCAATGTCTCAGACTCCAAAGACCTACCTTTATGTTACAGTAGCCGCCTGAGGAGGACTTCTCCTTATGATATGAATATAAACATTGATGTTCTCTTATCAAAAACTATTTGCATCCTGCATTTATGTTGCGATAAGCGCAAAACCACATCTTCCAGATTACAATGTTTGTTAGAATATCACTAGTGCCTCACAGAAATGTATGCCTGTACCGTATGTGTCAAATATAAAATTAGACTTATTATAGGCCTATTACTTGTGAAAACCAGTATAACTCCTCACTAATTACTCAAGCGTTACCTTGTCATCCTGCAGGAACTACTTGTGATGTGGACCATTATTTTAAAGTGAAAAACATGTTAACTCCTCACTAATTACTCAAGCGTTACCTTGTTATCCTGCAGGAACTACTTGTGATGTGGACCATTATTTTAAAGTGACAAACATGTTAATTCCTCACTAATTACTCAAGTGTTACATAGTCATCCTGCAGGAACTACTTGTGATGTGGACCATTATTTTAAAGTGACAAACATGTTAACTCCTCACTAATTACTCAAGCGTTACCTTGTAATCCTGCAGTAACTACTTGTGATGTGGACCATTATTTTAAAGTGACAAACATGTTAACTCTTCACTAATTACTCAAGAGTTACCTTGTCATCCCACAGTAACTGTAATCTGGACCATTATTTCAAAGTGAAAAACATGTTAACGCCTCACTAACATGTCACCTCACAAGATATACAGCATAAAACAACTGCAGTGATTGGATAACATTTCTTTTAATTATATGCACTGGAAGATTTCCATGAAATCGTAAAAGAAAAATCCTACATAATGCAAAACTGCACATGGGCATGCAAGAATAAATCATTTTGTAAAATATGTCTGAATTAAACATTCTGTGTTTTGCACAATGATGAAACCTAGCATTTAAACAAAAATTCGGTATTTTGGAATGAAACATTCAACACACTCAACAAAATGTGATGATAAACTGAGTCAAACATAATGGCTAAATAAGTAATAAGTAAGTACATGGCTAACCCTAACCCAAATCAACGTATAGGCCTATCCACTACAACAGCAACACTATTCCAAAGGAATAAAAATGATTGAGGAAGAAAGAACAAATGGCAGGACTGTAAAATAACTTGCTAGATAACCCAATTCAGAAAACAGGAACATGGCCCAAAACGCTAGCTACAGTTGTTGCTAGCTGTAAAGCCAGACTATAGCTGTTGGCTAGCTTGTAAAAAGTCCCTCATACAAACTGTATAGTATTGCAATCGAAATTCGCACTAATTCTACAATTCAAAATTTGCACTAATTCTACACTTCGAAATTCTAGTGAAATTCACCTAGTCGTTGTTGTCGTATGTTAGCCAAATACTGGATATTTACAATCCATAAAAATGTGCCACTGCCAAATGATTTCGCACTCCAAACTCACTCGTTGACGTTGCACCAGTATAGGTTTAGGGGAAAACATTACATGGATTCAGGACAAATAGGTTTTGGTAAGCCAAGTCGACTGGATTTGGAAAATGGACCGGCCGTGATTTTATATTTTCTGAGCTGCAGAAAGACCTAATAGCAGACACATCGATTTAATAATAGTACAGTCATCACATCAATCATACAGTATGATCAAATATTGGGGAGGACGTGTCCCATAATCATACAGTATGATCTAATATTGGGGGGACGTGTCCCATAATCATACAGGGACGACGTGTTATAACGTTAATATTCATAAACTGGTTTCCACAAAGAACTCATTTCAAGCTTTTGAAATGTTATGAAAAAAAATAAAAATAACAATTGTTCACTTTTTAGACATTACTTTTGTGATTAGTAATTAATTGGTTATTCTTTCTTAATTGGTCATAGTTCACAAGTAGTTCTCGATGAGGATATATTTATTTAGTAATAATCAAATACCTACCAAGGAACTACCTTTGTACTAAATTCGCTATTACTTACTGCTTAGTTAATCTTGGTTCCATATTAGTTAATAGTATTAAATTCAGTGTTAATGTAGAACTACCTATTACTTCCTGCATAGCTACTCATTAACAACGGACCATTATTCTAAAGTGTTACCAAAAAATGTTAGACATTTTAGGTAAAACTATATATCACTGAACATTTTCAAAAAATACACAATATTGAACTGAAGGTCTACAGTAACTCAACAGCACTGTCGGTGATGGAACTATGGTACATCCGGAGGACAGCTAGCCTCCGTCCTCCTCTAGCTGTATTGACTTCAATACAAAACCTAGCGGCTGGTGGGCCAAAACCCCCTGTCCATAGTAGGGCTGCAACAATGAATCGATTACATTGATTAAAATCGATTATTAAAAGCATTGGCAACAAATTTCATTATCGATTTGTTGTGTCGCACGATGATTACGTCACTCAATAAGTCGCAGAGATGTTTGAGTATGAAAAAAAAGAAGTTTTGTTTAGCGCGTAGATAGAGTAAAGGTCATCAGAGAGACATTGTTGAGTAACGTTGTTCTGAAACACATGGCTGCAGTGACATGCGGTGATGTCAGTAAGAGGCTAGGCACTGAATTATGAACGCCAGATTACCTAATTTATTGTTAGGCTAACATGTCAAAACAGTTAACGCAGTAAACAGTACAAGCAGTAGTCTACAGCCGCTGAATGTTGGCACAGCCACATAGCCAATCTTTTCTTCATACCAGTCTGTTTGAAACAATCGAAAACATGTCGTCCCTTTTGCTGCAGTAGTCAATCTAAGTCTGGCGTAGACTTCCCTCTTGCTATTAACTCGTTTTTTGAATAAAATCGAGCTTGAGGAAATTTTTCAACTCTGTGATATCAGCAGACACCGCTGCTGTCATTTTGACTTGAATTTTGTGGGGATTACGCTTACAACGTAGCCAGTGTAATAACAGAGAATGTCTAATAAAGAGAGAACTCCCAGAGAATGTATAATAAAGAGAGAACTCCCACTCTCGGGAAACTTCCGGGTTCTGAACTGGTTGCAGTTCCACTCAAGTTCCATATGAGGGCGCGTGCAGAATGAATGGAGGTCTATGGAGCTATACCCCTCAAAATCCACTTTTCTCAGGATATGATCTTTTGTCTAGTAATTTGAATTCTGAAATCGAAAGGGGAGGCAAAAAAAATACACACCACTGGGTGTTAGATTTTTTTAAAAGTCGCCTTTCTGTTCTAAAAAGCCTTTGAAAATGGCATTGACGTCATACACATCGAACGACCAGAGCTACTGCTTGACGGCAAGCTCTGGTTACTTCCACTTTACTCTCGAGGCATCGACAACACAGCTGACAGGTTAGGCTCTCCCTGTCAATACAAATGCTAGAAAGAGTTTTGGCTTGCTAATGTTGTTGCTAATGTTGCTAATGCTCTGACATTCTGGTTCTGCTTCGGATGCCATTAAGCGGGATCTCTAGTCGTAGTCAGTCCTTCACTAACCAATCAACATTCGTTAGCAGAATGCTAGCGTGTTATGGGCAACAACGACCTACCCTGTAAGAAATCAAAAGGACATAAGTACTCGTTCATTCAACTTTTGACCTGTAATCCATGTTGAACATGCAAAAACTATAATCAAATCTGAGATTTATCAATGACAATCAGGCGAAAGAGACAAATTTAGCCGTTTAGCTCCATAGACTCCCATTCATTTAGCACTCGACCGCGATCACTCCCAGTGGAACTCTGGTGGAACTGCAACAAAATTCGGTACAATGGGGCTTAATAGGGAGTGGGCAGGCTCTCCTTAAACAGGCTCTGGTAATAACGTTAGCTGTGCAAATGTCCAGTATTACCTCGATTTTTATTGGTCCATGTTTGATACGTAATGTAGATGATTACTGACATAACATATTTACGTGCAAAGGCACAGAAGAGTTGTGCTTTTCGACGTACATGTTGAATAAAACAGGATCGAAGTGCGCTTGTCGTCCCCAATGAATGTACAGTAAAAGCACTGCTTATTCAGAATTATTTTTTTATTTGATTATGCGTAACTGCTACATAAAAATACAAGTTTGTTAAATAAAATGATTTAATAAACATTTTTACGTTTGAATTTTGGCAGGGTAGGCAGTGCCTACCTTGCCTACCCTGACTGCACATCACTGGCGACGCAGAGAAATCAGTACGACCTAAGTCATCCGAGTTGTGGGAGAATTTTACACTAAATACATTGAAAAGGTGTGTTAATTGACCGAAGTGAAGTTAGTTTCATATTCTACATTTGTCTCACAATTGGAAGACGCTACTTTGCAGCATCGCGTTAGGGACCGGGTAAAAACTACCCATACCATTTTGAAAAATTTAGACTTTTATAATATTTTTTGGAATATAAAACCTCAAACAGACACCAGAGTATCTTAACAATGTCTGGTATACGTCCACAGCCTTTACTTTTTCAATGAAGTTTAAAAAAAATGATAAAAATAACTCTTTGAAAATAGCTTAATCCTCGCAAATCTGAACCTTTTTCAAAATTGTGTCAAAAAATCTTAAATATACACCGATTATTCGAATAAAGTCTGGCCTACTTCCTTAACCTTTACATTTTCAATACAGTTCTAACAAAACTCAAAGAAATTGCTTACCTTGGAAAATAGCATTAAATCCATGCTAATATTAATAACTTTTTCTAAATTGTGTGCCTGTTTGTGCACGTTCTGAAGATTTTTTGCACTGTGAATTTGCACTGTCAGTTTTGAATAAAGGGTTGGAAATTAATGCTTTTTTAAAATTGTAATTATCCGATTCATCGATTAATCGAAAAAAGATTTGTCAGATTAATCGATTATTAAAATAATCGTTAGTTGCAGCCCTAGTCCATAGACATGCATGGTATTTAATACTACTCCCACCAATCAAAGCTTTTGCAGTATGAACTGACATGTTGTTCATCCAATCATAAAATCATATCCAGAGAACATTATTGGAGGGCACATACTCTTCAATGGCTCTGGGGTGTTCTCTGCTTTGGGGTACTGTACTGCTACCTTAGGAACATCGCATCACAAAAGTAGGGAGTATATAAATGGAAACATAAGATTCAAGCTTCTGTGGAAAAAACGCATCAACCAAATTTGCCTCCCTGGTGATTCAGTGTTTCCCCTACCAAAATGACCTTCCGCCCTTATAGATATAATAAATATATCTAAAATTAGGATATACATATATATATATATATATATATATAATATACATGTGAGATAAAGCTGTTTTCACACTACAGGAAATTTGCTTCTTGCTCGTAGCCTCATAACTGTTCAATTAATTTGCAAAGTTTGCACAAAGTTGGCCTTATTTACACCTGGGGGGTATTCCAGGTAGCGGGTTTAACAAACTTTGAGATTAACCCTAAACTCTGAGTTGACTTACTCTAACATGGGAAACTCTGAAAATTTGGTTCCAGAAAAGCTGATATGAATTTGTTAACTCAACTCGGAGTACGTCAACTCAGAGTTAAGCGTTGGCATGAGAACTATTAAAAGCCAACATCAATGGATGTTGAAATAGATTTGCTGAAATAACAGTTACAGGACGGTAGCCTACAGTAAATTGTAGGAATCATATGAATCATGTAAATTGTAGGAACAATAGCCGATAGAAATAGGCTACTCATTGTTGGATATCTATTTGTAGGCAATAAAGAAGACCAAATATAATTTCAATTAGTTGTCTTTATTTCAGTGCCTAAAGGCATTTGGTCAATTCTGAGTGCAAATCCACGGCGAGTAACACTATCAATGAAGACCCAAGGGCTGAGAATGTTGCTAAAATAAATTACAGATTGTGACAGGAAACGGTAACGTTAACTTAGGTATTCATCAGGGAATTAAAGTACATCAAACCGCAGTTTTAAAATCGTCTCCCGGCGTATAACTAAGCAAATTACATTTTGTCCGAGATCGCTCGGCTGAACTAGGAAATGATATGCCGTGTCTGCCAACGCTATCAGGCTAAGAAAGTGGGTGGGGATCAGTAGAAACGCAGAGTTTGGCATGGAAAACCTGCTAGCGAGCAGGTTAGTTTCAAGGAGTACGTTACCATGGAAACTTACCAAAAGGTTTCGTTACCTCTCTTTCTGGAACGTGGAATTCGGAGTATGCCTCTTTTCAGGGTTAAACAACTCAAAGTTTTCATTAAACCCGCTACTTGGAATGCCCCCCTGATCGCCTGTCAATGAGTATTACTAGATGATCCACTGGCAGCGACTACATTTGCGTGAATTCGCCTATTCGCTCTACGCCAGCCATGTGGTGCAGGGAATATAATTTACTTCCTTGCGTATACTGTGCTAGCTGTGTTATGCTAGCTTGTTTACCTTTAAATGGCAACATAATAAACGCAAAAATAGGGTTTGCTTCTCTTGCTAAATAAATGGAAGGTAACATTTTGGTCTACCCCCCCCCCCCCCCCCCTCCCTGAAAAGAAATCCTAGAGGAAACAATGTGATTAATGAAGAGTTATCATTTGCATCTAGTTTTTCCTTTTTTTTTAAGGGGTCATAGAATAGGTTTTGGGGGTATTTCACACTGTTCCTTAAGGTCTATGAATAGGTTTTGTAACATTGGTTGGGCTGAAAATGGCCCGGGTGCTGTTCTATGCCCCCTGATACATCCAGTGAAATTTTCCCGGGAAAAAACACATGAGTACAGAGAGTTTTGAGTACCAGCTGCTACAGTTAAAGTTGAAAACGATATAACTACAATATAATGGACTAGTATTCCGTAGAAAGTTGCGACTAACGAACTAGTCCAAGATTCCAAGATTTATTAACAGGAGAAATATAGACTTTGACAACCTCAACCAAGTTTAGCTAACGTTAGTCAGCCTGCTTCAAGCTAGCTTACCTACCACCTGTCAACCATGCCAAAGCGATATAAGTAGAAGAAGGGAAACCTGATGGATTTCGAGAATGAAACTACGCTCCCTATATACTCACCTTTAACTGAATCCCCTCTGCCCCTCAAGTCCTATTTCCAAAAAAAGTCTGTTCAGGCAATCAAGAGGAGACGGTGTCCAATGCAGACATATTGAATGCCATCAAAGATTTATTTAGCAGATTCTCTTCACTCAAAGGAAATATAAAGAAAAACTCAGAGGACATCAAAGAAAACTTAGAAGGGATGGATCACCTGATGAAGTCAACAGTTGACAAAGAGCAAGCTGAGAATCGGCAGATCTCCGAACAAGAGATGAAAATTGAAGAAGCTGAACGTTACAGTTGACATTGGAACCTCAAGCTACTCAATCTCCCGCAGGCTGCGGAAAATCTATGTTCAATCAGATTTACTCCAAGTTAAAAGATCTACAAAAAAAATATGGAGATGCATACTTGATTTTGGGCAGGGATTTCAATGATGCTCCAGATGATTCGGTAGACAGAATTCCAGAAAGAGTTTCTCAAAATTCACAGTTTAAAGCCACACTTTATCTTTGTGAGAAATCAGTGACAGATACATGGCGTTTCTTTGATCCAAGTTGCAAAGAATTTACCTGGTGTGATTCAAGATGTACAAAACAATCTAGAATAGATTTATGGTTAACCTTCACCTCTTGCTTGCAGTACATATCTGACGTTTCACATTGTTATGCTCCTTTATTGGATCACAAATTGATCTCTATACACTTAGTTGGCTCAAAAGATAGTAATAATAAAATGCGTGGGTATTGGAAGCTAAATAATACATTACTTAAAGACAAAACCTTTCAAATGAGTTTTTTATTCAAATATATCAACTAATATGGTGTCTTTTATCATCCTGCAGCTGATTACGCAAGCGTCTATTGAAAAAATTCGACCAGCTGCCGAAACGATCGCTGCAGATAGCAGGCAATCACAGGCATTGGGCCCCACAACATTTTTCATGGGGCCCAAAATTCCTGGCGGCGCCCCTGTTACCAACATTCACATAGGTGTATTGTCTTCAACTATTTTCTGGTTTCAATGTACACATAATGAAATGACCTCAGCCGACATCGGTGCCTTTTCTTCAGATTGTGTTACATATAGACTAACTATGGTAGATCCAAAAAGGGGCAAAATCATGAATAGAAGGTATATTGATCACTGTCAATGTTTCGATAGTAAAATACAAACTGTACATGTATAGATGCTTTATCAGAGACATGCTGTGTTCACATTAGATCAGACCTTTTGTTGTGTTGGCCCTATTTCTGCTTGACCTTCACCTTTGCCAGCACAGTGTTACTGTGCTTAGTAGGACCAGTCATTGTGGACCAACTATTTTATTGTTTGGCCTTGTTTTATGTTGTTTATAGCAAAAAGCTGAAACCCTGTACATGAAAGTGGATGAAATCCAAGCGGATATACTGTTATCAAATAAAGTCAACATATCAGAAGGTAAGGAAATGCACACTAGTGTTTTTCTTTATTTTTATTTTTTGTTTTGGTGAGAATCGTTGTCGTAATGTAATTTTATTCTGGTACTTTGTATTTTACTAATATTGTGTTTAATTATGTTTTTTTCAGCATTAGAACATCGTAACTCAGAGAGCTGAACAAAACAGAACGCAAGCATCAGTGTCTATTATAATGAAGAATTATAAAAAAGAATTAAAGTCATTAAAAATATTTCACAATTTTCTCCCTTAAGAGGACATTCAGACTGGATATTTACATTTACATTTATGCATTTAGCAGACGCTTTTATCCAAAGTGACTTCCAAGAGAGAGCTTTACAAAAGAGCATAGGTCACTGATCATAACAACGAGGTAGTCCCAAACATTGCAAGCAGCCAAAACATGAAGCATACATTGTGAAAAAACTAAACAAGTGCCAAAAGGGAAGACCCATAAGAGCATACAGTCATACAAGTTACAAATTAAAACAACATGAACCACAAAAGTGCAGGACTGTACCTGTAGAAGAACAATCAACAGTAATATATTTCACAGTGAGTACAAGACTTAACTTCGTTATAACTAACCTACAAGAGCAACAAGTCACTCAATAAGAGTCATCGTGATCCTGGAGGAAGGAAACTAACATCAGGTCCAGCCAAGCTTTCCTAAGTGCAGTTGTACTCCCGGAACAAGTGCGTCTTGAGCCTTTTCTTGAAGGTGGGGAGACAGTCAATGTCCCTGATGGAGATGGGTAGCTGGATCCAGCATTGGGGGGCCAGGCAGGAGAAGAGCTTGTGTTGGGACCGGGCGGTCTTGAGCGGTGGGACCACCAGGCGGTTGTCTAAAGAAGACCGTAGGTGACGGGTGGGGGTGTAAGGTTGCAGGAGAGACTTGATGTAGTCGGGTGCAGTCCCGTTCACTGCTCGGAAGGTCAGTACCAGGGTCTTGAATCTGATACGGGCGTTGATGGGTAGCCAGTGGAGAGAGATGAGGAGCGGGGTAACATGGGAGCGTCTGGGTAGATTGTAGACCAGGCGGGCCGCTGCGTTCTAAATCCTCTAAAGAGGGCGGGTTGCACATGCTGGGAGACCAGCGAGCAGCGAGTCCAACTTGGAGAGGACCAGTGCTTGGACTAGCAGCTGGCTGGAGTGCTCAGACAGGTATCTCCTGATCTTCCGGATTTTGTAGAGGGTGAATCTACAAGATCGGGAGATGGCGGCAATGTGGGCCGTGAGGGAGAGCTCATCATCCATGGTAACCCCAAGGTTCCTGGCAGAGGATGAAGGGGTCACCGTCGCAGATCCCAGGGTGATTGACAGATCGTGGGAGATGGAGGGTTTAGCCGGGATGATGAGAAGTTCTGTTTTGGCGAGGTTCAGCTGGAGGTGGTGCTCGGTCATCCAGGCGGAGATGTCTGCAAGGCAGGCCTCAATCCTAGCTGAGATCCCCTGATCAGTCGGGGGGAACGACAGGTACAGCTGTGTGTCGTCAGTGTAGCAGTGGTAGGAGAAGCCATGGGAGGTGATGATTGGTCCAAGTGAGGTGGTGTACAGAGAGAAGAGGAGGGGTCCAAGGACGGAGCCCTGTGGGACACCAGTGGAGAGCTGGCAAGGGCCTGACAGTTTGCCTCCCCAGGAGACCTGGTAGGATCTTCCCGACAGGTAGGATGAGATCCACTGGAGTGCAGTGCCAGTGATGCCCATCTCAGAAAGTCTGGAGAGCAGGATCTGGTGGTTAACCGTGTCAAACGCTGCAGAAAGGTCCAGCAGAAAGATGACGGATGACCTGGAAGCCGCGCTGGCAGACTGGAGGGCAGTGGTGACTGAAAGAAGGGCAGTCTCTGTGGAGTGGCCAGTCTTGAAGCCCGATTGGTTGGGGTCAAGCAGGTTGTTCTGAGAGAGAACGTAAGACAGTTGGTTAGATACAGCACGTTCAATAGTTTTTGAAAAGAAGGGCAGCAGTGATACCGGTCTGTAGTTCTGGAGGATGGCAGGGTTAAGGGAGGGTTTTTTGAGTAGAGGGGTAACTCTGGCCTGTCTGAAGGCAGAGGGAAAAGTGCCGGAGGTAAGAGAGGAGTTTAGGACATGGAGAAGAAAAGTTATGATGGAGGGGGAGATGGTTTGAAAGAGAGGGGAGGGGATAGGATCAAGGGGACAGGAGGTGGGGCGATGAGAGAGAATGAGGTCAGAGATCTCTGCCTCGGACAGGGGAGAGAAAGAGTTTAGACATTTAGTTGGGGTCAGTCGTGGAGGGTGAGAGGGTAGGAAAGCTGGGTTTAGGGAACCGACTGCTAATGTCGGCGACTTTTTTCTCAAAGAAGGAGGAGAAGTCGTCTGCTGTCAGGGTGGAGGGAGGGGGTGGGGGAGGTGGGTTAAGAAGGGTGGAGAAGGTAGAAAAAAGCTTGTGGGGGTTTGAAGCAGAGTTAATTTTGTTCAGAAAGTAGAGGGTTTTAGCACCAGTTATGTGAGAAGAGAAAGATTTAAGGAGGGAGTGATACTTATCAAGGTCCAGACCGTCTTTGGACTTGCGCCATCTCCTCTCAGCTGCCCGAAGGGCGGACTGTTCTTCACGAATAACATCCATAAGCCACGGGCAGGAGGGAGAAGATCGCGCAGGCCTGGTTGACAGGGGACAGAGAGAGTCAAGTGATGCAGTTAAAGTGGTTAACAAGGAGTCGGTGGCTGTGTTAGTGGGGTGGGACGAGAACTCGTCAATGGGAGGGAGGGCGGATGTTACAATAGAGGAGAAATGGGAGGGAGATAGGGAGCGGAGGTTGCGGCGAAAGTTACAAGGGGAGGGGAGGTATGAGGGGTTGGAGGGAGAGAGACAGAGAATTGGATAAAGTAGTGATCAGAAGTGTGCAGTGGGGTTACAGAGGTTAAGTCAGTGATACAGTTACGTGTCAGGACGAGGTCTAGCTGTTTGCCTGCCTTGTGGGTCGCCTGTGTGCTCAGCAGCGTCAGGTCAAAGGAAGTCAGGAGAGACAAGAAGTCGACGTCCTGCGTTCCTTGGAGGTGGATGTTGAAGTCCCCAAGGACTATCAGGGGGGTTCAATCATCCGGGAGGACGCTGAGGAGCATGTCCAGCTCCTCCACAAAGTCGGCTAGCGGATATAATCAGACATCCCACGTCTCCTGGAAGTTCCGCAAGTATCCCGCGTTTGGCTCCTTGACGCCAGCAAATTAGGCTATACACAATAGCCTGGGGAAAAAATACATATTCAGAGGCTGTGAGAGAGATAGAGAAAGCAAGTGATAGACTGTGGTGGTTAGCAGTAACCATGGTCATAATTTGTGACCCAAAAGCATAATAATGTGCCGATTGAAATGCTTATTAAAAAGTAGGCTATATGAGGTCAGATTGAAGTCAACCTAGTCTCAAGGCCACACTGAGAGAAAGAATGTATGCCGGGGACTGTTTTGAGAACTGTGGAGTTGTATGTTCTTGTGTGACTAGTTGTCAGAGAAAGGGGGGGTGTTCTCTGCCACAGTGTTTTTTTTTCTTACCTTTTTTGAGCCACGGCACATTTTTTACATTGTAAATGTTACAAAAGGATGTAGCCTAATACAGTAAGCATAAACAAATGAAAAACTGAACGTATTACTCATTTAACATTGTGATAACAAACACAATTGTGAGATTTAATGTACAATACGCTGATGTTATACATTTACTTTCGAAAACAGTCAATTTTCGCTTGTTGACTGAGGCGTTAGCATAATTAGCCTCTGTTGGACGACATACGATAGCGGTCTGTGATACATACTGTAACGATGGCGCTAGGGGTCTATATTGGAGTGGATGCGTAATAATCGGACGCAGAGAAGAAGACCTTTTTATCCTGTGTCCCATACACCGCTCGACTACAGGTTTTATTACTACACCACCAATCACATGTGAATGCCAACAACAAGTCATTAACTCACATACAATTCACAGTTATGGCAACAACGATAACTTATAGTTACTAATATCCATACATCATCCACTGACAAACCTAATTGACAGAACAACAACACTCAACTCAAACATGCATACAACATTAACCAAACATGAAACAAGTATGTGAATTGCGCCACCCACAATCCTTTGCGCCAACAGCGCGAGTTAACACGCGACCAATCCGTGGGTCGCTACATAGCCCCCACCTGAGGGGTCAGTCGTCCCCGACAACCCCATCACCCAACAGGTAGTCTCTTAAGTGTCCTGGCCGTAACCGCCGCCGAGTTGGCCTCCTGGGACTGGTAGAAGGTGCCATAGGGGGGGGGTTACATTGTCCAGTGGGAATGGTGCCGCTGGTGTCGTTCTCTGCTCCACCCGTCTCTGGAGCAAGCGGGCGATATGGTGATAGTCTGTCCTGGTGCAGCACCACCACACGCCCCCGACCAGGCATGCGCACCCGATACACCACCTCAGAAACCCGTTCCATAACCTCACTGGGCCCCTGCCAGTGACTGCATAGCTTGGGTGACACCCCCTTCTTACGAGTAGGGCAATACACCCAGACCTTGTCACTGGGCTTGAAGGTCAGCTTCCGACACCGGGTGTCGTAGGCTCTTTTCTGCCGCACCCCAGAGTTAGCCTGGGCCTGACGAGCGTACTCATGGACTACTTGGAGGCGATCTATCAACCTCCGGTAGTAATCCATCTCCTTTCCTCCAGCAATTTCCGGCTCGGGCGGGGTCCCGAAAACCAAGTCCACCGGTGTCCGTAATTCCCGCCCAAACATGAGGGCAGCTGGTGTGCACTGGCTGGACTCTTGGACGGCCGTCCGGTACGACCACAGGACCAGGGGCAGGTGGCGATCCCAGTCCCGCTGATGTTGGCTGGTCAGGATGGCGAGCTGGGTAGCCAGGGTGCGGTTGAACCGCTCCACCAGCCCATCGCTCTGAGGGTGGAGAGGTGTCGTCCTCGTCTTGGATACTCCCAGCCGTCGGCAGACCTCGCTAAAGACCTGGGACTCGAAGTTCCGCCCCTGGTCACTATGGAGTTCCGCAGGGACCCCGAAGCGGGCAAACATCTCCTCTACCAGCCTTTCCGCAGTTGTGGTGGCACTCTGATCCGGCACCGCGTATGCCTCCGGCCATTTGGTGAAATAATCCATGGCCACGAGGACGTAGCGGTTGCCGGAATCAGTCGCTGGAAAGGGCCCAAGTATGTCCACCGCTACTCGCTCCATCGGAGCCCCCACCAGGTACTGCTGCAATGGGGCATGGGAGCGCTGCGTTGGCCCTTTCTTAGCAGTGCAAAGGTCACAGCAGTGCACATACAGCTCCACGTCCCGTCGACAACCTGGCCAATAGAATCGGCCCCTGAGGCGGCGGAGGGTCTTGGCGATGCCGTAGTGCCCCGCCCCCACCGAGCCATGGACGGTCTGAAGGACCTGTTGGCGGAGTTCACGGGGTACCAGCAGCTGTAGGAGGTCGCTTCCCCGGCCAGGAGCTTTCCACCTCCGGTGCACCAGCCCGTCATGGAGCTCCAAGTTGCCCCACTGTGATTGGTAAGCCTTAACCTCCGGTCCGTGGGCAGACACTTCTGTCCATTCGGGACGCCGCCCCGTCGCCAGCCAGTTGATTACCACCGCCAAGGTTGCATCGGCCTCCTGGCATTGTTGCAGCTGAGCGGAGGTCCATGGAGAACTCCCCTCGCAGTCAGCTGTCTGAATGGCTGCCACCGTCAGTGGTTGGTCCCGCTCCTCTTGTCGTTGGCAATACCGACATTCCAAGACTGCACAGGGGCGGCGGGAGAGGGCATCAGCATTAGCATGCAACCGCCCTGGTCGATGCTGGATCTCGAAGTCATACTCCTGTAGGGCCTCCAGCCAGCGAGCCACCTGGCCCTCCGGGTTCTTAAAGTTCAACAGCCAGGTAAGGGAAGCATGATCGGTGCGCACAAGGAAATGGCTGCCATGCAGGTACGGCCGGAATTGTCGCAGTGCCAGGACCACTGCCAGCAGCTCACGCCGGGTCACACAGTAGTTCCTTTCAGCTCGGTTCAGAGTGCGGCTAAAGTAGGCTACTGCGCGCTCCACCCCTCCAACACTCTGGGACAGTACGGCGCCAACTCCCACGTTGCTGGCATCAGTGTCCACGATGAAGGGCTGTTCCGCATCTGGGTAGGCCAAAATGGGAGCCTCGGTAAGGTCAGTTTTTAGCTGGGTGAAGGCTCCGGCACACACGTCGTCCCAGTCAAAGGGCTGTCCCTTGTCAGTCAGTCGATGGAGGGGTTTGGCAATCGTGGCGAAGCCCCGGACGAAACGCCGGTAATAGGACGCCAGGCCCAAGAAGCTCCGCAGTTCGGTGACGTTGGCAGGGGGTGGCCAATTCTGGACTGCGGCCACCTTAGCGGGGTCGGTAGCTACCCCGTGCGCGCTGACCACATGGCCCAAGAACTGCGTTTCTCTTGTCAGCAGGCGACACTTGGCAGGGTTCAACCGCAACCCAGCCTGACGAATGGCTTCAAAGACCTCTTGCAGGTTACCCAGGGCTCGGTCAAAGTCGCTGGCATGCACCAGCAGGTCATCCAGGTATACCACACAACGACTCCGTGGTATTTCAGCCAGTACCCTCTCCATCAGCCGTTCGAACGTCGCTGGTGCATTACAGAGTCCAAACGGCATAACACGAAACTGCCACAGTCCCTGTCCAATGGTAAAGGCAGTCTTTGGTCGTGCGTCAGGGGCCAACTCCACCTGCCAGTAGCCACTACGCAGATCAAGGGAACTGAACCAGCTGGAGCCTGTGATATGGTCGAGGGCGTCATCTATGCGAGGGAGGGGGTAAGAGTCCTTCTTGGTCACCGCGTTGAGACGTCGATAGTCCACGCAGAACCGCCAGCTGTCATTCTTTTTTCGAACCAGGACAGCTGGTGCGGCCCACGGACTGTCAGAGGGCTCAATTACCCCAGCAGCAGCCATCTCCCTAACTTTGTCTTCTGCCACCTGTCGCTTGCCGAGGGCCAGCCGGTGAGGCCGCAGGCGGATGGGTTGGGCGGTACCGGTGTCAATGGAATGCTGAACCAACCCCGTCCGCCTACAGTCCTCATCCTTTGCTGCAAAGATATCTGCATAGTCCTCTAGGAGGTGCCTCAACTGGCCGCACTGCTGTTGGTCAAGGCCATCACTGCTGCGGCGGCAGAGTTCCCTCACCGCCTCAGACGTCTCCGCCGATGTATGGTTGGTAGGCTGACCTGGCATGGAGTCGCTGGTGGCAGCTGTTTGGCAGCTGGCTTGCTGGTCTCTGACCTTTGTGTTCTTGTCCTGGCCGGCCTGGAGCGCCACAGTCTCCCCACCAAGGGTGATGGCTGCCCTCAGGACATCAACATAGGCACCCCAACGGGACAACAGGTCCAGGCCGATAATGCACGAGTCCTGAATATTGGCAAGCCAGAACTCGTGCTCCGCCTCCTGGTTCCCAGCCTGGATCCGCAGATGCTTCTTCCCCTTTGTAGCAGCCTTCTCCCCTGTCACCGTCACCAGGTTCGTGTCTGACTTTGCCCATGCGCCGGAGAGCGTCCCCATGGTTCCTGGAAGGACGCCAGGACGCACCAGTGAGACGGTAGACCCCGTGTCTACTAGAGCTTGGCAGGGTTGGCCATCAAGCCAGCAGTCCAAATACAGTCCCTTAGTGTTGCCTACACGACCAATCAACAGTTCTTGGCTTAAGGGAGGGGCCAACGATTGGGGTGGCGGGCCCCTCACTGCGCCACCCCCCCGTCGTTTCCCGTCTGCTGTGGTGCTCTGGAGACTGGTGCTGGTGCTGGGCAGTCACGGGCAATGTGACCAGGTTCGTCACAACGATAGCACCGAAGAGTGGATCGAGGTCGACGGTTCCCAGCTGGGGCTGGCCGCCGCTGAAACTGCACCTGACAAACTGGCTCGGCCTCCTCACCCTCACAGTCGATGGCCCGGACGTGTGGAAGGGACAGCCGTGGGGCAGCCTGAGTGCAGAGCACCGCCTCTGCCCGTACCGCTTCTTGAAGAGCCCCCTCCAGGGTTCTGGGCATGGTGAGACGCACATGCTGGCGTAGCTGCTCTGGCATAAGCCCCTTGAGGAATGCATGGAGAGCCAGCTCCCCTCTTGCAGCGGCGTCGAACATTGGATAGCCATGGCGGGCGTAGAGCTGGATATCTGCGGCGAAAGCGCCCAAACTCCCTCCCTCCTGGCGGCGACAGCTGGCTAGCCTGTCCCTACTCTGGTCAGGGAATGGTGGCTGCCCGAACCGCCTCTCCAAGGCCCCGGTCAAGGTCTCCAGGTTCCGCTGTTCTCCCGGGGTCAGATCCAGGAGCACCTGCAGCGCATTTCCCTCCAGCGCCAGGGCAAGATGAGTGGCGGCTTCCTCGCTGCTCCAACCACCATGCCACACTGCCAACTGGAACTGGGCAAGATATGGCTCCAGGAGCGTCTCTCCATTGAACTTGGGCACCTTCGCTGGTGTTCTTGGCATGGCAGTGGAACGGGGCAGGATGGCCCCAACATCCACCTGTGGGGACGCCCCAGGTAGGTCAGGTTGGATGTCCACAGCTATGGCTGTGTGTTCTGTGGTTCCACTCCCGGCCTCTAGGGGGCGACAAGGCCGTGGCACACTGGACCCATCAGCGTGGGACGACGTTCTTGCCCTGGAACGCTCCATCTTCAGCCTACGTTTCTCCAGGTGTAGCTGAGTCCTCTTAATGGTCTCTTCAAGATCTGCGATTTCTTCCTCCATCCTGCGTGGTTGCGCCATCCCACTTCTGACACCAATGTAACGATGGCGCTAGGGGTCTATATTGGAGTGGATGCGTAATAATCGGACGCAGAGAAGAAGACCTTTTTATCCTGTGTCCCATACACCGCTCGACTACAGGTTTTATTACTACACCACCAATCACATGTGAATGCCAACAACAAGTCATTAACTCACATACAATTCACAGTTATGGCAACAACGATAACTTATAGTTACTAATATCCATACATCATCCACTGACAAACCTAATTGACAGAACAACAACACTCAACTCAAACATGCATACAACATTAACCAAACATGAAACAAGTATGTGAATTGCGCCACCCACAATCCTTTGCGCCAACAGCGCGAGTTAACACGCGACCAATCCGTGGGTCGCTACAATACATTTTCAATCGTTAAAATTATAAACATGCCTCACATATCAATGAACGTTTTATGATTTATTATTACATTATATTACTAGTAAACAATTCATGCGCGAGTCGCATATTGTCCGTCATCTAGATTTTTTTTTTTTCATCAATGGAAAACAGGATTTCAACTTCACTGTAGGACAAATCAACCTAAAAAAATACTTTTTGCCACAGTCTACGATTGAAACATTTCGTCATAGAAATCTTCATATCCCCACACTTTGATCCTGACCCCCACAAGTCACCCCTCCCCCCACAAGAGGTTGCACTGGGCCAGGTGAGAGTGCAGTCTAAAGACAAACTATCACCCTACGTCACACAACTGTCAAGCAGGCTCAACTGCGCATGTCGGTTGCAAAAGACAAACTTCTCCCCGGTCTATTACATTTTCATTTAGTCATTTAGCAGACGCTCTTATCCAGAGCGACTTACAGTAAGTACAGGGACATTCCCCCGGAGGCAAGTAGGGTGAAGTGCCTTGCCCAAGGACACAGGACACACGGGAATCGAACCAATGACCTTCTGATTACTAGCCCGATTCCCTAACGGCTCAGCCATCTGACTCCCTACACTTGGAGTGTTGATCAGGTCATAATATATCTCTGGCCACTGGATTGCAGGGCTTGATATTAACTTTTTGAGGCTCTTGGCCTTTGTACAAATACATTTACGTTTCACTTGTGTATGCCCAAAAGTCACTTGACCCCGATACCCTTAAATAGCCTGACCAAGTGATCGGGCAAAACTAGCCTGGCAAACGGAGGTCGCTTTCTCAGGCAAAAGACGAAGGAAACAGGCTTGGTTAAAGAAATCCGAGATGCTGGATCTTTATCAGGCTCGTATCTACATTAGGCAGTCCTCCCTGACGTTTCTGGTGTAGAATGGAGTGAAATACAACATTGTGGCCCGGTACAGACAGCATAGTCGAGCGGCAACCATGTCTTCACGTCATGTCACAAAAATTCATAATTTTACAGTTTTACAGTCAATTCTACATATAAAAAGTCGAGCAGGGCAGCTTTCAAGAGATATGGGAATTCTGCTTTTAGCCAGCTGGTCTGATTATTTTTGTGATTTTTTTAAAACTGGCAATCTGAGTAAGACTGCGTCCCCATTTTGACGTTAGCATCAGTCAGACTCGGGTCGCTCCCTGGCAGTGTGCACAATGTTGTATTTCACTCCATTCTACACCAGAAACATCTGGGAGGACTGCCTATTGTAGATACAAGCCTGCTAGCCAGCATCTCGGATTTCTTTAACCAAACCTGTTTCATTCATCATTTGCCTGAGAAAGCGACCTCCGTTAGCCAGGCTAGTTTTGCCCGAGCCAGCCTAGTTTTACCCGTTCACTCCATTCTATCCCTAATACGCCAGGGAGGACTGCCTGTTGTAGATACGAGCCTGCTGAAGACAGCCAGTGTAACACATGTTGTTTGTTGAAAACGAATTCAACCCAAGCGCTCTTTGGTGACGTTGTTGATTACGTTACTGTTGATCATCTGTCCATCACAAGCCCCCACCCCTCGCCCCTCGGCTTGAAGCAACGGCCCCGGTGGATGTAGGTGGTATTGCATTACGGTTAGGTCGTTTTTATTCTATTAACTCCAGTCAACATTTACAAAACTATCTCCCCCAATAATTTTTGTTCGATTCTCAGACCTGGCTCATACTATTAGCTTTTTCATAGAATAATTTTTCCCGATTTTTGTTAAGTTTGAGACCAATCCGAAATGGGTAAACTAGCACCCCATTTATTTGCTTACGTCATTAAAAGTTGCCTGCAAATGTGCTCGCGGAAACTAACAGGGCACGAGCACAAAAGTTCACATTGGCCGATAGCCGATTTACATGGAGCTGAATGAGCCATACCCCCCCCCCTATTTTGACGATCTGAAACGCAAGTATCTAAACGCAAAGCGCAAGTAACTTTGTGGGCGTGACTTCAGCTTGGTTGTTATTTTGCCGGCGGGATAAATGACTTTGGGTCTGGCGCAAATCTAAAAAGGGTTGGTCTGAAGTAACTACATTACTAATGGGTGTGGTTTGGGCATAACGTGCAATAAACCAATCAGAGCATCTTCTCGCATTCCCTTTCAGAGCAGCGCTTGTTCCATGGTAAATTGCTGTTATAACGGCGGATTTGCTAGGCGCACGCCAGCGGTTCACATCCGAGGAGACCGACATTCTCGTCAGGGCCGTAAAAGATAGAGAAGTGACATTGTATGGCAACGGCAGAGCAGTTTTCTCATTGCACTAAATTGCCCACTCATGCTGCTCATTCAAATAATTATTCTTATTTTTACATATATTTAATTTTTAAATTGTTTAGTTCTTAGAATTAGTTTAACTAATGTACTTTTGTACTTAATTTATACCTGTATATGTTTATTGTTTGCACCTTCCTGCCACAGTAAATTGCGTATTTTTGTAACATAGGCTAGATGGCGAATAAACCGAATTCTGATTCTGATGGGCATGGGAGAAGAAACCTAACCAAATTAGCTTCGGTTAAACAGTCATGGGAGGACATTGCCACAGTTGTTACAAATCAAGTTCACATAGGCCTACATAGAAATTTCTTATGAAAATATTTTTATAATTATTGAAGAAATATAACACGCCATAAATCGAAACAATGTAACGTAGCTTCGCAGATAGAAGACCCTGGCTTCGCCAGCAGTGGGCACGGACCAAGCTTGCGCCCTTAAAATAGCATCTCAATAATGCGCCATGGACTTTAGACCACGTTTTTCCTGGTCACTAGCGGAATTGTTTTTCGGAAACTGCAAGATAGCACCAGGGAACGTTTGCGCCTGAACACGCCTCCTTTTTCGCTGAACCGCCCACGGGAGCGTAAAGTCATTTCGACGTGCGTCTGTGGAGGGAAAAGTCGGCTTTGCGTCGAGTGCAAACTAGGAATGACACTTGCGTCGTTGACTAAGTCATTTGCGCTGGATGCAAGATACGGCCCATTGGCTGTTTATCGATCCACGTTTTTTTCCGTTCTTGTGTTCTTGCGAACTCGTTTGACGTAATCTTTTATTGCCCAAGTACGGTTCCAATCCAAAGAACACAAGTCACCAAGAACGCCAAAAATACCCGGAAATGTTCCTGATCCGCCCCTTTTATCGAGGATGCATCGGATGGTGACTTGACCACCGAGAACGCTTCTGATTTCCCAGAAGTCATTGCAAGATGTCAAGCAAAGCGGACAAACCTCACAACTGTAATTTTTTACTTTTCATATTTCAGCTAAACGGTACGTGTAAATCAGCATCTGAATTAAAATGTGACGAGAAATAGGCAGTTCAGTCGTGAAAATGTTCTTATTTTATTGATGAAACGGCTAAATTGTAAATTTGCTCCGACTTGTCGATAACCTAGCTAGCATCTCAGTGCAGACACTAGTTAACAGGTACAGTTAGACGGACCATTTTTTTGCTTTGTTATCTAGTTTTGGAGTTTGTCAGATAATGCTGCGAGTCCAGGAAAACCCTAACTATCTCAATTCATTCTCCGTCCTTGCGTCCTTGCAAGACCATTCTCACAAGGAGGCTTGCCAGAACGTTCTTCAAAAGAGTGTACTTGCGTTCTCAGTGTTCTTCAGATTGATAAACAGCCAATGTCTAATAGCCTATAGAGAGAACTGCCACTCTCGGGAAACTTCCGGCTTCTGAACAGGTTGAAGTTCCATGTGAGGGCGCTAACGAGCGAGGGCAGAATAAATTGAGGTCTATGGAGCGGTACCCCTCAAAATCCACTTTTCTCAGGATATAATTTTTTGTCTAGTAATTTGAATTCTGAATTCGAAAGGGGAGGCAAAAAAAAACACACACTGATGGCTGTTAGATTGTTTTAAAGTTGCCTTTATGTTCTAAAAAGCTTTTGAAAATGTCATTGACGTCATACACATCGTACGACCAGAGCTACTGCTTTACGGCAAGCTCTGGTCACTTACTTTTTTCTCTCAGGGCATCGACAACACAGCTGACAGGTTAGGCTCTCCCTGTCAATACACATGCTAGAAAGAATTTTGGCTTGCTAATGTTGTTGCTAATGTTGCTAATACTCTGACATTCTGATTCCGCTTCCGATGCCATTAAGCGGGAGCTCTGGTCGTATCAGTCCTTCACTAACCAATCAGCATTCATTAGCATAATCAGTGGCGGCAGGTGCATTTATTTCCAGGGGGGGCTACAAGTATATTTAGGCCGAATCCCAATACTCCCCCTTACCCCGCAAAAAAAAAATGCTATCTCAACACCAGAAAGCAGTATTTTGGTGCATTCCTAAATGTATTTACTAATTTGTCAATTGAAGTGATGAAAACGACCTGGTGTATTGTCTTACCCTGGTATTCGACTGTTACTGAATTAATAGACCAATTTTTTGTTTGTAAACATTTGGGATGCGCGCGCAATGTGGCTGTAGAACACTGGGAAAGGATAGCATTTAAAACGGCAAAAGGACCACACAGATCATACAAATAGTTAGATTTAAAAAGACCAAAAAAGTCGAGGAGGACAGCCTTTAAGAGAGAAAGCAATTCCCCATTGATCTGTTGCATACAAATTTTGATTTGGGTCACGAAAGTCTTGAAATTTGAGTGAGAATGTCGACCGGTACAGACCGCATAGTCGAGCGGAAGCCATGTCTTCACGTCATGTCACAGTTCATAATTTTACAGTTTTACAGTCAATTCTACATCTAAAAAGTCGAGCAGGGCAACTTTCAAGAGATATTGGAATTCTGCTTTTAGCCAGCTGGTCCCATATTTTTTGTGATTTGTTTAAACTGGCAATCTGAGTGAGACTGTGTCCCCATTACACTGTTTTTGACGTTAGCCTCAGTCAGACTAGTCGCTCACTGGCAGTGTACACAATGTTGTACTTCACTCCATTATACACCAGAAACGTCAGGGAGGACTGCCAAATGTAGATACGAGCCTGCTGAAGATAGCCAGTATCTCGGATTTCTTTAACCAAGCCTGTTTCATTCATCATTTGCCTGAGGAAGCGACCTCCGTTAGCCAGGCTAGTTTTGCCCGATCACTTGGTCAGGCTATATAAAGGTTTCGGGGTTAAGTGACTTTTTTGCATAGACAAGTGAAACTTAAATATACTTGTCCAAAGGCCAAGAGCCTCAAAAAGTTAATATCAAGCCCTGCAAGCCAGTGGCCAGAGATATATGATGACCTGATCGACACTCCAAGTGTAATAGACGCGGGGAGAAGTTCGTCTTTTGCAACCGACATGCGCACTTGAGACTGCTTGACAGTTGTGTGATGTAGGGTGATTATCGGTCTATAGGGAGTGGCAAGGCTCTCCTTAAACAGGCTCTGATAATATGGTGTAAACTAAGTTTGTAAACTTGTGTTATGTTTATATAAATATTTAACAGACTAACATGACATCAACACCAGTTTACCTTTACATTTTTACTTATGCCTACTAATAATCCACTTACCAACAATCACAAAAATCACAAAGACGTTGCAGCCTGCGGTCTTCCACTCTGCAGTCAGATAGAGTGGCAGGTTTATGCGGGGGAAGCGTTCCGTTCCCAGATAGCTTTGAGACACTGCGCCAGATCTGGATCACTTCGTACGCTTGCGTATGATGGTTTTCACGCACACTTTGTGATGTATAAAGATTTACTTGACGTGAGAATGTGCGGGCCGTAACGGAAACTTTTGAGTAGACGTGAGAATGTGCGGACCGTCCGCAAAGTCTTGTCTGGCTCTGTAACATGGCAAATTCTAACTGAAAAGTGCCGAGACTCACCAAACATAGTTTCCAGTAGTACGTTGATGACGTTGACTATTCAAACAACTTAAAAATAAACGTTTGATCATTAATGTGGATGATCATATAAAAATGCCAAAACCCAAAACGGGAAATGCTATTTAGCCTTCTGTTTATACCACCACTTAATAACTTCTGTTAAACTTGAGGCTGTCAAACGAACGACTAAATCATGCTGTTACAATGCGCCACCACTCGTTTCTTCATTTAAAGTTTTATATCGGACCATTTCTTCTTAATTTCTGCCATGGTCTGGTTCTCTGAACCCACAGCATTGATGGCCCTATAATAATAATGATAATTTAATTTGTAATGCACTTTACATTTAGCTAAATCTCAAAGTGCTGTCTTTTGTCACTAATACCTGATGACAGGCCGCCAAACAGGACACATTTTCTCGCCTCCACCTCTGTTGTCAGAACCGCAATCTCACAGTCACCGTATTTCTTCATTTTTGGTGCTGCGTTTCTTCGAGGGCGGCGTTTCTTCGAATAAATACGGTAATTCAGACAACGAAATGACCTCAGGAGCGCATTTATAGTCCATCTGCATATTAATTTATGGGAGGAGGCAAGGCGGGGTCAGTGGCTCGTTCACGTGCGGTCAATCTCACGTTGATTGTGATTTATAAAGGAAAGGTGCGCAGGACCTGGCGTACGACCGGTTTTATACATGTGAATATTTTTGAGCGTAGGTACTTTTCGAGTTTTGGCCGTACGCTATCTTCTGTTATGAAAGCTGCGCAATCCTTTATGCATGTTATACATTTATAAAGCTTGCCTACGCACAAAAAGGGGCTGAAGATGTGCGTACGCCACTTTCCAGCTAAGGTTGTGATTTATAAAAAACAAACTTGACTGGAGAATGTGCGGTCCTCCACCCAACCTCTGACCCTCCCGTAGGCCTATGCACATTTTGGAAACAGTTGGAATTGGTGACGCAGATGACCGTACTGTAGGCTAGTCAGACTGCAGAAATTTTATGTAGGAAGAACATTACTCGTAATATTTGTATATTTTGTTTTCCTAACACACGTTTTTTTCATTCAATTTCATGATTATCATGAAGATTACATCCAGCAGTGTTATTTGCGCTTGTACTGAGTGATTCTTGTTCCATAAACACCTTGTACAATCCAACTCAAATTTAAACAAAAAATTCAGCGCTTCCTCACCATCAGATTGTCCACTACGGGCGTGCAGGAGGGGGAGATTCCCCGACTGCATGGAATACAGGATAACATCACATATCCTACCTTTAGATAACTGCAGAACACAGTGTAGGCCTATAATTAAAACTATTTCTTTAATACTGTGCAAATATCCTCATATGTCAAAAACTGGAAATACAGTCGTTAAGCTCCCGTGCAATCGCTACACTCTACGTCCTTGTTATCAGTCCAGACTTTAATAGATTAGGCCTACTGCTCATAACAAGACGCTTTTGTTTTCAAATTGTATCTCGATTCGCGGTATCACTGGCACAGTTGACGCCACTCGCAGTTTTTTAATTGGTGATCTACCGGCCACAAAATTTTTTTAGTTTTCACCAACAGGCTAACAGTGTCTGAGAAGTTGTCATGCGCTGTGATTCACCGAACAATCGCATATGGGTCATGATGAGATAGTAGATTAGCATTCATGAGGTGCTTTGCATTGACTATTTATGGTTACAAATGGGCGTGTTCAGTGTCTCCACACTTGTGGGTAATCTGTGATTTATAAAGAGAACGTTGCGTACAAGTGTGCATACGCACGTTTTTATAAATCTGAATTGTTGTGTGTGTACGCCATTTTAGGCTTTTGGGCGTACGTACACTTTTAGTAAGAATCCTACGCAGTTTAATAAATGAGACAGGGGTCAAACATTCAGATTTATAAAACCGTGCGTATGCACACCTGTAGGCCTACGCAATGTTCCCTTTATAAATCACAGATTACCCACAAGTGTGCGTACGTGAATCTGCATTTTACCCCGCCCTGAACACGCCCATTTTCAACCAAAAATGGTCAATGCAAAGCACCTCTTGAATGCTAATCCAGTATGTTAATGATCCTGGCATGCGATTGTTTTTTACGGTGAATCATGGCGCATGACAACTTTCAGACACTGTTTGCCTATTGGCGGAGGCCCGAAAACCACATTATTTGGTGGCCGGTGTATTTAAAATATATTTAGTTGTACACTGTGTTCTGCAGATATTTAAAGGTAGGATATGTGATGTTATCCTGTATTCCATGCAGTTGGGGAATCTCCCCCTCCTGCACTCCCTAGTGGACAATCTGATGGTGAAACAGCGCTGAATTTTTATTTCAAATTTGAGTTGGATTGTACAAGGTTTTTATGGAACAATTATCACTCAGTAGGCTACAAGCGCAAATAACATCGCTGGATTTAATCTTCATGATAATGATGAAATCGAGTGAAAAAAACTAGTTTGAGGCAAAAAATATATAAATATTACGAGTAGAATCGTTCTTCCCACATTTAGGCAGTCTGTCTGACTACAGTATGGTCATTTGCGTCGCCAATTCCAAATGTTCGAAAATGTGCGTAGGCCTACGGGAGGGTCAGAGTTTGCATGGAGGATCGCACATTCTACCGTCAAGTTAGTTTTTTATAAATCACAACCTTTGCGTGGAAAGTGGCCTACGCACATTTTCAGCCCCGTTTTGTGCGTACGTAAGCTTTATAAATGGCGTACGGCCAAAACTCGAAAAGTACCTAGCACAAAAATATTCACATGTATAAAACCGGTCGTACGCCAGGTCCTGCGCACCTTTCCTGTATAAATCACAATCAACGTGAGATTGACCGCACGTGAACGAGCCACTGACCCCGCCTTGCCTCCACCCATAAATTAATATGCAGATGGACTATAAATGTGCTCCTGAAGTCATTTCGTTGTCTGAATTACCGTATTTATTCGAAGAAACGCCGCCCTCGAAGAAACGCAGCACCAAAAATGAACGTTAAACGCTGCAGCGTTTATTTGAAGAACTACGGTGACTGTGAGATCGCAGTTCTGACAACAGAGGTGGAGGCGAGAAAATGTGTCCTGTTTGGCGGCCTGTCATCAGGTATTAGTGACAAAAGACAGCACTTTGAGATTTAGCTAAATGTAAAGTGCATTACAAATAAAATTATCATAATTATTATAGGGCCATCAATGCTGTGGGTTCAGAGAACCGGACCATGGCAGAAATTAAGAAGAAATGGTCCGATATAAAACTTTAAATGAAGAAACGAGTGGTGGCGAATCGTAACAGCATGATTTTGTCGTTCGTTTGACAGCCTCAAGTTTAACAGAAGTTATTAAGTGGTGGCGGTATAAACAGAAGGCTATATAGCATTTCCCGTTTTGGGTTTTGGCATTTTGATATGATCATCCACATTAATGATCAAACGTTTATTTGTATGTTTTTTGAATAGTCAACGTCATAACTTACTAGTGTAAACTTTATTTTGTAATGTTTGGTGAGTCTCGGCACTTTTCAGTTGGAATTCGCCATGTTACAGAGCCAGACAAGACTTTGCAGACGGTCCGCACATTCTCACGTCTGCTCAAAAGTTTCCGTGACGGCCCGCACATTCTCACGTCAAGAACATCTTTATCCATCACAAAGTGTGCGTGAAAACCATCGTACGCATGCTTTTTGTGCGTACGCAACGTTTATACATGAGGCCCCAGGACAGTTCCAGTTCTATTAAAAATACTTTCAAATTTGGCGCAAATCTGGCACGGATCCGTTATTAAAATGTTACCCCCAGATCAGCATTGGGCCATATCTGCTAATTTATAATTGTATGTACTTTATTTTGTAATGTTAGCTGCAACAAATTGATTTAGCATGTTGAACCTAACCCTGTTATTGAGTAGGCCTAATGCACTGAACTGTCTTTTTACAAAGTATTCCCAAAAAATTATCAAGCCAAAATGGTACTTATGTTTTTATTTGGTTGTATCCAAAAATATGTTTTCCAAAAACAATCTCAAGACCTAACGTTAAGTGCAGCTGTAATACGTAATATGGTAAGACCAAACAATAAATGGTCATTGGATGAGTTAATGTAATTGAAATTTAAGCAAATCTGCTTTGAAGGCAGAGACTAATGCAATTGATTGACTACATTCAGAAGGCAGAACTAGGCAAAACGGCAAAACGTTATTATTATTATGGTACACTTTGAAATCAGGAATGTAACACTTCAAGTAAATGTAAAATGCTGTCTGTCCAAGATAAAACAAATTATATTTTGTATAGTTAAAACAATGAAATGTGGTCTTTGTCACACATCTTAAAACAAAAAAAAAGCAGGGGTCCAAGATAGTCTGTAGGTATACAGACATACATATACAAGAGCCCTGTGCTACACTGTCGGAGATGCTTCTTGTTCAGCCTGTTTGCTGCGCTCCTTGCGGCAACCCCCTCGGTCAGTTGCCAAGTTGAACCACCTAATGGCATGCTGGGAAATCTCCGTGTCTGTTGCTGTCCCTGAGATGGCACATTTCTGTACAGCACCTAAACGGAAGATAAAACTTAAAAAGTAAACTTATTTTGCTAATTTGTTAACCATTTTACTCTGTTGTTGCATGGATGTGGATGAAAACATACGCATCAGTAGAACTTTGCTTCCAATTTGGTCAAAGGATTTTTTTTCCATTGACGCCCTTCCAATTAATTATTTTAGCGACAGTGCATGAAAAGAGATGACCTAGGATATTCCATGTGACCCTCTTTGTGTCTTGCCCACCGACAGCTGCTAGAGCAGACACCTAGGGGAAGGTGTGGGGAGGTACAGGGGAAGATATTAATTTGTATTATACAGATCTCATTTGCATGTGTACTCTGAGCACCACTAAGTAAAACATAAGTGCATACAATACAATTCCAATTATAACAAGTACAGATATATTTTTTTTTTACTAGATTCATTGAACTACAAAACATGTTAAAGTATTATCTGAGAAAAGAAGCAAGCCATAGTTATTTTCCTTCAGAAATACTGAACATAAATATTTATTGCATAATCTAGAACAGGTTTGTGCTTATTGAGTTCCATAAAAATCACATGTTGGTTTGTGTTTTGGGACTGAGTGTGGTTTCTTACAAGGTTCTGTTTTTCCTCCTGTTCTCTGGATTCTGTATCCAATTTTCAAATGTTGTGACTTCCCCCATGTCGTCGAGGGGAAACTGGAACTCCTCTGGCAGTTCAGCTGGGGCGGGAGGGGTGGATCCCAACCTGGTCAAGAGCACGTTGACAGTCGCTGCCAGCTGAGACTGTTGCTGCTTAATGTTTTCCAGCAGAAGTAGGATGTGCCTTTGTGCCTCTAAAAGTTAAATTAATGTATTAACATAATTCCTGCCCTTGCATTACATCCTTAAAACATTTTATATAAACTATAACATTCAGCCTACCTGAGCAGGGGATTGAGCCGCCCTGTCCAACCCTGAACACAGTTCTGCTCTGAACTTGAACCGGTAGGGCCACTGAGATTGGTGAAGGTTCTGGTCATTTGGTCCTGAGGGCTGGCAGATGGGGAAGTACAGTGTTTCCCACAGATTAGAAATCTAGTTGTGGCGGGGGTTGTCAGACCGGGGGGGGTGAGTCGTAATAATTCCTTCGCTAATAATTTGTTACACAGTTAATTTGTTAACCATTTGTTACATTAAATATTAATCCTAAATGAATCACACCTTCACAAAATTAACAACTAACATATCATTTCTGCATTATGTATGTAGCCACGCTAGTGCTAAACAACTATTTAACTGGTTGGCTCCAGGACGCCGGGTAAGTAGCTAGCTCCTGAGACTTCTCACCAATAAAACGAAGGGGAATCTTCGAGTAAGGTACCTAGGGAAAAGTAGCCTCAACTTTCCTCGACTTTTAGCTACGGCACTAATGCTGAAAGCTCTGATATAGCTGTCGGTCTTAGAACTTAGACTAGAACGGCGTATGTATGCATTGTTGCTAACGTGTGCTGACATTGTGACTGTGCATATGTGAGAAAGACGCATGAGTGACAGAGAGACGGAGGCAGGGGAAAGGAAATGCAGCTGAACGAATACGCTGCATGTTTTAACCTAAATAGCGATAAAAAAAAATGTTTCACGAAACGCAATGTGTGGCGGGCGGTGTTGATTCTGTGGCGCACCGCCACAAATTAGTCTATGTGTGGGAAACACTGAAGTAACAGAAGAAAATGTACTTGTCTTAATCACTATTTACATAATTCCAATGATCTATAATATGTTGCCCCAGACACTGCATATCAAAATTAACAGAAGATCTGTCCTTACAAACCAAAATGTCCTCAAACGTTTGTGCGAAAAATGATAATCTTTCATGTCTAATTCCACTTCCAACCCTCCATTTCCCCTCATCTGTAACTCCTTGGCAGGTGTGAAATGGTCGAGGGAACTTATATGCTTCCTCCAAGCACGGATATGATTCTTGTAACACTGTGCATTAAACAAGAAGCCTTTAGTCAGTACATGTGAGGGAGGATTACACATTTGGCAACGATACTTCCGCAACTGAACTCACAGGCGTATGGTCTGCACGCTCACAGACAGAGCAAAGACAGAAAATATTTGTCTTAGCAACACATCTGTCGAGGAACCGTCGTCAGAGGTACAAACAATCCTCAACAATAAACCAAACATCCCTAAGATTGTCATCCACACTGGCTCGTTTGATATCCTACACAAGAAAACTGGCACTGAGATACTTAAAAAACATTTCACCCAGCTACTGAACACACTCAACAGATATCAAGATGTATTCATCAGTAGACCGATTGCATGCTTTCGCCGAGAAAAAGAAGCCTTTAGTCGACTACTATCTTTCAACACATGGTTGGCATCTGTCTGTCTGGCACACAAACTGAGATTTATCGATAATTTCAATGTGTTCTGGAACTGTGCAGACCGTTTTCAACCTGACGGACTCCACCCAAACCGTAGAGGATCTCGACTACTAACAGCAAACATCAGTCACATGCTCCTGACCACAAATCAAGTTTCTCTCCCTATCCCTGTTGTGTCTATGCTGACTGACGCATCCCAAACAACCTCCCATCGAACAGAACATTCAAACAGCTTCCTGCAAGGACATGGGCCCTGCACAGATCTGCACCCCCCGGATGAATTCCCTTGTGATGGAACAGCTCAGTGACAAAAACGTTCCCAAAGAAAAGCTACGCTAGGACAGCCACCATGCTATTTCATTAAACATACCCAAACATACACAAACAGAAAATGTCATGGTAAAATGCATGGTTACAAACCTGAAACTAGTGTTAGAAGTCACAGAACTATCCATATTCTTCCAAAAGATTTATCAACCCCTGTTTTATCTGTTAATACCCCACAGATGAAACTGTCCCTTCTAAATATTAGATCACTAAATAACAAAACATTTAGGCATTTAAGGCGGAGCTCTGTAATTTGCTTGCGCTATTAAACATAGTTAATGATCTGATCAAAGAAAACTACTTAGACTGCATCTGTCTAACAGAAACCTGGCTAAACAATGACACGGCAACAGCAACTCTGATAGAAGTGTGTCTGCCCGATTACAGCTTTCACCAAGTTTCTAGGAAATCAAAAAGGTGGAGGAGTCGCAGCAATTTTCTCCTCTAAACTGTTGTTCAAAATTACTGAGCTAGGTGAATTCACATCATATGAATATCTTGCTATAGAGCTCAAAACCGAATCAATACTTGTTGTTATTATATATATCGGCCACCCAAGCACTCGCCAATATTCATACAAGAATTCTCTGAACTATTATCACTATGTGTCACTAGATATGACAAAGTGGTTTTAAACGGAGACTTAAATATCCAAGTAAATAAAAAAGCAGACCCAAGAACTATTGAGCTCTTAAATCTCCTCGACAGTTTCGATCTAACTCAACACATAACAGACCCAACACACCAGCACGGAAACAAACTAGATCTAGTGATAACAACTGGACTAAATATCAATAATATTTCGATAACTGATCTACCCCTCTCAGACCATCATTATATACTTTTTAATGTGGAAATCATCCTAACAAAAAACACAAAAGAATTCTTAGTCCAAAGAAGAAATTTCGACGATACAGCTAAAATGAAATTTTCTGAACAATTCACTCTATATGAGCCAACTAATCATGATTGCTCTCTGAATGAATTGGTAGAGAACCTCAATGATGCACTATTATCTGTGTTAGACTCTGTTGCACCACTGAAAACCAAAAAGAAGTGCACAAGCAGAACCTCCCCATGGCTGAGAAATAAAAATGTTAGTGAAACGAAGATAAAATGCCGTGCAGCAGAGAGAAAATGGAGGAAAACAAACTGCTCTCACCAAAATAATTAGCGACCTCAGATTAAACTCTGATGCAAATAAAGTCTCTATCCGTATCCTGCTAGATCTCAGTGCAGCATTTGATACCATTGATCACGACATCCTAATCAATAGACTGGAAAAGCTTATTGGGTTCACGTATAGTGTATTGAACTGGATAAAATCATATATCACAGGAAGGAAGTTTTATGTTAGTTTAGGAGACCATAGGTCCAAGAAACATGAGAACTGCTATGGGGTTGCTCAAGGAAGTTGCTTAGGTCCATTACTTTTTTCTCTTTATATGTTACCACTCGGCGACATAATCAGAGAACATAAAATAGATTTCCATAGCTATGCGGATGACACACAACTATATATATCCACTGAACCTAACGATGCAACGGCCATCAATTCCATTACCAACTGCCTGTTGGCAATAAACAAATGAATGAATGATAACTTTCTTAAATTAAAAGAAGACAAAACCGGAGTCCTACTATGTGGCCCCAAATCCAAAAGAGAGATGCTTACTAAGAATCTAGGAGGCTTAAGCCCCTGTCTTAAACCAGAGGAGACGAGTCTCGGTGTTATCCTGGACTCAGATTTGAACTTCAACTCTCACATAAATAAAGTGACCAAAACGGATTTCTTGCACCTGAGGAATATAGCAAAGGTACGACCATTCATGAACCAAAATTATGCAGAGAAGTTAATTCATGCTTTTATATCCAGCCGGCTGGACTACTGTAACGCACTTTTCACTGGTCTTCCCAAGAAAACCACTGAAAGACTACAGCTAATTCAAAATTCTGCAGCTAGATTATAAACCAAAACTAAAAGGAGAGAACACATTAGTCCTGTCCTAGCTACTTTACACTGGCTCCCTGTTACCTTCAGAATTGACTTTAAGGTCCTTTTCCTCATATACAAAGCTCTACACGGACAAGGACCTAGCTACATTGCTAACTCCCTTATAAACTACACACCAGCTAGAACACTGCGATCATCAAATGCAGGCCTATTAAAGGTCACCAGAAGCAGTCATAAGAAGATTGGTGATTCGGCCTTTGCTAATTATGCCCCAAAACTATGGAACAAATTACCCATAAATATTAGGGAAGCAAACACGCTAGACATTTTTTAAATACAGCTCAAAACCTACCTTTTTACCGAAGCATTTAGGTAATTTTATCTCAGAAGGGTTTTACTACTTGTATTAGTTATATTATTGTTGCTATTTTAATTATTACTTTTATCACTTGTATTATTGTTTTTATTGATTTTATGTAAAGCACCTTGAGCTACAATTCTTGTATGAAATGTGCTATATAAATAAAGTCTTACTTACTCACTGGCATACATGGCTAACATTTTGCTAAATCCCTCTCTTTGTTGCTCACAAAATTTGGAATAGGTGTTGCAGGCTCAAGAGAAATATTCTGTGAACAAGATTATATTTCTTAAAGGTTTCATGTTAGGAACTGATATCTTACCAGTAAGCATTGGTGGGTCATGGACAAGGTTTTCTAGTGAGCACGTTGGGCTGCTCACTTGTAGAATGTTTCTCCTGCATGGCAGGGGCAAAGGGCTGGTGCCTGGTAGAAAACCGACAGTGAGAGCAGACAGCAATATATCAATACATGTGTTACTATGTTTCTCTTTCAATGTCAATGACAGCAAGGTCTCCCACTTTGAGGCTTTAAGTTCCATTTTTGTTGAGTAGTGTGAGACCTTGAGGAGTATACCTGGAGGAACATTGTTCAGACCAGGGAATTGAGATGGTCTGGAACTGGTAGTGAGATTTGTGTAGGTCCTACTATAGTCACAGTAGTCCTGCTGGTTGGCAACTAGGAGAAAATAAATATAAGTTTTCCCAATTCCCTAGCAAGCACAACATGAAGCTTGTTATTAATGCTGAAAAGGACTAACTGAAAAAAACATGACCAGCTTGGTTTGGCTAAACACAATCGTGTGTCAGGCATCGATCGCTAACCAATAAACCCTTGCATGTCCTGGTATCCTGGTGCGTCAGTTGGGCAGCTAAACTGTAGGCCATTTCTTCCGTTCGGCAGTACTTGAGTGCTGGTGTCTGAGAGCAGATAATGCAAAGAAATTAAGAGATTATGACACCATCTTAAAGTGGCTTCAAAAATGTATAGACAATAAATCAGGTATGACAGCAGTAACCATGGCACAAAGGTCAAAACATTCATGAAAATCAAAACATGATGAATTTGAGAATATACACTGCTCAAACAAATGGAAGGGAACACGTTATCATCACAGTTTAACACCAAGTCAGTTCAGGGCAATTCCAGCGTTATGGATGTGACATTTGTACTCAAAATGACAAGAACAATTTATCAGTAAAACCAAGCTTCTTACAATATTTAAATTTGTCATGCATATTCTGAAAGTACTCAATGGGTAGAATAGAGGAATTTTTTTTTAGCAAAAAATATTTCTCAGACACAAAATTATTACAATAACACCTATGGATGTGATGAGAAATTACAGTCATTTTCTGGAGACTGTACTTTTTTCTGTAACTCTGTGAACCCTTAAGTCTAATGTAGAAAGTTTGATATTGACATGATCATGGAGTTTTAGGTGAACATAAAAATAGCAATTTTTAAAACATTTAGTCTTTTATGCAGAATTTTATGAGGAAAAACCTGCGTTATGGATGTGACAGTATTCTGTTATGGATGTGACGTGTCTGAAATACACACAGAATCTGTTGGGAAATCAAGAATCAAACTTTCACAGCGCTTTTCTCAACATCTAAAATAACTTGTGAAATAGTTTTAACATCAAGAAAACCATTTGAAATGTCACTGGAGATTTTCAAGATGGCCACCAAAATAGCATTGATAATGACATTTTGGGCCCTATTTTAACAATCTGAAACGTAAGTATCAAAAAGTGAAACGCAAGTGACTTTGTGGGCGGGACTCCGGCGCTGTTGCTATTATACCGGCGGGATAAATGACTCTGCGCCTGGCGCAAATCTAAAATGGGTGGGTCTGAAGTAGCTACATTACTCATGGGTGTGGTTTGGGCGTAACGTGCAATTAACCAATCAGAGCAACATCTCACGTTTCCTTTAAGAGCAGGCGCGCTTGTTATCTTGTGGATTGCTATTCAAACGGAATTTGCCACAATTGTTAAAAATCAAGTTCACATACAGAGACTCATGAAACTCTTTTCAATCATTGACATGGAAGAAATGTAACGTAACTTGCAGGAAAAGGAGCCTGGCCTCGCCAGTAGTGCGCACGGGCCAAGCATGCACCCTTAAAATAGCATCTGAAAACGCGCCATTAATGCTGAAAGCTCGCTGATATAGCTGTCGGTCTTACTAGAACGGCGTATGTATGCATTGTTGCTAACGTGTGCTGACGTTGTGACTGTGCATATGTGAGAAAGACGCATGAGTGACAGAGACGGAGGGAGGGCAGGGGAAAGGAAATGCAGCTGAATGAATACGCTGCGTGTTTTAACCTAAATAGCGATAAAAACATTTTTTTCACGAAACGCAATATGTGGCGGCCGGTGTTGATTCTGTGGCGCACCGCCACAAATTAGTCTATGTGTGGGAAACACTGCTCATCATCAGACCTCTCCTCAGGCTCACTGTCACTCACTTGTCAGTTATGAAAAAGTTTAAAAACATGCAACATGTGGTACACATAATCACACACTATGTAACCCCTACACACATTCCGTTTATTTTTTTCCCTCTTTCTTTGAGAACCCTCACCCTCAGACTGCAGACCTGCTGTATCACTGTTCAAGTATTCTTTCATTTTTCTTCTGGCCTCGAAATAGTCATCTGGTTATATAAGACAAAAAATACATTTTATGAAGAATTTGTCAATCATATTAAAATAGCAAATATGTTTTACTTAATACTGAAATAAACTGATAAAATATAAGATGATCAAAACTGTTCAAATTAAATTACCTTTGGCACATATGATCCGGGCACTGTACTTTTTCCATCCATGACATGGATAACAGTCGACTTGCACTGTCTCGATATGTTGATGGCCTGAAGACAATGAAGATTAGAGTCACCCATTATTATAGTCGATCTATCAGGAGTCAGGCTCCAGTTGTTCTTGTTACCGTTGTGCTCGTGTCTAGTGTAGAGTTCTAGTTGTGGTGCGGCGGTCGTAGTGTCGGCTGCCCGTGTAGAGGGAGCAGCGTTGAGAGGGGCTAGTCCCCAGGTTCCCAGTAAGGAGGACCCAGCTGCAGGCGTCGTAGCAACAGCCGCCGCACGGACCAAAAGAGAGCTGGACGGATTTTGTCTCCGGGCTCCCAGAAGGGAGAGACCGGGTGCAGGCGCTGAGGCGGCAACCGCTGTAGTGATCGGGACTAAGGACCAGGACTCAGGAGAAACGGAAGAGAAGAGGATCAGTACTTTCATAACACATCACTAACAAATATCTACAGTGCAAACTAAAGCTAGTATAATTTCTCTACACATGATGCCACATAGAATGCCTACAATGTTAGAGCTACTGTACTGTACCTTTCCAATTTAAAGACTAGGTAATAATCCAATTTTACTTAATTTGTTTAGGAACTGTACTTGATAACATCCTGGTAAAACTATGGATAGACAGAGATTAATGGGTGTCGTCTTCCTAAAATAAACGATGATTGTGCTGAGTTTGAGCGCAAAACTGAAGCAATAGCTTTAGCTGGAAAGTGAACTACTAGTAACGTTAGCTAGCTAGCATCACCAACACACATAATAACGATGGTATTTAATAAGCTAGCAAGTTATAGCCGGAATATCTGGTTATATCAACTGCAGCTAGCTTTGCAGTCAACATTGACCTTATTCAAGTAACCTACAAAAAATACGAATAACGAACACTTACCACATGCAGAATATGACTTGCAATCCGTTGAGGCCAAACGAGGTACACGCATTGCGTTTTGTGTCCAATGTGGACTGGACCAATTTAGAAAGAAATTAGTAGATATTTTAGCACTACACATTATTTTTTTTTAAATTAATTCTAGCACTGTATTAAAGTCACATGTGTTGGCATGTGTTGTAAAATGTACACTAGAATCATTACTGTTAATATTTTAAAACATTTCCGACCCCTATATTTAAATTTGTACCAGTCCAACTAAGATTTTGGCGGGCTAGAAGGATGTCGACCGCAATACATGTGAGGGCCAGGTATGGCCCAAACCAGCCAGTGTCGGTTTTCATCAGGGTTTTGGCGCTTTCGGCTATGGCCCGTCATACCCGTATGGGCCAAAACCAGTAAGACCCAATGGTTATCATCCGGTTAAGATCTGGATTGTCAGCCTAAACCTTATGTGCATTACAACTGTTTTTTTCATCATATTTGTATATGATGAATCGAATCGAGTCCCCCCCCGGCGGACTCGATTCAGTTGTGGCGCGTCTGGTCTGCGCAACTGCCCCGGATCGGCACCGCAACCGCCGGACGGAATGTCACAACGAGAATTGCTATAGAGGTCTGGTGCAAATTTGGTGCAGATCTGCATAGTGAGTGCGACTGCTACTACGCGAATCTGCTGATTCGAAAACGGATCTGGCACAGATGTAAATGTTGTCTGGGAAAATGTAATTAAGAGATATCTGAGTCATTGAGAAAAATCTTAAGTAGGACGTATGAGTAGGAAAAGTAGGACGTATGAGTTCAATTGTGTGTGGTGTTAAATGACAGTGTTTACAGCAGCTTGTGACTGCCAGTCATAGTTTACCCATTTTTACAATCAGAGAACACAACAGGAAAGAAGGCAAGGTCCAGGCCTAATGTTATTTTATCTTTTGTCAGAGACTTTGTTTAATATGTGAAATAAAACTTTCACTTATTTAGTTAATTGAGGATTTTCAGTCTAACAAAGAAATAAATCATAGCATAAATGTAAATCATTACGATATTGAATTGCATATAGCATAATATTCCCTTTGCATCGCATCTCATTGAATCGCATCGTGTCAAATCGCACTGCATCGCAATAGGGGTGAATCGTATGGCATTGGTAGTTGCTTTTTTGTATCTTTAATGTATCGGATCGTTGGCAGTGCATCGAGATGTGTATTGCATCGTCCTCAGTGATGGAGATGCACATCCCTAACATGTATGGCAAAGGCAAAACAAAGGCATATTCTGCTAGCCTGGTCCTAACCAGACCCTTGTACGTTTCATTTCATTTGTACAGAGGGTCTGGGATCGCTCCATTGACAAGCGTTAACTTCCTTGAAGGCGGGTCCTCTGTTGAAGTTTAAAACTATTGGATCTGCCCAGAGCCACTCTGATCTGCCATAACCAATCGCAAACGTTCGCCTTAGCCAACTCCTTCACCACTACTGTAACGGAGCTAGCTGCCGTAGCTGGAAAATTTAACTTTTCCCGAACCCCGTGGGCAGGAGGGCCACAACATCATGGCCACCCACAAAACTCAGCAAGGAATGTTCTTGCTCCGGCTTTAACTTATATATTAAGGATATTCGGCAGCGTTGCCACAACCGCAGAATAGCTTCGCTCGCATCTTTCTCCGCCCATTACTGAACTACTAAAACTAGTGCACGACATTAACGTCATCGCTCTCAGCCACTCCCTCTGTTCGCAAAAGGGCAAACTATCAATTGGACCTACACATTTTTTCTTTTTTTGAAAACCAACTTCAAAGTCAAACTCCCAAACCTAGTATAGAAGAAAAATCCAAATTGAGCGGAAGTATGTAGGAGGGCAGAGCCAGGCTAATATTCTGTTGCTTGTGAGAAACATGTATACCTGACTGCATTTACAAATCTGGGTAGCATTTTTAACCTGGACCAGTGTAACTTTTATTCATTTTCAAGTATTTTATTGTCAGATGCACAGAACAACACTGGGCACTGAAATTCTTCAGACAAGACAACGTAAGCACCTGGCATGACCTAACATATAAGTACACATAACATTCATTACATCTATGCTAAGCTTAAATAAGTGAACCTCAGATAAATATAAAAATACAATATACTAAACAAAAAAATACTAACCCTATAAACCTATTCTAAATTAAGTGAAGTACAGTGAAGTATAATAGCACAATATTAATGATAGTGCAACCAGTAGTTGAAGTGACAGTGTGTAAAGTGACTAGTATGAAGTGAATCAATGTCCATATCAATGTCCATTCAGAAGCCTGATGGCCCTTGGATAGAAACTGTTGTCCAGTCTGCGTGTGCGTGACCGAATGCTGCGGTAACACCTGCCAGAAGGAAACAGGAAATGGGGTAAAGCGACTGAAGTATGGGTGGTAACAGTCTCTTAGAATCTTGCCAGCTTTCCTGAGGCAACGTGTGTGGTAGGTGTCCTGTAGGGCTGGGAGCTGCCTGCCGATGACGAACTCAGCAGAACGGACCACACTATGGGCCTTGCGGTCCCTGTCTATGCAGCTCCCATACCACACTGTGATGCAATCGGTCATAATGCTCTCTAGAGTGTATCTGTAAAAGTTAGTGAGGATGACTGAGTCCATACCGAACTTCTTCAGTCTCCTCAGGAAGAAGAGGCGTTTACGGGCCGCTTTGACCACCTTGTCCAAATGAACAGACCAGGTGAGATCATTGCCGATGTTCACCCCGAGGAACTTGAAGCAGCTGACCTTCTCTACTTCAGATCTTTTGATGTGTAGGGGTGCATGCTCCTCCTCCTGTCGCCTCCTATAGTCCACAATCATCTCCTTAGTCTTGCTGACGTTGAGAGAGAGGTTATTGTACTGACACCATGATGAACTACTTTGCAACTACTTTGCAAATATGTGTGCCACCTGTATGGCCACTCATCTGCCAAAACCATGAACGATGCAAGATACAAAGCATTCTGCATGGCATCGTCAGCTTTGCCAGAACTATCCATGCCCCCGACAAGTGACGCCCTGTATCAACACTGCAAAAGGGCAAACTATCAAGCAGCCATAATGAGACATTCTCTGATGGGTATAATGTGTGCCCCTTTCCCAATTGGCAATGGATGGCACCTTGAGGATGGGGAGTTAGCAGTCACCTGGAGGACTCAAGAAAGCTGGCAGGATTGTAAGCGATTGTTACCACCAATCAGTCAGTCTTTTTACCTTGTTGCCTTCTGGCAGGCGATACCGTAGCATTTGGTCTCACACACGCAGACTGGACAATAGTTTATTTCCAAGGGCCATCAGGCTTCTGAATGAACAAAGATATGGACACGGATACACTTCTCACTAGTCACTTTACACACTGTCACTTTCAGCTACTGGTTGCACTATCGGAACAGAACAGAGGAAAGGGCTACATGGGATGACAGCTCTGACTATAGCGATAGGGATGATACTGATGCTTAAGGATGATACTGATGATTAGGGATGATACTGATGAGGAAAGATGATAGAGTAGGGATGATACTGATGAGGAAAGATGTTACCGATGATTAGGGATGATTCTGATGATACTGATGAGTAGGGATAATACTGATGAGTAAAGATTATTCTGATGTGTAGGGATGATACTGATGAGTAGGGATGATTCTGATGAGCAAAGATGATTCTGATGAGTACGGATGATTCTGATGAGTAAAGATGATTCTGATGTGTAGGGATGATACCGATGAGTAGGGATGATACTGATGAGTAGGGATGATTCTGATGAGTAAAGATGATTCTGATGAGTAAAGATGATTCTGATGAGTAAAGATGATTCTGATGAGTATGTTACTGATGAATAGGGATGATACTGATGAGTAAAGATGCGCTGTGTTGTATTTTAGGTTGATTTTGAGCTGCAATTAATCTTTTGTAGAATTGGGGTTAGGGTCAAATGTTTGGCATTATTCAGAATTAAGGGGGACGGGGTAGCATTTTGAGTCATTTCAGCCAACTTGGGCCAGTGTGCCTCTTCTTTTTATCTTTCTGTGATTACACTGTGCCTACTGAAAATGTTTATGTATAAAACATCACAGTTTTGCTAAATTTACAATGTGTATGTTTAATTTTGCTTAGTACCAATCCGTAAAGTATGAGTATATTTTCTACAAATGTACCATTATTCGTGGTCTACATTCACACTTTTGCACCAATACCTGTCTCAAATGTTTAGGTACATGTATAAATGACAGTTTGAGAGCAATTTTGTGTTGCTAAAATGAATAAAAATAAAGTTACAAGCAAAACCAGCAGCATAAGAATTTCGTTTTTTTTTTTTACAAATATATACATTTATGGATTGTGACAAAAAACTGCAGGATATTTTGAGGAGAACTTTAACAAAAAGTCCATAAGTGCGTTGTCTATGCAAAAATGCATTTAAATAGTGGTGGCCAGGTGTGGGAACAAAATCACTTTCTAGACAGTAGCCACTTTTTCCAAGTTCACCTTATGGCCTATGTATGTCTCCAACTCTTTTTCCTCCTCCCTGGTGAGGGAGGTGAGCTGTCAACATCTACTGACGTTTGGACCTAGTCTATAAGTCAGACATCAGTCTTTAATACCCTCTGATGGACCACCTGGTTCCTACATGACCCTCTTGCCCATCATCTCATCCTTGCTCCTCTAGTGCATTGGGTAAACAGCACTCCTGCTTTACAGACCAACAAACTGTGAAAGCACTATTCCGTTCCCAACGCGCATTATACTGTTCACCAATTACTATGGTGTATGAACTTTTTAAAAGATAGGGTTCTAATTAGTTAGTGGGTTTAGTGGGTAAGCAGTAGAATTACTTTGTAAAATTATTTTTTAGAAATATTCTTTAGAATTATTTGTTAGAATTATTTATTAGAATTAGTTTTTAGAAATATTTTTTATAAATAGTTTTTAGAATTATTTTTTAGAATTATTTTTTAGAATTATTTTTTAGAATTATTTTTTAGAATTATTTTTTAAAATTGTTTTAAGAATTTTAAAGAATTATTTTTAGCAGTAAAATTATATTTATCACTTGTTTGTACCCATTGTTCTTTCCTTTCTACCCATGGTTAAGGACCAAGTGGGGTTTGTGTATTGGGATTTGATGCATGTTATATTTTAACTCGACCAGGGGGAGGGCCAGTTGAGGTGGCTCGGGCATTTACATTTAGTTATTTAGCAGACGCTCCTATCCAGAGCGACTTACAGTAAGTACTGGGACATTTTTCCCGAGGCAAGTAGGACGAAGTGCACCGGCCGGGAATCGAACTGGCAACCTTCAGATTACTAGCCCGATGCTCTACCCGCTCTGCCACCCGACTCCCACCTGATGGATGCCTCCTGGACGCCTCCCTGCTGAGGTGTTCTGGGTACGTCTCACTGGGAAGAGGCCCCGGGGAAGACCCAGGACACGCTGGAGGGACTATGTCTCTCGGCTGTCCTGGGAACGCCTCGGGGTCCCCCAGGGAGAGCTGGTGGAAGTGGCCGGGGAGAGGGAAGTATGGGCCTCCCTGCTTAGGTTGCTACCCCCGCGACCGACCCCCGGAAAAGCGGCAGATGATGGATGGATATATTTGAACTTGATGCCTTTTTTTTAGGTTGCATAGCCTTTTTCACTCTGGCAGGGGGACTGCTAATGGAAACTAGCCTTTTGGCTATAATTGGGTGCATTTACATGTTAATGTTCATTAATGTACACTGTCCCTCTTGATAAAATAAATTGAAATTGAATTAACCTGCAGAAAGCTTATTCCAATGAAAAAAATATTATTAAAGTGTTTGAAACAAAAAAAAACACAGCCATCCAATTGTGAGAAGTAATTGACAACCTTCTTAAGACATTATGTTTAACATTTTATTAATCATCTTAATATTATGCAGTTCAAAACATATAAAGTTGATAAATACAGATTGCTGAAAACAAGTGTTAAATACAGATATATATGTAAGAATATGATATATTGAACTGATTTACATAGTAGTTATATATATTTATTTGCGTTATTGTCTTGAATTAGTTTTGTGTATAAGTGTTTTTTCAGAATTAACAGTAACTGATTTTGTTCAGTATCATGATTTCATATTTAAATGTCTTAGAGTTTACATTGAAGATAGGAAGTGATTACATACATGATTTGAATGTCTTAGAACATAAGTAATACATAGCATAATTGTATGGTAAATAAAATAGATAAAGTTACAATATAGTATTGGCAGTATACTGCTGTGTCTTCATCATTGTATCTTCATGATGATGGTGAGTAGAACCAAACAGAATGACAGGGCTCCCAGATCTTTTCCACGTTTTGATGCCCCACTTGTGCTTCCTGAAGATGTGAAACCAAACAATAAATATCAAAACCTATCTACAGCAGTATCAGTGAAGTATTTTGGCAACACATTTTACTATCATACCAATTTATATTATGACAAAGCATAGTATGAATTTTCACTGGCATACAGGGCCCTTGTGTTTCCATGGGAGTGAAATAGTGTCACTATAACTAGATTAGAAGTGTTACCTTGCTTTGTTGTGCTGGTGGCTGTAGCCGTTGCTGCTGTTGGTACATTTGGAGTTTCATTAGTAGGAAAGAAAGGGATAGAAACATTTTACACTCAAAGAGTGTTAATTGAAGCAGATTAACACCAACAGGTCATGTTTTGGAAGAATATATTTGAATATACCCGGCTCTTTATTAAATATATTGTCCTGCTGAAAAAGTGGCAATTTTCTGTCCTTACCCTGCTGCGTTGAAGTATCTGTCACAGTTGCTCCAGAAGGTGCTGCTGTATTGGCTGCTGCTGTTGTTACTCCTGCTGATGTTACAGTGTTGGTAACTAAAGCAGTAGATGAGCAAGAGAGAAGGATTCAACACAAACATCATGAGATCTTTTGAAAAAAATGAAATTAGATTTTCAATACACCTTTTGGAAAATTGTTACATTTAAGTAACATTAACTGTACTGTACTGTACATGGCAACGCCTATAGTAAAAAAACAAACATTGTAAGTAGAATGTACATAGGAATTGTTGTGTAATTTAATGGTATTACGTGTATTAAGTGTAACTAATAGGTAGTGCTATGCAGTTAGTAGTTAATGTAGTGTTGCCCACTTTTTTTCACCCTTACCCTGCTGTGATGAAGTATCTGTCACCGATGCTGCCGCTGATGTTGCTGCTGATGTTGCTGCTGATGCTGCTACTGATGTTGCTGCTGCTGATGTTGCTGCTGATGCTGCCTCCGATGTTGCTGCTGATGTTGCTGCTGATGCTGCTGCTGATGTTGCTGCTGATGGTGCCTCTGATGTTGCTGCTGTTGATGTTGATGCTGCCTTTGATGTTGCTGCTGATGCTGCCTCTGATGGTGCTGCTGATGTTGCCTCAGATGCTGTTGCTGATGTTGCTGATGATGTTGCTGCTGATGCTGCTGCTGTTGTTGCTGCTGATGTTACTGTTGATGTTTCTGCTGGTGTAGTGTCCGTAGCTAAAGCAGTTGATGGACAAGGGAGAAAAACACTTAACACCAACATGACATGCATTAATAGACAAGGTAAAGACATATTTCTTATTTTAACGTCTTTACCCTGCAGGGATGTAGCTGTTGTGTCTGTAGCTGCTGCTGTTGTGACTGTTGATGCCGGAGTTGTTTCAGCAAGAGGTCTGGTTCCACCTCTCAGACCCAGGTTAAGAGTGTCAAGCTCAGCCTGGGGTTGTGCGGCTATCCATGCTTGTACGACCGTGTTGTTCTCAAACGTCTTCAGATTTTGTACGTTAGAACCCAAAAGTCCTTTTACTTCACTCACAGTCAGGTTCTGTATGTTTTAAGACAATATGAGCAATAGAGAATAAGTAACATGTTAGGATAACCCTAAAGAAGACAGGCATAGACCAAAATATATTTAGTAGAAGGCAAGTTAAAGCAAAGCCAATACATTGGGAAGGAAAAAAATACTACAGTTAAGTTCTAACCCTTGTAGTATCACTGTAGAGATGGACTCCGAGTTTGTGCTGCTACCCAGAGTAATGCAAAGTAGTGTAATCAAATAAAAAACCATACAGTTTTGCACTACTCTATGCTTATTTCCAGTGCTTTCACCCTTACCGTGACAACCTTGATGTCCAGATTTTGGAAAACAGCAATGTCCATGCTCACATTCTGAGTAGAAAGCATCCTGATATCTTGTAATGGAGCACCGCCTGCAAAACAGAAAGGGAGTCTTCAGAACCCCAAAAAACTAAGTGATGATCTACAGAGGATGGATTTGTGTGCATGTTTTGTGGTTTCACACATTGTTGATATGGTGTGTGTAAAGTGTTGTCATACTGTTTACGTAGTCAAATTGCAACATGCAATGTATATGCATTGTATGGTCGTGCACAAAGTAAACATATGTAAAATAAATTGTGCTCATACCTAGATAGGGGCTGATGAGTTGGTAGAATACACCGGAGTTACTAGGTTGTGAGATAAAGGAGGAGTTGCTGATGGTGTACAAAACTCTCTTCTGTTCAGCTGAGCATGATGTCACATCTAGGGCAGCCGCATGCCTTACAATACAAAAGGGGAAACTGTTATGAATGCAGTTGGTCCTAAATATGACTTTGTAATTAGTAATTCTGAGTTGGATCGGCCAATAGCTAGACTGTATTTTATTTTATTTTACTACCATATACCCCATACAGTTCATAATGACTAAATGGTCTATCCAAAATGTTATACTTTTCATATAATACTTGATTAATTAAATGTACATTAAACACTTGATAAAATAAAACATCCATATCATTGAATTATATCCTATCTGAACTAGTCTAAAGATAATTCCAAAATACTTACTTCAGGCTATCTGCGGTAATAGCACTCAATACGTTGATGTCCAAAGCACAAAGGTTGGAGTCAATGGCATTTAGTTCAAAACTTCCCAAGGAGTTGCCTGGTGCGCCCAGGTATTTGGTGATAATCGCCCTACTCTAAATAGCATAAAAATAGAGCAGTTTGAAGTACAATGAAACAAATCTAGATATAAACAATACATTTAAAAAAGAAACCCATTTGATTCTGGATAATAAACAATGCTTTTATTGTTTCATATTTATATTTTTAAATCCTCTAAACTTAAATACTGTACCTTAGTTGCTTCCCATGGACCATCAGCAGTCTTCATTAGTGCTGACAGAGTGTCAATCTTAGTGACGTTCCATTTTGTGATGTCGTCAACGGTGGCAATGCGAGACACTGAACCTAGCAACTGGACTTGCTCATCAGCAATGCCTGAAGGGTTACCCTGTGGGACACCAATTATATTGTAAACACTATCCACTATTGTTTTTTTTGAAGATCAACGCAAAATATCAAATTTCAATGTGAAAGTTTATATACTGTTCATGTTTTGTACAGTGAGCACAGAGCACAATTATTCTCATTGTTCAATGCTGTACTGAACATACAGTACAAAGAATGAGCAACCACATTGTCTCTGCAACTGAAATTCAACTGAATGAAGCCAAAGAGGCATGATTGACTGATGACTCCCCATATATTGATAAATCAGTACCTGGTTAAGTTTGGCCAAGATAACTTTTTGGAAGCCATTGTCATCCACTTTCTCAGTAACAGCGGCAAAGTTCTCTGTCAGCACACCAACATCCAGACAAAGATCAAACTGGGTAACATCGTAGCCGAAGGGGAACGAGGGGTCCGCAATGGTGGTCTGGGTTATGTTGCCAATAGTGCATCCTAATGCAAGAACAGTAAGGTTATGAACACTCATATGCAATAGAGATGTTGAAAGCATTTTCTTTCACATGTAAACTCACACACACACAAACACACACACACTAATGCAGGACACACACCTGCTCCTCGTTTGACTCTCAGTGAGGTGCACTGTGTGAACAGCTCCTTCAGTTTATTCTTTCCTGTGTTTTTCGTCCTAAGCCGAGGCATATACAACCTCAAGAAACTTCTCTTCACCGGCTGGCAAAGTAAGAATAAACCAGAACAAACCTTTGTTACAATTACAGTAATTCCAACCGTTAACAACATAAAGTACATGCAATGAAATGGGGACACCTTGAATGATTAGAGTGGTTGAGTGGTTCTTAGGAAAAGGTCAGTTTAGTCTATTTTTTCTGTTAGACAAATGAGTAAACCTTAGGAGGGAAAACATTTGTGGTGTTTAAAATAGATGTATTTATGGATGTACTAACTTTTTAGCAAATGGTGCAAATTAGTAGCGCAGCCACTGTGAGAGACATCTGTTTTCTCCTGTTTCATATTATTACATGTATAGTTCAAGAAAACTTACAGTTGGAAAGATGTCCCATATGTTTCTAGTCAAATACAGTGGTAGGGTTCCAAGGTCCTCCAAGGTTTGTTGATTCCAAGTAGAGGGTGTTCTAAAAACAAAAGCAAAGGAAATATGCATATATCTTTCATACTCAAGTATATCAATTAGAGGTAGGTTTTACTCTGGATTATGCCATCAATACAGGAATGTCTCAAGCATTTAAATAACTGTGGAAGGCACTGAACCTTTCCTGCTTATTTTCCACTATTTGCCATTTTCTAATTATTCACTACCCTGACAAACAGTCATGAAAAGAACCAAAAGGATATTCACTTACCCATATGTTGTGTTCCCAGAAAGCAGACGTGCTTCGATGGCAGATACTTGTGTGCTTGAGAGTCCATTGCAGTTCTTGAGTTTCTCCAGGATCAGCTCATCAGAGTTCTGGATGTAGGTGCTATCCAGCATGCAGCACATGTTGCCTAACACCTCCACATTGTCTCTGCTGAGATTTAGCCCACTAATACCCTAGGGAGTCCATGAGAAACACGTGAAAACAATCCTGCAATTATTTTGATGATCAGTCTGCTGGCTCACAAAGCTGCTCTAAGCAATACAAATGATAAGCCACTTGAAATTAGTTTCTATTTGATGGATTTGTAGTTTGAAAAAATAAAATAAAAAGTATGTCTGAGGACAAATTATCATCTTGCAGATTTTCTGTTGATGAGCTTACTTACCAAGCAGCTCTTTGCATTGTTCAAAAGCACGTCCTTCTTTAACAAACTCGACAGGATGGAGAAGTCTGCAGCACCTACTGCACTTAAATACGAACGGCATCTGCTTTTCTCCACCTTCGCATAGCTAAGAGTAAGATTCAAATGAAAACAATGTCAACTATCAAACACTAAGTAAACAACTATTTAACAAACAACTGTATTAGACACCAAGGGCGCGAGTAAGAAACCGCAAAGGCACAGCGGTACCACCTAAGGCTCTGGGCTTCAAGCTAAGGCATGTTGACAGCAATGATTGAATGCATGTTTTCTCAGAGGAGGATGTATAGTATGGCATGATGAAACTGGTCTTTAATTAACAATCACAATTTCTGATCAACAACCCCTATAAACAATATAGGCCTGTATACGTGTTACAAGTTAACATCTTGTGTTGCAAACAACCTGAACATTTATGCAGTGAAAGCCCTTGCGATTTACATTGCATATAATAGCTCTATAAATAAACGTGCTTGGTTGAGTGAAGACACTGAGCCTTTATACATGTTGGGGTTTTGGTAATAAACAACATTTACTGATAAGCGACATGGTTGAAGGAGGAGTGCCACTGCTCTAATGACATATAATGCAATATAAATTAGCTGCAAATGTTCTACTAGTTGCTGCATATACTGCTATATACACACTTACTTGAAATAGAGTAGCATTTCTGAAGGGTAGTCTGTGAAGTTCTGGGAGAGGTTGTCTTCGAGTAAATTGTACATGCAGGTAAGCTGTGAAAATAGGAGAACCATTTAGGTCTTTGAACTATACCATATGTTTTAGACAAGCAGTTTGACAGGAATGTGATGACAACATATCCTTAAATAGAGGGTGTCCCAGTACATTCATGAGTTATTTTAATTTAACCAGCTAAATAGCCAATGAGCCAAGCATTCCAAGCATCTGCAACTTTCCTGGGTGGAACATACAGACTTCAACAAACAGGTATGCACCACAAGAGTAACAAGTTCAGAAGACAACTTCTAAAGCACAGCAGCTGTGCACTCTGAAGCTGGATGTTGATTCGATTTTATATATAAAACCTTTCTAGAGAAATACATTCTTCTTCAATTAAATATCTCACACATTTGGTATAATCTCAATAGTTAGGCAATGTGAACAATTGAACCATTTTAGTTATTTAGGATTAGGAGCCCCTAATTTTATGGTGGCACTTTGGTGATGCAAAGCCTCGTATCACAAAGGATGGGCTTTCTATTTAGTTTGTAATGTGATGCTGAAATATTTTTTGGGGGGTTGTTCCTTCTTTTGTCAGATATCTTTAGGAGGAGGAAATTGGAACAATCTAAGAACCATATACGCCATGTAATTTATTTGTGATAGCAAATCAATTTCAATTCCACTGTGGGATGGCTGAACTATACACCACACCTTTCAGACATTTAAGATTTGTTGCTGTGCTACTAACCTGTGTTTCCTTTAGAACCACCTTTTTCCTACTTAACTTGGGTCTGCAGGCCTTCACTAGCTGCTGAATTTTGATGATTTTCAAATTCTGCACTGACGTGCATGTGAACCCTTGTAGCAAGGAGGGTGAGAGCCTGTTTGGGAAAAAATATGAAGGGCTGATAACTAGCAACTAACGTTCATGTTTGTTACTAGTTTATATCAATAAGTTTTTTTAATTAAAGAAACAAATGGATAACTTACTCCTCTGGATCTATGTTTGTGCTGGCCACTGATCCGTAAAAGATGACAGCCTAGGAAAAAGTGTTATAAATAGCGTTTTTGCAATTATAAGTCTGAACCAATGTTATTCTGGTAACAAATTGATTACAAAGATAACTGAACTTTTGGCATAAGACAGGAAAAAACAGCTACTTAAGTTCATGCAATAGGAAAAACGCACACTCTCCTTGTCTAAAATGTTAAATAACTATCCCTGCGTCAATAAACAACGCAGCATCTCACCTGCTCTTGTTTCCAAGTTTTTTTGTTGACAACCTGTACGTCAATAGTTTCCTGAGAGAATGTCAGAAGTACCCTGGGTATTTCTGTTGCCAGTTTATCAGGGACGTTCATCAATAAAACATACACACTTTGGTTGATGGAGATGATCTATCCAAAAAAAACAGTAAAAGATAAATAAAAGTGTCATCTATTACATACTTGTTATCAGTTAGAGCCAGGGCAAAATGATTTTTATAATTGTTGCCACTTTTATTGAGTTTATTGCCACTTACTTGTACAAGGCTCTTATGTTTATCCCTAAGTAAAAATGTTACCTTGTCAATATATGTCTGCTGCACAATTGATGGAGCTGCCAGAATATTGGTGACAAAGGTTGTGCTCTTGGAAGCAATCAGGAGTTCACTAGTGGATATGTTTGAAATAGTTGCAGAGGGAACACCTTCAATCAGCGTGCCCAATGAAATCAGTGAGAATCCACTGTTAATCTGTTGTAAAAAAAAAATGATACTTATGAGCATTGTATTGGTTGTAACTATTAATGGCAACTATTTGTTGAAATTGTTTTCAAAGAAATTCAACTGCATACAGTGTCTCTGAAGAATATTTGTTGAATTACTCAAATGGAAAAACAAATAGGATGTGAATTAAAGTGTCACTGCCCAGTAAATAAGTAGTGGTAACGATAGTACAATGCAATATCTTGCTAAGCTACACAACCCTCACCTGGTAGCCTCCACTTATAATGGTCTGAATCAATGTGCTGGCCTGGCCCATGTTCCAGCCACTCAGGGAGCTAAGTGAAGACAGAGAGGACACAAGCACGGAAGAAGAGACAGAAGAGATCTGGGTGGTGGTCAGCCCTGTGATGGAGCTCCCCAAAGTGACTATGGTGCTCTGAGTGATGGTTTGGAAGTTTGTTGCCAAAGCAGCAGAGATCTGTGTTAACAAAGACAGGCAAAGATGTTGGTTAAAGGATTAACTAATATACTGGTAGAGCATATTACATGTAGATTCAAATGTAGTTAATATCAATATAGAAATTAACTGTAATTATGTGTAATATATTTTGTTTGACTCATTTTATCATTATCAAATTACATTTTAAGAAATAATACAAAATGTACATTTGTATTTTCCGATTCCTACTTGATATCTTAGTCCCCCCCAATAAAGGCATGACAACGGTCATTCAGAGGTCATCATTTGAATACACTTGTACCTGAGGATCTTGAGTTCCATTGCAAAACTGGTGGAGGAGATCCAGGATTGTTGAACTGGCTTTCTCGCTTAGTGAGATGTAGGCAGAGCTTGGAACATCACACAGGAAGAAGCCAGGAAGTCTGAAAAAAATGAAACAAAATTAACTCATTATGGTAGTGTTATGTATGTTATATATTCATTTTGCCCTTTTCTACAAAATCATTTCCGCCGTTCTATCAGAATTGTATAAAACTACTGCACAGTGCCCGTGAGACAGTCAGTGATTAAGATGCCAGTGAAACACAAATACAGATTATTTGAAATTTGGTGATAAAATTGGTGGCACTCCTGGAATTATAAAAGGGCACATTGCTTGCGATGATGTTGGTGACACACACAGATTTCTGGAATAATAGATAGATCAGTTCAGTGCCTGTGATGCAACTGGTTATGACATTTCTTCTCAGTGCTTTTGGTAACTATATTTCTCAGATCACAATTGAAAATCTCTGTCATCTCTGAAGTAGCCTACTTGTTCAACGTCCACATCAATTTTTGTCTAATTGTCAATGCTGTGGTAACCCACATTCATGCAAATGATAATAGTCTTCATTTGTCTGCAGTTTCCTATATTATGAATTGCTTAAGTTATGTTAATAAAATAAAAAAAGTACTCTATTGGTTCTCTGTTCAATTGTCTGCCAACACAAACATCTAAACATTTAGGTATAACAGAATTCATTACATGCACAATGGTTGAGCCAGTTGTCATAATTGTACGCCTAATTCACCAGCGCTTGTACATTTGCAATGTGCTAGCAGTTTAGACATCAATAAACACATTTATTTATGTAACATTTCACTGATTTTCCAGTACCTCAGTGAGTTTGAAATGTATATACTCTTAATGCACATATATTTGCCTACCCTTCATTGTAATTTTTTTTTAATGAATTTATACATTTTTGTATAACATGTCATATTTCCTATGATGTAGTATTAATTCATACTATGTGTTTGCTTTGAAATATGTTGGTACTTCACATTCTCTAGGAGAGTGCCCGATCGTCTAATTTCAGAGAGGTCAGGGAATAATTTTAAGAAATGAATCTAACACTAATGATTCTCAAATATAACGTTATTTGACGTTTGACAGGCAGTAGTGGAGGCGAGTGTGGCAGGACAGCAGAGTGGACCAGAAGAGGTAAGAATAAGATGAGATGAGAGTGGAGGAGGAGAGGAAAGTAAAGAAGGACAGGAAAGAGGAGACAAGACTAAGCACAAGCTATCAGGTAGGACCACAACAGCTGACCCTAAATATGCCCCTCATCTTCAAATGAATGGTTGTTATCAGGCTTCCACCAAGCTTGATAACAACCTATTCCTTTGAATCAAGTGTGTTGGAGCAGGGAAACATCTAAAACATACAAGACAGGGTTGAACACCCCTGCTGTAGACCTTCATTGGAAAACAGTGTATTGAAAAAAGAAGTTGTGACATTAATGTATTTAGTTTGATCTAAAATCTTTTAGATAAAAATCTCTTTAAATGTTTAACAACTTTTTTTTCAATTCAATTTCACTGAGGAGGATCGTCCTCCCCGAGGAGCACCTCCAGTGCTGTAGAGGCCTACCAATGGCCGGGTTTCCCAGATTCGTTAAGAAGCTCTTAACGCTAAGAGCGTCTTAAGAACGTTCTAAGGGCGCTCTCGAACGCTCTTAGAATGTTCTTAAGAAGATCTTAGCGTTAAGAGCTTCGAACACTCTTAGAACGTTCTTAAGAAGATCATAGCGTTAAGAGCTTCTTAACGAATCTGGGAAACCCGGCCAATATCATTAACGCTCCAAGGCATACTTACTGTAGAGGATTGAAAGTGGGGTTCTGTGTGTAGAGCTGAGTGATGTAGTAGGCAGTCACATTCCTTGCTATGGCCGTATTGTTGAAGAGCTCAATATTGGCCTTGTTCTCCAAGAACACAGAGATCTTCAAACACACACACCCACAGCCAAGTGAGTATCGCAACACAAACAAGGACGGACAGACATGCACACTCTAACTTAATTGCAAGAATGGCACTAGAAAAGGGTTGTAATGATGACAACAACAGTATGCAGCCAAAAGATGCCTCTCTTAAAAACTTGCTTCTTGAAATATTAGATAGAATGTTTTAAGTGACATACTTTACTGGAAGGCACAAAGGAGTTGAGGTCACTCAGCGAGATGTAAGTCACAAATGTGCTGATGTAGTTCACAAACCAGTCGGTAGAGTTGAGCTCAGAATCGAAAGCATTGTAGCACTTAGGTGAGGAACCTTATGGATAACAAATATAAGAGCAAATGTTAACAAAAGCCTTGACACATTTTTGTATACATACAAAATACAAAACAGACATGTCTATAAAACCAAGGCTCGTAGAATTGACTCGTTTTCAGGGGAAGAGAAAAACTCTGTAATAAAGCTTGTTGTTAGTGGTCTGAAAAAAAATTCTAGCCTAAACGTTTCTGACCATAAAATGGTAAATGTGCATCCATGTTAAATTGTGTTGTGTGCCACGTTTGGGGGTCTGGATTTGATGATTATAAACACATTTTCTCTTACCATTGCTCAAGTAAGTTTTAATTGTGAGATACACATCACTCTTTCCAAAATCAGAATTGTTGAAGGTATAATTGCTGCCCAGGACTGAGACTCTGGGGGAAAACAAAGGTAACAAATGAACTTCTAAGATCAATTATATCACTTCAACATAGATAAGAACAATTCATTATATTTTCTATTTTGACAGTACTAAATTCCAACCTGTACTGGACCATGCTAATATTAGATAAAGAGAAGAGCTTTATGTGCCATATAGGCCAATTGTATAGGCACACTGCATACATCTTATCTTCTTAGCCTATTTTTTGCAGATTTTCAAGAAAGTGGTTCTCAAGGAAAATTAAGGAAGCCTTCTGCTGATTGTGGTATTCTCACTCAATTAATGACATGACAAGGCTCTTACAGTTTTTGGAATGAAAGGCATGTGGCATTCTGCACTTCCGATGAGCTTATGAGGTTCTTGGTGAGGAAGATCATGTAGCTCGTAAGTCGGTCAAACCAGGCATTAACCTCTGACCAAGTGTTGGTGCGTAGGACTTTTCTCCACACACAAGGAAATATTGCCTTCTTTGTTTTCGTGGGGATATCCTCCTTAAAGGGAATCACAAATATAAAAGACTTAGCATACTGTACACCCAGTAAGCTTTCTAGTTTTTGGAACTTTGCCATGACTGCTTCTATACTGAGGTGAGTTGACTAACATGAAATGCAATTTATACAGTACAAAACAGGTCAAAATAACAATACAATATACTGAATGAATCAATCTGAAATCCCATGACTACATTTTGAAAAGTGATCTCTTAAAAAAAAGTTATGAATTATTACACAAGGCTCTAAATAAAATAACAGCCTTGATTCCAGTAAATATCAGTAACATTTGAATGCAGTACATTCTAGAGGAAGATGAAAGATTTACCATATCAAGAAAACTAAGGATGCCTTTGTAGTTGTTAAGTATGATGCAGATACTCGAGTCATTGCCAGTTACTTTGGGCTGACTGAGCAACCAATTCAGCTCAGTTAAAGTGATAGAGTTCAGGAGCTGAAATACAAGGGATCAACCAATGGATATACAAACCGGTCAGTCAAAAAAGGGAGAAAAATAAACACTATTGCAGTCACGCATCATTCATTGATCATTCAAAGCAAATATCTTAGCAAAGATTCAATTGAAAAAGACAAAAACACAAAATAAACATTACATTATGTGCTTCCTCAAATATTACCTCTGATTGACGATTGCTTGGCATAAGAGACAAAAATGTGGACAGATCAGGGAATCCAAAGCTGAGGAAGGATCCCCTCAGAAATGAGTAGAAGCTTCCATTGACGTAGCATCTGAGCTGTGTTGGTTCTATGATCAATTAGCAAATGTCAGTTTCAATTTCCCAAAACCGGTGTGATAACAGATTATTATATCTTTGAGCAAAAAAAATTGAGTTCTGTATCCTACATAATTTTTTACCCACGCCCACCAATTGTTGTTAGATAGAAAGATTAGAATGCAAACCTTGCAGGAGGAGGAGCATATTTTCATAGATTTCCCTCTGTATCGTATCATTCAGTGTTGAGCGCAGTGTGTCCAATACTTCAATTCTGAATAATGAGAAATTAAAATGAAACTACAACGAAAAAAATGACAAAATAAAATGTATGTGACAGATATACTAAAATATTGCATCGTTTATTTAGATATTGGCGAAACACATAAAACAGGCAAATACCTGTTGTTCTCAAAAGTTGAGAAGGACAATTTTGAGAGAGGAACAGAAGGGTACAATTACTCAAAGTTGTACTTCTCAACTTTTTTTTAAAGGAAAGAAAAAGGTGCAGTGGTCTCTTAATTTTTTCCAGACCAGGTATTTTCCTTTTCTTACCGACTAATATAAAACCATACAAATATCACATTTATATTCTTTATTTATGGATTATATTACACTTCCTCAGAGGTATTAATCTTTACTTACGCCTCTTGACTGTTGTTGCAGCTTCTAGCCTTTAGTATTTTAAAGAATGGCATCACTTGGCTGGCTGAGATTTTCGACAGGAGGGGGTTCAGCCGAACTCTGAGCCAAACAAGGAACTCTGTGTCATTAATGGTGGGGGATGACAGGTTCCCTCGCTCCAACACCGCTTGTACGAAGGCTGATTTGACCTCTCCCGTGTAGTTGACTTTGTGCTCCTGATGGACATGACAGTGGTATCAATAAAGTTAAGAAGAGCAGGATTTATATTCAATGGCACTCAACATAAAAAGCTAAGGCAAAAGGCATTGAATGGTTAATGTGATTGATTGCTTCTTTTCTTACATAGTTTTCAACAATAAGCTATCACACCAACAGAGATCATTTAATGGGAAATATAATTTGGTGACAGGCAGACCTATTGTACACAAGTTATTGTTTTGCACCTGAATTGTTGGTGAGACAATGTCAAAGAAGGGGCCAAAGTCAAGTGGACTGATGGCTGCCATTATCTTGTGGACATTTTCAACACTTTTCAGTTGTACAGAAACAGTGGCAAGCTGGGCCAACTGGATGTAAGTAAGGAGGTCAGCTGCTTCCACCTGTCAATTGAAAACAAAGTGTTTTAAATATGCCTTGCATTCCAATTCCAGGATTCAAAATATTGGTTGTTTTCAGGACTTACTCCATTGAAGTCATTCTTCAGGCTCACAAAGTCGGCATATGAGGCAACAGTTCTAAACTGTCCAAAGTTATTTTCAAGCCAGTCTCTATCATCTATCACAGACTCAATGCAGGACAGACCTTAAGGAAATCAAATATAGAACATTTATATTTATTTACATTATATTTCTAAAACATGAAAAGGAAAAGACACCGACCATAAAAGAGACTACTGGGACTATTCTTACTACCATAAGAATGTCAATTTTGGGGCTAAATTAAGTTACCTGTGCTGGATTGCTCTCTTAGATACTCCTTACTGAAGATGAAGACCAGTTCAGACTGCTTCACTGAGAGGCGAGTAAACACGTTGTCACATCCCTTTACACTGTTAAAACAATTTGAATGAACAAAGTACAGAATCATTCACACAGCTAATACGTTTATGTTTTCCCATGGAGAAATGTTAGGCTATATTGAATGCAAAAACAACATTCAGAATTTCATAGATGCAGAAGAGTAACTCACATTTCATGGTAGGAGCCACAGCTGATATTTCTTGGAATTGAAGCAAATGTGTCTGAATTGATGCTAGGCAGAAGCAAAACGAGATAAACCTGGAACCACAGCTTGAATTCCTCTGTATTCAGAGTGTTTAATTTAGGGGCAAGTGCTGTCAGCGTCATGTTGAAGATAATGTCTCTCACATTTGGGTCCATTGTTGTCAGGTTTTGCTGTAAAATATTACAATAATGCATTAGGAGGCACTCTCTTGATAAAAATGGTTTACTGTGGTGCAGGGGATGCCAACATGGGGTCTAAATTAAATTCCAAATACAAGATTTTAGAACTTTAAAAAGTGCCATTGATACCAATAAGGTAGCAAGAAACTTTAAATAAATGTTAAAGTCAAAGGTCATTTCAAACCCTGCACACCACTATTAACAGCTATGCCATCATATTATTGACCATTGTCAGAAATATAGTGATTAAAAACTTAAAAGCACAAACCTTAGCAGCACCCTGCACAAACCCTTCATAGAAGGAATCAAGCTGAGCCAAACTTGATGTGGCAATGAGTTGTTGGAAAAATACTCTCACAAGTGTTTCATTTCCCAGATTGGTGGGTTCCACAATCAACTCAGCTTTCTGGTTTGGCGAGAGGTAGTCTAGAACTGATGTCTAAAAGAAGGATAGAAAACATCAGTTTTATTAATATTCAACAAAAATATACTCTCTGCAAATAAAATCCAGTCCAAACTGCAACGATCAATATTTTAGAAAAATAAACAAGCCTGTGTGTTTTAGGCCAACTGCATATTTTTCATGTGAATTGCTTAAGCCCAAGATATGAAGAAAATGGATATTATGCTTGTCCTAGCTTGCTCCTTGAAAGAAATGTGGCTATGCAAAACGTACCTGAGTTGGCAAGAAAAACATTGATGCTTATTGACAGCTGTGGCAATAAGAGTGCTATCAAGATAACGCACCTGATACTATATGCAATGTCTTTGTACCTTAACCATTAACATAATGTACACCAATTGTAAAAAAATAAATAATAATAACATTGTTGTAAATGGTAAACGTACTGCATTTAATAGCTCTTTCATATACTGTAGCAGCACCCAAAGCTTTTTACATTTAGTCTCTCATTCACCCATTCATACATTGTCCATCAGGACCAAAACCTCACGCCATAAAAACAGTTTCTTCCCTTCCGCTGTTGGCCTCCTCAACAAGGCCAAAGCTCACACTGACTGAATGTCTTTAAAAACTATTTACATTTTGCACTACACTCAATTCCTGTAATATTTGTATTTTATTTTGTATTTTATATTGTAAATTGGCAACTTATATTTTATTTATTGTATATTTTATTTTAATTGTATTCCACTTAGTATTGCTAGTTTATGTATCCTTAGTATAGTTAGACCACATATTTAAATGTAAGATTCCTATATGTTTACTGTATGCACCTTCCTGCCAAAGCAAATTCCTTGTCTGTGCAAACTTTCATGGCAAATAAATTCCATTCTGATTCTGATTCTGATTGACGGTGTTGTAGAAAAGAAAACATGTATATATTACCCCTGTGATGTTTAAAGCTTGTAGATCAGAATAGGTTGTGTACTGAGAAAACGGACCCAAGTTGATGACAAGCCAGTCAGCATCATTTCGGATGTCTTCTCTGCAAGCTGGAAGTTTTTTAAATCAGAAAATGTGTATTTAGTTATTGACTGTCACTTAAAATGTAATGATTACTGAAACTAATGGCAGCTGGAACATAAATATATGGAAATGTAGCAATTGTGTTGTAAACACATAATCAATTACAGAGTACAGAGTACTGTCATCATGCACCTGGAACATTATTCTGTCCAGCATATGTTCTATGGTATGCCACAAGTCCCAGAGCAAGCTCATGCTTTCTGGAAGGCGACAATTTGTTGAAGATCTTGCTTAATCCTTTAACTCTGAAAACATAAAACAAATTCAGAGTAATTATCTTTTAAAGTAGTTTGAAATATGTGCAAATATGTATATAAAACTTTAAATATGATTTACCGAGATTTGTTTTTACATGGAAATAAAAAAATGGAAATGACTGCTTTCAGCAACAAATACACTTTGTTATCTAGTCTACTGCAAAAAATTATAAACAATAATTTGTGTGGAGTAAGTAACATGTTAATTTTTCACTATTGCACGTTGTTGTGGAAATGAACATCTGTCAAAAAGTAGATCATTGATCTTAAAATGCAATATTTGTAAGGCCACATTGCATTTTCAGATACTGAATTCAGGAAACTCTATGTAAAGGCATGCTGAACGCATATACTCACATCACTCGGTAGTTGGTGCAGTTGACGCTCGAAGTTGCATTGGTCAGCATCTCTGCAGTGACACTCGGGAGGATAGGAGTCAGCTTCACGTCGAACCACTCCAACCAGTCTGCTCTTTCAAACAGCGGGAAGTGAGGGCTGATGATGACGAAGGTCCGATTCATCACGATATCTCTCACGGATGGCTGGATGTCAGGTATCTGTGTAAACATAACATGAGAGGTCGTGAAATTGTCACTCCTCTCCATGATGGCATTTGGCCAACGTTTTCTGCCAGCAGCCAATCAGCTTTTCCATTGTGCTTCTCTGTAGATCAGCAAGGGGAGGGCGTTGCAGTTTCCCAGGTGCACGGTTTAAACGCGTGGATTTAGCTTTCGGTACCAAAGCGGATTGGCGTACCTGTCCGTCTGAGGTCAGTTGAGTCAGGAACTCATCGACATTGTTGAAAGCGTCCCCTTGTTCAAGTCGCTCGAGGACACGGCCGATCTCTTTTGTATCATTCAGTGCCCCGGAGGTCAATGTCAACTCTGCCACTTGGGTTGGGCTGAGCACAGACAGCGCTTCCGTCTGAATCCAAACAAAAATGAAAAAGAAGGGGTGATGCACGCGTGACCTGGAAGCACAGCGATGAATTGAAATGAAAGCAGTGTGTCAGACAATCGGTCAATTGGCTTACGCTGGAGAAGTTTGCATTGAGAGTTTGTAGGTCCTCCAGAGTTGCAAAAACAGAGAAGTGGCCAAAGTTCTTATTGAGCCAGTCCGTACTGCCACTGGTGTTTGAAACACAGCCGGGATCTGCAACAAAATCAGTGCCGTACAGTTACCCAACCATCACTGTTGCATTGGATGAATGGTTAAATGGACGGGCCCACCACTTATGCCAGTGTTCATTTCCACAACTCAGAGCCATATTCACCTGAAGAGTCATTTCGCGAAAGGAATGGGTTGATGAAGTGAGAGTAGACCGCTTTTTGTCCTTCTCCGTCCATGGATGAGGTTTGGCTGCTCAGAGCTTGAATGCTGGAAGGGAGAGCACACTTGCTGTTATGTGGCCTTCCTTGCTACATCCTGAGCACATCCCCGGCTCATTCCTTTTTTTTCTCTTCTTTTTTTTTTTTTTTTTTTTTTTTTTTTTTTTTACTGAATTAGAGAAGAGGACAAGATTTCACTTACACAATTTGGTAGGTCTGGCAACTGAAGTTTTTGGAGCTGAGACAAGCCAGGAGGTTCACGGAGGAAGATGCCAGGAATGGGCGGAGCCTCTTCTGAAACAACGTGGCCACAAACGTGGCATCCTGCAGCTGGGCACTGCTGACATTCTGGATGAGGAGCTCTCCAATGGCATTGAGGGCCTGTGGTGTCGATGGACCGCTGATGTTGGAAGCCTGGAAAGGTAGAAACAGAGATGTGTTAGCAAAGTCCACCCACTTGAGGCAACATTTCAGTGCCACTGTGGGGTTACATGCGCATACCGTGGAGGAGTAGTTCAGAAGGGCCTGATCCAGAACTGGAGCAACTCTTTGGAAGAACAGCTTCCAGGTCTCTGTGTCGTATGTCCTTTGGCTGGCCAGTTGGCATTTCAGCAGCGTGACCAAGCTGTCCACTGACAGACGGGCGCTTGCCTTGAAGAAATGGATGAAGAAAGAGGAGGCACGTGAGAAATCTAGGGCTTGAACCCAAATACCCTCACCGTTGACACAGACATTGGAATCAAACTGTCCACCGACACCCAACATCTTGGCCTATCCGGCTTCCGAAACGTACCTTGGCGCAGGCATATTCGGAGATGGTGAAATTGCACAGAGTTCCAGAAGAATTGCCAGAGGACAAGTACTGTTGTAAGAGTGAGCTGCAAGAAACCGTACTTAGTTAATTGTCTGATAAATGCCAGCTTAGAGTGGCTGTTGTCTTTCAAAGTCTTAGCTTTGGAAATCAAAGACCTGCACCTACCTGTCCACCTCAGCACAGATTTGGGCCTCTGCAAAAAGGGAAAGAAACGGTGGTTCTTTAGTGTCAATGAAATTTGACCAATTTACAATACAGGGTTTCGCAAATGTTTCTCAGAGCGCCAACTTACCGTTCACAGGGGTTTCTTTGCACTGGAGGGGAGAAAGGTTCATGATTATCATAGACAAAAGGTTCACTGGCTTTCGCTTACAACGTAACAATACACTCAATGCAATTCCCCTTTCGTATTAGCAAGCGTGTCATTCAGGCAAAAGCTTGTACAGAGTGAACTTACCACCACAGCATCTGGACAACCTTTGGGGCGAGAAAAGAAGACAATTAGATAATGCAACAGTTAATGCAGCGCGTGATCCTAGCTCAGAAAAATGGCTTGGCATGAATGCAGTAGGTAAGGAAGGAGCAACTTTCACACACCGCTGAATGTCTCCATAAGCGCATCCCGGCTTGACTTTACACCCTTTGTGAGATTTGACGGAAGAGACGCCAAACTTTGCTCAAGACCTTGGATTCTGCAAGAAAATGAAAGGGAGAGATGAGAGCAGTCTTTGGATGGGATTCTCTGAAGCCACGGCCGAGGAGTCTGTAGCATGCACAGAAATCTCTTACATGGCATTGTAGGATCCACAGCTGATGTTACTTGGGATGACAACCAAGCTGGCAGGTTGGAAACTGGCCAGCAGAACAACCAGATTGACTTGGAACCACAGCTGGTAGTCGCTCGGCTCAAAGGTGGCGAATTCGGGGGCGAGAGTCGTCAAGGTCAGGTTCAGCATGGTGTCCCTAACAGCTGTGTTTTTGATGATGGTGATGTTTCTCTACGAAAGACATGGTTCACGGGTTAGGAAGACAAGCCACTTCCTTTGTAACAGTGGCAGACACAGAGTTCTGGGGAGCAGACCTTTCACTCAGTCAATTGGAATTCATGAGCTGTCCCAAATGGACCAATTGAAAGCGGGTCTTCCCTGAACACAAGGGATCGCATCTGCAATTCCTTTTTTTCTATTTGCGCCCTCAACTGAGAAGGTTTAAAACTCGCCCAGCCCAATAGAAGTTGAGAAGCTGGGGTACTTTTTCAGCTAACGTAGCCAGGAAATCTTGACCCGAGTATCGTGCACTCACCTCTTTGGTGACTTCAACAAAAGTCTCGAAGAACACATCGAGCTGCTCTTTCTCTGTCAAGCTGATGAAAACCTGCTTCACAATGGTTTCATTGTCCAGTGCGCCCGAGTCCGGGTCCAGTAGCAACTCAGCTTTCTGGTTTGTTGAGAGAGCGTCGAGAGTGGTCACCTGAGGAATAGAAGACAAACATGATGCGAGTACGGTACACGTCCGGTCCACCCAATAAAGAGTCAACGTTATGGATATCGGTCTCCAAATGGTCATCGTTTGCCTTGGTATCCAATGTATTACCCCTGAGATGTTGAAGTATTTCAGAGTAGAGTAGGTCGTGTACTCGGAGAAGGGACCCAGGTTGATTTCAAGCCATTCGGCGTCACTGTTGATGTCCTTTCTACAAGCTGTGGGACACAAGTGAGCAATTGAAAGACCGAAATGGGAAGTACACTGTTATTTTTATCAAGTAACAAGGGCGTGACGTGTCAACGGTCCGGTGCGCTCGCTCCGTGCCTCCTACCTTTGTCATTGATGATGGGGGCCGATCTCTTCAGGTAATTCAGCAGAACACCTGAGATGGCCTGTCTGCTATCCAGTGTAAGTCTGGGGAAGGCCTTGCTCATCCCTCGCACACTGCAACAGAGGAAAAGGGAACACTCATAGCCTCCATCCCCACATACGCAGTATATACCTGTGCCAGCGGTGTGTGCTCCACCGATGCCTACTGTGAGAAGGGATGCGGGCTGGAGGTACAGTACGTATATACTCACATCACTTGGTAGTTGGTGCAGTTGACGCTCGAAGTTGCATTGGTCAGCATCTCTGCAGTGACACTGGGGAGGATAGGAGTCAGCTTCACGTCGAACCACTCCAACCAGTCTGCTCTTTCAAACAGCGGGAAGTGAGGGCTGATGATGACGAAGGTCCGATTCATCACGATATCTCTCACGGATGGCTGGATGTCAGGTATCTGTGTAAACATAACATGAGAGGTCGTGAAATTGTCACTCCTCTCCATGATGGCATTTGGCCAACGTTTTCTGCCAGCAGCCAATCAGCTTTTCCATTGTGCTTCTCTGTAGATCAGCAAGGGGAGGGCGTTGCAGTTTCCCAGGTGCACGGTTTAAACGCGTGGATTTAGCTTTCGGTACCAAAGCGGATCGGCGTACCTGTCCGTCTGAGGTCAGTTGAGTCAGGAACTCATCGACATTGTTGAAAGCGTCCCCTTGTTCAAGTCGCTCGAGGACACGGGCGATCTCTTTTGTATCATTCAGTGCCCCGGAGGTCAATGTCAACTCTGCCACTTGGGTTGGGCTAAGCACAGACAGCGCTTCCATCTGAATCCAAACAAAAATGAAAAAGAAGGGGTGATGCACGCGTGACCTGGAAGCACAGCGATGAATTGAAATGAAAGCAGTGTGTCAGACAATCGGTCAATTGGCTTACGCTGGAGAAGTTTGCATTGAGAGTTTGTAGGTCCTCCAGAGTTGCAAAAACAGAGAAGTGGCCAAAGTTCTTATTGAGCCAGTCCGTACTGCCACTGGTGTTTGAAACACAGCCGGGATCTGCAACAAAATCAGTGCCGTACAGTTACCCAACCATCACTGTTGCATTGGATGAATGGTTAAATGGACGGGCCCGCCACTTATGCCAGTGTTCATTTCCACAACTCAGAGCCATATTCACCTGAAGAGTCATTTCGCGAAAGGAATGGGTTGATGAAGTGAGAGTAGACCGCTTTTTGTCCTTCTCCGTCCATGGATGAGGTTTGGCTGCTCAGAGCTTGAATGCTGGAAGGGAGAGCACACTTGCTGTTATGTGGCCTTCCTTGCTACATCCTGAGCACATCCCCGGCTCATTCCTTTTTTTTCTCTTTTTTTTTTTTTTTTTTTTTTTTTTTTTACTGAATTAGAGAAGAGGACAAGATTTCACTTACACAATTTGGTAGGTCTGGCAACTGAAGTTTTTGGAGCTGAGACAAGCCAGGAGGTTCACGGAGGAAGATGCCAGGAATGGGCGGAGCCTCTTCTGAAACAACGTGGCCACAAACGTGGCATCCTGCAGCTGGGCACTGCTGACATTCTGGATGAGGAGCTCTCCAATGGCATTGAGGGCCTGTGGTGTCGATGGACCGCTGATGTTGGAAGCCTGGAAAGGTAGAAACAGAGATGTGTTAGCAAAGTCCACCCACTTGAGGCAACATTTCAGTGCCACTGTGGGGTTACATGCGCATACCGTGGAGGAGTAGTTCAGAAGGGCCTGATCCAGAACTGGAGCAACTCTTTGGAAGAACAGCTTCCAGGTCTCTGTGTCGTATGTCCTTTGGCTGGCCAGTTGGCATTTCAGCAGCGTGACCAAGCTGTCCACTGACAGACGGGCGCTTGCCTTGAAGAAATGGATGAAGAAAGAGGAGGCACGTGAGAAATCTAGGGCTTGAACCCAAATACCCTCACCGTTGACACAGACATTGGAATCAAACTGTCCACCGACACCCAACATCTTGGCCTATCCGGCTTCCGAAACGTACCTTGGCGCAGGCATATTCGGAGATGGTGAAATTGCACAGAGTTCCAGAAGAATTGCCAGAGGACAAGTACTGTTGTAAGAGTGAGCTGCAAGAAACCGTACTTAGTTAATTGTCTGATAAATGCCAGCTTAGAGTGGCTGTTGTCTTTCAAAGTCTTAGCTTTGGAAATCAAAGACCTGCACCTACCTGTCCACCTCAGCACAGATTTGGGCCTCTGCAAAAAGGGAAAGAAACGGTGGTTCTTTAGTGTCAATGAAATTTGACCAATTTACAATACAGGGTTTCGCAAATGTTTCTCAGAGCGCCAACTTACCGTTCACAGGGGTTTCTTTGCACTGGAGGGGAGAAAGGTTCATGATTATCATAGACAAAAGGTTCACTGGCTTTCGCTTACAACGTAACAATACACTCAATGCAATTCCCCTTTCGTATTAGCAAGCGTGTCATTCAGGCAAAAGCTTGTACAGAGTGAACTTACCACCACAGCATCTGGACAACCTTTGGGGCGAGAAAAGAAGACAATTAGATAATGCAACAGTTAATGCAGCGCGTGATCCTAGCTCAGAAAAATGGCTTGGCATGAATGCAGTAGGTAAGGAAGGAGCAACTTTCACACACCGCTGAATGTCTCCATAAGCGCATCCCGGCTTGACTTTACACCCTTTGTGAGATTTGACGGAAGAGACGCCAAACTTTGCTCAAGACCTTGGATTCTGCAAGAAAATGAAAGGGAGAGATGAGAGCAGTCTTTGGATGGGATTCTCTGAAGCCACGGCCGAGGAGTCTGTAGCATGCACAGAAATCTCTTACATGGCATTGTAGGATCCACAGCTGATGTTACTTGGGATGACAACCAAGCTGGCAGGTTGGAAACTGGCCAGCAGAACAACCAGATTGACTTGGAACCACAGCTGGTAGTCGCTCGGCTCAAAGGTGGCGAATTCGGGGGCGAGAGTCGTCAAGGTCAGGTTCAGCATGGTGTCCCTAACAGCTGTGTTTTTGATGATGGTGATGTTTCTCTACGAAAGACATGGTTCACGGGTTAGGAAGACAAGCCACTTCCTTTGTAACAGTGGCAGACACAGAGTTCTGGGGAGCAGACCTTTCACTCAGTCAATTGGAATTCATGAGCTGTCCCAAATGGACCAATTGAAAGCGGGTCTTCCCTGAACACAAGGGATCGCATCTGCAATTCCTTTTTTTCTATTTGCGCCCTCAACTGAGAAGGTTTAAAACTCGCCCAGCCCAATAGAAGTTGAGAAGCTGGGGTACTTTTTCAGCTAACGTAGCCAGGAAATCTTGACCCGAGTATCGTGCACTCACCTCTTTGGTGACTTCAACAAAAGTCTCGAAGAACACATCGAGCTGCTCTTTCTCTGTCAAGCTGATGAAAACCTGCTTCACAATGGTTTCATTGTCCAGTGCGCCCGAGTCCGGGTCCAGTAGCAACTCAGCTTTCTGGTTTGTTGAGAGAGCGTCGAGAGTGGTCACCTGAGGAATAGAAGACAAACATGATGCGAGTACGGTACACGTCCGGTCCACCCAATAAAGAGTCAACGTTATGGATATCGGTCTCCAAATGGTCATCGTTTGCCTTGGTATCCAATGTATTACCCCTGAGATGTTGAAGTATTTCAGAGTAGAGTAGGTCGTGTACTCGGAGAAGGGACCCAGGTTGATTTCAAGCCATTCGGCGTCACTGTTGATGTCCTTTCTACAAGCTGTGGGACACAAGTGAGCAATTGAAAGACCGAAATGGGAAGTACACTGTTATTTTTATCAAGTAACAAGGGCGTGACGTGTCAACGGTCCGATGGGCTCGCTCCGTGCCTCCTACCTTTGTCATTGATGATGGGGGCCGATCTCTTCAGGTAATTCAGCAGAACACCTGAGATGGCCTGTCTGCTATCCAGTGTAAGTCTGGGGAAGGCCTTGTTCATCCCTCGCACACTGCAACAGAGGAAAAGGGAACACTCATAGCCTCCATCCCCACATACGCAGTATATACCTGTGCCAGCGGTGTGTGCTCCACCGATGCCTACTGTGAGAAGGGATGCGGGCTGGAGGTACAGTACGTATATACTCACATCACTTGGTAGTTGGTGCAGTTGACGCTCGAAGTTGCATTGGTCAGCATCTCTGCAGTGACACTGGGGAGGATAGGAGTCAGCTTCACGTCGAACCACTCCAACCAGTCTGCTCTTTCAAACAGCGGGAAGTGAGGGCTGATGATGACGAAGGTCCGATTCATCACGATATCTCTCACGGATGGCTGGATGTCAGGTATCTGTGTAAACATAACATGAGAGGTCGTGAAATTGTCACTCCTCTCCATGATGGCATTTGGCCAACGTTTTCTGCCAGCAGCCAATCAGCTTTTCCATTGTGCTTCTCTGTAGATCAGCAAGGGGAGGGCGTTGCAGTTTCCCAGGTGCACGGTTTAAACGCGTGGATTTAGCTTTCGGTACCAAAGCGGATCGGCGTACCTGTCCGTCTGAGGTCAGTTGAGTCAGGAACTCATCGACATTGTTGAAAGCGTCCCCTTGTTCAAGTCGCTCGAGGACACGGGCGATCTCTTTTGTATCATTCAGTGCCCCGGAGGTCAATGTCAACTCTGCCACTTGGGTTGGGCTAAGCACAGACAGCGCTTCCATCTGAATCCAAACAAAAATGAAAAAGAAGGGGTGATGCACGCGTGACCTGGAAGCACAGCGATGAATTGAAATGAAAGCAGTGTGTCAGACAATCGGTCAATTGGCTTACGCTGGAGAAGTTTGCATTGAGAGTTTGTAGGTCCTCCAGAGTTGCAAAAACAGAGAAGTGGCCAAAGTTCTTATTGAGCCAGTCCGTACTGCCACTGGTGTTTGAAACACAGCCGGGATCTGCAACAAAATCAGTGCCGTACAGTTACCCAACCATCACTGTTGCATTGGATGAATGGTTAAATGGACGGGCCCGCCACTTATGCCAGTGTTCATTTCCACAACTCAGAGCCATATTCACCTGAAGAGTCATTTCGCGAAAGGAATGGGTTGATGAAGTGAGAGTAGACCGCTTTTTGTCCTTCTCCGTCCATGGATGAGGTTTGGCTGCTCAGAGCTTGAATGCTGGAAGGGAGAGCACACTTGCTGTTATGTGGCCTTCCTTGCTACATCCTGAGCACATCCCCGGCTCATTCCTTTTTTTTCTCTTTTTTTTTTTTTTTTTTTTTTTTTTTTTTTTTTTACTGAATTAGAGAAGAGGACAAGATTTCACTTACACAATTTGGTAGGTCTGGCAACTGAAGTTTTTGGAGCTGAGACAAGCCAGGAGGTTCACGGAGGAAGATGCCAGGAATGGGCGGAGCCTCTTCTGAAACAACGTGGCCACAAACGTGGCATCCTGCAGCTGGGCACTGCTGACATTCTGGATGAGGAGCTCTCCAATGGCATTGAGGGCCTGTGGTGTCGATGGACCGCTGATGTTGGAAGCCTGGAAAGGTAGAAACAGAGATGTGTTAGCAAAGTCCACCCACTTGAGGCAACATTTCAGTGCCACTGTGGGGTTACATGCGCATACCGTGGAGGAGTAGTTCAGAAGGGCCTGATCCAGAACTGGAGCAACTCTTTGGAAGAACAGCTTCCAGGTCTCTGTGTCGTATGTCCTTTGGCTGGCCAGTTGGCATTTCAGCAGCGTGACCAAGCTGTCCACTGACAGACGGGCGCTTGCCTTGAAGAAATGGATGCAGAAAGAGGAGGCACGTGAGAAATCTAGGGCTTGAACCCAAATACCCTCACCGTTGACACAGACATTGGAATCAAACTGTCCACCGACACCCAACATCTTGGCCTATCCGGCTTCCGAAACGTACCTTGGCGCAGGCATATTCGGAGATGGTGAAATTGCACAGAGTTCCAGAAGAATTGCCAGAGGACAAGTACTGTTGTAAGAGTGAGCTGCAAGAAACCGTACTTAGTTAATTGTCTGATAAATGCCAGCTTAGAGTGGCTGTTGTCTTTCAAAGTCTTAGCTTTGGAAATCAAAGACCTGCACCTACCTGTCCACCTCAGCACAGATTTGGGCCTCTGCAAAAAGGGAAAGAAACGGTGGTTCTTTAGTGTCAATGAAATTTGACCAATTTACAATACAGGGTTTCGCAAATGTTTCTCAGAGCGCCAACTTACCGTTCACAGGGGTTTCTTTGCACTGGAGGGGAGAAAGGTTCATGATTATCATAGACAAAAGGTTCACTGGCTTTCGCTTACAACGTAACAATACACTCAATGCAATTCCCCTTTCGTATTAGCAAGCGTGTCATTCAGGCAAAAGCTTGTACAGAGTGAACTTACCACCACAGCATCTGGACAACCTTTGGGGCGAGAAAAGAAGACAATTAGATAATGCAACAGTTAATGCAGCGCGTGATCCTAGCTCAGAAAAATGGCTTGGCATGAATGCAGTAGGTAAGGAAGGAGCAACTTTCACACACCGCTGAATGTCTCCATAAGCGCATCCCGGCTTGACTTTACACCCTTTGTGAGATTTGACGGAAGAGACGCCAAACTTTGCTCAAGACCTTGGATTCTGCAAGAAAATGAAAGGGAGAGATGAGAGCAGTCTTTGGATGGGATTCTCTGAAGCCACGGCCGAGGAGTCTGTAGCATGCACAGAAATCTCTTACATGGCATTGTAGGATCCACAGCTGATGTTACTTGGGATGACAACCAAGCTGGCAGGTTGGAAACTGGCCAGCAGAACAACCAGATTGACTTGGAACCACAGCTGGTAGTCGCTCGGCTCAAAGGTGGCGAATTCGGGGGCGAGAGTCGTCAAGGTCAGGTTCAGCATGGTGTCCCTAACAGCTGTGTTTTTGATGATGGTGATGTTTCTCTACGAAAGACATGGTTCACGGGTTAGGAAGACAAGCCACTTCCTTTGTAACAGTGGCAGACACAGAGTTCTGGGGAGCAGACCTTTCACTCAGTCAATTGGAATTCATGAGCTGTCCCAAATGGACCAATTGAAAGCGGGTCTTCCCTGAACACAAGGGATCGCATCTGCAATTCCTTTTTTTCTATTTGCGCCCTCAACTGAGAAGGTTTAAAACTCGCCCAGCCCAATAGAAGTTGAGAAGCTGGGGTACTTTTTCAGCTAACGTAGCCAGGAAATCTTGACCCGAGTATCGTGCACTCACCTCTTTGGTGACTTCAACAAAAGTCTCGAAGAACACATCGAGCTGCTCTTTCTCTGTCAAGCTGATGAAAACCTGCTTCACAATGGTTTCATTGTCCAGTGCGCCCGAGTCCGGGTCCAGTAGCAACTCAGCTTTCTGGTTTGTTGAGAGAGCGTCGAGAGTGGTCACCTGAGGAATAGAAGACAAACATGATGCGAGTACGGTACACGTCCGGTCCACCCAATAAAGAGTCAACGTTATGGATATCGGTCTCCAAATGGTCATCGTTTGCCTTGGTATCCAATGTATTACCCCTGAGATGTTGAAGTATTTCAGAGTAGAGTAGGTCGTGTACTCGGAGAAGGGACCCAGGTTGATTTCAAGCCATTCGGCGTCACTGTTGATGTCCTTTCTACAAGCTGTGGGACACAAGTGAGCAATTGAAAGACCGAAATGGGAAGTACACTGTTATTTTTATCAAGTAACAAGGGCGTGACGTGTCAACGGTCCGATGGGCTCGCTCCGTGCCTCCTACCTTTGTCATTGATGATGGGGGCCGATCTCTTCAGGTAATTCAGCAGAACACCTGAGATGGCCTGTCTGCTATCCAGTGTAAGTCTGGGGAAGGCCTTGTTCATCCCTCGCACACTGCAACAGAGGAAAAGGGAACACTCATAGCCTCCATCCCCACATACGCAGTATATACCTGTGCCAGCGGTGTGTGCTCCACCGATGCCTACTGTGAGAAGGGATGCGGGCTGGAGGTACAGTACGTATATACTCACATCACTTGGTAGTTGGTGCAGTTGACGCTCGAAGTTGCATTGGTCAGCATCTCTGCAGTGACACTGGGGAGGATAGGAGTCAGCTTCACGTCGAACCACTCCAACCAGTCTGCTCTTTCAAACAGCGGGAAGTGAGGGCTGATGATGACGAAGGTCCGATTCATCACGATATCTCTCACGGATGGCTGGATGTCAGGTATCTGTGTAAACATAACATGAGAGGTCGTGAAATTGTCACTCCTCTCCATGATGGCATTTGGCCAACGTTTTCTGCCAGCAGCCAATCAGCTTTTCCATTGTGCTTCTCTGTAGATCAGCAAGGGGAGGGCGTTGCAGTTTCCCAGGTGCACGGTTTAAACGCGTGGATTTAGCTTTCGGTACCAAAGCGGATCGGCGTACCTGTCCGTCTGAGGTCAGTTGAGTCAGGAACTCATCGACATTGTTGAAAGCGTCCCCTTGTTCAAGTCGCTCGAGGACACGGGCGATCTCTTTTGTATCATTCAGTGCCCCGGAGGTCAATGTCAACTCTGCCACTTGGGTTGGGCTAAGCACAGACAGCGCTTCCATCTGAATCCAAACAAAAATGAAAAAGAAGGGGTGATGCACGCGTGACCTGGAAGCACAGCGATGAATTGAAATGAAAGCAGTGTGTCAGACAATCGGTCAATTGGCTTACGCTGGAGAAGTTTGCATTGAGAGTTTGTAGGTCCTCCAGAGTTGCAAAAACAGAGAAGTGGCCAAAGTTCTTATTGAGCCAGTCCGTACTGCCACTGGTGTTTGAAACACAGCCGGGATCTGCAACAAAATCAGTGCCGTACAGTTACCCAACCATCACTGTTGCATTGGATGAATGGTTAAATGGACGGGCCCGCCACTTATGCCAGTGTTCATTTCCACAACTCAGAGCCATATTCACCTGAAGAGTCATTTCGCGAAAGGAATGGGTTGATGAAGTGAGAGTAGACCGCTTTTTGTCCTTCTCCGTCCATGGATGAGGTTTGGCTGCTCAGAGCTTGAATGCTGGAAGGGAGAGCACACTTGCTGTTATGTGGCCTTCCTTGCTACATCCTGAGCACATCCCCGGCTCATTCCTTTTTTTTCTCTTCTTTTTTTTTTTTTTTTTTTTTTTTTTTTTTTTTTACTGAATTAGAGAAGAGGACAAGATTTCACTTACACAATTTGGTAGGTCTGGCAACTGAAGTTTTTGGAGCTGAGACAAGCCAGGAGGTTCACGGAGGAAGATGCCAGGAATGGGCGGAGCCTCTTCTGAAACAACGTGGCCACAAACGTGGCATCCTGCAGCTGGGCACTGCTGACATTCTGGATGAGGAGCTCTCCAATGGCATTGAGGGCCTGTGGTGTCGATGGACCGCTGATGTTGGAAGCCTGGAAAGGTAGAAACAGAGATGTGTTAGCAAAGTCCACCCACTTGAGGCAACATTTCAGTGCCACTGTGGGGTTACATGCGCATACCGTGGAGGAGTAGTTCAGAAGGGCCTGATCCAGAACTGGAGCAACTCTTTGGAAGAACAGCTTCCAGGTCTCTGTGTCGTATGTCCTTTGGCTGGCCAGTTGGCATTTCAGCAGCGTGACCAAGCTGTCCACTGACAGACGGGCGCTTGCCTTGAAGAAATGGATGCAGAAAGAGGAGGCACGTGAGAAATCTAGGGCTTGAACCCAAATACCCTCACCGTTGACACAGACATTGGAATCAAACTGTCCACCGACACCCAACATCTTGGCCTATCCGGCTTCCGAAACGTACCTTGGCGCAGGCATATTCGGAGATGGTGAAATTGCACAGAGTTCCAGAAGAATTGCCAGAGGACAAGTACTGTTGTAAGAGTGAGCTGCAAGAAACCGTACTTAGTTAATTGTCTGATAAATGCCAGCTTAGAGTGGCTGTTGTCTTTCAAAGTCTTAGCTTTGGAAATCAAAGACCTGCACCTACCTGTCCACCTCAGCACAGATTTGGGCCTCTGCAAAAAGGGAAAGAAACGGTGGTTCTTTAGTGTCAATGAAATTTGACCAATTTACAATACAGGGTTTCGCAAATGTTTCTCAGAGCGCCAACTTACCGTTCACAGGGGTTTCTTTGCACTGGAGGGGAGAAAGGTTCATGATTATCATAGACAAAAGGTTCACTGGCTTTCGCTTACAACGTAACAATACACTCAATGCAATTCCCCTTTCGTATTAGCAAGCGTGTCATTCAGGCAAAAGCTTGTACAGAGTGAACTTACCACCACAGCATCTGGACAACCTTTGGGGCGAGAAAAGAAGACAATTAGATAATGCAACAGTTAATGCAGCGCGTGATCCTAGCTCAGAAAAATGGCTTGGCATGAATGCAGTAGGTAAGGAAGGAGCAACTTTCACACACCGCTGAATGTCTCCATAAGCGCATCCCGGCTTGACTTTACACCCTTTGTGAGATTTGACGGAAGAGACGCCAAACTTTGCTCAAGACCTTGGATTCTGCAAGAAAATGAAAGGGAGAGATGAGAGCAGTCTTTGGATGGGATTCTCTGAAGCCACGGCCGAGGAGTCTGTAGCATGCACAGAAATCTCTTACATGGCATTGTAGGATCCACAGCTGATGTTACTTGGGATGACAACCAAGCTGGCAGGTTGGAAACTGGCCAGCAGAACAACCAGATTGACTTGGAACCACAGCTGGTAGTCGCTCGGCTCAAAGGTGGCGAATTCGGGGGCGAGAGTCGTCAAGGTCAGGTTCAGCATGGTGTCCCTAACAGCTGTGTTTTTGATGATGGTGATGTTTCTCTACGAAAGACATGGTTCACGGGTTAGGAAGACAAGCCACTTCCTTTGTAACAGTGGCAGACACAGAGTTCTGGGGAGCAGACCTTTCACTCAGTCAATTGGAATTCATGAGCTGTCCCAAATGGACCAATTGAAAGCGGGTCTTCCCTGAACACAAGGGATCGCATCTGCAATTCCTTTTTTTCTATTTGCGCCCTCAACTGAGAAGGTTTAAAACTCGCCCAGCCCAATAGAAGTTGAGAAGCTGGGGTACTTTTTCAGCTAACGTAGCCAGGAAATCTTGACCCGAGTATCGTGCACTCACCTCTTTGGTGACTTCAACAAAAGTCTCGAAGAACACATCGAGCTGCTCTTTCTCTGTCAAGCTGATGAAAACCTGCTTCACAATGGTTTCATTGTCCAGTGCGCCCGAGTCCGGGTCCAGTAGCAACTCAGCTTTCTGGTTTGTTGAGAGAGCGTCGAGAGTGGTCACCTGAGGAATAGAAGACAAACATGATGCGAGTACGGTACACGTCCGGTCCACCCAATAAAGAGTCAACGTTATGGATATCGGTCTCCAAATGGTCATCGTTTGCCTTGGTATCCAATGTATTACCCCTGAGATGTTGAAGTATTTCAGAGTAGAGTAGGTCGTGTACTCGGAGAAGGGACCCAGGTTGATTTCAAGCCATTCGGCGTCACTGTTGATGTCCTTTCTACAAGCTGTGGGACACAAGTGAGCAATTGAAAGACCGAAATGGGAAGTACACTGTTATTTTTATCAAGTAACAAGGGCGTGACGTGTCAACGGTCCGATGGGCTCGCTCCGTGCCTCCTACCTTTGTCATTGATGATGGGGGCCGATCTCTTCAGGTAATTCAGCAGAACACCTGAGATGGCCTGTCTGCTATCCAGTGTAAGTCTGGGGAAGGCCTTGTTCATCCCTCGCACACTGCAACAGAGGAAAAGGGAACACTCATAGCCTCCATCCCCACATACGCAGTATATACCTGTGCCAGCGGTGTGTGCTCCACCGATGCCTACTGTGAGAAGGGATGCGGGCTGGAGGTACAGTACGTATATACTCACATCACTTGGTAGTTGGTGCAGTTGACGCTCGAAGTTGCATTGGTCAGCATCTCTGCAGTGACACTGGGGAGGATAGGAGTCAGCTTCACGTCGAACCACTCCAACCAGTCTGCTCTTTCAAACAGCGGGAAGTGAGGGCTGATGATGACGAAGGTCCGATTCATCACGATATCTCTCACGGATGGCTGGATGTCAGGTATCTGTGTAAACATAACATGAGAGGTCGTGAAATTGTCACTCCTCTCCATGATGGCATTTGGCCAACGTTTTCTGCCAGCAGCCAATCAGCTTTTCCATTGTGCTTCTCTGTAGATCAGCAAGGGGAGGGCGTTGCAGTTTCCCAGGTGCACGGTTTAAACGCGTGGATTTAGCTTTCGGTACCAAAGCGGATCGGCGTACCTGTCCGTCTGAGGTCAGTTGAGTCAGGAACTCATCGACATTGTTGAAAGCGTCCCCTTGTTCAAGTCGCTCGAGGACACGGGCGATCTCTTTTGTATCATTCAGTGCCCCGGAGGTCAATGTCAACTCTGCCACTTGGGTTGGGCTAAGCACAGACAGCGCTTCCATCTGAATCCAAACAAAAATGAAAAAGAAGGGGTGATGCACGCGTGACCTGGAAGCACAGCGATGAATTGGAATGAAAGCAGTGTGTCAGACAATCGGTCAATTGGCTTACGCTGGAGAAGTTTGCATTGAGAGTTTGTAGGTCCTCCAGAGTTGCAAAAACAGAGAAGTGGCCAAAGTTCTTATTGAGCCAGTCCGTACTGCCACTGGTGTTTGAAACACAGCCGGGATCTGCAACAAAATCAGTGCCGTACAGTTACCCAACCATCACTGTTGCATTGGATGAATGGTTAAATGGACGGGCCCGCCACTTATGCCAGTGTTCATTTCCACAACTCAGAGCCATATTCACCTGAAGAGTCATTTCGCGAAAGGAATGGGTTGATGAAGTGAGAGTAGACCGCTTTTTGTCCTTCTCCGTCCATGGATGAGGTTTGGCTGCTCAGAGCTTGAATGCTGGAAGGGAGAGCACACTTGCTGTTATGTGGCCTTCCTTGCTACATCCTGAGCACATCCCCGGCTCATTCCTTTTTTTTCTCTTTTTTTTTTTTTTTTTTACTGAATTAGAGAAGAGGACAAGATTTCACTTACACAATTTGGTAGGTCTGGCAACTGAAGTTTTTGGAGCTGAGACAAGCCAGGAGGTTCACGGAGGAAGATGCCAGGAATGGGCGGAGCCTCTTCTGAAACAACGTGGCCACAAACGTGGCATCCTGCAGCTGGGCACTGCTGACATTCTGGATGAGGAGCTCTCCAATGGCATTGAGGGCCTGTGGTGTCGATGGACCGCTGATGTTGGAAGCCTGGAAAGGTAGAAACAGAGATGTGTTAGCAAAGTCCACCCACTTGAGGCAACATTTCAGTGCCACTGTGGGGTTACATGCGCATACCGTGGAGGAGTAGTTCAGAAGGGCCTGATCCAGAACTGGAGCAACTCTTTGGAAGAACAGCTTCCAGGTCTCTGTGTCGTATGTCCTTTGGCTGGCCAGTTGGCATTTCAGCAGCGTGACCAAGCTGTCCACTGACAGACGGGCGCTTGCCTTGAAGAAATGGATGCAGAAAGAGGAGGCACGTGAGAAATCTAGGGCTTGAACCCAAATACCCTCACCGTTGACACAGACATTGGAATCAAACTGTCCACCGACACCCAACATCTTGGCCTATCCGGCTTCCGAAACGTACCTTGGCGCAGGCATATTCGGAGATGGTGAAATTGCACAGAGTTCCAGAAGAATTGCCAGAGGACAAGTACTGTTGTAAGAGTGAGCTGCAAGAAACCGTACTTAGTTAATTGTCTGATAAATGCCAGCTTAGAGTGGCTGTTGTCTTTCAAAGTCTTAGCTTTGGAAATCAAAGACCTGCACCTACCTGTCCACCTCAGCACAGATTTGGGCCTCTGCAAAAAGGGAAAGAAACGGTGGTTCTTTAGTGTCAATGAAATTTGACCAATTTACAATACAGGGTTTCGCAAATGTTTCTCAGAGCGCCAACTTACCGTTCACAGGGGTATCTTTGCACTGGAGGGGAGAAAGGTTCATGATTATCATAGACAAAAGGTTCACTGGCTTTCGCTTACAACGTAACAATACACTCAATGCAATTCCCCTTTCGTATTAGCAAGCGTGTCATTCAGGCAAAAGCTTGTACAGAGTGAACTTACCACCACAGCATCTGGACAACCTTTGGGGCGAGAAAAGAAGACAATTAGATAATGCAACAGTTAATGCAGCGCGTGATCCTAGCTCAGAAAAATGGCTTGGCATGAATGCAGTAGGTAAGGAAGGAGCAACTTTCACACACCGCTGAATGTCTCCATAAGCGCATCCCGGCTTGACTTTACACCCTTTGTGAGATTTGACGGAAGAGACGCCAAACTTTGCTCAAGACCTTGGATTCTGCAAGAAAATGAAAGGGAGAGATGAGAGCAGTCTTTGGATGGGATTCTCTGAAGCCACGGCGAGGAGTCTGTAGCATGCACAGAAATCTCTTACATGGTATTGTAGGATCCACAGCTGATGTTACTTGGGATGACAACCAAGCTGGCAGGTTGGAAACTGGCCAGCAGAACAACCAGATTGACTTGGAACCACAGCTGGTAGTCGCTCGGCTCAAAGGTGGCGAATTCGGGGGCGAGAGTTGTCAAGGTCAGGTTCAGCATGGTGTCCCTAACAGCTGTGTTTTTGATGATGGTGATGTTTCTCTACGAAAGACAGTTAGTTATTTCAAAAATAATTATTAACAATATTTTCTTTAAATTCCTTGAATTTTGCATTATAAGATTACTACAGGCTCATAACTTAAACAACGTCTGTTTATGCTAACTTTTTGACGTATTTTACACTGGTCTCATAAGCAAGCCTTCACCTGCTTTGTGACATCAACGAAAGCTTCAAAGAACAGTTTGAGCTCATCATCTTCTTGAGACATTTCCAAGTGGTAAAAAATTAGTTTTACAATTGTATCATTCTCCAAATTGCCAGTATCTGGGTCCACAATTAACTCCACTTTTTGTTTTGCTGAAAGACAATCCAAAGCCTCCAGCTGAAATAAAACAAAAAACAAAAAATATATTTATATCTTTAACTTTTTAGAAATACACCATCGCACCAAATTATGTGTGAATTAAGATTTCTTCTCTCACAGCCAAAAAGTCTCTGTTTATCTTGAACAGATCCTCTAGGAGTGCCATGTTTGAGAATTTTCCATAGTTCTTCAGCAACCAGTCTTTACTTCCATCGCCACTGGCCAAACATCCGTTATCTGTTTAAAAAAGTATATTAATAATCCGTATATATAAATAAATCTATTGTATATTGTATAGCAGCATTTTTTAAACATTACTGATAACATTTTATAATAACTACAATACACAATAATTAGCATATTTAAATGAATGCACAAAGCGAGGTTCATACACAAGTGTTTGATCAAGCTTGGTGTGGAGGAACTTGACTGTCCAGCAAATATTTCTGACTTCAGGTGTAATCACCCAACATTAATTTCCAACCCCCCTAATGCTCTTGTGGTTGAATGAGCTCAGATTCCCACAGACTCCAAAAGCTTGTGGACTGCCTTTCCAGAAGAGTATTAGCTTTTATAGTCACAAAAGAGGGGCTAAACAAGGGGACGGTCCAACAAGCTCACGAGTGTGATGGTCAAGTTTCCACATACTTTTGACCATATTGTGTATATAAATGCATATATTTTTATTTATAATAATAAGTCAATTGTGCTTTGATCGTATATACTTACTTTATTGTGCTTCTAGTTCATATAAATATTCTAAACAAGTTTGAAAGTTAGAAAATCCAGTTATAAAATAACTTTTGTCTATGAACCCTCTAATCAAGGATGAATAATTTGTTATGTTTTATGAATAGAATATATCCAAATATATTCATGCTAAATATATCAAATCATTAATACATTCTGAATAGTTTTTTAAGGATTATTACATGCAAATTAATGTCTTCTTGATTGATATTGTGTCATGCATTTTTTGTTTTGAGTCTATTTATGAGTTTGGGTTTTAATTTAGTTAACTCTGGACAAATGTGTTAAAGCAGAAAGAATAGAGAAGAATATGTTTAAATGCTCACCTGATGAATTTTGACTTGATAGGAATAATTGAATGAAGTGGGAGTAGATTAATTGCTTCTGTTCTTCATTGATTGATCCCAAGTTGTCACTTAGTTCCTTTACCCTTAAAGATTTATTTACATGTATGTCCTTTTAGATTAGGATTTGTATTCCTATCAAGTCATATTGTTTATTATGTATGTCAACTTACAATTCTTGGTAGGAGCTGCAGCTGAAGTTTCTTGTGCTCAACTGTTTCAAGAAGTCTTTAGTAATGTAGGGTAAAAGAGGAGCCAGTTCAATACGGAACCACAGTCGGACAAACTGTATATTTTGGATGTCATCATCGAGGCTGTCAAAAACTCCAAATACATCCAGGACATCAGACCTGGATTTATTGGTACCCTAAAACAAAAAATTAAATGTTTATTTTGCGTTTGTTCTAATCCAAATACACATTCTGAACACAGTTTCTACTGTGGCAACCCAGGGGCGCAGCACCATGGACAGCCTCCCAGTAGACACCACAGGCACTTTGATCAGCAACTCGGGCAGCGGCACCGGCAGGCTTGGGGTCAGGTGATCAGGGGCAGGTATGTCAGGGTGCCGCCCCCACAGGAGACAACGAGCTGCACCTGTGCGGCTCATGAGTGGAACGGAGAATGGCCACACCATAAAAGTGTAGGAACTGGACGCCAACACATAGTATATACAGCTGTAATCTAGCCAACTCCTACTGTGTGTGGAGGGGGTCCAGACAGACCAGTTTGGACCGTTACCTCGATCGAGGAAGAATCGAATTTCTTTTTGTGTTTTGTTGGTCGTTTATTTTAATAAACTCCTGCTATTTCCTCCAACAAACCATGCTTTTGAGTAGTGTTCTGCTGTTCGCTCCAGACTTCACCCCTTGGCTGCCACACACAACTTTTTTGTTTTTCATAAAATGAAAGGTGTGCAAGGCATTTTTATTGAGTGTTTCCATGACTACATCATCAAACTTATGCTTGAAAGACAATTGTAATCATCACATACGCTCTCTTTCGAAAGGTGAGATGAATGATGCAATGGACACCATTCAGTACAATCAAACTGATACAGATAAAACATATATGTACTTTTTACTTGCATGACATTCTTATCAGTGCTGAAACTTTGCAAGGAGTTTGTATTAAGATTTTTTACCATATACAGAAAGACGTTTAAGGCTGATTCCACAATCTGTCTGAGGTCTGGTGCCAGTATTTTGAATTTCTCTTCTAGGTTTTTGTTTTCATCTCCCACACAGGACAGCAGGCCTGTTAAGGTGTCCACTGCCCTAGAAATCTACACAAAAATATTATGATAGTTTGAAACAAAATGGCATCATTAGTAACAAACCCTGGGGAAAAGGTGGCTGATGCCTGTCATTTAGCTTTCCAGGAGGAGACATACCTTGAAACTGACATCATTTAGCTTAGTTTGGTTGCAGGTCTTTTGTGTGTCGTTGGTTTCATTTCTTTTTTCAGAAGAACAAAGTTATTTATTGATCACATTTCTAGACCAATTCATGTATCTACAGTACTTTTGAGTCATAAAATCTAATCAAATGCAAAAAAGACAAAAATAATCAACAAATATGATTTCAAATCAGTAAAATAGATTGATATAATCGAAAGAAATGCAAAATCATCAATGAAGTAAAATCCTTTTACTGCAAACTGATGTGCCAGTTGGTTTTAAGACTGGGTTATTTCTACTTTGTAGACGAACATCTTACAATTTGATAACTGTGTTATGAATTCCTTGAACTAACCTGTTCCCTGTCGCAAATCCACCCGGTCCTATTAATAAAAGAGTTATTCATTACAGGTGATGGAAACAGTAATTATAGCTGCATTGTCATTATAATAGTTTTTATATTCTGTATTCTAACATCCATAGCCGTACTATTCCATGATGAAAGATACTTAAAAAATTATAATACATAAACATTTTGTGCAATGTTTTACTTTCAAATATTTTAAAGTAAATATTTAAAAAAATACTTACCAAGTGTAACATTACCCTAAAAAACAGTTGTAGATTGACACATGCATTATGTACAAATAAAACCACATACAAAAAGCAACTTGGCTGATAAAAAATGAAATGTAGTTTATTATATCCTAAATGTTATTACATTAAATGCAATAACTCACGTCTAAAGATGTCAAAGATGATATGCAACCTGGTAAAAGATTTGAAACAGATTATAAAATCACGATTTTTTAGGAAGATACATTTCTAAATAAGATTAAAACATCTCACTGTGTAGATAATATATATTCTTTGCGCAAACTTTACAAATCACTTCATTATTGTACATTATTACCTAAGCTAGCTATCTATGTATCTACATTTTGATAGGATTTAGTGGTAGATATAAACTCCTGGGGTAAGTGGATGTGGCAAGAATGCCACAAGATTGTGGCAAGCGACTTATGTTGCTGCACTACAAGACTGAGAAGTTCAGTATATATTTTGTCCCCACAGTTATTACGCTTTTTAATGCACCCTGGGGTTCCCCCTCTCCAATTAGCTTAGAACTAGGTTGTGTGCAATTGAACTATCTTGTGTATGCACCAGGAACACCAGTTACAGGAGGGTGTAAGGTCACAGGTGAACACTGTTAATTGTAGGAACAATAGCGTATATAAATAATCATTGTTGGATTTCTATTTGTAGGCAATGAAGAAGACCAAATTACATTTCAATGATTTGTCTTCATTTTTTGTGCCAAAAAGCATTTGGTTGGTTCTGAGTGCATGTCCATGGTATGTAACATTAGTAATGTAAGGGGTGAGAATGTTGCCAAAATAAATTGTGTGATGGAAAACATTAACGTTAACTTAGGGAATTAAAGCACATCTAATCGTGGTCTTATAATCCTCTCCCGACATAAAGCTAATGGAATTACATTTTTTTCAAGATAGGTCAGCTGAACCAGCAAAGGACACATGTCTGCCAACTGTCTCAGGCTCAAGAATTGGGAGGGGATAGGTAGAAATGCAGAGTTTGTTATGGAAAACCTGCTAGCAAGCAGGTTAGGTTCACAGAGTCAGTTACCGTGGACACTGATCCACAGTTTGCGCTACCTCTCTTTCTGGAACGGAAAACCCAGAATTTGCCTCATTTCAGGGTTACCCAACTCAGGGTTTTCACTAAACCCGCTGTCTGGAATGCCCCCCAGGTCTCTGTTGGGCTTGGACCATGGCTCAGTGCTGCTTGCTTTCATTAGTAAACGTGCAACTAAATTTGCTTTTTATTTTTTAAATGCTTTGTGTCAACAAAAAAAAGATTTTAAACTACCATGTATTCCCTGTGTAGGGAATTTTCACCCCTACTGTGAATATTTTCAACTTCAAGTTGGCGACCAATACATCATGGCAGTCAGTTTTTCTGGTATGTGTAGCATGGAGTGATTCTCCCTATTGATTAATTATCTCCTCAAAAGACAGACAATGCCTCAATATCACTTAGAAATTGTACAAAACTGCATTCTGTTTGGATTAGATTTAGTTTAAATGATCAAACTTACAGATCCAGACACTTGAGAGAAGTACAACCCATACTAAAGTGTGGGGGCCTTCCATTGTAAGTTTGGTAAATCCTTCAACTCCACATATGCATCCCTTTGGAATTTGAAAATAAAAATGTCAATCAAACATTTGTCATTGTCAAATATGATAAAGATTGTAAAATCAAGACTTATTAGTGATAATGAAAACATGCTAATATTTTATAATCCAAGCACACAGTGTAATCAGATTTGACATAAGACCCTAAAAGTAGCATTTACAACAGTAAACAAATCTCAATAATAAATGAAAATTCCATTACATGGAATGTTGCATTGTTCATTAACAATATGAATTAGATGAACTTGTATAATTTTTTTTCTCACTTTCTCAATGCACTTTGGATTTTCTATTTGGATTTGCCACTATTGAACACAAGAAGTGAAATACTATTGGTTCAATATATTTGCAGATTCACACACACACACACACACACAAACACACACACACACACACACTCATCCAGAGACAGAGTTTCAGAGAAAGTTAGAGAGATTAAATCTTCTTACCTGTCTTTTCCCCAGTCAAGTGAGGAGTGACAGTGACAGAAGGGAGAAGGGCAAGGTATAGTTTGGGTGTGGCAACAGTAATTTATAGAATCTGACAGTATGCTTCACTAATGCAGTAGATCAGGTTGTAAATGGATTCTCAGAATGCCATGAGAACTCTGCAGTGTTTGATTATAATGACACTGTGAAGTTGAACAAGTGACAAGTTCAGACAAACACATCTACTAAACACAATGGTGACGTTTCTTAAATTAATGAACCAATTATGGGGAATTAATAATGTTGGGTAACCTTGACACACATCAGATCATGATATTTATATAATATTAATACTATTTGCATATTTGACAAGGAGTAACTTGGCATATAATTAGTTGAGAAGTTTGTTGTAAGACAATTTATTGTTGTGCAACATAATTTGACACCAGCAAGATACAACTGTTATATAGGTAAACCACACTATATGAAAACATGATGCTACAGTTGGTTTTGGGAGAACAAGCAGTTTGTAGTGGCATGGTGCAAGAAGGTCCTGTGTTAAATTCACTAGAGGGGAACTGTTCGGTACTGAGGTGGGCTAGCTCTCGGGCTTTTCTGTGTGGAGTTTGCATGTTTTTGTGCTCACAAGGGTTTCCTCAGCAAAAAACTAAAACATGCAGAACAGATTACTCTTCAGCCCATATGCATGAGGTGAGCACTTGGCCCCTTTAAACCTATATATAGCTGATCACTGCTCCTGGCTGCACTCGGAGAAAGGACAAACAGGATGGGAAAATACGGGAAAAAATGGCAATGGTGGTCACTCGACCAGGTTTTTGTGTTGGTGTCGTCGCTCCCTGCACTCGTTTGTACAATCTCATGACAAATAAAGGTTTCTTCTTCAGTTTCAGACTTCATGCATTAAACCAGGGGTCTCCAAACTTGTTTCTGGAGAGCTACCTGCCTGTTGTTTTGTGCTCTAACCACACTTATTTGACTGTGATTCAACATGGTAGTTCGACCTGCTCAACCAGTTAATTATAAGAATCAGGTTTGTTCGATTAGTGTTGGAGCAAACACCTGCTGGTATGTAGCTCTCCCAGAACAGGGTTATAGATTCTTGCATTTACCAAAGGTGGGATATTTCAATTTCAATTTCTTTGGACAACAGTTCCACTGCAAGCAAGATTTATTGCCAGTTACACAATTCTTCCAATCACCTGCTTAAAATAATCAGAAGTAGGGGAGGAGCCAGATCAAGTGATAAGAGGTCAGATATGAGGTCAGATGGCTGAGCGGTATCGGGCTATTAATCAGAAGGTTGCCGGTTCGATTCCCAGCCATGCAATTACATTGTGTCCTTGGGCAAGGCCCTTCACCCTACTTGCCTCGGTGAGGAACGTCCCTGTACTTACTGTAAGTCACTCTGGATAAGAGTGTCTGCTAAATGAATAAATGTAAATGTAGGAGCCCCTGGATTGAAGATCACAAACATCCAGCAGGTGCAAGAAAAGACATTTGTGGGTGTTCTATCTCATGGTTGAATATAATTTACTGCCACCTGAGTGCACTAATTGGTTGATGGTAGATTACAATGTAAAGTGAAGTTAGTGATACCTTAAAACATTTATTATCATTTTATTATAATCTTCTTGATGACCCTCAAAAATGAAGGCCAATAATGACTGCCAAGGAAGTTGAAAGGAGAGGAAGGAATGTAAGTAAGTCTTTGTTGTAAAAAGAGCTGTCCCACATGCAAAGCCCAGGGTGGGAATGAGTGTGGGAGAGCGGTGTGAGTTCACCATCAGGTTGAGCTGAATGCCAGCCATAAACAAAATGAATGCCAGTAATAAAAATTATTCAATTTAGATGTCCCTTGGAGTGTCTTCCTCTCATGCGAGCAAATGTGAAAGTGCGATTTAAATAGTAAATGTTTTGACATTATTTATGCAGGATCAGGATATCAAAACCAAAAGAGAATGTATTTTCAAATACTAAAGGAAACATTAACTCAATGTTACTGGAAATGAGTTGTGAGGTCCACCGTACAACATTGGTAATGATGAGAATGGCACAAATTAAATCCCAGGAGTTTTCCAAAATTGATAATTGGTTTATTTCAGGTTTCAGCAGAATAAGGCCAAACAGGGTCTACAGCACCCCGCGATGGCTATCTTTGTCATCAGGGAAGACAAGAATATTTTGCATTTGCTCATAGAAATCTGGATTGTCAATGAGGGGAAAACTTATCTATGTCCCCAGGGTCCTATGTTCCCAACTCCAATGTTCCCAAATGTAACGTTATTTTTCAGTCACCTATTGAGGAACCGCTCTCAGTTCTTTCCTCGTAGTAAGCTTTGAAAGGAATTAGAAATTAAGAGAAACAATGATTGGGCTAAAGTGGTTACACCTGGTATTACAAAACTTGCAATTACTGAACTACTCTAATTTGCACAATACATCAGTGAAATCATGACCTCCAGCAGAACATACTGCAACCTTAAACCATCACAACCGTTGGTGCAGGTTTTGCAATCATTTGGTGGCCATAAATTACATGATCAGACAGCAATGCAACCCAAAGGAGTATTTCTCTAACCGAGTGATTGTGGAGAGATGCCACCTTCTCATCAGGATATCCAGCGGTTGCTGGACCGCAGCAATCAATTCGGCGGAGAAAGCCACAGGCTGAGCAAGGCTTCCCTGTTCGGATTTGTGCATGTGGGGACCAAACTGCTTCTACAGAGTGCTCCAGACAATATATTGTGGTTCTAGCCAGCTACTTTAATCTTACATTCTCTGACTAGCGGTGACGGTAATACCTCTAATACACCTGAAAAGAGGAGCTGAGGAGAGAGTTCCGGTTTAGAGGGGCCTGAGGAGGGAGCGCTGCAATTGAACCCTTCTCACGCTGCCCGCTCCGCTGTAGTGGACACGCACCTTTTGAGAAACTGGAAGGATTTGAAGTTACAAGCAGTGAGGCGCTCTTATTACTTTAACTGGTCATAAGAGCGGAGACATTGTTTTACTTCCCTTGTGGCCAATAAGTGAGCAGGGCCAGTTGTTCAATGATATAACAGATAATTACTTTTGACCTATTTGGGTATTTAAGATGCATATTGAAGACAGTTGGGCATCAGAATTTGTGAGACGTTGTTTTGGCGTGCAATGCTTCTGATCCTATCTGATTCATGGCCAGATGGCTTTGTGTTATTGTCTGATGTTTGTGTGTCAATGATGGTTATGTTAGTGTAATGGTTGTGTTGTTAAATACATATGAGTTTGAAGGACATTTAACAAGTTTAATATTCGTTCTCAAAAAAACTTCGACCGCACATACACAAAGAATGGGCCTACTTATTTGCCCTGATTGTTGCTTTGGCATGTAGCTTGTAATGTACTGTGGGAAACGCCTGTATCTGTTGTCTTGTGAATACACCCTGTAGCACACCTTCCAATGTAATCTTGGTATTATTTTCTGTGTAGTGACACTGCGTGAGTTTAACTTTTGTTGGTAGCAACCACATTCCTTTTGTATGTTAAATAACAAATCTGGGGCCTCCCTGACTAAATATTGTTTTACCATGGTTTATGTAGAGACGGTAGGTTAAATACTTTTTACACACTTGATGATTTATTTACATTAGTGCATAATGCCTGTGATGCACTGTGATTAAGTGAAACACAAATACAGACTACTTGAACAATAGATGCCTGTGCACAATGCTTGTGATAAAAACGGTGGCTAATGTAACAAGGTTACTTATCAATGCGTGAAGCTGACAACCGAGAGCTTAGTGTACATTTAAGAAATTTTTTATTTAATCACAGGTTTAAAACACAATACAATACATAATATAACATTTCCCCCTCCGAAACACCTGCTCCGTTCAGGGAGCGTACCCCACTTGAGGACGGGTTTTAGCCCTTTACACATACACACACACACACACACATAGATGGATGATGAATAGGGCACAGTCCCTGCGATGATGTCGGTGACACACACAGATTTGGGGAATTATAGATAGTGCAGTGTTTGTGATGCAGCTGGTGATGAGTTCTTGTCAGAGGTTTCTCCAGACCTTGAACATCTATTCAACCTGACAAATATAAACAATCTACTCTTATTAATTAGCAAACTCACATGACATGAGAACGGAATCACTAGTATTCAATGACTAGTTATATTGATTTGTGAATAACACAAGTACACAGGAAATCCCATTTTCCTCCACAGACTCGTTAAATATAACGAGTCTGTTAAATATACAGTTCCTGAAATATTCTATCCTATACTTTCGAAAGGATCTTCAGTTTGTTCACCATTCTCTGATGGAGATCGTAAACACCGTAATGATAGTATATGGCATTCATAATATTTATGTTTTTGTTCTTGTTTAAAAAAAAAAAAATCGTACAAGGGTTGTAGTTAGCATTAATCAATGCTAACTAATCAATTAATCAATTGATTAATTGTAATTGATATTTCTCTGATCCTGGCCTGATCACCGTATTTATTATATAAAACGATTTCTGTAGATAATAAATCCAACTTGGATTAAGTTTATTTTAAAATAAAAAAGTTTTGATTAAAAGTGTGCATTCAAACCCAGCAGAGGTACATGGCTATGGGTTATGTAACTACCACCCATTTATTTTGGAATGTTCAGGGCAGTAGTACAAAGTACTTGTTGAATCAATGCCATATTTTTTTTCAGTGTACTTTACTCAAGGGCGTATTGACTTGAACAAAGAACACACCGTTCAGCATTGTACCTGTCAGATACATAAAAGTAATTGACAATTAACCAAAGAGTATCAATGATGTTTTTTTGTGTGCTTTTGATGTCTTAGGACACAGTGATGAACAAAAATAAGTAAGATACCATGAAGATTCAATGAAGAAAATAATATAAACAGTGTCCATAATGTCTTTTGATGAGGTCTTTAAAATACAGTGCCCTCCAAAAGTATTGGAACAGTGAGTCCAATTCCTTTATTTTTGCTGTAGACTGAAAACATTTGGGCTTGACATCAAACGATGAATGTGAAACCAGAGATCAACGTTTCAGCTTTTATTTCCAGGTATTTACATCAGGATCTGATGCACAAATTAGAAAATATCACCTTTTTGTTCGAACCCACCCATTTGTCACGTGAGCAAAAGTATTGGAACATGTGACTGACAGGTGTGTTTTGTTGCCCAGGTGTGTCCTATTACATACATTATTCAATCAATAAATACCACTGAATGTCTACACTCAGGTTCAGATTGGGTAAGATAGGTTTTGTCTATGCAGACTGTATTCAGAGGTGAAAACAACATGAAAACCAGAGCGCTGTCTTTGGGTGAAAAACAAGCAATTGTGAGTCTTAGAGAAGATGGAAAATCAATCAGAGCCATTGCAGAAACATTGGCCATAGCCAGTACAACCATTTGGAATGTCCTGAAGAAGAAGAAAACTACTGGTGTACTAAGTAACAGACGTCGAACAGGTAGACCAAGGAAAACATCAGCAGTTGATGACAGAAACATTGTAAGAGCTGTAAAGAAAGACCCTAAAACAACTGTTAGTGAGATCAGCAACAACCCCCAGATGGCAGGAGTGAAGGTATCACTATCTACTGTTCGCAGAAGACTTCATGAACAAAAGTACAAGGGCTACACCAGAAGATGCAAACCACTCATTAGCAAGAAGAATAGGAAGGCCAGGCTGGAATTTGCCAAAAAGTACAGAGATGAACCTCAAAAATTCTGGGACAAAGTTTTATGGACTGATGAGACAAAGATTAACTTTTACCAAAGTGATGGAAAGGCTAAAGTTTGGAGAAAGAAAGGAACTGCTCATGATCCCAAACACACAAGCTCATCTGTGAAACACGGTGGAGGTAATGTCATGGCTTGGGCTTGCATGGCTTCTTCTGGGACGGGCTCATTAATCTTCATTGAGGATGTAACACATGATGGCAGCAGCAAAATGAACTCGGAAGTCTACAGAAACATTTTGTCTGCCAATTTAAGGAAAGATGCAACCAAACTGATTGGCAGAGCCTTCATCATGCAGCAAGATAACGACCCAAAACACACTGCCAAAACAACAAAGGAGTTCATCAGGGGCAAGAAATGGAAGGTATTAGACTGGCCAAGTCAATCTCCAGACTTAAACCCTATAGAGCATGCATTTTACCTGCTTAAGAGGAGACTGAAGGGAGGAACCCCACAAAACAAACAACAACTGAAAGAGGCTGCAGTGAAAGCCTGGGAAAGCATCAAAAAGGAAGAATGCAAAAGTTTGGTGACGTCAATGGGTCACAGACTTGCTGCAGTTATTGAAAGCAAAGGATTTGCAACTAAATATTAAGTCTTATTCACTTAAATATGTTTTAAGTATATCTGTTCCAATACTTTTGATCACATGACAAATGGGTGGATTCAAACAAAATGTGATATTTTCTTAGTTGTGCATCAGATCCTGATGTAAATACCTGGAAATAAAAGCTGAAACGTTGATCTCTGGTCTCACGTTCATTATTTGATGTCAAGCCCAAATGTTTTCAGTCTACAGCAAAAATAAAGGAATTCGCCTCACTGTTCCAATACTTTTGGAGGGCACTGTACATACCCAACCATGAAACAGTCTAAAATCCAAATGTCAAGTATCAAAATGTGTTACACCTTTATTTACGTGTTTTAATACTTTTACTAAACATATTCTGATAATGAGATAAAGTTTCACTTATATTTTGTGTTTTACTTACGTAACTTACATAATAATTGTGCAATTATCCCAGTTCCTGAACCCAGGTGGCTCTTGTGTCTTTCAGCCTAGGGCAAGCTTTGTTTTGGTTGCTGTTTACAAAGCCGAAGGGTTTCGAATTAAGTGTTGTGAGAATGTGGAGAAATCAGGTATCGATAGATAGTGTCTGATTGTTATCCGGTCATCTCTCACACCACTACAGAAGGATGACAAAGGCCAGTCTTACTGTTTTACAATAATATATTACATTCCTAAGTACTTAGATTCAAGGGGACACAGATTTTGATTCATACGTATATCCTTGCATGTTGCCATTATACACAGTAGCATACACGCAATGACCTGCCCATGTCATGGAATGAGGCATGTAGAACACCACCTGATGAGTGGCAGGTAATCCAAACCACATTATTAGCAGATTTGAGGTGAATCATGATCAGGTGAAACACGTTTAAGTGACAGGCACGCCAAAAGGGATGGGCTTACTTCTTCACCAGATTCATTGCTTTGGTATGTAGCTGTACTAGGTAGTCCATTTTGACATTATTGTAATCGAGACAATGTTTTAAGACTTGATTGAGTCTATTGTTGTTTATTATTGCACTGTAGTACAATGGATTTTGTTCACCAAACATTTATTTGCGAGGTGGGGGCAGGGTGACAACCAGCCTTACTATTTTACAATTGACAAGAATGTACAACTCTACAACTTCACAAACATGCCTCACCAATGCAGAGGTCACAATACCAGGGGGCAAATGTATGTATTATATGCCATTGAGGTCGCTAGACTCTTTTATATCTGCTGTGCCTCAGAAAAATAAAAAATTTGAGTTTTAACAATTTACTTTGTCAGTGCATTCATTTAGATTGATAATCCCAGAACAAATGCGGTAACCCAATCAACGCTTGTAAAAGAGAAGCAGTTTAACTGAAAACCCAAACTGTCTTTATTTAAAAAGTAATGATATAGATGTTTGTTTTATTATAATTTTGTTATTCGTTTTGTATAGTGTAGGCCAGATCCATTGAACATTCATTTTCAATGTATCTGTTGAATACAACCGGCAGTAGGTGGCGGTGATGCACCTAAACGTTGGTTGCAATTTGTCTTTAAATCGACAGACGAAGAAGAACGCACTTTCTGTCAATATGTGGCGGGAAGAATGTGCATGCTGCGGATGAAAATACACCAGACAACGGCAGAGTTTGGGACAAATTGATTGACTTAGTTAGTGATGTATAAAACAAAAGTGCGGGATTTTCAGTGCTAACCATTTGCTGTCAAGGACATCAAACGAGTTAGTTTTTGCTGTAGCCTCGCTTCCAAAGAATAACCGAGTATTTGCAGTCATGAGGAGGAGGCTACGTTTAGAAGTACAAAAAACTGATAGTGTTGCACTTGACATTATGGAATCATCGAAATCACCACTAAAGAGGTCGAAACCATCAATTGCAAAAGAAGGTAAGCTTTTCAGAGAACTTGTATTTTGCAGTTTGGTCTTGAAGTCATGCGTAGAGAGACAGTAAAAATGAATCCAAAATCATCATGCAAAACAGCAACCGTCTCTGGAGAAGGGGATCCATCTGAATTGGTCCTCCCAAGGTTTCTTCAATTTTTTCTCCTGTTGGGAGTTTTTCCTTGTCTTCCTTGAGGGTTTAGGTTGGTTGATGGGCGTATGTGAAGCCCTCTGTGACGTGCTTGCGTGTAAAAAGGGCAATACAAATAGATTTGGTTTGATTGATACAGGGCTCTCCAATTTTATCAGAAGTTTTGCGTGAGATAACTATACTTGTCGAAGTTTGGGTAAATGTAAACCTGCTGCTGCTGATGTTTCTCAATTCGGCAGTATGCCTGCGCCTTGTCTATTAATTGTAGACAGCGGGAATGTTATCCCTTAAACTACTTCTTAGTGTGAGAAATACAATGTGTTGCGTGAGAGTGTGTGAAATGGTTGAAATGCGTGAGTCTCGGCGAATGGGTGCGACTTGAGCCCAGCGGTGATAAACACCGCTGCTCCGGTTTGACCGGTGGTATCCCCAACTGGTTTCCGTAGGCATGCCAGCTGTGTGTTCACCTATGGAGGACCACATCGGCCATGTTTAGAAATGAAAAATAAATAAATGTGAACATCCATGCATTTATACAGAAATAAATCTATTAATTAATGCAGAATTGTAAATCAATAGTTGACTTATAATGTAAAATGTATTTATTTATTAATGTATACATTCATTTATTTCCTTTTTTATTCTTCCCAATATGATAATGAGAGGAGGGCAGTAGGCGTGTAAACTTGACTTTCCGACATCTGAAACCAGTTAGTCTGAAAACCAGTTGGGGGATAACACCGGCATCCTAATATCCCAATAATCCTTGTGTACACACACATTAATGCCTTAATTAGAGTTTTCAGAGGCCACTTCATCCTCCACGTGCCACCATTTCCATGATCAAGGTGAGATTGGGCTCTTCAGGACACATCTATTGGATTGGTATGACCAGAATAAGAGGGAGCTGCCCTGGAGAACAGTGGTAAAGAGAAACCCGAACATTGCCTCAAACTAGCTAACCCTTTGACAGGCACAGGCTACTGTGATGAAATGAAATACAGCTCACATTAGAGATGAATGCAGGCTGATAATTTATCATCACATTTAAAGGTTGGTAGTACTAGTACTATATGCAGCCTATGTAATTTAAGTGGTTTTATTTCACCTGTATAGGCATGTAAGGAAAAAGACATTAACACAAGAACATACGCAGGTAATATGTAATTTCTACCACCTTTAGCCTAAATAGCGACTTATGAGTTATCTTTTAAATCTGCATATATTTTCTCCAGTTTGGGTGTCAGAAATCATGTTGCAGCAGACCCAAGTTGCCACTGTGATTGACTACTACAATAAGTGGATGAAGGTATGTTCCCTGTCCCTGACTTTGGGTTTGGGTTTAGTGACTTTGCAACCGTACTAATGGTACCCTACTTACCTTTTTGTAAATTGTTCCGGGCTTTCTAATGATCTCACAAATGTGATCAACCTCAGGAATAGTCATGCAGTTCTTGGCCGGGTTTCCCAGATTCGTTAAAAAGCTCTTAACGCTGAGAGCTTCTTAAGAACATTCTAAGAGCATTCTAAAGTGCTCTTACAACGTTCTTAAGACGCTCTTAGCGTTAAGAGCTTCTTAACGAATCTGGGAAACCCGACCCTTGTTAGTTAATTTACATGTTTTTTTTGACAAACCCAAACCAGGGGAGGATCTAAACTATTTCAACCAGGGAGGCCTTGCTGTTGCCAGTTGTACTGTAGAAGGACCAGTTAGTCAGTGCATTGCAGGAATCAACTGGCAAAATATGTTTATAACTATCCACAAGGGAGTCCAATCTTGTCCTTAAGTTTTTTCTTCTTCTGAGTCTTATGAGGCTATGGGTATTCTTATTTAATGTATTTCACTTTATTCACACAAAAATATTAGTTGAAATGTTTGTATTTAAATAGATTTAAATATATGGTTATTGACCATCTCATGTCTGTTGTCAACAGAGGTGGCCCACAGTGCAGGATCTTGCAGCTGCATCTCTGGAGGTGATTACAGAAAAGTGGGCGACAGTATACCTGCAGTTGTTTTGGTTTCATACTCCAGTCCAGTACACTGGATTTTAGATAAAATAAGACTAAGGTTGAAGCAATTGGCTTAATTTGAGGGTATTTAATTCCATGAACCATGTAGGAATTGCATCCCTTTTCATTTATAAACATACATTTATATAAAGCTAATACCCATGGATTGCACCACTTTAATTTATTGTTCTATTTCTGTGTATAGGAAGTGAATCAAATGTGGGCAGGACTTGGGTACTATTCCCGTGGAAAGAGACTTCATGAAGGTGCTCAGAAGGTCTGTCCATATTATGTAAAACTGAAGAATAATTGTTGCTTGCTGTAGGTTGCATGGCTGATACAGTAAATACAAAATATTTGTTTGTTTATTTGGTCTTTCCACATGGGGAGTGTGATTTGCTTTTTGTGCTGTGTTGTATATTGTACTGCCACGTAGGTAGTGTCACAGTTGAGTGGAGAGATGCCAAAGACTGTGGAGAATTTACAGAAGCTACTCCCGGGAGTAGGACGCTACACTGCTGGGGCTGTTGGCTCCATTGCATTGGGCCAGGTAAAAAATTATAAAGAAAATACATAATTCAAATCACATGGGTTTCCCAGAGAACTTGATAGCAGATCCTACCTTGATTGTCTTTAAATCTGTCAACTTGAGATGTAACTCAACGCTCCTGACTTCTGTTGCGCAGGTGACTGGAGTCGTTGATGGGAATGTGATTCGTGTACTGTGTCGGGTACGAGCCATTGGGGCTTATACTACAAGCACAGCTGTGCAAGAATCACTATGGTGATAATTCCCTCTCTTTCTATATATGCGTCATGCTTACTGTAAGTGATTAAATAGCTGTCCAATTTGAAATCATCTTCAACACAAGTCTTTAATACAGCATTGACGGTATATGGTAGTTTCCAATAAATAGCCATGACATTGTGCCATTTCTAGGACTATAGCCAATACACTTGTGGACCCTGAGAGACCGGGAGATTTTAACCAGTCCATGATGGAGTTGGGCGCACGGTTGTGCACGCCTAGAGGACCTCTTTGTGACCAGTGTCCCATACAGTTTCACTGCCACTCCTACTTAAAGGTGAAGCTCAGTTCTCTAACACTGTTGCCCATTAAAATTAAGAAACTCGATTTTCATAATACTAGTGTACAGTGCCTGTGATGCAGTCAGTGATTAAGATGCCTGTGAAACACAGAAATACAGTACCTGTGATAAAATTGGTGGCACACACAGATTTCTGGAATTATAGATATACGTGCAGTGCCTGTGAAGTCATCTCTGAAGTACTTCAACCTCCACATCATCCATAGTCACTTATGCACGTCATAAAATAAATGTCTCATATGTTAAACAAATTGGCAATATTTTGGTAAGTTCATGCAAATGATTGTGTAGCCGTGATTAGCTGCGAACCGCCTGGAAGCGTGTTTTTTCTCCTTTGGGCGCCCATGTTATCAAATTGGACCAGCCACTCAGGCCAAAAAGTGCCACGAAGCACCACTATCGTCTTGGGCTCTGCAGGAAACGTTTCGGCAGCTGTTAGAAGTTTTCCACAGGCCGTTTGCGAATTTGGCTTCAGGGTGATAAAAACACCATATTATTTGATATTAATACGCTATTAATATGAATACGCACAAAACTGAAGAAATAAATGGGAAACTGCGACTCAGATGGCAGAAGGATGAAACTTGAGACAGGCCATCAAGTTGATAACATTGTGAAAAATAAATCAAAATGTAGCTGCAATGGTAGATTCCTCCTTGAAAATTGCAAAATGTTGTAAAATTGACATAGATAGTTACACAGCTCTCAATTCGGCAGTATGCCTGCGCCTTGTCTATTAATTGTAGACAGCGGGAATTGGGAAGTTTGTACTTCTAACTGGGTTCAAACCCACTACCCTTCACATATCAGCACTGCGTCTCACCCTACTAAACCATTCACAGACTTGGACTTCGGATCATTCAGTTTTTATCTCAGACTTTTTTCCAATGGCACCCATTTTCAGATTTGTTTAAAGTTCAAACAGCTGTAATTTTGTCCAATTTATATATGGGACATAAAAACGGGATGACTGGGTTGCTGCTGTAAAGAATAGCTTACTCGTAGTGCTTTAAAAAGGTTGCTTTGGGTGCCAAAACTTGCCATGTTAGGGAATTCCAAATCATGCCTAGCATCAGTTGCGATTTGTCTTAGGTTCCTGAAATAAATTTGCGCAACAGGCTGAACAATCAGTATACTTCATTTGAGCTAATTCGGTTGTGAATCTGACACTACCATGCGTAGACTCCAAGTAGCAAGCTACTGTTGTAAACCTGGCTTGTTTTGCAGTGGTTTACACAGTCTCGCTAAACAGATGATTGGAGTGTTGTTATGGGCTCAAATAAACACTCATTGCTATTTTTTACAACCGGAGGATTGACCGGAAGACTAGAAACCGATCTGTAAAAAAAATAAACAAAATAAGTTTTGCCTTTGACTGGTTTTGAACCTACAACCCTTCACCAGCACAACATCTCATCCAATTGAGCCATTGCCAGATCTGGACTCTTTCATGTTCAGTCATCAACTCGATAATAAAATAAGATGTTTCTCCAATGGCGAGCATTGTCAGATTTGGTCCAAGCTCAAACAGCTGTAATTCAGTTTTCACATATCAAGGTGAAAGTTTGCAGGGTACTTCAGGGTGGTGTCATCTTAAAGCCTATTAGGTTTGAAAAACCATCATTCAAAATGACATTAGATTTAGTGACAAACTTATTGAGGCAATGTGGACATTGACATAAATACACCCCTTTCAGCCATTTTGTATTTGATTCAACTGTCTTAAGTAACATTTTTAAATATGTCAATGATAGATATCTGTACAAAATTTCAAGTCAATTTGACCTTTTTTGTTGGAGATCTATTTTGAAGGTCTTCCCAATTTATGGCTGTACAGGAAAATCCATCATGGTGGACCTTATGGGTCCCTGAGGCTTTTTTGTTCCTCATGAAAAATGAGGCATGCACACCAAGTTTCAGAAGAATTGGAGCAAACCCTGTGAAGTTTGCTGGATTGCACGTACAAAAAACATGACTTACGATAAATACAAACAGATAGTGTGAGTGCCGCCGCTCCCATAACGCGCACTACGCGCTGTGCGTAGGGCACCAAGTCCTGAGGGGGCACCAAAGAATTGCCAACTGAAAATTCATCATAGTTATTATAATTATAATGCCGATATTATTTCAGTAGGCCTATATAAGTATTAAGCACCTTTTTAGGCATGTATATCACAAAACAGGCAAAACAAGATGTATTTAATTGCTCAAAAAACTTTACGATGGTGCCCCCCCCCCCCCCCCCCCAAAAAAAAAAAACTAATACACACTCAACTTCCCAAGCTTGCCGTGGGTGCCCTGTCCTATCTCAGTGGCCTGACGAACTTTGACAGTAGGCTAGGTCAACCTGTCAAAATGGAATCTCTCTGCCCTAAAATCTAATATGGGGACAGATGCATACACACAGAGATTCCTGGCATTATTAGAGAAGATGAATGTTCTCCAGGCCTCTTATTTGTGGCAATTGTGTTTTGTTTGCTTAATGTTTGTATGCTTCATTGTTTTTGTAAGGTTCACGTCAAACAGGAAGAGAACTCCAAGAGGCTATTGGGGAATTTCAACATGGTACCTACATTGCTGAGCGACATAGAAGACTGCAGTAAGTTTATGTTCTTTCAGGCTAGATTTGTAAAGCTGTGCTAGCTTATTTACTCTGCGAGTCCACTAAGATACTTTGTGCTTTGCAGTTAAATCATGACTTCGACTTCCTTCCAGTGACATCAGGAACATGTAACCTGTGCCCCTCGGAACCCTGGGATGATGAGCTGGGAGTTCGGAACTTCCCCAAAAAGCCAGTGAAGAAGGCTCTGCGAGTGGAGAACACCCTTACCTGTGTGGTTGCACGGCCAGGAGAGGATGGAAAGAACTATTACTTGCTAACTCAGAGGCCAGGCAAAGGTATTCATCAACATAATTTTCCTTCTGTGGTTTTGTGGTTCAAAGCATGTCAGTGATCTTCTCCCCCATAGTTGCTTGTTTTTACTATGCTTTTCATACACATTGAGTTAAGAAGGACTGTACATGTTGCTAGGCTTGTTGGCTGGGATGTGGGAGTTCCCCAGCCTCCTCCTGGATGGGGGGAAAAACTCTCAAATGAAACAGAAGGGGGCACTGTGTGCCGAGATGGGAAGGCTGCTTGGAATCCATCTGAACAAAGAAAATCTGCAGTATGTGGGAGAGGTATGTGCAGGAGGGACTGGCCCTAAGCAGGGTGGGGGTGCCAGTTTCAGTTGCTGGTAGTAATGGACTTTTATGTCGGCAGGTGGTCCATATATTCACCCACATCCACCAGACATATATAGTGTACAATGTGTGTTTGGAGAAAAATGGAGATGGAAAGGAGGCAATGTCTGATACCACACGTTGGATCACCAGACTGGCCCTGCAAGAGGCTGCTGTGTCCACAGCAGTCAAGAAGGTGTGCCTATGACAGTACCCAGCTTGTACACACTTAAATAATGTTTTAAATAAGTAAGATTCCTTAATACTAAGGTATCCTGTGTACTTTAGATTATGAAGCTCTATGATGCTATGGAGGTTAAAGAGGGACACATCGAGAAGGTGAGCAATCACGATTTCAAGAACAATGCCCTTTTTATCCCTATTGTACATTGACTGAAAGTTGTACTGTGGCAGTCTGATATTTACTGCTAAACCCCTTGTCTGTGGCTGTGTAAATCAGGATGGGAAGAAGAGGAAAGCCTCCAGTGTGAAGACATCAAAACTCGGAAGACATCAAAACTCGAAAGGTTGGACTCGGTGTTCTTCAGGACAGCGAAACAAGAATCATGACAAGCCTGCTTAACTTACTCTCAAGCACACATCATTACAAGCTTCTCCTCCGCCTTGCAGTACTGGCTTTATTCCAATTTAGTTGTAAACCAACAGAACTGCTAATGAGTTAGTCCTGACAAGGATTTTACGTCCGATTTGGACAAATTGTATGTATTTTAGCATATGTGTATACTTTATTTACATATTGCATTGTATTATGTTACATCTTGAAAATAAAATAAATGACTTTTTATAAGATTTAACAAATGTCATTAACATTACAAACCATTTGTAAAATACATTTTAAACCAAATGTGATTGTTTTATTGATACAATTCAAATGTAATTCAACCAATTAATAAGGGAGCCCCTATTTTTCCTAAACTACTAATTTCTACTCTACCCTTTTCTAAAAATCCACAGAGCTTCTCCAATAAACCTAACCATTACTGTAACAGTGTTCTTGATCAAAACATCCATCAAGCATACCCTACCATCTTATTGAAATACTTAAAGGCCTGTTTTAATATGATAGGCTACAGAGCATTGGCATGTAATACATTCATCTGTCATAGCACTGCAACTTTGTAATGCAACTTAACCTCACACAAGTTGCAACTGCTATGTACCCGTACAGTTATCCTACTCTGACATGCTGAAAAAATCATCCGAAGGGAAAGTCCTAAATGTCTTGTAGTAATGACTTAGTTGGAATATTTATTTGATCTGTTAAAGTTTTACAATCACGTATAATATCACAATTTGGGAGTTTGTGTGGATGAGAAATCCCCACAAATGAATCCTGAGGAAATGGAGGGATGAGATAGAGGAAACTGAAAGGCAGTTTTCCTCAAGAAATTCAAAGAAAGCGATGGATTCCGAAAACAGGCCACAGTGTTTTATGCTCCCGCTCAACAGATGTGGCAAAAGCAGAGAAAGATAAGGTGATTTCATGCAATTCCCTCAGATGCTGGTTCAGGCCTAGGCCCCCTCATTTACATGTCTGCCCCCCATTTCTGATTGCTTGCAATAAATGTTCTAAAGGAATTGATATGAGTACAGTACAAGAATGCAGGGGGACTACAGATGGACCTTGTTTTACAGTGTGATGAGGGGTTTGTGCCAATTCAGACAACCCAACTGCTACTCAGAAGCTTCTGCGGGGTAATGTGCAACTGACATCCTGACTGCAGCACCCTGAGATGCACATGCAAAAGGATCATTTTCGAAAGCACTCCAGTGTGTGGAAGCTTCAGGGCTTAACTGAACAGACGTCCTCTGTGAATGAAGATGAGAGTGTAGTGTTGCATGCAGATATTTAGGCTAATTGGTTCATTTTATCAGTAGTTGATCAGCTATTTCTCTGAAGTTTTTTCTCCCCACTATCGTTTATGGTGAGAATCGATGTGATCATTATACACTCTCATATCTGGCTGTTGGCTTGGTTTTTCTGTTTTCTTTTTTGCTTCAAGTAATAAACACAGCATGATTCAAATCTAACATGCACAACAACGTAGGTTTCAACGGTCACAGACATAGTTAAAATTGCGTTTTTGGTAAGATTATAGGCGATTTTCACAATGTTCCCTTTATTTTCAATTCCTTAGGACTTCTCATTCGGAACATGTTGAGGACACATTGCGTTTGTTGATGTTACAAATTGTTAGAAATTGATCCACTTTGGAGGGAAAATGCATGGACCATAACCATGAGTCCAAGGTGAGAAGCATGAAGTTGTGTGACGTAAGCTGTTTTTTTGTGAACCAATCGGAGTACGCCTGCAATTATTTGTGTTCATGTGCGCCAGTGAACTTCCTTGAAAGGAAAGGTACCGGGTGAGTTTTGTTAGTTTCGAACCATAATTGTATTAGTTAAAAAGCGTCGTAAAAATAGTTTTGTTTTTGAAGTTGTGGAAATGCATCGCTGTCGAATCAAGCCAGTAGTAGACGAATGTTAATTCGTCAAACTCTGTACAACAATTTGTACAAACTTTGTACAACAATTGTAGGCCACGAAATTACATACGTACCGTGCTTGCTGTCAAAATCCAGAGCTAGATTAATTCTTGTGCATCGGCAGTCTACAGGGATTTAATGACAAGCTAACATTTCGTTTACAGACCCAAATGGCCTCAGTATGGCAAAACATGTATTCAATGCACCAGTGGATTCTGGAGAATGGAGGTATATACATTTTTTTATGACATACAGTAGGCTATTAGCACACACTTGATAAAATGCATCCCATTCTACTACAATGACTTATTTACCATGACGCTTTCTAGATTATGTAATCAAGTTAAAAGATCCAACCATATGACTACACAATTTACCACCACTCAATAATTTAACATTTAGTCAAGTGAATTTGGAGAAATTAATTTTTATGTTTGTGTTCTAGACAAGAGGACAGATCCATGGCTGCTTGTGTACTCCCCTGTCCCTATCCTTGTTGTCTTCCTTTGTTACCTTGGTGTGATTTGGGTGGGGCCGCGAGTGTTGAAACACAGAGAACCTGTTGACCTCAAGCTTGTGCTCATAGTGTACAACTTCACAATGGTGTGCCTATCTGCCTACATGTTCCATGAGGTATGTCAGCATCATTGCACCCATTGTTCCTCTTGCACCTTTGTTTTCTGTAGCAAAAAAATTGTTCTTTAAGATTCCTATAACCTAACCTGGGTTTTGGGTTTTTCAGTTTCTGGTCACATCATGGCAGGCAAACTACAGTTACCTTTGCCAACCTGTTGATTACAGCACAAGCCCACTGGCAATGAGGGTAATAATATGTATTTAATACCCCTTCCAACAATTACACCATTAGCTATGAAGGTGTTGACATAAACAGTAACTAGGAAACAACACAATTAACGTACAAGTCTCTACTGTATTTAGCATAACTGATAACCTCCAGATGACCTTTACAGATGGCTAGTGTATGCTGGTGGTTCTTTTTCTCCAAGGTCATAGAACTCAGTGATACGGTAAACTAAAAACATATTACATTTTTTTTTTTATCAGAGTTGGTATTAACTATATTAAACCCAGATGTCACAATCCATCTTCTCTACTATCAGATATTTTTTATTCTGAGGAAAAAGAACAACCAGCTGACCTTCCTCCATGTTTATCATCATGGTACCATGATTTTCAACTGGTGGGCTGGAATCAAATATGTGGCTGGGGGACAATGTAAGACTGGATCTTTGCCCAACACTAATTTATCCATTTTACATCTGCATCATTGGCTTTACTGTTTCAGTGAGAGTATGGAGAAAGACAGATTTTATCTGACGACTTGGTAGTGAGAAGGCTGGAAAAGTGTTGTCTGTCAGAACAAAATGCCTAAAAATACATTCCTAACCCATTTCTAATGTAATGTGTTCTTGTTTTACTGTACCTTCCTAGCATTCTTCATTGGCCTGCTCAACACCTTCGTCCACATAGTGATGTACTCCTATTATGGTCTGGCTGCCCTTGGACCTCACATGCAGAAGTACCTGTGGTGGAAGCGCTATCTGACCTCATTACAACTGGTGAGTGACTAAGTAGGTGTAATGGAAGCATAAGTCTGGTAAACTGTGTCAGAAATCAGAACTGTTAACCAGCATTTTTGTTTTGTTTTTTCAGCTCCAGTTTGTGTTGCTGACCACACATACAGGGTACAACCTTTTCACAGAGTGTGATTTTCCTGACTCCATGAACATGGTCGTGTTTGCTTACTGTTTGAGCCTCATTGGACTGTTTAGCAACTTCTATTATCAGAGCTATCTCAAGAGGAAGAGCAAGAACAAATAACACAATTGTTATTTGTCGGTAGTTGTTTGTGATTTTGTACCAGTAACAACGTTTATCATGTCATGTGGACTTAATTGTCCATTTGTCTGTGATTCTTAAAGAGTAACTAAACATCAAACCTAAACTCATAATATTAATACTCATGCATAAACTTATGTTCTTCTGGAGTTGATTGCTGATAGATTTGTCATCTCTGCAATCTCTGGAGTGTTTATCTTTTCACTATTTGATGGTAAATTCTTGCTTTATTGCCCCTAGTGGTTAATACTTTGAGGAGAAATGCATGATGTACACAAGCGACTTTTTAAAAGTTCTCTGATAATTGTCCGTGGTCATGTATTGCTTCAAGCATTTTGAGGAAATCCCAAAATGAATACTTTCGAAAAAAATGTAATGTACAACTTTTCACCAGAAAGCATACATTAAAAGATGAAGGGGTTGGCTAAGGCAGAAATTGGGATGTGTACTTACTCTCTAAAAGGGCCTTGCTATGTCCACCAGAGGGCAGATTCTGCCTATCCTCTGGTTTAGTACTCCACTTGCCATGTTGAGCACTTAATACTTCTGTGTGTATTTTAACTTGTTATGCAAAAATGATTCTTAATTTACAATTACATTCATTTTTTGCCTTCTGAAATCAAGGGCATGCAATAGTCTTGTGGAACACAATTGCAAAATCATTTATTTTTTTTAACTTGAAAATAACAGTCATATTATTGCTTGAACAAACTGTACAGTTTATATACATAGTAAAGTATTAACTGTCACAGATTTTTTTCAAACCTTCCACCTTTCTCCACACTTATGTCTGAGTGAGAAACCAAACAAAAACACAATGATTTAAGAAATTCAAAAAAGGTATGTTTTCGCAGATAAAACACAGCAAATATATATATATATATTATTTTCTACACTTCAGTCTATAGCAGATTGAACATTTAATGAAAGGGAATAAAATGATGGTGGCTGCTGAAGTTTGTCATATTTTGATACTTTGAATGATTAGTGAGATATCTATGCACATCCTCAGTAGATTATCAGGTCAATTAAATAGCCATAAAGATGTTGAAAAATTACTTCTGATAGACCTCAGAATTTCAGACAAAAACTAATGGAATGATGGATGACTGGTGGTGTCTAAAATATTTGTGTACTCGTCTCCATTTTTTCAAAAAAAAAAATGAATATGAGTGCTTCATGGCTTTGTACCCAGTTATTTTACAACTGAAGCTCTTGCCCCAGACCTGTGCAACTTTATGTCTCAGTGTAGACAGAGGGCATGTGGCTCAGGCTGCGTTCAAAGCTGCCCACCTGGAAAAAGATGCTTTCGTCTGGGTTGGAGGAGAACTGGCATCCAGAGGCTTGAAGATCCTGGGCCAAAGCCTGGCAGCTGAAGCCTAGGAGGAGACACAGCAGCACACACTCAGATGCTATGGCAGCCTGTGGGAAACCACAAGGTTGAGATGCGAGGCAGTGGTACCAAGGGCGGGCCATGGCAACCCTGATACAATCGCTGGTACAATTCTAGGCTATAGGCTTAGGCCTACTTGATGTTAGCCTACATGTTGATGCTTAGCCTATTCAATTAACAACTTTCAGAATGACAAGACAGACAGTGTAGCCTATAATAGACAGTGGATAATAGACAGGTTGAGAACGTGTGTTTTGGTTTTATGTAGGCTATTACTGTAACATTGGGACTCCAGTTTCAAGTGTGGATGGCAGGTAACACAAGTATATACACAGTAGCGCATATAAAACGTTGCATTTGATAAATCAAGTAAGCAGCCTATCTACTACAACTAGCCTAACATATGATTTAGAATAGCCTAGGTTTGGTTCCCTTTACGCCTACGGACTAAATAGAATAAATAAGTTAATCTCGGGTATTGCATTTTGCACAGATATTTCTCAGTATTTCTATGCATATCAGACAATTTGTAACATTCATTGTAAAATAAGACACCAAAGTATATCAGTATGCAATATAGTTTTCAAGTAGCCCATATACTACAACAGCATAATTCCTGAAATTCAGTTACGGCTTTTGATTTTGGTGCCCCCCACCCACCCCAATGAAATGTTTTTGGGGTGCCACTGACGCAGGGATAATGAAAGGGAGGATAGTATCAGAACATGATAGAAATCGTAATTGAAGGTGTACAACAACTAGTCTCACCTGCAGAAGAGCCACTGCTGCTGGACATGTGGAAGCCATTGTGTTGGTGAGAAGTATAGGCATGAGAATCACCTGGTACATGGACACCACTTAAAGACTGCTCCATTCTGTAGGAGTCGCCGAAATAAAAGCAGCTCTGAAAACTGCCCTGATAATCTATAAAGAGAGCAGATGAGGTCAATAAAGGAGAGGAAATAAAAATGTCTTGCTTTGAGGAGTGGGATAGAAGACTGTACACTGTAATACGATCTGTTCATGATTTAATTCATTTTTTAAGGTTTGTACCTTGTTTTTACTGTTGCTTTAAAGTATTACTAATATACTGTCATTTTTGTTTTTGCAACATATTCCAGGTCCTAAATTGTCACATTATGTAAGGGTATTCTTGTATTCATAGAGACCTGGCAGTATGAAAGCAGTATTTTCTGAAGAGAATTACGAAACAAGGCGACCACAGCGTGGTTTGAGAAATGTCCATGTGTAGATCTTTAACGGGGAAAGCTGTCTTTAAGACATTAGGAAAGGGGTCTGGAGTGACAGCTAAAGCAGCCTTTGTGGCAAGACAGCTGACTACATGAGGCCACATTTTGTTGGCAAATTTTTTATAGGATAGGCTTCCGCCTGTGGTTTTGCCTGTCTTTCTGAATCCAATCTCTCCGCTAAACACTTTGAGTCAAAGGACTTCCAACTGTTTCTCTGAAACATGTTTTCCTCATTGCACTTCAAATGGATATGACGGCACAGTTTGTTGCATTGGATGTTCAGCGAGTTGCACAAAAGTAATGTGTTATCAAGTCTAGTACAATACTTTGACAAAGCAATAAGTTACACCTTTGTGGCAGTCTCGTGTGACATCTAGCTGAAATAGGACAGTTCAATCCTCTAGGCCAGCAGATCACTGCGTCACTTCACACGCACATTTCTACCTGTAACTTTTGGTTGTATCAATCACCGTGGTTATAGTGACATACCCCAGTTAGGGAACTGAGACAGACTTATTAGTAGTTTGGGTCTTACCCTCGTTGGCTGACTGGTGGTGTTGATAGTGAGAGTAGGTTTTCTGGTGGTGATGACCATGCTGGTGGGAGACTGAACTGTGCTGCTTATCTAGGGGAGAGGTAGGAGTGCCCTTGGTCCCTAGAGAGAGAAGAGGACCTGACACCCTGGATGAAGACACAAAGAGGGAAACATTTAATCTGTCAGGCATTGTTGAAAAGGTGTTCTTTCCATAATGTCTTTTTTATTCCATCAGATGTGTTAAAATATGCTGTGTCTCAGTCCTCTAATCAAGGACTGCCTTGTCAAGATAAAGATGAGCTTACAAAGCCAATTATCAGCATACAACAATTGAGCAGTTAGGTCCAGAAGAGTTTTACAGACTGGGAACATCAGCTCCCCACACAAAATCATTAATCTACCACACATTATGATTTAAAGTTTCAAACCGTTTCAGGCATTTGCCTGAAAACAAGTTCCCACATCTGGGCCTTCAGGACTGGTGGCTTCAGTGCATAGAGACAGGTTATGTTTACATTCACTCCCACCTCAGAGATGGAATATTAGCATGACATGTTTGTGACATAGCATACCCTAATGGCTCAGAGTCATACATGGATTGCTTCTTCATTGGCTTTTGGGATGTTGATAACATAAATTACGCTTTGTCTGTGGTATTATACACAGCTGTGGCAAACAAATCTTTCAAGATGCCAAACGGAGTAGCTCCAAAGAGCCTCAAGTGTGCCAACCCCATGGCTCAGTGGGGCAAATTTCCTTAGTTCTTTATTAACTTCAAAGAGTCACATGTTGTATTGAGCTCATTGCATTTCAGAGGAAAAAGAAAACAAAAACAACCAAGAACTGATTTTTAAAACATAGTTATAACTAACAGATGGCCATCACAACCTTTAGAATCATAGTTACCAAGGCCTGCAATCCAAATGAACAAAATGGAGTGTCTTGGTGTACTGAAGTTGTATTCAAGTAGGAACATTAGGAAAAATGTGTCCAAACTTTTGACTGGTACTGTATATTACAGATAACACAGACACCGCATCCTAAGTTGAAATTTGACCATTTAATGATGCAGTAAATAACTATATCGACTGTTCAGCCAAACTGAACAAAGCTGATTTGCAGTGACTTTCACTCACGTGACAAACTTTCAAAGAAACAACCGTCCAGACAAAATATAGTTCTCCTACCCACATATTCAACAGCTACTTAGTTACCTTTTCAGGCCGCATTTCTGAAATGCCAACATATTACCAAACTGTTGACCTGTTCTATATACTGCTGTTTTGGGTGCATATGGTTTTCAGTGTGTGCTGTGTGAATGTGGTGATAGATGGTTGCTACAGGCTACAGAGCCCTCAGATGACTGTGCTCCACTGTAGAATGTGAAAGCAGTAGTCCCACCCATCATTTGGAAGCTGGTTGTGACTAACTAGTATTTATGTACAGTAGAGCAACAGATAAAGGGGAAAGATGTACAGTTGTACCGTACCCCAACACATTGTTTAGAAGAAACAGTCAAGTATTTTGCAATGTATACTATGTATCTGAGATTTTTTGGCCCCTATCCATGTGTCAAGCATCACCAAGTGGGTCTCACGGAGGCCAAAGTTGAGGAAACGTTCCTTCTGCATTTCATGGCGTACTGCCATGCGCTATCGCTAGCTAAGCTAGCCTAGCGCTCTGAGCGTGGCTAATCCGTCCTTTGGCGCAGGCCCAGCGTGCAGCCATGTGTTTCTGTGGAGAGCTGCACTCCCCAGAGAGCTGCTGTCAGCACAAACTCAGGAAACAGTTATACTGTTCATATTTTTACAAGCAGCCTCTATGTGCAGCTAAAGTGAATCATAAGCTAATCACTGCCAGCTGCCTCAGTCGGCCCCCTCTCTCTCTCACTGCTTGCTACTCAAACAAAGATATGAGCGTAATCTTTCATATGCTATATAAATCTCTCTTTTCCTCTGGCATCCACCTTCCATGATCATCCTTTGCTTTTTTACAAAATAAAAATTGTAAGTATCCATGATCTTTTTAGCTGTGATATGTTGCATTATTTGACCGTTGCCCCCACTCTCTGATGGAAGCACAGGGGATATGGATAGGGTTTGGGTATAGACAGTTGTGGTGGCGACATCGGAGGGTTCATGTGTGTTGGTATGATGAAAAAAAAGTCAAATGGTTGAATCAGTGACGTGATTTACATGAATTTGAGATTATGACTGAGAATGTGAATGTAACAAACATGATGTAGACAGATATGTTATTTGACTCAATGTCTTGGCAACAGATCTCTTACAACAGACAGAAAGATCAAAAACAGAACACATTCCAAACTGGACACTGGAACATCATCCTTAGGCCAAAACAATCCAGCCAAGATTGCATGAATTCCTCTAACATAGGCAGGACAGGTGTGTGGACATGAAGGCCAATGAAACAGAATTGTCAGATTTCATATAGAATCAATGCCAAAATATTATTCCTGTTGATGCTACCTTAGGATAATAGTACCTGTCATCCATGTCTGGGCTGTATAGGATATGCAGGAGTGACGGAATGGAAAGAATACTTTTTCACTTGAGGCAAAAGATTCATGAGTAGCCCTGCTCTGCTCCTTGTTTGTCTTCCCTCACCTGCCCTTCCTGTTCCACTGGGAACTGCAGATATTCCTCCCCCTTCCTCACCCATCACCTCCTCTGTTCGTTAAGCCCCTCTGATAGATGGCAGTGAAGGGGGACGCCTTGGCGCAGGACAGTGGGAACATTTCTGGTTCTGGTTAGCGAGGTAAAGCTGTATGTGAGAGACAAGTCGCACTGCACTAAACCTACAGCTAAGCTAACCCTGCTGCCCCCAGTTAGAGTTAGTCTCTGTTGGTTTTAGACTGATATTTACTGAAAACATTTGAGAGGCTATCTATAATCAACCATCCTTTTGCAGGAATTGTGACCTCAAATTGGTTGGAACTGGTATTTGATTAAATGACTAATTTCAAACAAGCGTTCGCTCAGAAATAAGATTGTCCATAAAATCATTAGGAAGTTGACCCAATAACTGACAATCCTGAAATGTTTTATTTGATTTGATAGATTGATCCAGTCTGTAAAGATGACTTAAGAAAGATAATGGAAGGGAAAGAGATGGAGTTATATTACAAGTTATGAAGGTCTCCCTTCAGAACAGTATCTCTTGATGCTGTCTCTACAACCACCATAATTCAATTAGACTGTGTCAATCACAGCCCTGTTTTTCCAGAAAGGTATCACACCGTGTCAGGCTAATATTTGCAGAGGGGTTCTAATATCAATACACAGGAAAAGACCAGTTGACTCTGCCCTCTGTAATTATGTAAGCGTATATGGGACTGAGCCAGTGAATGACATCCTTTTACCACCCATCTCTCCATAAGCCCCCTGGTCGCTCTGCAAGAATGGCCTTTAAGAAAGAGAGAGGGCCTCCACATACTGCTCTGAAGACAAATCATAAGCAACACTTCCCACCTCTGCCGATTGGAATTTCAACTGGCATATTTTGATATAAAAAATAACACTGGTATTTACAAAGTAAGATTATTCTAAATGGCCCATCTCAGCCAGGGCAGAGGCAGGAGTACTAGGCAGGCAGGTTTGTTAGATAATTTCATCAAAATGTTCAATGTCCTGCAAAACCATTTGGGAAAAACAAGTGCGGCACTGGTGTTGACTTTGGCAGCAGCCTGTATACTCAAGACTTATGACATGTAAATCTAATGCTCTATCTTCAGGCAAATGTAGGTAGATATTTCATTAGCAGATTGTTGTAGGTCTTGGTATACAGGTCTCTCTCTCTCTTTGAAAAACAGATAAGGCAATATAGTATGTGGAGATTCTATTTGTAAGCTTATTACATGCTGATTTTGTTCAATCAAATTGATGTAATTTTACAGCAATTCTCAAAATGCAATGCTGTCATCACATCATATGTGATGACATATGATGTGCACATTCATGCACATACACACATTCCTAAAGAGAATAACACGTTTACTCGGCACGGCTTTTTTCCTTGGAGCTCGACGCTACTGTTCCTGTTGAACTAGCCAATTCAACGTTCTGACGAATTATCTTGGCTGGCATAAACTATTAACGTAAGTTAATTATAATGTCTCACACCCACTCACATTGTCCTACATGTGTCATTTTGTTCGAAAAGTTGACTCTATTAGAGAGTCGCGTTCAGTCGCTTGAGGAAGAACGTATGCTAGTAACTTTAGATGCGACTGGCGCAACATCACAGACAGGGAGTCCTAGCGTGAGTGAGGACTCAAGTTTAGCCCCACCGGTTTCACCTTTGCAGCATGGTGGGAGTGGGACTCCGCAGACGTTAGTGATCGGTGACTCCATCACTCGTAACATTAGATTGGAGGGACCAGCGACAGTTTACTGTGTACCTGGGGCCAGAGCTACCGACAAAGAAGCTAATCTTAGGGTGCTGGCTAGCACTAGGGCTAAGGCAAATGCCCAAGCTAAGGCACATGGCGCACGCACTGATGATAGGTATGAGAATATTGTCATTCATGTCGGCACCAATGATGTTAGGCTGAGGCAGTCAGAGGTCACGAAGGTTAATATTGCTCGGGCATGTGACCTTGCTCAAAAGATGAGTCGGCATCGAGTAATAGTCTCTGGCCCACTACCTGCTAGGGGGACTGACGAGATCTACAGCAGGCTTGTCTCTCTCAACCGCTGGTTGGCTCGCTTTTGCTCAGAACAGGGTTTAGGATTTGTAGATAATTGGTCTCGTTTCTGGGCCAAACCTGGCTTGTTGAAAAGTGACGGGCTCCATCCTAGCTGGAGAGGTGCTTTTCTTTTGTCTAGGAATATTGAAGCTATTCTAAAGCAGACCTGACACTCACTAGAACAAGCCGGGCTACAGTCTCTTAGAGAGTCTGATAGGTATGTTGATAGGCATGCTGTGAGCTGTTGGGGCCCCGATAGCTCAGCTTGTAGTGTAGCCAGGGTGGTTGCTGATGTTGTTTTTCCCATTGAGACGGTGTCGGCCCCCCGCCCTTTTTCCAAATTCCGGCCCTCAATTATTAGGAATTATACCAATTTAATATATATTCAGCCTTGCTCACCCGTTGCTCTTCCAACTCAGTTTCCTGATAACAGTGCCACCTTTTCAGAAGTATTATCTACGTCTAAAGCTGCCAAAAACCCATACTGGAATGTTGGGCTCCTAAACATCAGATCTCTATCCACAAAGGCCGTTTTGATTAATGATCTGATGTCTGACTGCAGCCTGGACCTGATTGGTTTCACCGAAACCTGGCTAAAACCTGATGAATATTTCCCCCTGAATGAAGCTTCGCCTCCTGATTTTGCGTATTCACACATCCCTCGTGTTTCAAAGAAAGGTGGTGGTGTTGCTATGTTATATAAAGCTAGCTTCAACCTCAGCCTAAAATCTGTCAATACCTTTAAATCATTTGAGATAATTTGTATGAAACCACCAACTACTTTAAAAAGGACTAATTCTACTACTGTTGCCCCCCCTCCTTCGTTTTGTATAGTTACTCTATACCGGCCCCCTGGCCCATACTCCCTCTTCCTTGAGGAATTTGCTGATTTTAGTGCTGATCTTGTGACATACACTGACAATATCTTAATTATGGGTGATTTTAACATTCATGTCGATGACCCAAAAGATCCTCTAAGTAAGGCCTTTACTGCTCTTATGGATTCCACAGGTCTCACTCAGGTGGTTTCTAAACCTACCCATCTTCACTCGCATACATTGGATTTAGTTCTCACGCGGGGAATCAAGATTAGTGATGTCATTGTTCATACCCACAATCCTATATTATCAGACCACTGCCTGGTAACCTTTAAAATGGATCTCTGCCAGAGCCTTGGAGGCACCCAGAATATTTCTATTAGCCGCTGCTTAACCCCAAATACAGCTCTGGAACTGGCTAGTATTCTACCCGCTGCACTAGAAGCACTTGATGTCCCGAATAAATCATTAAATGCTAAAACAAGGGATCTGAATTTGGTTCTTCAGCAATCCCTAGATTCTGTTGCTCCACTCAAACCAAGGAAAAGAATAGACAAGAAACTGGCTCCATGGTATTCAGAGGAAACCCGCACTCTCAAGAGGTCCACTAGAAAATTAGAGCGTAAGTGGCGTACCACTAAATTGGAGGTTTTCCGCCTGGCCTGGAAGGACAGCCAAATAGAGTACAAGCAAGTCCTCATCAGGTCCAGATCAGAATATTTCTCTAAGTTGATTAGTAAGAACAAACACAACACTAAGTTCCTATTTGATACTGTTGCAAAACTCACTAAGAAAAGTACACTCTGTGTTAGTTCAGATCTCTCTCCCAATGATTTCTTAGATTTCTTTGACCAAAAAATCTATGCAATAAGGGACAAACTACAGACTAGTCCTGGAGGAGTGGCCATCAACACTGATTTTCCCTCTGTACCCAGCATTCTGCATGTTGAGACTCTCACTCACTTTAACCCTATTTCTATGGAAGCATTCATCAAGCTGATAGATTCCTCGAAACCCACTAGCTGCCTTCTCGATCCCCTCCCTGCCAAACTTTGTAGGGAACTTCTCCATATTATTGGACCGCCCATGCTTAGTATTATTAATGAATCTCTTGTAACTGGACAAGTCCCTGACGATTTCAAACAAGCTATTATCAAGCCCCTTCTTAAAAAACCAAACCTGGATCCAGGTTGTCTTAGCAATTACAGGCCCATTTCAAATTTGCCATCTCTCTCCAAAATTTTGGAAAAAGCTGTGGCAAAACAGCTCACTGAGCACCTCTCCTCAAATCAGCTCTATGAACCTCTCCAGTCTGGATTTCGTCTTCACCACAGCACTGAAACTGCATTAGCCAAGGTAGTCAATGATCTATTATTAGCCTCTGACGCGGGCTTTAGCTCTGTCCTTGTTCTTCTAGACCTAAGTGCAGCTTTTGACACTGTAGATCATGAGATTCTCCTGGAACGTATGGAGAACTATGTTGGGATTTCTGGTACTTCACTTCAGTGGTTCAGATCGTATCTATCTGATAGATCACAATATGTCCACTATGATGGTTGCTCATCCAGGAGCTCCATTGTAAAATACGGAGTACCACAGGGTTCAGTTTTAGGCCCTCTGTTATTTTCACTCTATATGTTGCCTTTAGGAAACATAATTAGAAGTTTTGGGGTAGATTTTCACTGCTATGCAGATGATACTCAGCTATACATGTCTATAAAGCCGGGAGAATTTCCACATGCTATGGAAACCTGTGTTTCCGGGTTGAAAACTTGGATGACTGCAAATTTCCTTCTTCTTAATTCGGATAAAACCGAGGTTCAAATTTTTGGTCCGAAAAAACACCGAAATAATTTATCCCATCTAACCTTAGACTTAGACGGCGTCAAAGTATCTCAAAGCCAGCTGGTAAAAAATCTGGGAGTCACAATGGACCCAGACCTTTCATTTGAGTACCATATTAAGCAAATCACCAGAACAGCATTTTTCCATCTACGTAATATTGCCAAAATACGAAAATTCCTCTCAAAGGATGATGCTGAAAAACTAATACATGCTTTTGTTACGTCCCGATTGGACTACTGCAATGTGTTGTTCTCTGGCCTCCCAATTACCTACCTAAAAAACTTACAGCGGGTGCAAAATGCTGCTGCTAGACTATTGACTAAAACTAGAAAGTTTGATCATATAACATCGACTCTTATCTCTTTACACTGGCTCCCTATCCAAGCCAGAGCTGATTTCAAAGTTCTACTACTAACTTACAAATCTCTGCATGGATTGGCACCACTGTACCTCTCCGGTCTCCTTGCACCCTATTGCCCCGCAAGGTCTCTAAGATCTCAAAATGCCGGCTATCTGGTAATACCCAAAGTTAAGAAAAAAACTGCTGGAGGTAGGGCGTTCTCATATAGAGCACCTCTTCTTTGGAACAAATTACCCATCTCAATTAAGGAAGCTGATACTGTCTCGACATTTAAAACTAGATTAAAAACGTTCTTGTTTAGTCAATTCTATGATTGTTAAAGGGAAGTATGTGTGTACTTTCTATGTAAACCTGGGATGTGTGCTTGCCTATGTGTGTATCACATGTAACTTTTAAATTTTAATTATAGCTTATGTTCACATTGCCCAGCTAGATGTTACAAATAAAGTAAACCTGTTACTGTATATTGTTAGTATTATTATTATTATAGTTCCGTTGCTGTATATTGTTACTGTTATAGTTTTTATTACTAGTTGGAGACAACGGGGGACTGGCTGTTTTCATCCTTATTCGTATAAGTATAACCTACTTTAGAGTTCTTTCCCCTGGAACAGATTTCATGTTCCAACTGAGGGGGGCTGTCGTTGTTTTGGTGTGTGGGGCTGCATCAAATACCCTTTTTGCTCTGTTAAATTGCTGCACTAGTCCACACTTGACCGGTGGGGATCTCATTCTATTTTGACTGTAACTGTTAGCTGCTCCTGGCATTCTCTAATCCCTGCTCTCCTCTCTGTCCCCCCCCCACACATTCCCTGTGGTGTGGGGGGTTTGAGCTGTCAGGACCTGCTTGGTCGTCGGTCTGCCAACGCTGAACCAGGTCGTCACCCGGAATCCAGTCTCCATGACGGCCAACAGCGAGTTTCCCGGTCCCATCCAACGTCTATAAAGCCGAACAATGGATTTTGGTGTTTCAAAACCCATTGACACTGTATGACTATGTTTAGCTTGTGTTCTGCTCCTCTCTCTTACCAACCGTCTCTGGAGGAGGGGATCCCTCTCTGAATTGCTCCTCCCAAGGTTTCTTCCATTTTTTCTCCCGGTGGGAGTTTTTCTGGGAGTTTTTCCTTGTCTTCCTTGAGGGTTTAGGTTGGTTGAGGGGCAGTTCTATGGGCGCATGTGAAGCCCTCTGTGACATGCTTGCGTGTAAAAAGGGCTATACAAATAAATTTGATTTGATTTGATTTGATATGTACTTACACATAAGTGGGCATGCGGACAGAAATGAACAAGAACTGTCACTTATGTTCTACCAGGCACTCAACTAACATTTGTAAGGAAAATGGGGTTCATCCTTTGCTAACATTACACACACTCAGTGGCTTGGCAGATTTCAGATGGTCTTCATCAAGTTCATTGTAAAACAGACCACCATCTCCTTCAATGTTATCATGCCTGTGTGTGTCGAGTAACAGATGTTGCCTATCTACTGTATGTATCAATTTATTGGCACTACAACACCTATACTTACAATATTTAAGATTTGCATTCTGTCCATATTCCCATTTATGTTAGGTAGATTTTGTAGTTAAGTAGATGTTGTATTTTCTGTTAATTTTGCTTTTATATATCTTAAGAACTATGTAGATGTTGCGTGCCATGTCACAAGAATTTCATTGTTTAGAATGACGCATGTTATTCGGAGCACTTGACAATAAAGAGACTGACCACTGATTGTCTGGTACTTTTCATTTTCAATTCCACTCTCAGAAGTAGTAATTGTTTGTGGATAAAGGAGAAAAAAACACATTAAAACTATGTTTTAATTCTTGGCAGTTCAATTCCAACGTGGATATGTAAAAAATCTACGCATCCCCTCCATGAAGATTTCTGGTGACATTTGTTTTACATTACATCTCACGGCAACTCCACCACATTCACAGCAACAATTTACTTGCCATTGGGAAGTCTGTTTCATTGAGTTTCATGTTCATAACTTACTCGCTCACTGTTTTACCTGCAGATATCCCTATTTGTCTTTTTTATCACACATAATATCAAACCATGGAAATAATTTTATGGAAAAGGATCACTTAACCAACCTTTTTCCATTGTTTTAATAAACACTTTTTTCAGTTTTTCTCCTTTGTCACAGATTGTTTAGTACGGTACATTCAAAGCCTCGTGACAACATCGTTTTGTAACTCTGCTGTGGCTGCTCTCAGGGGAAATCATGTGGTCTAATCAGAAACATACTCATAAACTGAAAGGAACTGAAATGATCTGAACCTAGAGTGCAGCAGGATGGTAATGTGTTTCTCAACACAGACTGACCAATCTTCAACGGTACAGACAGTAGATTGTACATGCACATTATCTGATTCGATTTGTAATACGAAAACAAATGATGTAAGTTTTCTTAGTCTTTGCTGTGAAAACAGAAACCATTTCACTGTTTTGACAGTTCATCTGTTGACAAATTTGAGATATATTAACCTAAATGTGTCATAATTGAAAGTTTTGTCACCTCTCGTCATGGAGTCAAGGGACTTGAAAGTGCCAGAAATAGCTTTCTGCTGAATGTCTGGTTGACCTCAACATGACCCTGTTATCCCTTGTCCCACGTGGACAAATCTTTTAGGCAGCCTACTACTGGTTTTCAGCTTTCCAATACATGGATGAAAACTTCTTAAGTGTCCTTTATAGATTCTGCTGGGTTGTTGCTATGCATACATTGATAATGTCAAACATTGTTGATCACAACACAATTAATCAAACCACAGTGATATCTCCACAGTTCAGTAAGTCAATTTGAACCTTTCTGGACATGTTAATCTTAACGAAGGGTAACTACTTCTACCTTTTTACCTTCGTAAACAATTGTTTTATGTGAGTGTGTGACAGTAATACCATAATCATAGCCAACATTGATTGGATCTGAACTGCACATCAGTGCCTGGAGCATTTGCTTCTGCTTGAACAATATGCTGAAGACCAGCTTATCACGTACGCGTGCACGCTCTTGCACACACACACACACACGCACGCACACACACACAAACACACCATACATTGTCGTCATTTGATCATGGTGTGTACAGTGAGTCTCTCACCCCTCTTGCGTGTTGTCCATGGTGGACAGCGGGGATAGATGATGAGGGCTGGTCAGGTCCCGATCAAGCCGGGGCTGACGGAGAGGCTCTGGGGCAGAGACAGATGTGGGGGTGGGGGGAAGGAGCTCCACCGAGGCACTGTGATGGGGGGGGCTGGAGCCAGAATACAGGCCTGGAAGACAAACAATCGAGGTTGTTAAATGTGCCAAATCACCTCAAGGCTGTCACTTGCTTTTGCTCTAAACAAATTAAAAGCCGTTATTTGGCCACAAGCTTTTGTTTTGACAGTTTTATCCAATCTGAGAGCATTGAAAAAAATAAAATGTTCTTTATTTTTGCTGTTTGCAATTTACAGTACATTGTTTTTAATCGGCATGGGGTTTGCCTTTTTTTTTAGGGTTTTGGTTTTAGACATACTCAAAATGTTACTTTACTATTTGAACAGCAGGATAAAGTGATGCTATATTTGTATATGTGTGTGTTTGTGTGTTTTAAATGCATCTGACCTTGCCATGATGGCTCACATTCAAAAAGCCAGTTTACACCAATTTGACGTAAATTTCCATAAATATTACACATGTTACAGTGAAGGGATTGTGACAAATCACAGTGACAGTTGAATGTTCTATCCAGAGCTCCTCTTGAAAGAGTTCAGGTCCTGTCAGAGTTGGAGAGGGTAAAGGACAACATGTCCCTTTAGTACAGTAAATCTTCTGCACTCGCTCTATTCCGTTTGTCCTGTGATATCTTTCCCAGCATCCTCAGGGACAGCAGGGAGATAACTGTCCGGGGTACTTAAGGTAGTAAGGAGGAAGGCTCCTGGTTTTGCTGTTTCCCCAGCTGTGCTCAACTGGAAGCAGAGCCCTGATCTGACAGGCCTCTGAAATGGTTACAAGCTTGATTCATTACCCCCAAATCATCAATCACAGACCTTAAATGGTTTCCCCTTTAGCCCCAACATCTGCTACCAGACCGGCAAACATTCGACAAATAATGGCCGTGATTGCTTCAATTTCATAGCTTGCTCAGTGGCAAAACAGGTTCCGGGAGCATTCCATGTGAGTTATCAATGGTTCCAAGAGTTTTATGTGATTGTTCTGAAAAAATTCTTAGTGATAGCTGCTCGTTGGATTGGAGATGGGGAACTGAAGGTAGAAGGGAGTGCCAGATTATGATGTGATATGGACTGCTCTGTAGAACAATCAAATAAACAATTGAATTTCCAACATATAAATTCACAATTGAGGAGTACAGGTGGTCCTGTTTTGAAGAATTTGAAGATTGAGACTTTCAAAGTACAGAGGCTTGCAACCAACAAACAGGAATCGCTTGTTTTGCCCAACCTAGAAGTCTGACTCATTCTTTGAAAGTGTTGATGTTTAGAATCCACTCCATACTCACTGTTGGCTGCAGAACAAAGCCAAATGGAGAGATGGTTGGTGGATACCACTCCAATCCTAGAACTCCTAAATCTACGCAAAAGCAGCTCGGGGCAATAAACCATTTGCCCATGTAAGTGAGAAAGGATAGCAACATCCACTCAGAAACAGAGGGAGGTAAAGAATATAAGCCAAGATGTATTGGACAATCAAAGACAATTCGAGCATCGAGAACCCTGGGTACAATGTATTTTATTGTGTTCAAGGAACAAAAACACACATCGATGGGGAGTCCAGAACTGGCCAAACGCAGAAACAATGACAGATGGGTTTGTAAAACCGGGGACACTTCGGGGCAAATTTTGTTTTCTCCAACCTACCCTACTTTTTCTCATCTTACAAGATGAAACAAGGCTTTTGTCTCAAACACTCGAAAGTCTTAAAGATGTCCAGATCCAATCAACAAAAAGTAAGCAAACAGGAGAGGTCACATTAAGAGTTAATTGCAAGCCACAATTAATTGTTTCCAGTTTCCTTTTGTCACTGGACCAGGATGAACTAAACTAGCTTTCCATTGTTGTGTTCCACCAGGCTGAGCGGTCTCAAAATCCAGATTTGGACTCATTAATCAAGCTACTGTAAGGATGTAGCTATGGTACAGGAATACCAAAAAGCATTTTGGGATTCCTGGAATCTTATATATTAGTATAGATTACTGTGACTGTATGTTGATTAGATGAAGGGTAAAGGGTAAAGGTTAAGGGTTCTTGGTCAGGGGATCTGGGTGAAGGGAAAGAAGGAAATCCTGTGTTCACCTGTGAAGATATCCTGGCTGAGTCCTGCGGAACAGCCATCCTTTCCGTTGAACAAGTGCTGCGAAGGGTGGGCGCAGTGCAGGTGCTGAGAGGAGGCAGAGCCTGTGATGTGCTGCACAGACAGACATTCGCTCAAAACATCCTGCTCCAGGTGGGGACAAGGCCTTAACTGTCATCAAAAAAATATCATAGTTACATTGCAATGCCAAAAACTGGGCCAATATGTCCATGGAACAACAGCATAAAAATACTCCCTCTGTAATGGAGAGCAGATAAGTGGCTACCTTTTCATTTGACTCGCATACTGGCTTGAGAACACTGGGCGGACATTTTTCATAGCAACTGGGAGCCAAGAGACAGAAATGCATCTCTCTGACAATTATATCTTGGGCGAGCAAACATTTCAACTGCAAAGTAAATTACTGTACATGCCTTATGGAGCCAAACGAATACCTGTGTCAGTTAGACTGATGGGATGTCTGTCATTCAGATCATGTAAAATAGGTTACACTCTGGTCTATAGATCAGTGAGGAAGGGGACTGAGCTGTAATAAAATGTTATAGTAGGGTGAGGTACAAGCCAGCACAGTCCAGATATCATCATGTCATCGCCTACTTTGGATGTTCAAAAATGGCTTGGTTGACACAGAACATCATGTTGTATGGAAACCATTTCCTATGACTGCTGCAAACATTCTAATTGGTTCTCTCTGACATTCTTACTAACGCTTGCATCTATCTCATTCTCTGGGATGGAATGATTGGTTTGGTTTGACGTTGGTTCACAACATCTGGTCACTAGAGCATTCTGCGCTACAGCTTACTAACAATGGTCCACATGTGTTTCCCTTTACTGCACCATGTATAGGAACACATCATCCAGCCTGCCACAATCCAGGCCCTTTTAACAACAATGAGGCCATTCTCTCCAAGCTTCCAATATTTACCCACTGGAGAATGGGATTTTGTCAATGACCATGCAATGAAATGTGAACAAAAACTAAGCGATTGTTGAGGAAAGTATTTTCAAAGCCCTCTTCTAAATTAAACCAACTGCTCGAAATTGTGAGGAATTACGACACTGTGCCACGTTTGCATATGCATATTGCTCAGACTAAATCATAGAGAGGGAACAATCCCATGTTTTTGCATAGACACTCTGGGCTTCATTTATCAAGGCCTTTGCGCCTGTTTCCAGGCGTAATTGTTTGCAAAGACTTACTTAACTGATGCGGGCAATTTACAAACTGGGTAAAATTGCATATTTCCTGCCAAATTTTTGTAATTTTTTATTTCACCTTTATTTAGCCAGGTAGGCTAGTTGAGAACAAGTTCTCATTTACAACTGTGACCTGGCCAAGATACAACACAGCAATACGACACATACAACAGAGTTTCAGAAGCAAGCATAATAATCACAGTAATTACAAAAAAACTGTTTAACACTGAGGATAAAAGTGCAGGTAGAAATACTGGAGTGCAATGGAGCAAGATTAAATAAATCAATCAATACACTATTGGGATGAGGTAGATGGATGGGCTGTTTATGTACAGGTGCAGTGATATGTGAGCTGCTCTGACAGCTGATGCTTAAAGCTGGAGAGGGAGATGAAAGTCTCCAGCTTCAAAGACTTTTGTAATACGTTCCAGTTGTTGGCAGCAGAGAACTGGAAGGAAAGTCAACCAAATGAGGAAGTGGCTTTGGGGGAAACCAGTGATATGTTGGAAACCGTGCTACGGGTGGGTACTGCTATGGTGACCAATGAGCTAAGGTACAACGGGGTTTTACCTAGCAGGGATTTGTAAATAACCTGTAGCCTGTGGGTTTGGCATCAGGTGTGAAGCGCTGGCCAGCCAATGAGAGCATACAGGTCGCAGTGGTGGGTAGTGTATAGAGGGTTTTCACCGACGTCACGTTCTGGGCGGTAGCCCGGATGCGCGGCCATTGTGGAGGCACTCGGTGTAAACAAATTAAACGGAGTGCAATGGGGTATTGTGCGCTTTGGATACATTATGTGAATGTAGCCATGTCTAAACAACCGAAAAGCTCATCAAATCGCATCCAAAATGCTAAGGCATAGAGGGAAGGACTTGGACCACAAGAAAAGGCACAATATTTTGAGAAATTACGATTCATTGGCGGTGCAGATCCCTACGAATTAGCTCCCTGTTCTTGGATCCGGTGATTCTTCCTTCAGTTGCATATCCCGATATAGTCAACAACCTGGTTTTCTCGCCGAGCCCATACACAGCAGAAGACCTTAAATCCTACAAAGGTTTGGAGGCCTATGGTGTGTGGATGGGTGAGGGAGACGCAGTACCAAGTTATCAATGACCGTTGTGTTGTGAAGGCCAATGTAAGTAATGAAATAACGTCTTTAGCCAACCTAACCTTAACTGTATGATATCATTGCGATAATCAAGGTGTAGCCAAGTGACTCTCAAACGTGTTTTTTCCCTCGTAGATCTTGGTTAAGCATTGCCAACCACAAGTAGGCCTACCTCCTTTCCTTTGATAATCTCTGGCATTCCTCTCCCTGGTTTTTAATAACTTTTGGAAGTCAATAATATTCCAAATGTTTTTCTCGATCTGTCCTATTGGTACAACCTGAAACACGGCAATAATTAACCATTTTCCTTGACGACGTTCGGTATATACTTCAGTGCCTGTGCTTTGTTGTGATGCGGAGTGCCTCCAATAGGGGTTATGCCATAGAGTTAATATAACTACAGTAAGCTACTTTTGTCTTCCAAGATGGCGTTCACATTCATTTCTATGAAAAGTGCTCAGTGGCGCAGTGAGGCAAGCGAGAGCGCGAGACTGGACGCGGCCATCTTTCCACTTCCGTGTCTTCCTGTCTAGCTTTAAACAGTGGCTCTTTTTTTCCCTAGCTCCGAGAGCTCCTGTAAATCGGCTATCGGCCAATGTGAACTTTTGTGCTTGTGCCCTGTTAGTATCCGCGAGCACATTTGCAGGCAACTTTCATTGACTAAGCAAATAAATGGGTTGCCAGTTTACCCATTTCGGATTGGTTTCAAACTTAGCAAAATTCAGGAAAAATTATTCAATGAAAAAGCTAGTTATATGAGCCAAGTTCGAATCAAACTAAAATTATTGGGGGAGATAGTTTGGTAAATGTTGAATGGAGTTAGCAGAATAAAAACGACCGTAAGAGTCGGAAACCTAACCGTACATGCAATAGCACCTACATCCACCGGGGCCGTTGCTTCAAGCCGAGGGGCGAGGGGCGAGGGCTTGGGTTATGCGGAGCGCTTAGCAATTGAACCGGAAAACAGATGTAATCGTTTCCGCTTCTCACTTTTGTACACATCTGCAAAGCTAGGTGATCCAAATAACTTATATTGACAGGGAAGTTCAAGGATTTTATAAGTTGTATTACTCTCTACATTAGGCTAAGTGTGACAGGAATAAAGTGATGCGTTCATTTAATGTTATAATAGCCTAACGTTAGACCGTTTCCCATGAGGTAGCACTAACGCTAGCTCTACACTTTAACTACAACGTTACAGTAGGCTACATAGCTACACAAATAGTGCTAAGTTATCAATGAAATATATTAATTCAGCAAATTAATTTAAGAAGCTCATTTTAATTTAGTGTCATATCCATATCATTATTCTGGTTTCTATAGCTAGGACCTACCGTTCATAAAAGGAATTACGTTTACTAGCCTACTACTAGGCCAACAAAAACGTTAAAGGTAGCCGGTGTATAAGATTGCTACCGACAAAATTGACCTGTAAATAAATACTGTCACACTGGTAGTTGTTGCAGTTGATTGCCAAACACTGCATTCTTTGAGTCCACTTGGACTTCGTTGTCATATTGTGTCTCTTGAGAGCTTGTGTTGGGACCAGGTGCTCTTGAGCGGTGGGACCACCAGACGGTTGTCAGAAGAAGACCGCTCGGAAGTCTCCACTATATTACGCTGCACCTCAAAGTGTAGCGGAGTAGGTGCTGATTGCCTGAAGAGTGTCAGGTTTGATAAATGCTATGAAAAAGGAGAACGCATAGCGGGCGCTATTACCGAACTCGCAAAAACAGACGCAGAGTAAACTACGCAGCGTAAACTACGCCATTGTTAGTAAATGAGGCCCACAGTATCACCAGGCCCAAGGACCTTATTCCCCATTTCTACAAGAATTTGCTGACTTTGTGGCTGACCTAATTACGCATTCTGACAACATTCTAATTATGGGAAACTTCAATATTCTAGTGGATCCTCTCCGTGATCCACTAAGCATGAGTTTTACTTCTCTTATTAATTCCAAAGGTTTCACACATGTAGCCACTTCCATTTACTAGATCTGATTGTCACACAAGGAATTGCTTCCGTATCTGACAGTCTTACTCCACAGTCTTACATTGTCTGGTCACCTTCAAAATGTCACTATGAAAAAGTACTGGAAGTTCTCAACACCACTAGCTGGTTTTTATAAACTCAAGCACAGCCCTGGAGTTGGCTAAATTTTCTGGAATTCTTCAGCCATAAAATCAAAGCAATTAGGAATCGATTGTAGATTATCCCTGGACATGACCTGAAGAATGAATCTTCCTTCGGATCAAGTTCTTACCTACTTCAACCCTATCTATATGAAAGTGTTTTTCAAGGGATCTCCTAAGCCCACTAGCTGCCTTCGCAACCACCCCAAACTTATCAGAGAACTATATCCTATTATTATTCCAACCCATGCTAAACATTATCAATGCATCTATTGTATCTAGGTTTTGTATCTGGCTTTTACGTATTTTAAAGCAGGCATTCAGCCCCTGCTTAAAAAACTACACTTGATCCTAAAGTTCTTACTATAGGCCAATTTGAAAACAATAATTGATAAACTGTGGCCCAAGAGCTCAATGGACACTTCTCATCAATTCAATTGTATGCATTCCTCCAATCTGGACTTTGTTCTCACAACTGTACTAAAACAGTTCGTCAAGGTAGTCAATAATTTACAGCTGGCCTCTGATGCAGGGTCTGTTTCTGTCCTTGTTCTCCTGGTCCTGAGTGTGGCTTTTGACACTGTTCAATCATCAAATTATCTTTGAGTGTCTTGAGAACCCATTGGGATTCGTGGTTCTGCATTCCAATGATTTACTTCATATTTGTCTGACAGATCACAATTTGTTCATTATGACAGTCATTCATCGGTGTGCTCCATTGTTCAATTCAGAATACTGTAGTGCTCTATTCTAGGCCGTTTGCAGTTTACCTGCCGCTTGGCAACATAATTTTAAAAGTTGGATTACATTTTCACTGCTATGCAGATGACAACCAGGTCATCCGGTCAACCTGGGACATGGATGACCTCCAATTTCTTTCTCCCAACTAATAAAACCGAGGTGCTAATTCTAGGACAACAAAATCCCATCCACAGGCACCAAAGTCTTACCTAAGCTAATTTAGGAGTCATTATACCTAAGCTTACTGTCTAGGAGTCATCATGGATCTAAAAAGCTAGCTTTTGATGGTGCAGGTGGGCAGTATTTATCTTGGGTTGTGTGAGTTTAACCACTCGGTTACAATTACTCCCCTCCCCTTTCTCCACACCGACCCCAGCAGCTTGAGATGAATTCAACTGGGGATCAGGGTTGAGGCACCAATGTCCCAAGTGTCATTGCATCGCTCGTCAGTACGCATTTCCTCTCTTTTGCCCACACCAGGGTTCAAACCTGGGTCCTGACTCAAGCACGCAACAACTACCTCTCATAAACACAGATGTAGCCAGCTATGCAACCTAAAAGCAAATATTTTGATGGTATATACTGAGGAGTGAGTTTAACTACTTCAACTTGGTTTACAAGGACCTTAGCGAAACTGTATTTTTGCCTTGAAGCATATTATTATTATGAATAATAATAAATGTTATTTGTAATGCACATTTCTTGCACTCAAAGTGCTTTAGTACAGTAACAATTACAATCATAAAACATAATTAACACATCAACACAAGATTAATTTACAATTAAAAACCTGATTAAAAAGGTACATTTTAAGCCAATTTAGATATAAGAAAATGTCTTTCACAAGAGGAGGCTGAAAAGCTAATACATGCATTTGTTACATCCTGTCTGGAATTTTGTACTATACTTTTTGGGGAAAAATCTGAACTTGGTACAATATGCTGCTGCAAGATTATTGACTAGAACCAGAAAATACAACCACATTACATATTTTCTAGTCTCTCTACACTGGTTTCTAATCCCAGCCAGAGCTGATTTCACTCCATGGGCTAGCACCACCCTATCTTTCAGATTTTCTTATAACCTTATAAGGACAATACAATCTCAGGATGCTGAATATTTGGTGTCCCAAAGGTAATAGCAAGGGTTAAGGCTTTCTCATATCGAGCTCCTCTTCTATGGAACAGACTTCCTGTTTCCATTTGGGAAGCTGAAACTATCTGTGTTTAAGGCTGCATTAAAAATCTTTTTTTTTAATCAGTGTTACCGCTGAACCACTGCACTCACATTAACAGGTTGGGACTTCAACCCTTCCAACTGTGGAACTGCTGTTTGCTAATCCACAGACCCAGTCTCTAATCCTATTTTCATCTCTCTCTTCCGTCTCCCTCTCTCCCTCCCATACTCCCCATCTCTTATGTGGGCAGTTGAGCTGTCAACATCTACTAGGTTGGCGGTTTGCCGACATTTCTGACCTAGGCAACAACGCGGACATCAGTCTCTAATGCTCTCTAATGGACCACCCAGAGATCTCGGTTCCCATATGACCGTCATATGACTGACATAGTTTTATGCTGATCCTGTTCTTCCCTGCCCTGTAGCTGACCACTGCCACAAAGTACCAAGGTAGGACATTGCTAATGCTCTGCATTTAGTAATTTTCACATTGTATTGTTATTGTATAATTGTCTCAAGCCGGTGGTCTACATCTCTCTACATCTCCAACTGTCTCTGGAGAAGGGGATCCCTCCCAAAACTGCTCCTCCCCATTTTTCAAAACTTTTTTCTCTGCATTGTTGGGAACTTTCCTTGTTTTCTTCTTTGAGGACATCTGACATTGCTTGTAAAAAGGGCTGTATGAATTAAATAGGATTTGATTTGTAAAGACATACCATAGTTTCGGTGAGCAAATACATTCTGTGAGTCTCTCTCTCTGTCTCGAGAATGTCTTACCTTCCTACGCACCTGTTGCTCTTTGGCAGAGTGGATCTTGACGTGTTTGCGTAAGGAGCTGGGATCTGTGTATCGCTTGGTGCAGCCCGGGATCTGACATGCATATGGTTTCTGAAGAGAAAAAACCACACCTGTCATGGCAGTTGGGCAGGGTAGGGGTGGGCAGTACACATAATAATCCAATGAAAACAGACTCCTACACACTGCCTTTACTTGCAAAACATGTAAGCATTTTCTTCAATACTTTACTTTGTGACTTTATACATATTCATTTAACCAGGCAATTTTACCTCAGTACACCCATACAGTAAATACTAAGTAGTAGAATGAGGATAATGCATTAGAAAGGAAAAAAAGAGAGATGTAGAGTAGGAATGCCGAAGCTTGAATGTAAGGTTTGCAAAGGGACAGTATATCCCTACCTTTCAGCTGAGAAATCACAGAGGAGGTGAGAATTAGAAAAAAGAAAGAGAAGAAAAGTTCAGCAAATTGCTCATCAAATTGCATGCTAAGCAGCTTGTTGTGTGTAACTTATGAATGTATCAGTCTTCAGTGTATGTGTGTGTGTGTGTGTGTGTGTGTGTGTGTGTGTGTGTGTGTGTGTGTGTGTGTGTGTGTGTGTGTGTGTGCAGGAGGCTTGATGTGCTTCTACATGATGTTAACTACACAGTAGTTTAGACAAATGCAATATAAACAACATGTGTATAAAATGACGGCATGGACTTTCCTCATCGTTTAACATTCTTCTCATTAATGAAGCAAATACTTTATGAAGCCCAGTGATGGAAGGATTTTCCACTAGTTATTTTTTTTAGTCCTTGAGAAATATAAGATGGCCATTAAAGTGTAAGGGGATACATAGCTTTATTAGATGCCCGGTCATACGATTGCCTTAACTGTAAATAACACATTGTTATTACAAGTAGCTCTCAGCGCCACTAATCTCTTAGGTGTTTGTTTTCCTAAGCAAGGCACCCTATACAAACTTGACTGGTAGAGAAAAGCAGAAAAAAAGGGAAAAAAACACAACTTCTGTCTAGAAAAAATATCATTATGGTTGATGATTTTCCCCCAAAGTGCCTTTGGCAGAGAGACTGGTAGTAAAATTAAGCCCTCAGCGGGGCGATGATGGGAGTCCATCAGGTTCAGAACTCCACTGTGCTAATAGACAATGTCAGTAGCCAACTGCAGTATGGGTGGTGGGGGGTGGACGACGATAAAGTGGGACATAAGAGGAGTAACTGAGACAGAACTGGGCTGACTCAATATTTCCCTGTCTTACCGTTTCCATCAGAAATGGACAAACATATCCCTGTCTGTAGCTGTTCCAAATATACTGCTGTAGCTGTTTCAGCGCAAGGCTGTCATTTAACAAACTGCGACTTGAGCTTGTGGAACTGATCTTTTATTAATGTGTTGGAGTGAGTGTGGCGAGAGGGAGAATGGACAATTTCTCACCGTCTGAAGTGAACTGTAAAGCTGTCAAGAAATAGAACTAGGTATTTAAGCTTGGAAAAAGGCCAAAGACAAGGTGTACGTTTAGAGAGGAACGGAAAAATCCTTACGCCATGTTCTCACGTTAGTTTGTTTTTTACGGACTGTGCACAGGGTGGGTGTACTTCAAATTAGTGTTACATGCTGATAGGTTACTGTGCAAATGTTCATTTGACAAATGTCTGGCCATTTAAAAAAAAATTACAAATTAAAATGAACCTGTACATAAGGATTTCATTGAGCACACCGCACAGTCAAATATGCTATCGTCAGAATATGGCGATAGTGTTACAACTGACCTTTTCCTGTGCCAAAACTACTGTTCTAGCATCTCAGGAGTATTGGAAACTAAAAACAAATCTCAATACAGATCACCAATATCACTAATATCACCAGTAATCTAACTCCAGAATCACTGTTTAAATTGCAATCTCGCTCTGACTCTAAGGTCAAGATCTACAGCAGTGGGTGCAGACTGGAGTGTGTAGACGTGTTCTGGTGCTGACCGTGTCCAGGTGAGTGCGTTGGTGCTTGGCGCGGTCGCTGGAGTTGCTGAAAGCTTTCTGGCAGCCGGGATGCTGGCACAGATAGGGCTTCTCTCCTGTGTGGCTGCGCAGATGGATCTTCAGGTTCTCCAGACGAGAAAAAGCCTTGTTACAGCCCTCAAACTGTTGTAGACACACACAAATACGCACACATACACACATTGCAGAGAAAAAAAGTTAAGACTTAGGGTGAGTAAATCATTGTATCATCTAAATTGGCATCTTGATTACTAGTTCAGTCTAGTACTGACCTGGGAAGCTTAGTCCCAAAGACACACCAATTCAAGACACAATAAAGACACGTATATTTAATCATGCCACTGACAACTGTAAACAAGCCTACAAATACAGGCCCACTTGAGTGACGTAGTTAATGAACACCACAGATTTGTTAACACACATATTATTCATGAGGTCGTTCGCACATCCACTCCCTGTCATACAAACTCAAACACAGCGGACTGTATGCGGCGATAGTCACCACCCTCATCCTCCCTCCCAATACAGTACATGTTACTGTATCTTCGGCTAAAAAGTGGATGTGGCAACACACTGCACAGTAGAGTGCACTTCAATGTAACCTATATCCAGCAAGTTAATCCCACTTAACTATTCAACAGGTGGAGGAACGTTAGTGAGGGCTGGCCTGACATCAATACGTGTGGCCAGCCATGACTGCCTTGGGCGTGTAACAATGCAGGCCTCAGGCCATTGAGGAGCACCCTTCAAGGCCCTCTTTCCCCTGCACAATTACTTACCTGTCACCCTATCTGAAGGCTGCACGTTTGCCTTCTAGTCACTGCTCAGGGATAGGAAATTGATGAAGGAATAACACAGAAGGGAGAAGTGAGGAGTGGAGTAGAGTGAGATAAGTGTGAAGAAGGGGTAAAGGAAGGGGGGAGGGGATGTGTGAAGATTGAACAGATGAGTGCATTGAGTTGGGGTCTAGCTAGGGAGGGACGAGTGTAGTTCATTAAAGGTGAAGGGAGTAGGGGCTGGGGTGGAGACAGGTGTGGATGGTTAGAGCACACCCCAAATTGGGGTATGGGACTGGGAAAGGTGGTCTATGTCGCATAGACCGCTGAAACCTGACATCGAGATGGTGCTGCTGGCCATTGTACCCTGACATTTAGTGAAGCCTGCACTATGCTGTAGGCCCAGAGAGTCAGGTTACACCCAAGGAGAGAGAGACACCATTCCTCTAATGGGCCTTCAGTCCAATCAGGGCTCAATGCTCATCTCTGGCCTCCTTCATTCACTCACAGCCAGGTAGGACAGGCAGGGGCCTCTATTCACAGCAGCTCCATTTAATATGGGAGAAACCTAAGCCTGTCATGGTAGAGCAGGGTCAGATAAACTGCCTGGGCTGTGTGTGTGTGTGTGTGGGTTAGGATATTTATTTGAGTAAGAGCCTAAACATGTATTTTCAGCATAACACAAAACATGAGTTCCTCTGGAGATGGAAAGTGTTGCTCCAATGAACAGTGTCTCCCAGTGAGAGCAGTCAGACAGAGAGGCAGACAGACACAGAGCGAGACATTACACAAAAACAGAAGGCCAATGTCAGACGACCCTGTGGACTGTACATTTCCCCAGTGTCATGAGATATGCTGTTTTATGTGATAACCAGGCCACCCTGCTGCATCAACACAAACACACAATGCCTGCTCGGAACTTAAGTGGAAGGCTGGGAAAACATCTGCAAGTGTCAGACCACACAAAGTACAGTGGAAAACATATTATTCCAGCATTGAATCAAATGTACAGCGCATAGGGGGAAGGGGGTGAGGTGGGGTTAATAAAATTCCAGCGATGTGAACATCCATTCTGGCATGCCAGCCTTGACAGACACAGACCATGCTGACTCGTGAAATATGGGCCGAACATTAATTTGGAAAACAAACAGAGATGTTAGTGAGGTTCTAAAATGTGTATATTTATGTATATGGGAAATAATCACTCTTCCATTGCTTTCTTTATCGTAATGCTAAATTAGAGGTTAAATTAGAGTTACGAGTCTGTGGAGAAAAGCGTGCTAATCGAGTAGAGCTAGCTATTAGTCTGCAAGGACCATTGCCAGTAAGACAGCTGGAGTTACAGTAAGTATTTCCTGACTGCTGTGACAAGTACCAAATGGTTAGTGCCAACTATATGACACAGACATATTACTTATAAGGCATTAACTGGGTTTGAGTGTATGGTGCTAATCTTACAGCCTAAATAGGCATATTTCTAGATCCAAGCCTTAACATACATCTTTGTATTGGAAACTGGACAGAAGATTCCTGTTGCAAAAAATGCTGGCAATATTTAAATCAGCTGCCGCGTGAAAGTGGATGAAACCATTCTGCGGAGAGAGAAAATGTCCAAAACAATTTGTTGAAATTTGATGAGAAGCTGATGAACAGGAGGACTAAGAGGAAAGGGATGAAAGATGGAGGATGAAGAGGATGGGGTAGTGAAAGCGTGAGAGCGTTGAAACCACACAAGACAGACCCGGATTCATTGGAACCACCTTTACAAAAACAGTTTAGGCGCTAATCAAACAAATTGCTTTAAACATGTTTGGATTTCCGTGCTGAATGCTGCAACTAAGGTAAACAGAGTGAAGACCATAACCACACGAAGAGGGCTGACAGTTATGCTACATTTGACAACCATCTTTGTGGATAGGGGTTTGGGAGCCTGGTAAATACCAGGGGTGAAAGTTGGGCTCGGACCCGGGGCTGAGGTGTTGATGGGTAGAAAGCCGATCACAACAGACAGGTTATGGACCTGGCTGAGCTCAGGACTGGAGGTGCGACCTGCCTGAGGCCTTCATGGGAAATGACTCCTGACTGGCAGAGAGAAGCTTAAATTGTAAGGTGGCTAAATGGCAGCAGTGTATGGCCCCTTAGAAGAGAGCTGCTCATTACTGACCTGAGGGAGTAGTAGAAGATCGAAACAAACCGCCCGTTATAGCGTGGTGCTAGGGAAAAAACATTGCTGCTGACAGGACTCTGATGGAAAGCCTTGAGAAGATAGAACGAAGGGAGCGAGAGAGGGAGAGAGTGTGAGAGGGAGAGAGAAAGAGAGAGAATGAGAGAGAGAGAGAGAGAGAGAGAGAGAGAGAGAGAGAGAGAGAGAGAGAGAGACAGAGAGAGAGAGAGAGAGAGAGAGAGAGAGAATGAGTAGTATTCACTCGGTCTTACCACTGGTGACTTGAGGACCCTGACTAATGATGATATTAGAACATTTGGCTGCTAACTAGCATAAAATCTACTATTACTCATGTTTAGAGGTCTGGCCTTGTGTAAAAAATAAGAAAAAAAAACTTAGGGAGGTACTAAGGCCTTAACAAGCTCAACCAATTTTTCTACTTTAATTGGTTTGATTGCATTAAGTGTTTTTTTATTTGCCAAAGCTCTCTCACACAAGGTATACATTTATTGTCGGATTCACAAATACACCACAGAATAAAACATGAAAAAAGTTATTCAAAAGCGTTGGGATAAAAAAAAATGACTGAAAGAGAGTTTGTTTATCACAAGGTGCCTTTTTGCTCGTTTACCAATGAGGAAAACCACCAACACTTCAAGAACTGTTCAGTGGAGAGATGTTGGAGCAGAGTGCTGGGTCTGCGGCTGGCGGGAACATGTGCATTTAATCTGCCTGCTTCCAAATGCCCCGTGGCAACCACAGCAAAGAGCAGAAAAACGTAAATGGATGAAATTATATCCATATGATTCAACGAGACAGCTAAGGAGAGGCAGGTTTCTCATGCGCTTAGTCAGGGAACAAAATTAAACACAGCTTCGCTAAAACATTCACATGACATAGTTTACACATATCCTTTCCATAGCCAAACGGGTCCCCTTTTAGCAGCCAGCCTCATCTGTTGCAAATAGGGCCCTAATTTGAATGAATAAGATAGGGCCAAACTCTATTTAATTAAGCTGGATAGAGATTCATTTACACATGCTTGCTTTGTTATCCGTCTTTTCTCTTTCCCTGTCCTCAGTCACAATCATGAGATCATTTGATTTATGAATGGTGAGATATTAGTACACACGGTGATGACTACAGGCAGCACTGGTCTCCAGATGGAACTGAGTAGTGACGCTTCACCTCAGCCGATAAATGAGTTCGGAGGAAGTAGCCAATGACATAAGAAATTGTTCTGAACAGCCATTTTGCCCTCATGCCTGCATAGTTTGGAGTCAATTTTAAATCATGTGGATGGTACATGGAACAGGAAGCATTCTTATGATGACTAAATTATGCCGCTGGTATAATCACAAGCCAGCTGGTTGCCATAGCTTGTAACAGGCTGATAAAGACGTGAAGCTGTAGAGCTGAGTTTTTCTATGGTCCAGACTGGCTACAGTCAAGTACAGGACTCATGGAAACACTTAACCTGTCGTGGTTCAGGGTCTATAACAGTCACATGTGCACCAGCTCCAGTGCCCTGTATCGTATTAGAGGGCTAAGATGTGATTTCTTCCTAATCGAGGTATGATGGGTTAACTGGTTCAACAGGTTGAAAGAAAAAGGAAGGTAAGGTCACTGGCGCAAAATATATCTTTCATAAGAATAGAAAAAAGGAAAACGTTTTTATGTGTGGTTGTACAGTGTTTTCACTGAACCAAAGCCACATTTTACCAAAGTATATAGGTTCAACAGAAATGGTCAAGTGGCCCAATTTGATGTCTCCTTCTAAAATGTGTTCTCACTAAACACCCATAGCCTATACAGACCTATTATATGGGAGATCCTTCAGTTCCCTTTGAAATCCACTCACCTTCCAGCACAAATTGGGTCAGTTTTCAGTTAAGCACATCTACTTTAACAGTGGACAGTGTTTAGACATTCATGTAATCTGAAGTTTTAACAGTAGTGGGGATGTTTGATATATTTTATGTTAAAGAGCAGAGGTTGACTTTTATCACACAGTTAAGATATGTATTTGGTGGTGAAGTTCAGGTCAGACATCTTGCTAACGTGTTGCATCAGTATTGGACATACATTATACTTTAAGTTGCAGCAAAAAAGAAAGTACATATGGATTTCTTCTCTCAAATATACAGCAGCATGAGTACTACTATAACAGCCCCTCCCTCAGCCTTTGATAAGTGCACCTTGTGTTATGCTAGGTTGCTGTGCTAACCATTTATAATGGCTAATTAGACAGTATAACACGGCTCGCCAATACCATGGCTATTAGTATACCATCAAGCCATTAATTATAAACCTCTTTGTGTAACTTGAGCCTCTGTGAAAAAAGACAAAGTGAGGAAGATGCAATGAAAATCCTAAACATGATCTGTGCTTTGAGCCGGCGTCTGGATGGATGTTACTGTGAGTCAATACAGTATCCTCTGTGATGCCATGGATCTCTGTAGCACCCTCTGACACTCTGGCTTCAATCTGTCCTTCACCTCTCAGTCACACCTGCCTCTCTGTCTCTCTCTGTCTCGGTCTGTCTGTCTGTCTCTCTCTCTCTCTCCCTCTCTTTTCTCTCTCTCTCTCTCTCTCTCTCTCTCTCTCTCTCTCTCTCTCTCTCTCTCTCTCCATATCACTCTCTCTGGCTCTCTCTCTCTTTCGGTTTCATTCTTTCTTTCTTTTCCACTCTTTCCACACCTCTGGCTGGCCACAGCTTCTTCTTCTCTGGTTCCACAATAGAGCCAGTTCTTCATGTGGAGTGGTCGCTCTATCAGTGCCAATGACAGCTCTCAGAAATCTTTGCCAACCATTTCAATTGATTGTTGTTCAATGCTTTTCCACACCTGACTTCAACTGCGTTTCTCCAGCAGCTTCTGTTGCATCTCCGTATTATTTTGACCATCTTTCAATTTTCCTTAGCTCCTCCATCCTCCCCCTCTCGCTCTCTCACTCTATTGCCTGCTTTATTTCTCACTCTCTACCCTTCTCTCCTTTTGGCAACTAAATCCTTGTCCACACAAGGAGAGTTGACACAGCTGCCCAAAGGCTTACGCCTACTGTACATTGGGCCACTCCATAATTCCAGCATGACAACAAATAAACATCTCAGAGGCCCAGTAGCCTGCCAAGCCAAACACCTTGACGCCAGAGGCACAATAATATTCACAGAGAAAACACTCCCGCAAAATTGAACAATAGGTCAAGATGGCATTGTGATCAACACCGACCTGGCAGGGTGCAGAGGGGGGGAAAGGGCAGTTTTGCACAACGGTACTTTCCATTGGAGAGCAACCAGACCACTGGAGCATTCTCAGTAACACAACGGCTGCCTGAGAAATGTGGTGAAACAGAAATGCCACAGTTCCGAACCGTTTGTTCTGCCTTTAGTGAGCCAAGGTCGTGTTCCCTTCTCTCTTTCTGTTTCAGGGTCCAGTTTCAAGTTGAATAGCTGCTATGGATTTCTCTTAGGCATTTGTCTGCAATCTGCTTTCAATGTGTCTGTTATTATCAAAGTTAAAGTGTATACATTTGTATTCACACACTATTCAGATGTCAATACCTAAAATTCCACCTTCTAGCAGACCTATATTTCTTTGAAATATGTCAGTCTCTATTCTACAAATCCCTTGTAAACACATACATTTAGTGTAATAACCATCTATTCCTGCACAGATTATTCTGGACCAAAGCATCCTGACAATTAACAATGAGGCTCCATTATCCACAAGCTCTTTCATATTTTGATATTATCTTCTCGAAATCTCTCATCAGCTGCTAGATAATGATTACACGTCGATTTTTGTTTCATTTAGTTTCAGAAAGGCAGTATCTATTTTACAGGAAACGTATATGAAATTGCTTGTACATCTGTACATGAAATTACATATGACATCAAATTTGGTTTCATCATGTAGAACATTTTCCTGTAGGCCTACAGTAGACATTTTGCTTTCAAACTTGATTGTTGCATTCTGAAAGTATATTTTTAATTTCATGTGAACTGTTTGTATGACAGAAAGCAAAGCTGCATGATAATAAAGAAGAAAGAAAAAAACGTTCCATTCTAACCAATACAAGCATTTAACATTGATATTAAACTCATTTTAAGGCTGCACTGATCAAACTGGAAACACATGTTTGCAAGTGAGTGGCTTTCCTTTTTGGACATTCTTAAACAACTCCCCTGGTGTAAAACTCTATGGGGAAAAGATGAAACAGGTACATTTGTGGCTTGGTCTGAATCTCTCTACTTGCACTAGTGCAGGTCTGCAGTCTTGCAGTGTGCAGTCTACAATATTGCAGTCTCTCTGTCTTTATCTTTCGATCTCTTTATCTCTGGAGAGGATTACAATATGCTTTTTAGTGGTGCAATTCCACCAGAGAGAGTGCTTGAGTGAAGGCTGAGCATGTTAGTGAACAAAGTCTGAAGAGAGCACGGATAGCGTTGTTGGCATGAACAGAACCATTTTGATGGAGACTGTTCAAAATCTCTAATTGCTCAACTGCGTTCCAGCTGTGACTCAGCATTACAGTGCACAATGTTCTGCCAAAGTTCCCAAAAATGGCAACAAAAGTTTTAAATAAAAAATATGCCAGAATACTGTCTTGCATCATAAAGCACAGGGTATTCTCCATAAGGACACTTGAAGGACTAAATGGTTGTCAGACTGACTATCTTTCTTACAGATTTGACTATGATATTAAATCAATTAATATCTTAAATCAAAACTATCCAACCGTACCCTAATCCACTAACTAAAACTGAACTAATAATACAGTCCACTTAGTCTTTAACACATTAAACATTTGAACTAACTGACATCCATCCATATCCTTTACCAGTCAATAATGCTTAAGCTGTAAAGTAATATTTGTACATTGCTTGTTTGACCTAAATTGTCTACAAACTTCCTTGTCTTCGTCTGAAACTTGATGGTCTGGACTGGACAACATGAAGTAGTGTAGATTCTCAGGTCTGTTCTAGTCTGGGCAGGGTGTAAGTATACTGTAGGCCTCAGCTGTGGTCTGGCCCTGTGGCAGACGTGGTCTGCAGTCAGACCTGTATGAAGGTGTCTCTTGTTTGCTGATTGTTTATTGGGAGATATGTCGGCGGTCAGGGCAGATGTTGCTCTAGGCTCTGGTCTGTGTGATTCAGCCTGTCCCCAGCCTATGCTACATCAATACCTCAACAAACCCCACCTGGTTGCACTGAGAGATTTACCTGTGTCCACACACACTCAGCAGGCTCGGCTCACACACTCTTTATACACTGTGGTTCTGGCGGAATGTCAGCAGAGTGGCTACTGCAGCACAATTAGTGTCTGAGCACAAAACGAAGTCAGTGTTTCAGAGTGTACAGACTGTTCTGTGACTTGCTTTGCTCACCTCCAGAAAGCAGATGTCCTGTATGTTTTCATTTACCTTGTAAAATGCTTGACAAACATGTTTTTTCCTTAATTACCTGTATGGCCACAGTAATTAAACAGTTCCCATGGCCAAAGTTCTTTACAACCCATGGCAGTGAACCGATAGAATCCATTGTGATGGAGATTTTTAGGATCCATGTGATTTGATCTGGTCTAAGAAGGCCTTCAACCTCAGAGGTAAATGGGAGATCCCTGGACTGCAGTAAACCACACTCCCACCCTCAATGTTGCTATCTGTCCCTAGGAGAGCCCCCAAATCATGCCCAGAACCCTGACCACAGGCCCAAGTCTGTCTCTCCTGAAACTGATCTGGCCGACTGGCCAAGTTAAACTGATTAAGGCCTTGGCTGAGCCACAATTATGACACAATCCCTGTGCTATGTACGGTCAGCTTCAGCCATAGTCCTCCGGTTTCAGTTACGAGACCATGATTAAATGTTGAGGAAATTGCAAACAAAAAATATTGCATTCCAGACAGATGCAATTAATGTATATCACATGTAGATCCTCTATGCTTTTATACCTGGTTACGCGGTCTGAGACAGGGGTAACTTTTCCCCTCACTGGTGAAGTTGCTCGAATGTCTTTGAGACACTATAACGCTTCAGTGAATAAAGGAACTATCAAATGAGAATATAGTGTATAGACACTCACATGTTGTATTTGTGTTAGGGATGATAGGGTGGTGGAAATACCAAAATGATCCTGAACGACATCCAAATTGAGAGAGAGAGAGAGAGAGAGAGAGAGAGAGAGAGAGAGAGAGAGAGAGAGAGAGAGAGAGAGACTGGATTGCATTAATGTAAGATTGACTGGAAAGCATTTATGGCCTGACAAAAACTTGGCCTGGCCAAGTTGACAAGGAAAACAAGCAAGATCCATCTATTTCCAGGTCTTTCATGCCAGTGCCAAAACATCAGTCTCAGAACACTTCTGCCAGATGTTTCATCATACTAATCTATGTATCACATATGGACAGTGTTTCTCTACAATTAGCATGGTCCAAAGACAGCCAAGTGCCACAATGGACCTGACACAGGGCACAATATATCTATGCTACGACAGCATTGGTTTTCTTATTACATATCATAATTTAATATGACAGGTTTTAGTGTTCAGGAACCATATCCCAAGTACCACTATACAGCTGTTGTTTGGATGCCTGTGCAGTTAACATGTTTGTCTGTCTGTAAGTTTGTCGTGTGTTTAAAGTGTGTAACGTGTGTACAGTGTGTGATAGTCTGTCTTAAGGCTCTCTCTGAGACATATCATTTGCAGGTAGCTGCTACTGGCCAGTAGCCACACTCTGAAAGATTGTAATGGGTAAGTTGTCCAGACAGACCAGAGTGTCAGCGTCTCTTACTGGTACAAACACATTAATATCAACGTCACTCGCCGCTGGCACCCCGCGCCCAGACAGCTCCAGTTTCAGCCCACATTCAGGGGAAAAGTCGGGTCATGTGCAAGAACCTCAGTTTTAATTAGCTAATGGTACTCCCTGTTTCATCTCCAGCGTTTGAGCTGATTGCTGACAAAAGACTCCATTGACTTCTTAAAACACACGCCATTTTGGCGGCAGCCTCCACTGTTTGTCTCAATGTCTGCTTCTGGGAGAGTTTGCTACTCTCTTCCAAAAATCAGTCTAATAAATCTAAATATATATGTTTGTTGGTTTCACACCAGTAAAAAAAAGGAAATTCCATGATCTCTGCTAGTTTTTCCAGCAGAGTCCAGCATCCAAATTTCCTTTAGCAAGTGGTGTGCGTGCAGGGTGTGCATGTAGGTGTGTGTATGTGTGTAGGCGGGAGACTGTTTACACAAGGCCTTCATTAGGTAGGTAGAGTGTAAGGTGTTTTATCATCCTGGACTGGGTAGCTCTATGTCTGCTAGAATTGTAGAATATATCATGCACTAAATGTGTTAATTAAACAGTGAAGTTGACTCAATTTCTATGGGGGAAACATATGAATACAGCATGTATAGTATCTACTGCATGTACACAGTAAAACAATTCTATACTTCAGGGCTCATTAGCAAAAACTGAATATTTTACAGATTATTTTACTAATTTAAAGAACAGATGCTGCATAAGTATCAATGTACTATAAATCATTGAAGTACATCCCTTCAACCTATCACTTGCTCTCACACTTACACCACAGTCCACAACAAAGTGACAAGGCCTGTACTAGGACATCACTCTTGAATTCACTATCTTCCTAAAAAATGAAATAAGGAGGGCAGAAATAATTTATTTAAATAACCAAACGCCAAAACTTATTTTAGAGACTTAATTCCCACACATTTCAGTAAACCTTTCATCTGAAGAAACATTTAAATAACAAAAAAAATGATCTTGTCCTGCTTCAAACTTTGTATATAGGTTGTCCACAAAAGTTTGGAAGAATATTTATCTGAACTTTAGGGACTTGAGTCGAGTCATCAGACACATCAAATCCACCGGACGGCATCAGAGAACCCTCTAAGAAAACAAAGCCTGTGACTATTTCAGAGCAGCGGTCGTTGGATATATTTTTAATATTTATGCAGACAAGAGAAACATTTTTTAATAAACTAAAACAACACTCGAATTAGGCATGAAACACAACAGGATATTGCAGGGAGATTATGCAGTTTCCTTTACGCCTGTGTGTCCCTGCCTTCCCGACTACCCTAGCTTACTACACAACAGCCTGGGGCCTCAGTTAATTAGAAAGGGGAACCAAAAGTACCTTCTAAAACTTTACAGGGCTCCATAAGTGCTCCAAACTCAACGTTTACAGATGGAGGGGGTGCATTTTTATGTGGGATTGCGTTAAACGTAGCCAGGTATCAGAGGGTGACAAGCGAGAGGTCAGAGCACGACTTGTGTTGTGATAATGACTTTTTCCTGCCAAGATGCGGCGTGAAAAAATTCTGCGCAGCTGGGTTATGTGAGTGAGTGTGTGTGTATGTGTGTGTTTGTGTGTGTGTGTGGCTGAGTGTGTGCGCGTGTATGTGCATGTGTGTTATGCTTGGATGTGACCAGAGCTTGCTTCATGATCGCTCACTGGAATCTGCCGCTGGTAAGATAATAAAAGGATTAGCTTGGGTTTTTCTGGAGCATTTGGTTCTAAATCAAAATGTCTCATCTGTTTCCTCTGTGCAAATAGCTGGAATTCCTGAATGCCTTTGTCTATTGCACGAGTGTAGCAAACACAACACGCATCACTGTCTGCAGTCAATCAAAAAGCCTTGCAGAAAAACAGCCTAAATAAGGAATGACTAGAGATGGATGGGACTATAACTCAACACACATGCAGTCACACAAACAAACACACACACAGCCTCACACACACCACAAACACAGGCATGGCTCCATTGGAAGTTCACTTTAGAATACACATTGATATGACTTACGGCCTACAATATAATACAAACAGACTGGCACATTGTATGACCACCATCTCAAATGCAACCACCCACATATGCAAAGCACATGCTTATTTTCTTCACACCAAAGCATCTATGGAACACAAAATCTAAATAAATAATGTCCACTTCTACTGATTAGATGTGGTGACGAAACAACATGATATATTATACAGCTGTTTACATTCAGTTGGAATAGAGGCTTTCAATCTACATTGCAAAAAGTCAATACTTCCTATTGCAGGGGTTAAAAGAAACAAACTAAACTTTCACATCATTCCACAGCTCTGCATATATATGTGTGTGTGTGGTTGAGTGTGTGTGTGTGTTTGCCTGCATGAGTAAATTCTGCTTCATGTTCTCAGACAAAGTGCAGCAGCTTTACTACACTGAGCAGAATTGTTTTAATGTTAACATCTGGTAAACATCTCCTTACACACACACACACACACACACACACACGCACACGCACACACAGACACTGTATGTACATCATATGCACACTGACACGCACACACACACATTGTATTTGCCTTCTTGTCGTATTTGTCACCAAAGGGTGACATCAGTCAAGACACACCCAAGACAAATAAGCATTAGCAGCCGCAAAAAAGAAAAGTTTAAATCTTCTGTGTACGCAACACATTTTCTGATGACAAAATAAAGACATTGAACTGCATCCAAGCTCCACACTTCTTGTAACTGCACAACATCCTCACTACAAACTACTAAAACAAACTACTTGGCTAAAAGATGATTCACAACAAAAAATTAGCTTATTTTCTATTTACCTACATTGCATACGCACTCACAACAGGCTCAACATCAACATACAGTATACAGTGGAAATATCTACACCAAGAAATCTACAAATACAGCCTTCTTAACACTTTACTTTTTACGTCAACTACTTTTAGAAGCCTAAAAGGAAACTAGATATTTGAAAATAAACACAGCCTGAACTTCATCAGATATAAAACAGGTACTGTATAAATATTTTCTGAAACTGTTTTTCACTAATTAAGCTTTTGGATGGCTTCCATAAAATCAGGAAGACCATTTATGACAAGGGGTTGACTCAAACTCTGAACTGAGCAATGACATGAAACGTTACTGACTATCAACCCCCCTCCTCGGCTCCTACCAACAGACTACTACATTTCTCTCTGTGTTTGGTTTGGATAAAAAGCCAATTCACTTAATACTTGTGGGATGGCTAAACATTTAAACCTCCCATTTAACGGGATCAAGTGTATGCATTGTTTGGTTATGTTAACCAGATGTGAAGGGTTTTCATGATCTGAATCCTCTCTTAAAAAACAGAGGTTCAGGAAAAATAAACATGGTTTTGCCCTACACAAATTGTGGACTAATTGTGTATTTGGACTGAATCATTCTTAACGTTGGAGGGCTTTTTCCATTTGCTCAGGGTAGGTGGAGAATGACAGGTTGACATTGATTAGTGTGTTGACTTGTGGAATTGGAGAGCTTTACCTGTAAAGAATACAACCACAAATATATTTATTCAAGATCCAATGACTAACTCTTCAAGTTTGCTCAAAACTTGCATTTGAAACATTCTGTTGAAAAAAACAAACACAACTTGTTAGATGTATCAAACCAAAAACAAACTGAATAAAATAATAGAATAAGCTTATACTAGTTTTGGGGTCTCTAAGATGTTTCCTTGAGAAGCAACCATAAGCTTGTTCCTGTTTGTAAAAAAAAAAAAAAACTGTAAATCAGGGACATGAATCTTCGCTGCCATTAAACACTTGCAAAAAACAACTTCTACAGACTAGGCCCTGTGAGTACATAACCAGGCCTCAAAATTGAGGTTTCCTCAAAGTCCTAAGCTATGGGATACAAAACAATGAGTACTGTAAGCAGCGAAAGGAGGTCAGATGGCTGAGCCGTTAGGGAGTCGGGCTATTAATCAGAAGGTTGTTGGTTCGATTCCTGCCCATGCCAAATGACATTGTGTCCTTGGGCAAGGCACTTCATCCTACTTGCCTCGGGGAGAATGTCCCTGTACTTACTGTAAGTCGCTCTGGATAAGAGCGTCTACTAAAATGACTAAATGTAAATGTAAAAAAGCTAGAATAAATGTGGACAAGGCCTAGACTCCTGAAACACAATTGTGTGGGTATGTTGTTGTGTAAGATGAATGAGTGGAGTGTGAGAACATCGTCCATTGCTTGCTTCTGGATGCTAGGTGGAAACTCACCATACACTTGTTGGGCTTCTCCCCAGAGTGAACCCTCATGTGGATGAGCAGCTTGTAGCGGGCATTGAAGGGCTTGTAGCGGCGGATACAGCCGGCCCAGAAGCAGGTGAAGTCCTCGCCTTTCCTCTGGTCGATGTGCACCTTCTCAATGTGCCTCACCAGTTCCTCCTGCTGCTCGTATGCAGCGCTACAGTCAATCCAGCGGCACACCTGCTTTTCCCCCAGTGGACCCCCTCCGACGTCTTCTCTCTCTGGAGCTGAGTGAGAGCCACCGAGGCCTGACATGGACGGGGCCTTAGGTCCCGGAAGCACGGAGGAAGATGGGGCTGTGGGCTGGCTCTGGAGATGCAACCGGCTACCTTGGTTAGGGCTCACATATTGGTGCAGGTGGTAGGGTGGGGGCATAGAGGGCCGAGGGGGGGCAGGGTGCTGGGTTTGAGCGCGTACATACCCGTTGTGTCCCGTTAGGTGGTGGTGGTGGTGCTGGTGGTAGTGGTGCTGAAAGAGCTCCTCCTCGCTTGGAGAGAAGTCGTCCAGGGGTTCTTGTTTCAGGGCCCCTGCCCTCTGACAGCCCTGCGAGAGGGAACCTCCTCCAGGCTGCATCAGGGCCCTGCTCATGAGCTGCCCCATTCCTTCAGATTCTCCTCCCCCTCCAACATCACCATCTCCACACCTGGGCCCCTGCTGCATCGAGCCCAGATCCTCACACAGCCCCTGGCCCGGCTCCAGCTCCACAGACGACACTAAGGAGGATGAGGAGGAGGAGGAAGAGGAGGAGGAGAGGGACAGCAGGCAGGTGGCAGGCGAGGGAAGTTGACAGCTCTCCTGTGAGGAAGCCTGCTGCTGGGGGCTGTGAGGTGGGGGCCGGGGCTGGGTAGGGAGCTTGCAGAGGACGTCCCTGTAGGTGGACGAAGTGGAGGTGGAGGAGAAACCGGCAGCGCTGGCGCTCCGAGGCTGGATGGGAGAGGGGTTTGCCCGCAGCCCGTTCACGCAGGCCACGATGGACATCTGGGAGGAGCAGATGATGGCGGTGATATCGATCCCCTCGGCAGTGGCGGAGGAGGCGGAGGAGGTGGAGGAGGCGGAGGAGGCGGTGATGACGGCTGAGGCAGCGGGGGAGTCTGAGGCCAAGGACAGGCAGCGTCTCGTCAGACTGCTAGCATGAAGCAACCGCGCCGAATGACGGGAGCCAGCGCCGGGGGACAATGACAGTGGGGAGGAGCCATCTTCATTATTAAACGGGTACGCCGCGTCCGCCGGCACTGCGCTGCCTAAGCTGCCAACGACCACGTTGCCGCTATGCTGTGGAGCCTCCACATCCCCCTGCCTCATCCCCACGGCTCCTCTGTCACTCTGGAAGCCAGCCTCGGGTGGGATGGGAAGACCCGGTCCGGAGGTGATCTTGTAGCCCATGGAGGTCTCCTGTTTGATGGGGTAGGGGAGTGAGGATCTGGGCCCGTTGGAGCTGCTGCAGACCCCATCTGGGGGGGCCAGGGATCTATGGAAGGAGCCAGTAGCAGAGGACCTGTAAAAGGAGGGACGTAGAGGAAACGTAAGGGCTAGGCTAACAGGGCGACACAGGGAGAGAATATGAGTGCTATCAGCCTTCCACGGTTGACAGATGAGGGCTGCGTCTGTCTGTGTCCTGTCAAATCGTCCTCCACCTCACCACAATCCCCCCTCTCAACCTGGCCCCCCTTCCTGGCAGGACCGTGAGCTTTGGCTCTCTTTTCTCACTGTTTGAACAAAAACCATGTCACCCTTAACGCTCGGACATAGCTACAAGCTTCCCACTTTTGAATAGCTATGCTTCGGCAACCTTTTCGCTTTGTTTTCTAGGGTCCTTTTTAGAGAGCTATGAACACTGTTGGTGGTTTTCCAAGTAGGTAGACTCCACCAGCTCAGCTGAGTCAGTGGATATTGTGAATAAATGAGACAGGACTTTGAGCCTGGAAGTGCTTATGAATGGCCATTTATGACTAAGAATAGAAAAGGTCTCCCAAGATACAGAGAGGCCACAGCCTTGTGTGTCTCTGACAGGCTTTGATGACACAAAAGGGTTAAACCCTACCCTACACTGGGATAAATGGGAGTCACCTGGTTTGTTGGCATAATGGCTGCTTCTGAAGATTCAGCGCTTACAATACTGTGTATTATGGTGGGAATCTTGCTCCCGGTGAATGGGAGCCAGGTCGTATTTCTCCATGCGTAGCTGTGATCTCCTACATAATAATTCCTGTCAGTTCCCTCATTATGGATTTTGTGCAAAGATCTTGAGTGATGTGAAAAGGCTCCTCTTTCTCTATCCTGTTCATGAAGGAATCCTCTTTGTTTGCTCTCCCTGAGCATGCTGGGAGTGAGTGGCTAACGCTAGCTGGGATAAAGCTGCAGTTTGGGATTTTTTCGTAGTCAATAAAGAGTAGCCCCCTTTCATGAGCGCTGTTTCCTGTTTGGCTGTGGCAATGGAATTCTGAGACAATATGAGTGAATTGAATGTCTGTCCATAAGCACTTTCGGGTATATGGCTGTGATCTGAGGGAGAAAAGAGAGGAGGAGGAGTAGGAAAAGGTGGGGGAGGAGGAAAGGAGCTGATAACGGCAGTGAAACTACACTGAGTAGACCCATTCACAAACATTTCATCAACAGTAAAGCATGTGTGTATCAGATGGTATGATTCCAATAAAATTTTGAATTACAAGTTTTTTTTTAAGTCAGTAGGCTGCAAATGTTTTCAATAAATCATATACTATATATTGGATGACTTTAAAAACAGAGTTGTAAAAATATGTATTCTCAATGCCAAAGATTTAAATAGTGTGCTATAGTATAAAGAAATGCTCTAAGAAAACCTTGGTGTGTTGGCCTTACCTGGCCTCTTGCTGTTGCTGGAGATGCAGGTTCTGTGTTGGTCTGTCACAGTGCAGGCTGTGGTGGTAGAGACCCCCTGGCATGTCCCCTGCAGGCACTACCATGCTTTGCCCACAGCGCATCAGAGTGCTCTCGATGCCCCCCAGGTCAGCTGTGATGTCCTTCTCAGAACGGTAGGTGCTACAGCCTCCGTTTGCTGGAAAACAGCAGGGGGTATGGGACCAATAACCACATCAGTGTACTACTTAGAATCACATCTCACTTACTAGCAAACGAGTCACAGATGACAAAAGACATATTGTAAAGACACGTGATCCTAAATACAGCTCAATGGGAAAGTTGGAGCACAGTCAAACTTTTTGGCCAAGAAAACATAAAAAAACAGCCCTGCAAGATGAATAATTTCCACGGAGAGCAAGATATTCCACTGAGACTGTAGTTACTCTAGCAGTGACATGTCAAATTTATATTAAATGATGAGAATTCTCTCAAGGAAAGCTACATTTTTCTCATGTGATGATCTTTGGAGGATATTTGTTCTCTCTTCTGAACTTCAAAAGCTGACAGCAGCTTTGTCGCCAGAGAGAGATTCATCACCCTCAACTGTGTACACTGTATACTATGTACAGTACACAAAGCACATTGCAGTGTAATTACAATCTAATTACAATCTTTTCTACCATGGGAATACCTACTGCAAATGATTCATTGTAAATGTAACATAGTCCCATGTGGGAGTAAAGGCCTTAAGCTGTAAAGTACAGTGCCCTCCAAAAGTATTGGAACAGTGAGGCCAATTCCTTTATTTTTGCTGTAGACTGAAAACATTTGGGCTTGACATCAAACGATGAATGTGAAACCAGAGATCAACGTTTCAGCTTTTATTTCCAGGTATTTACATCAGGATCTGATGCACAAATTAGAAAATATCACCTTTTTGTTCGAACCCACCCATTTGTCACGTAAGCAAAAGTATTGGAACATGTGACTGACAGGTGTGTTTTGTTGCCCAGGTGTGTCCTATTACATACATTATTCAATCAATAAATACCACTGAATGTCTACACTCAGGTTCAGATTGGGTAAGATAGGTTTTGTCTATGCAGACTGTATTCAGAGGTGAAAACAACATGAAAACCAGAGCGCTGTCTTTGGGTGAAAAACAAGCAATTGTGAGTCGTAGAGAAGATGGAAAATCAATCAGAGCCATTGCAGAAACATTGGCCATAGCCAGTACAACCATTTTGAATGTCCTGAAGAAGAAGAAAACTACTGGTGTACTAAGTAACAGACGTCGAACAGGTAGACCAAGGAAAACATCAGCAGTTGATGACAGAAACATTGTGAGAGCTGTAAAGAAAGACCCTAAAACAACTGTTAGTGAGATCAGCAACAACCTCCAGATGGCAGGAGTGAAGGTATCACTATCTACTGTTCGCAGAAGACTTCATGAACAAAAGTACAAGGGCTACACCAGAAGATGCAAACCACTCATTAGCAAGAAGAATAGGAAGGCCAGGCTGGAATTTGCCAAAAAGTACAGAGATGAACCTCAAAAATTCTGGGACAAAGTTTTATGGACTGATGAGACAAAGATTAACTTTTACCAAAGTGATGGAAAGGCTAAAGTTTGGAGAAAGAAAGGAACTGCTCATGATCCCAAACACACAAGCTCATCTGTGAAACACGGTGGAGGTAATGTCATGGCTTGGGCTTGCATGGCTTCTTCTGGGACGGGCTCATTAATCTTCATTGAGGATGTAACACATGATGGCAGCAGCAAAATGAACTCGGAAGTCTACAGAAACATTTTGTCTGCCAATTTAAGGAAAGATGCAACCAAACTGATTGGCAGAGCCTTCATCATGCAGCAAGATAACGACCCAAAACACACTGCCAAAACAACAAAGGAGTTCATCAGGGGCAAGAAATGGAAGGTATTAGACTGGCCAAGTCAATCTCCAGACTTAAACCCTATAGAGCATGCATTTTACCTGCTTAAGAGGAGACTGAAGGGAGGAACCCCACAAAACAAACAACAACTGAAAGAGGCTGCAGTGAAAGCCTGGGAAAGCATCAAAAAGGAAGAATGCAAAAGTTTGGTGACATCAATGGGTCACAGACTTGCTGCAGTTATTGAAAGCAAAGGATTTGCAACTAAATATTAAGTCTTATTCACTTAAATATGTTTTAAGTATATCTGTTCCAATACTTTTGATCACATGACAAATGGGTGGATTCAAACAAAATGTGATATTTTCTTAGTTGTGCATCAGATCCTGATGTAAATACCTGGAAATAAAAGCTGAAACGTTGATCTCTGGTCTCACGTTCATTATTTGATGTCAAGCCCAAATGTTTTCAGTCTACAGCAAAAATAAAGGAATTCGCCTCACTGTTCCAATACTTTTGGAGGGCACTGTATATAGTGTATACTCAGATATATCACAAGCTGGATGATAAGATGGTAAGACAAAAGTCACATTTTAATTTCTAATGTGTAAAATTCCTTATCGCAAAATTAGCATCTAACTAATTCCACAAGAACATTACACACAACGATACGTGAGGCTGATTGACTGAAGACACTTACAATACTCAAAGGTTGTCCCAACAAAAAGGTTTCACTAGAACAGGCTTTATGACCAAAAATAGAAACGTGACAGATTAAAAGGAAGCAAAAATAGGTGGTGCATGAGGAAACATTTGCTGTGGGAAAGACGATACCCCGTCACTTACGTGTAGTCAGGCACAAGTCCCCTGTAACTCAATTTCTCTAATTCAATTTGCTCATAATGATGTTATTGACAATGTTAACACACCCCCTGAGTTATCTTTAATACAGGCACCCAAACATTTCCTGGGTAAAATAAGAGGGAAAAGGAAGAAGAAATGCAGAATAACAGTGAAATGAAACAAGAAAAGAGACAAATCAGATAGATAAAGACAGGGGAGAGTAAATAAGCTTTGAGAGACAGACAAAGGAAAGGAAAGGGAAAGGATGGGCTGAGAGAAAAAGAGAGACATGAAGAGACAGAGAAATAGAGGCAAATCAAACACTGCAGCAATGCTGAGGGAATATGAGAGGCATGCTGGTTTCACTCAGAGCCGTAAACAGAAGGCAATAATTTTTTTCTAAGAATACAAATGGTTTTGTTTATTAAGGCTTGGATCATTCTGTCTTTTTTTCTCTCTTTGGCTGAGCCTTTCTGAGTTAGAATATCCAACTGTGTTTGTGTATAAAACGTTAGGGCCTGTTGATCGACAGCCAAGTAGTTCTTGCTTCATCTGGAGCAGGAGTGATTCCATCAGGATGGATAAGGGCAACATGACATTAGTAGACGGAATGATTGGAGTCAGGGTTCACAAAAGCATAATTTATTTAAATCAGACAGTTGCCCAGAACTGATAATCAATGATTTGTTTTGTTTTTTGAGAAAAAAAGACACAATATATTCAATAATTGTCAGCATTTGACAAATATATTTTCTTATTTGACTTCAATTATCATCAGGAGTGTATTCAGACATGACTTCCAAAGCACTGCACCTGGCTCTCTGGAAGACAAATCTCTATTTTTGGCATTGATTGCTCCAACAAGTTGTGTGTTTTGAACTTGTTCAGTCACTCTCTGTCCAATAAAGTCAAGGTCTCTGGACTCTGTTTCATCACAAATGCATTATTCTGTACTATAAAGAAACCGAATGCTCAAGTGATTTAAAGCCATGCTACATTAGTAATAGAATCAGTCATGCTCAGGCTGGAAAAACAGGCTTTTCAACATATGGTGGCTTGGAATAGGACCAAGCGTAATTCAGTTTATATTGAAGTATACTGATGTGCCATGGCAATTCATCATTTAATATTTCATTGTGTGTTAGGGACTGGTTTGATCAGGAGGTGGAAGCCAGTGAGAGCACTGGGGACTGAGGTGAAACATAAGACAGCCAGACGCAATGACAAAGTTTCAAAAATAGTGTGACAGCTGAGGAGAGAGGAAGAGAGACAGTGTGAAAGTGAAAAAGAGAGATATGGCAATGGTGAGAGATGGCAGGAGGGAGCGAGGAAGAGAGGAAGAAGAGGAAAGAGGTTATAAGTAGATTCAGTAATACAGGTTCATAGGTGGTCTCACAAGCCAAAATAAGATAGTGATAGTGGCCTTTCATCAACATCATCCCATTATCGCAGAAATTAGTTTTGTGTGTGGTGGAGTAGGAAAAAATTAACAAATAAAATGTAAAGGAATCTACTGTACAGTACCAAGTAGTAATTTCAAATATATATCAATTAAATATAATAGGTAAATGCAATGAATATGTGTAAAAATGTCTAAAAGTCAGTTTCCAAGCCAGCAGTGTTGGGAAGTAGGTTTAACTGCACACTTGCAAGCGTTCAGAGCCAATTAGAAGTGACAATCTCAGGGCGTGTGACCAGGGAAAGGGAACTGTTTAACATCAGCGTTTGACTAGAATCACCGGGGGCAACCGTGCTGCACTAGCAAGACCATGTCCACATGTGCTGTTGGCTCATCCTCATAAACATTCACTGATGTCAGCATTAACAACCAGAGACAGAGACAAGAAGAAGGCCTCTATTGTTACCCCCCCCCCCCTTACCCCCAAACTTAAGACACCACCCAGCAATTGGAAAAGGACCATTGGAAAATACCCTGCTGACATCACGCTATTGCGCCTGTTGGTATGGTCTCTATTCCACCCCTTTAAAGTTCAAGTGCTATGTTCCGTTTCATGAGCATCACTTCAGAATGATGCTAAACGGAGTAGTTCACTTAAGCTCGTTGGGGGGACAGTGAGATTGGAAAGCATTGATGAGCCTTTGGTGAAAACAAACCAAACAATTTTAATAGATGGAATGATTGTGTTGGGATAAATGTGGTTACTGGTGAACTTTTTTGTTCTCACAGATGGGATTATTTTTTGGCTTGTGTCAAAGACTGAAACAAGTTTCCAATCACCACCAATGATAGGGTCTGATGTCATCCATTTGTCATGCTTCCTCCTTTCAAAAGCCCTTGAGAACACAAAGCAAAGCCATAAAAAATGCATCTAAGCCACAAAGGAAAGCTTTTTTAATTGGTTTCCATGATGATCCTGACTCTCCTACGAGAGTTTGTTAAATAAGACAATGGATAAGTGTATAACTTGTTTATACAATAAAATACAATAAAATGTTTCCATAGAGTCTAATCATTTTAAACGTACAATGCGTGTCCAATCTGGAAGTGCGTGTTTGCTCGGAAACAGTATTGCTAATCTTTAAAGTTACTCAAGTCAACTCCAAGTTGAAAGAGGTCAAGTGAAAAGCATTCAGTACAGTACTCAAAGACTAAACTCTCTCTCTCTCTCTTTCCCCATTCCCTGTGTCCTGCATCCCCTTCTAACACACACCTTCTCTCTTCGGACAAAATTACTTTCCTTGCATCTGATCGGCAGATGGTCTGGGCTGCATTATTACATGTAATTGGTGGTAATCTTTGGCGATTTTTTATTTCGGTGACACTTCATTTTCTATAATTCTCGCCTCTGCTTTTAAGTCACCTAAGCACTGTGTTAAGTGCTGGAGCAAGACTGCACTTGTGCCAACGTTTAATGTGTTCAGGCCTTCCGAGTTGCGAAAGGGAATGAAATGCAGATGTTGGGAGATGATTTCAGAGTGGGGGGCGGGTGGAGGGGGATAGGGTGGAGAGGAGAGGTGCCTTCAAAGGTGTACTGTACTAGGAACGCAAGGCAAACAAGAGAAACGGGATGTCAAGACAGAGATAACCAATCTGAACCCGGGAAACAAGAAGCTGCCAAAACCACAAGACAGATGCATCTGGAAATCCACCGTGACACCTCGACTCAGGCCACTTAGGCTTCATAAATCATCTGCACCTAAACAGTTAATAGTGATTTGTTTATTCTTCCTCTCACCTTTCTCACCACTCTCTCGTTCTTCTTTCTTTTGTAACACTAAAAACGTCCCCAGAGTTGACTACATTCTCTGCCATGTGTACTCTTGTGAATCAGGAACTCTTGAGTTTGTGACTGTTGTCCAGTGCAGATGTTGTGCATTATCGTCCAAAGCCTTCCTCTGCTTCTTCAAATCTCATAACTCATGTCTATATTTGTGTCTGTGGTATATGGGTCCCGGAACCTATTTGTTTGCTTAGTAATGGACGTAGGATTGAAAACCTGAGGGCACAAGTAAATGAAAAATAACAAAGTCTAGAGGGAAGGCTCTTTTAAACAGGTGTTCGACTGAGTAAGGAAGGAGAAAAACTCTATTAAATTAAGAAGGCCAGAAATGTCTGTGTTTTCTTAGAAAGGATTACTAGTACCAGCAGACATGAGAACTTTCATGTGGATGAAATCAGTTTGTTATGGCTGTTTTTTTGCTGTGCTGGGATAGGTATCCATGTGGTTTCCTATCACTTTCAGTCTAATACCTAAGAACAGAATAATTGCTACAAATAGAAAATGCGTAAAAACAATATTCTTTAAGGTAATTCTCTAATGGAAGTTTTTTTTTTTTTCGGATTTCCAGGCAGCCTTACACATTTATCTTTGTTTGTTTATTGAGGGTGTCTGCGGACAAAGATTTATAGTTCTGTGATCAGATACATGAATGGGTTTTACAACATTTTAGAGGAAGACAACTTTTGTTGAGAGAAACAGACTTCCTTGTAACACTAACCCAATTCTGACAGAGCACCATTGACTGCTGCCTGAACACAAACAAACAGCTGGCTGTAAATGCACCATACCTTCAGATAATTGTCTCTCTCAGGAATACAAACACACACCCACACAGAACACGTGTTTGTAAAAATTGCGTCTCACAAACATACACCACGTCTACACACAAACACAGAACTGAAGGGAATAAATCTTCTCCATCCTTAGCTACATGATACGCTTTGGACTATCTCTCAGGTGCTCTCAGGTGAACTCTGTTGTTCTCTTCCTTTGTTGTAATTAGAGCTTTACACTTGTGCATGTCACCACCTGGTGGTCACACTATGCCACTGGTGGTGCCCAAAACTCCACACAGAAGTGACACTTACAGCAGATGGGTGTAACGTCAAAATAGCCTGGGTGTGTACTGCCTGAACGTGTGAGTGACAGGTGAATATTTGAGCATTAAAGAGTAGTTGGAACACCCCCACACACACAGTGGTCTGTATCTATAATGCACTACCTATTCCTCATGGCAATCTTCCTTTAAGAACACCATCCTCGGTTAACTTGACAAGTCGAGATTCACTTGAGTTCTCTTGCCAAATTAAGAAGTCAGTTACTCACTCAATAATTGTAGGATCATTACATTGAGTCACCTCATCTAAGGGACAGTATGTGTAAAAGCAAAAGACCCAGATTTTTCCCCTACAGGGACATCTCTCTTTGCATCAGTATGGTCGAGTACACAGTGTCTTCCCAGACACTAGGGAGACTCAGATGGATAGATGTACTGTCTGGGGCTATGGCGCAGACTACCAGACATGACTGGTGTTGCACCAAAATCAGTGACCAATTGAAAACTGTGACCAGGGGGAGCTGTTCTAATGGCTTGCCATTCTTTTCAGCAAATGTTAAGGTTAGGGCTCAAACATTTGCTGAACCATTAAAGTAACAGACACATTCTGAGCAGGTGCAGGGTACAGCTCTGGTCCAGGGGCCTCTGTCAAGCTGCTAGAACCTGGGGCTGCCTGCCAGTGATGTGTGAGCATCAGGACTTTCATATATTTCAGAAGCACCACACCCTGTCTGAGAGTGTATTACTGTACATTTTGATGTATAGACTGATTGGATTTTCGAGAAAAAATATTTAGATTTTTGTTCTATCAATATTAGCTTCGAAAATGGGTGTCCTTTGCTTATTCTAGTGCACGTGTGTGTGTGTGTGTGTGTGTGTGTCTGTGTGTGTGTGTGTGTGTGAACACTTGCTCCAGAGAATAACCACTGTATATAAATCTGAAGTGAAAAATAAACTGGCAGAGTTAGCACAGAAACTGAGCTTTTCTTTGGAACAATAGTCCTCAGTTACTCTATGAGCCAGCATAAGCCATGTATTCCCTCAGAAATATATGAAACGAGATCCATACTGTATGTCAAACATCATCTGATATGTATCTCTATTTATCCCAATTACTGCAATTATACAATAACAAGTGCCTTGGTGAAAAAAGCATTTACAGTCGTATACTAAATCCCTTGTTAGTAGCTCTGAGGGAGTAAGGTCACAACTTACGCCTCTTAGAGGCAATGAAAGTCACTCTAAGCATTCCTAGAGAATGACAACAGTGGGCAGTTGACAGATAATGTGTTTCCTCTTTGTCACCATATGCGGGTGTATAAGATTGTGCATGTGTGTGTTTGCATAGTAGTGAAAGAGGGATGTAGTTGAGTGAGAAAGAGGTAAGTGAGCAACTTCTTAGAGAAACAGAGAGGGTCATAGGAAGAAGCTTTACCATGGGCAGACGTGTAGTGCGTGTTCTGCTTTTATACTGAGTCTCTTAGACCCACATTACACTGGCCTGTTGTTTTTGTACTGTAGTTCACATTAATAGAGCTTCCTTAGACAAACCTCAAGCCTTAGCCAACGTCATGTTCACAGTTTGGATTGCAGTATAGAAATGCACAAGTTCGTCAGCCACTTCCCAATATTTACAAGCTAGCCAAAATCTGTGACAGAATTCGATTGAACGCAGATGGCAGGAAATTCCCCCCAAATGACAGTGGCCAAACTAGACCACAAAACACAAAAGTATGGCAGAATAGTAGACACACAGAGAACACATCTTCTGAATCTATTCCTAGAACCCCCTTCCCCTCATACATCCACTACTCTTTCCCACACCCCCATCCTTCCTTATGTCACTGATTAGGGTTTGACATGAGTAAAGATTAATGGGACTTCTGTAAAACAAGTGATCAATTTGCAGTAACGATTGTACATTTTTTATGATTTAAAAGGGGAGTTGGGGAAAAAAAAAATATATAAAGAAGAATGAGATATTAAATTAAGGATACTTAAATGGAACCCTTTATTAAAAGATTTGACTTACCGTGCACACAGTGGAAAACCTTCGGTGAATCTTAGAGGGGATGCTTGTTATTAAAAAGGGCAAAACCATATGGGAACATTGAGAACAAAGACAGGAATCATATTTCACTTCATATTTTTGTAATATTTTAGTGAAGGAGGAATAGTGGAATGCTTCCATGAGTGGGATATGTTCAAAGCATGCATAGTAACGGCTTACTTTTTAAGTTTCCGGCTATGGTTGTGGCAATGTTCCTCTACTTTTGGCAACAGAAAGAGAGTATTAGGCAACATGATTAGGGGGGTGACTTGGCCCAAAAGTATCCCTTTGAGGAAAGTGAGTTTTAAAAAAGGACACAATTTGCTTTGACAGCAGAGGCAGAGAAGGGAAGCTTTTATTTTGATTTGATTATTTTTGTTGTTTCATGTCACCATTTTCCATGCCCTCAGATCTCAGAGCATAGAGTAAAACGATCTGCTTAAACATAGGAACTTAATCCCCAAGCATGTCCTCATTACAAATGTAATTTTACAACTGAGGAGAACGCATGACACATGGACAGCCTGAGCCCTGCTCCTGGTCTCTCCATGCTGTGGTAAAGTGGGAGTGCTGTATAATCATCTCTCTAACTGTCACCTCCCATACCTGGTATTGGAGACCCTGGTACTGACCTTCTGAGCGGTGAACGGGACTGCACCAAAGTCTCTCCTCCAGCCTTACACCCCCACCCGCCACCTACGGTCTTTTTCCGACAACCGTCTGGTGGTCCCACCTATCAACAGCACCCGCTCCCAACCCAAGCTTTTCTCCTGTATGGCCCCTCAATGCTGGAATCCTTCCCCATCTCCATCAGAGACACCGACTGTCCCACCTTCAAGAAAAGGCTAAAGATGCACTTGTTCCAGGAGTACGACGGTACTTAGGAATGATTTGCTGGATCTGATGTTAGTTTCATTTATCTCCTCCAGGAACACAATGATTCTTATTGAGGGACTTGTTGCTCTTGTTGGTTAGTTGTATCTGATTTAACTTATTGTACTCGCTGTGAATAATATTATTGTTGCTACATGCTTCATGTTTTAGTTACCCACAATGTTTTTGAGGCGAGCTCGTTGTTTATGATCTCTAAATCGTTAAATGAATAAATATAATGGGAAAATGAACCTCTCTCTATTCAGACTGTTACACAGATGTAACAGTTATTGTATCTTTATAACGGAGAATAAATACAAAGGTGGCACTGCGTTTTTCCACTCTGTAAACCAGTGTTGACTTTCAAACCTCACATACCAAGGGAGGTGAATTATACTTTTTTTCCTTTTTATCATGTGAGGAGTCGTCTCTCACCAAAGGTTTTGGCTCTTGGATCTCACCTCTAACCCACAAACACACTCACACACACACACGCCAAGTAACCAGAGAAGGACAGTTTACCAGACACTATATATCATTGCACATCAAACAGAGCCTCCTGATGCAGGGGACAGGAGGAGGGGAGTGTCCAGACTGTTCGGACTGCACACGCAAGAAGAACACATGGTGGGAAACTGCTTGAGAAATGATGGCATGACTCAGGAACCCCGAAGTTTGGGGATTTGAGGGGTAGAGCGGCCATTGAAAAAGTTAAACGATACCTACCGACACCTATGGAAACACATTCAATCTTGCGTAGTGGGGGTTCAATGTACAACTATTTATACAACGGCACTGCACACTAGAAAAGACAGGGCCACCATCAAAGAGCTTTACGAGCATATATATTCTCACTATGTAAGCATTTGGATGTCCAGGCATTAAAGCTTCTCATGTTTTCCCTTCTCTTATTTGAGGGCTGTAATAAGACCTCTTTTGTTATGATTTTTGCTCTCACAACACTCTTCCCAATGGACAATCTGTGGGTCAGGTCCCAAAAAACACAGAACATGGCTGAGATGAGACTTGGACTATTTGGACTGTATCTATTTACAGGAGACTAATCTGTTTATCTGCTAGGTGAATTTACTTCAAATTATTAACTTCTGAAATAGTACAAGGCAGTTGAAAACAATATGACACCAACAGCTGAGGTAGATTGTCAGGAATATTGCCTTCATAATGTGTGGATAGATGGAAACATCAGCCAAGAGGCTTATGTTTAACAGCATTTTGGCCAGTGGGAGATTATACTGTGGTGACAGGCAGCAGAGGCAGACGATAATGAATAGAAATAAAGAAATCATTATTCTTAATTTGAATCACTCCATCTTTACCATCTGTGGTGTTTGGCTCTGCATGGCGAGTGAGTTTTAGGGGCTGAGTGGGGAGGAATCCTCCAAGGGCTTAGGGCCATACCATGTGTCAAGTCTTTCACATTACCTGGCATTCATTGTGAAGCTCTTTTACAAACCATAAAAAATATTCATTTCATCCCTGAACTGTTTTCCAATAACGACTCCAAACCCATAAAGGAGTTTGCTTTTCATTTATTTTTATTTGAAAAACTTTGAAATGCAAATGTTTGTTTCCTTGCACATAAAAAAAGGAGAGATGCGATCTTAAAAGAAATGTTTTATGTGATGTATAAATTCTCACCGTTTTACATCATCCCTTACATAAACATGCAGAAAATGTTAGGTTGACATTAGGGCAAGTCTTTTTGTGCTGCTAAATGAGTGTTCCTTGGCAGGGTCTAGTGTACATATCCTGAAGCTTCGCCGACTTTCTTGCTGGCATCCCTTCAGCCTGTGAAGCTTGTAGAAGACTGGCATCTTTAAAGTGACCAGATTAGCCATATTTTCTGATTAAATGACCAGGACCAGTCTTGTAAAATGTGGTCTCTAGCTTATTGGGTATTCAGATGTACAGCTAGTGCTACAATATCTATGATGCAAGATTTGTTGATTTTTACTGAAGGTTATGGTTTTTAGATAAACACTAAATGTTTTGTGCTTTTTTTCTGTAAACTACTTATTTTAAAGGCCTTAAACCACATTTAATCCACTTTTAACATGCACACTTGGAAACATGCTTAATTTTTTACCATCTGTTTAATTTACTATCCCAGCATGCTTCTTCTTTTAAGCATTATTTCTTTAAGAACAATACTGACTGTGTTCCTTAAAATAAATCACAAAATATTTATTGTTCCTAAAATCAAGAGTGCAGTGAAGAGTATCCGGGTAAGACATCTCTTTCTGTGCATCAAAATGATTAAGAACATGTCAAAAGCTAAACCTAATTCCAACCCAGGAGATTAATAGATTTTACATCACCATTGACGTTCCTTGAATACTCTTTATAATTCCATTACTGTCAATCTTACTATGAATACTTCAACCATACCTGTACCATTCCAGAAACGTTTTCCAGAAGAGGGGAACAGTAAGAGGGAGAAGTAAATTGTTAGGTTTGATGCAAAGTTACAGCTCCATGTTCAAAGGCCAACTTTGTGTTTGAGCCTGGAGAAGGACCGAAGCTGTATAGAGTTCATTAGAAAGCCAAAGTTGTCAGAAGATGTGGCTAACCCCGTGTAAACAATGGCAGCGTATGAGAAAACCAGGAAGTCTCTTCAGAGCTGTGTGGTTAAGAGTGTTCTTTTGTGAAATGAAAAACATGTTTCTAACGATCAATGTTCAATTTGAAAACCCAACAGCTTTCTTTCACTGGTGGGCAAAATAAAAGTGGATTCAAAAGTTTGCTAAAATTAAACCTAAAATGAGACTAAAGGGGATTATTAAGGTGTATTTTTTCCAAAAAAGCCTACATTTTGTTTGTAATTTGTGAAAGTAAATCACTTCGAAGTAATTTATGGATCCATTTAGCTTCCTGATTGATTTTAAGTAGCCGTCATGAGCTATGGACACATGTAAGAAGCATTATCCACATGTTTACCCTTTATTTTAAACAAAAAGATAGATAGTTCCTGCAAAATTAAAAACTGAAATATATTCTTCACATTAAGTAATATTTTAGTGTATCTCCAGTTACTTACAGTATTGCCTGGATAAACAGTTACACAGTAAGTCTATGTTACTTGCTGGGACAGCAAACACACTGTCAAACTCTATGTATCCGTTTGATAGTTCTGTGCAGCGTAATTCTGCAGAACAAGCAGCAGGTATTTGTTAGTTGGTCAGCTTTTAAATTGGGTCCTTTAGAGGCCTGTTCAGGAGCACCGGGCTGTTTTGACTGAGCTGTCTCAGAGAAGGCCTGGCCATGGAGACTCCCAGCATTTGTAAGAGATTAGCAGCCTAGGCCTGATGTAGTGAGGCCAGGTCAGATAGAGTGCAGCAAGAGGACGAGGAAAGGCAAGAAGTTCCACCTCTATCTTTCCCATCTGTGGCACACAATCTGTCTGCTACAAGTATACACAAAGTACAAGTTTGTAATGTGATCATGGTTTTTGGTAGAATGTGTGTGTGTGTGATTGTATGTGTGTATGTTTCCATGTGTTTCTGTGTTGTCTGTGTGAGTGGGAGTCACACGCGGTCTCACAGAAGGGGCTGTGCCATCATGTCACGTTACCTGGTTTGACACTTGTGCCCATGTCATGCTACTGAAGAAGGGATTGAGATCCCAGTGTAGAACTAGTTAACACTATCAGGATTCAATTCTTGTAAAAGGAGCTATGCCAGCTTTCATTTGTTCGCATTCTATGTTTATAAAGACCAAATGGATGTGCTGTGAGATTTGAACGGTCTTAGTTTGGGTACATATCCTGAAAAAGACTGTAAGAATAGTCGACATGATCATGGAGTCCATCATTAGCCAAGAGACTAAATGAAAACCAACTGTGCGGGAACAATGAAATAATTTGTCAAGGGAAAAGCGGTGCAGATAAATTCTGCAAAGCCTTTTCCAATTGGCGGACGTGGCAGGGATCAGGGCCAACTACTCAGCACCTGGCTGTCAGAGCCTTAACTGCCGAACTTGATTACTGTTTTAAAAGCTCTGCTATTAGATTGTTGTCAATACAGGCTCTATAAGCCTGATTTTTTATATCAGCATCAGTCAACATGTGCTGTGAGATCACATTTTAAGGTCCAAAGATAAGCATAAAGTGAAAAAAAGTTTCCCTACAGTTTTTTTTCTAAATCCATGTCTCTGGTTCAGTGAACACATACTGGGGCGGACGCCAATATTTTTCTGAAAAATTCATGTCAAAAACTCCAAGTGATATATAAGAATAGTTTCCTGTTGCGTGTATAGGTTTAAATGGAAGCCTATGCTCATTTTTTTGTGTGGATCCAGGAATCCCAGCAAATCAGTTATATGGTGTACAGCTTCTCTCGATGGGCCATACCTCCGTCGTAAACGTTACACACGGAGCTGGGGGGGAATGGGCCGTAAACATAAGGCCAACAAGGACACTCAAATGACCTGGTTCCTATTAGTTTGAGATTGTTTTCTTTTCTACATTCGCTATGGCCAGAATGAGCCATAAGCGACACCATCCCTCCACCTCACCCCAACATACCAGCCTCTCATTTTGTGCTCCCCCACCACCACCATCGCCTGTGTAAGATCAAGCTTTTTTCTTTTTTCTGAATCTCTTTGATTCAGATATGTGTTATTCCTATGAGAAGCACAATACAATACACTTACATTCACACACACATGTGGGGTGCACATTTACCTCTGGAACTGTCCTTCCCCTACACTCTATTCTGCTCTTCACTTTATTACTATACAAATGCACTCATACAAACACATTATTCACATCCCAGCTTCCAGCTATATCTACCAATGGTAAACTGCAACTGCAAGTGTCCAACACAATATTTTTATTAAGTAGTTTTCAGTCAACTGACAGCTGAACAGTTGAGTAAGTATACAAAGAGGTACAGACAAGGGGCCTGGTTTCCCCGATTCGTTAAGAAGCTCTTAACGCTCAGAGCTTCTTAAGAACGTTCTAAGAGCGCTCTAGAACGCTCTTAGAACAATCTTAAGAAGCTCTTAGCATTAAGAGCTTCTTAACGAATCTGGGAAACCCGGCCAAGATATTCCACTTTATATTAATTACACACAATATGAAAAGTTGTGGTCCCATAATTGTCTGGATGGTTAAAGGTTTTTAGACAATTATTTCACAAGTAGGAAAAATGCAAAGGGATGTATAAAAATTATTATCGTAAAGAATTGACTGTGACCAAATTATATGCTATGCAACCGATGAGATGAGGGACGTGGTAAATAAGATCAACCTTACATCTTTAGAAATACACAGACTGCAACCTCACTTAAAAAATCATCTCTCATATCATGATTCACTCCATTGAGTGTTGTCATATGGCAATAAACACTGTCATAAAACATTTTGTCAAAATTGTCAAATTTGTTCCCATACGATACATATCTCTGTCTCAAATGGCCTGGACAATACAGCTTCAGTTTGAAGTGAATGGTTCAAGCACATAAGAAGATATGAGGTTTCCCTGGCTACAATTCCCAGGCAATGGGAAAGTAAAGAGACTACATAGAGAATTATATTACAATCTATTGTGGGAAATTGCATCCCTTATCGCGTATAGAATCTCCCATCTCTAACATGAACCTAGTGAACAGCCGCCTCTCATTTCAAATATAATTGAAGTCTGTAAAAATAACCTAGAGCATTCTGGGAGATCACAACACTGGCATGGATCCTCAGAACTTTATTAACATCCAGCTTTGTCTGGCCCTGCTCCCAGGTCCCAGCTTGCAGTCTACTGTAGGGATTAACCTGAACATGGCACTAACCCCACTCCCCCGTAATCCGCTACTTCCTCAGAACATATACGTCCTGTGTAGTGCAGCACGTCTAGAATACCCATAACAAAAGGAGCTATGAGGACCCACATGACCCACAAGACACATGCACCTGAAACTTCAGATTGTAGAAATGTGGTGCAGACAAATAATACCCAAATAAACAATAAATACCCAAACAGAGTAGGAATCCTAGTGGGGGACACACTTTGATCAGCAGTAACACTGCACCATTGTGTGAAGTAAAATAATGTATTAGATATCTCTCCAAAGAAAAAAAACTGTATTTTTTCAGTTATTGATGGATGATGGATTTGTTCACAAGCATTGCGGAAAAAAAATTGCCTTGAATTTCAAAGGTTTGTTCTCTAAACAAACCTAATTCAGTTGTAGGGCTTGCTCATGAGCAGTTATTAGCCCAAGGAAAAGCTTGGACTGTAATATGATATCGCACAGGGCTGGATTGGATTGCTGAGGACAAGAGAATAACTAATTCTTTCAGAATGCTGGGGCTTTTATTAACGAGCAGTAATAAAATCTATAAACTGCACTATTAGACTTTATAATGTCTTTCATAGTCTGGGAATGGGCCAGCCAATCGGCTTGTCTGCTGGCTGGGCACTGCCCCATGGCAGCTTCCTGGCACAAATGCAGAGAGAACAACAGAGAGGATAAAATTTAGCCTTTTGGCTGATTTCTCCCCCCTGCTAATGAAGGCATAAACCAGTTTGGAGAGTTTCATGCTAGCCCGTTTGTTTTTGACCAGTCAGATGAAGCCAGTAGCTGATTGGCCTAGTGAGTGGTCTCTGGCATGCTCGGCCTTGTAAAAACACTGTTTCAGACACCAACCACTACAGTCAAGTTCTCGGTGTCTTTGCAACTTGAACAAGTTGCTGCTCTCTGCTTTTGGTGACGTGACACTGGCTTGCTAAAATAAAGGTGCTACTGTGTACATAGTATAAGTCTTGGTTAAGTCACTTGATTGAGTAAAACAAGGCTTAAAAAAGTTCATTTACAAAGCACATTGTCCAGGTAAAAAAGGTCAACTGAACTGATCTCCAACCCTGTCCTCCCTTTCTCTCACCATACGCCCACCCCTCTCTGTCTCTCCCTCTGTCTCTGTCTCTCCCTCTGCCTCTCTCATTCTCTCTTTCTCTCTCTCTGTCTCTCTCTCTCTCTCTGTCTTCTTTTAGCCTTCTCCTTCTCCTCCCTCTCCCTCACTCTCTGCTGCGAGTCGGGCAGGTCCACCATCCCTGGGCCAGAGGAGCGATAGGCGCTCATCTGACTGCCACGGAGACCAGCAGATTTTTCTTTGATGAAACAAGCTAACACTGAGCCAAGAACAGCAAGTGCCACAGCCGAGATGTAAATCAAAAAGCCACCCGTGCGCTAAGTCCCATACAGAGAGGTCTGCAGACGCTGCCGTCTGAAAATGCATGAGTAATACGGGCTCTACAGAGAGTGCGGTTAAATGTGGCATGTCTCCCATGGTACAGGAGAGGGGAGGGGAGGGTAGCGAGGATGGGAGAAGTGAAGTGAAGGGAAAAACTGTTGTAGAAAGTGGTACAGACAGCACCTCTAATCTCTACTGTCTGTGAAATAGTTCAGGCAATACAAGCAGATTGATTTCACATGATAGACAAATTCAATATGCAATGTCAAAAAGGAAAGGGAAGAGTGGGTAAACCTTTACATGAGAGATTCTCAAGAAAAGGTTTGGGCTATAAATACATTTTATGATGACATATCTGAGCCAATACAATTTTTTCCACAATCAAACTGAGATCCAAAGCAAATTTCCTCTGGTATTCCTAAAATATTTTGACACAGCAGATTAACAGTTTGGGTTTCGTTGGCAAGGAGCTCATGCTCTTGAAAGTGAAAATGCCTTTGGTTACAACGTCATGCAATAGTCATACCACAATCATCAAACATTTGAACTTGTTCAAACTACAACATTTAAGTGATAGAGAGGGGTCTCTCCCTTCAATGCATCACATAACACAAGTCTACTAACTTCTTCATTGCATACTTATGAAATTAAAATTAAAAAAATGCTCAAATGCTGAATTAAGGTATCATCGCCATTCTCACCTTATCTTATCATATTTTGTTTATCTGAGCCAATGCCTGCAACACATTTTCTTCATCTCAGAACATCTTTGATTTCCACAGACGTCATGAGTAATACTCTATTGGAGTGAGCTGATTCAACCCTCAAAGTTGCCAGACTTGCTCTTTTTTCCTCTTTCTCTGTGACTCAGGAAATGCTCTCAGTCAATTACCCAGCATTCCCTCTTCTCATTCTCAGCCAGACTGAGGTTTACTGGAATACCACAACCAGACTATCATCGATGGGGCTTTATGAATCAGTGGAACATGCTGCAAACATTACACCACCACCCTATACAACCTTTGCTACACTACACCCTTCCCACAGATCTGGCTGCACCGACACATTTACCCATGCCTCACGGTTGAGGTAATGCGAATCACACACAGGAGTAGGCTGGGGAGCCAAATCCTGGGAAAAACTTGATGGTGTAAAGGCCGCAAAGATAAAGTCCATATTGGGTCAATATAATGGTTGTTTTTGCATCTTTCTTAAATTTAGGCTGTATTTGTGTGGCAGTTATAACAGTGATGGATTGCCTGGAAAAACACCTAAGTGCTAAAATGTTGAAGAATTGTTGTGATTTAAAACTTAGATGAGGTGCTGCAACCTTTTTCTATGAGGTTTGATTGTGGCAATCAGGTGTCCCTTGTTTTATCAGAATCCAGAGTAGCACTCTTGAATGCAATGTTTGTCCATCAGAAGTTTAGAGGAGTTAAGTACGGGGATTGCAATAGGGTTGTGAAGCACTTCTGACACAGTAGCAACTTAAAAGCAGCACTGTTACAGTCGGCTGTTTCCCATAACACTCACATTATCACTCGTTTTTCTGAGAGGCATAGTTGTCTGCTAGGGAAAACACAGGAAACTAAGTCAGTTTTGGGGAATTCAACATGGATGCCAGTGCCACATTATGCACAGTCTCCAAACAGTGTACGTGTGTGTGTGTGTGTGTGTGTATGTGTGCAAGGACAAAAAGTTGCAATAGACACGTCAATAGTCACTACAATAACTCACTCCTAAATGAATTACTCATCTTTTCACAAGCTGAATCATCTTAACAGATTTCAGCCAGGAGGAATTTTAGTAAAGTATCAAGTGATGCTAAGATACACACTTAATGCATTCACTCACCATCATTCAAACATATTCCTTAGCAAACTAAATATTTTTGTTGCTAGTGGGCAATAATATTTAGAATTCAGGAGACTCATGGTAGATATGATCAACTTCTGTTCCCCTTAGTCAGAGCAGTGCTTCCTAAAAGACCACACATCCTTTCCAAAAAAAAAAAAACATTTCACTAACCTACGTTTAATTACGGTTTTCTGTTTACACCACTTAGAACTTACATGCATACATCACTGAATCTACTGTTTTCAAGATTGTTTGAATAAAATGTGTATTTTCGATTCATCTGAACAGTTCTTATCATGATTTCAAACTGTCCAGACATTTTTACCCCGCCTAGCTCTGGCTCACACTTACTGTACCCTCACAGACGTATACTTAATAGGAAATCTATTAATGTAAGATTACAACTTACAACTTAGATACAACTTACCTGTTCAGAGTTGACTACACAGCTACACAGTTGACTACACAGCTTCTCAATTGACTACACAGCATTGACTACACAGCTTCACAGTTGACTACACAGCGTTTATTAAACATTTAAAGATATTTGTTTACTAACATATCTAATTTGATTAGCACATTTTAAGTATTTATATGCACAGAACCACTAAAGTTGGAATTAAACTCAAAGTTTTCTACCGTGATGCACTATTTAAAGAGAATATCATTTTAGCTGTCGCTTAGTTTTGAAGATCAGTCACTCAGCATCATGGTTAAGAATACTACATTAATTACACAAAGCTTCTTTTTTTAAAGGATACAGAAAAATTTAAGGTTAAGGAGTATGGTTGAAAATGTGTTCTGTATTGTGTATTGTATCCTTAAATTATGGAAAATAAATAGTAATAATTGAAGGAAAATCAACTAACCCTTCAGTCTTTTATGCAACTACATGCATACATATCTGGAATTAAGAACATGTAAAGCCAGTTAGGTCAGAGAAACATCTATGCATCAAAAGCTTGGATGTATGTTCTTATTCCAATGACTCACTTCTGTGAGGAAAGATTCAATTTTATATGTTTTGGAAGCGCTTTAATACATAAATCAAATGTTCTGCTTGAGTCCTTGGTCAAGCCAAAGAGATGAGCATGAGTCAATATCACTGAAATGAACACAACACAAAACCCTGATGAGTCCTATGGTTCATTTGGATGCACTTGATTCTGCTAGCAAGCCCAAAAAAAACGAGAAAGTCCTGCAATTAGTGCATTTCGATGGAAGGCGTCTGAACTGTGAATGGAAAAACGCATCCCAGACATTTGGCATATCGAAGCCCAAAATTCCCATGTGAATTGCAACGTATACAAAAATTCAACAGATAATACATCAGTGAATTCAAAAATGTGTTTGAAAGAGAAGGATGTGTTGGTTGTATCTGTACCTCTGTTACATGTAAAATGACCTAATTTGACCTTAATTAACAGTACCTTAATTTCCTAATATACAGTACAAAAGTGGACTAACCTGTGCACAAAATGTTAAATCCTGTCAAATTTCACTGTGCCTTTCAGTTTGCAGAAAAAGTTCAAAGTTAACAGAAACGTTAATTTTAACTAAGACAATGACTGAATCCTCAACCATACAAGTATCTATTGCATTTTTGTAATTCTATGAGAGAAGGTTCAAAAGCACTATAAAGACAATGAGATTATTCATGGTGGTTTGGAATGATGGCAATGTGTTCCTAAGTTCTCATGAATGCAAAAACACATTCAGACACATATGGTTCGTATTTGGCAAGAAGAAACAATAATCAAATCCTTTGAGCCTCTTTTTGTGAGAGGATGATTGCTAATATAAAAGTTAGTTCTGTATAATCATAATTTAGTATGGGCAAGTAATTACCTCCGCCCTCTCTCCTGTTCAACAACACTATCTAAACAGGATGTATGAGGCTTTCTCAAAGACAACCAGACTATTCTGTTTTCCATAGTCAGGGCACAGGGTTTTTTTGTTTGTTGATTGTTTTAACAACTCAAGCAGGCATCCACAGAGCCCACAGAGAAATTATCTAGTATTATTTGATGAGCATAACAGGTAACCTCCATCAAATGCTAGGGTAATTTAAAAAGATTATACAAATCCAATGACTTGACATGACATATGTTGGGTTTAGTTATCATCTAAAGACCTTTGTGACAGTAATAAAGAATAAAGGTATGCGTGAGGAACACAGATTATGGACTAAACACTGGCTGTATAACCTGAGTGCAGTCATATTTGTTGATGCCACTGAAGTTGTCACTAATTACAGTCATTATATATTGCCTAGTTGATATGACATTGACTGGTGTGTTTTATATAACTGGCAAGGATATTTTTCTGTTCTAACGAAGGCACATTATCAACTACAAGCATACAAGGTTTTGGCAATAATAACATGATTGGATCAAACGCAGAAACACAGATGGCACATGTGCCCAACACTGAGGAAGAGGGAGAGCAATGATAACATAAACATGGTTTTCATATCATGTATGGATGCCTAACCAAAACTTCCGATAACATTACATTTACATTTAGTCATTTAGCAGACGCTCTTATCCAGAGCGACTTACATTAAGTACAGGGACATTCCCCCCGAGGCAAGTAGGGTGAAGTGCCTTGCCCAAGGACACAACATCATGTGGCACGACGGGGAATCGATCCGGCAACCTTCTGATTACTAGCCCGACTCCCTCACCGCTCAGCCATCTGACTCCCACTAACATAGCCTAGCCTATTCGAAAACCCTTCTCACAAAGCCGGGGAATAGTTCCTAAAATGCGTCAATAAAAGGCTATAAAAGTTCAAACCGAATTATGGTTCAGGCTTACCATGTCCCGGTGGCAGGGAAAAGCCCACGCGTTGAGCCTTTGCTGTCAAATACGCTTTTTCTTGAGTTCCGTAGCGCTCCTCCGACACGACGAGTCGCTTTGGACTAGGATACTGCATCTGACCCAAATGATTTGGTCTCAGGCACGTCTGAAGTCCAAAACCATCGTTGCCGACGCGTCTTGCACACATTTCCGATTTACTGCTGTACATGGAGAGGGTCAGTCCCGTGAAATCTGTAAACGCTGGGGGTTGACAGTGACTGACCATTTCGATGAGCGCTGAAGACTTCTGCATTGAAACCTCAGTTGTGCACACTCTCTTCACATTTACCTGCATTTGGAGACAAATTCACACATGTCATGCCAAAGTTAACTTGATTTCGTAAATGTCGTGTAAGCTAAACGTGATTATTTAGCTTCAACATTGATTGAAACGATTTCGCAGATGGACCAGGCAATGAACCCCAATCCCCACTCTTGAATATGTTCTTCATTGCGCTTACCTTGTCAAACTAGAATAAATTGAGAAAACCTGAAGGCTCTGTAGACTAGCATCTTCGTGTAAATGTTCAGATGTCTTATCCTCAACAGCATCGTTGACCCTCATTCTAAACTAGTAAGCTTTTGGGGGTATCACATCTCAACATCCAAGACGCGCATCTTCACTCTGATTGACATCAGATACATCCACTGAGTCGCGAGTTTTTTTAATGAATGCCTCTCTGCACCAATGGGAGCATTGAGCGAATATCAGAGGTAGCCTAGGTCCTAGGCTATGTGGTGGCACACATAGTGTGTATGTGACATCCCGTAACATCCCTGTTACGGGTCAGAAAATCTATCCTGATGTAGTCTACATGTTGAAGTTTAGGAGTGCTGAGTTTCAGCAAGTTGTGGGCAGGCTATTTAAGATAAGTGCGTGCCTAATGGAATATTGAACATATGCCCAATGCCCAATTGACATTATTAATTCCGTGTGATTAATTACTAGTGAGTGATTTAACGGACGTCGGGGAAACGTGATTTGATAAGGTTTTGACAGGTAAAGGTTATGTACGGTGTTAACCGAATATGGTTGAAAATACTTTGTATTTTGAGGTGAATGACTACAGGTCAAACTGTAAAGATTAATTTGATTAAAAAAACAACAACAACATTGAAACATAGGGATAAATTCAAATTGTGAAACTCACACGTGCATCGTGGTCTTAATGTTAGTCTTATATGGCCTATAGGTCTATAGGTCTATCACACAGTGAATTTCGTTGACAATGAGTACTCAGTTCGAACAATGCCTGCTGAATCCTAATTAAAATGTGTTATAACTCAAATGTATCATGTTAACTTTATAGTGTTTCATTGTATAAGCATAAAATATTGAAAAATGCATGTCAAACTATAGACCACATAATTATGAAAGTTGAATGTGAATTACTTCTGAAACAAATACACAGTTTAACCCAGTAACAGTGTTAGAATTACCATAGAGTAAAGGAAAAGAAAATGCTATGTATAACCTAAAGTGCTAACATGCAGTCACATTTTGGTGGAATAGGCTACATGGGATGTAGCGTGACAATAATCTGAGTCTAAATATATTATTTTTTTAAAGAAAATTTGAAGTTCACAGTGGACCAACTGTCTCTATCAAACACTCAATAGTATTGGTGTATGGTACCATCTAGTGGACATGTTACAGCGCTACAGGGCTACTTTACATTTAGTCATTTAGCAGACGCTCTTATTCAGAGCGACTTACAGTAAGTACAAGGACATTCGAGGCAAGTAGGGTGAAGTGCCTTGCCCAAGGAAACAACGTCATTTGGCACGGCGGGAAATCGATCCGACAACCTTCTGATTACTAGCCCGACTCCCTCACCGCTCAGCCATCTGACTCCACAGTTGACTAATGATGTGTTGATCTGGTTTAAAATTGAAATAACAAAATTTTCCTTTAACAATTTGGGAGTAAGCTCCAATAGTTGCACGTGTTAAAATGAAAGCTATTTTCACAATGACTAATAGTCCAACCATACCTGCTTTATTTCTTTCAAGATTTGTCTAAACTTTCTCAATTGTAAAGTGTAGCCTAATATTCGGATAGGTTTCTCCCGAGTGCAAGCTCGCTAGCCCTGCCGACACACGACTGGTTGAGTTGACCGGTGGCGTAATCTTGCATTAGTAAAATAATGTGTATTTTCACACAAATGTTGTGTAAAAGTGGTATTTTGATCAATATTACATTAACCCAATTTCACGCTTGGCCATGACTACAAGTGACATTAGAGAACTACAACTCTCAGGGCTCTCAGGCAGGGCCGGCGCGAGTACCTTCGCCGACCTAGGCAAAATGCCCCCCCCCCCCCCCCCCCAATCGGAGATACGCCCCCCCACTCAGCCTCGGCGCCCTCTGCTGGTGGTGCGGGACGGTTAATTAATGGACGTACTTCGGTATTTGGCGCCCTAGGCGGCTGCCTGCGGCGCCAAGATGTCCGTGGCAGAGAGTCAAGAAAACTCGAGTGAAATGTCCCAACCAAGCACCAGCGAGAAGGTTGGTAGCCAGGAAAACCAGCCAACCCTTCTACATCCCTGGCCGTACCTGGAAACGATGAAAAAACAACTTTCGAATGCGCTGCAAACTCTGCGCACCTAAGTACCACGAGCTAGGCTAATGGTTTTCAAAAACTCTCCATCTATTTTGAATAAAGGCTATTGATAACATGCCTCTGAAGTTTGAATTTTTGCACCACTACAATACTTATAGGCAACTAGTCATCATATATTCTGTTCCATGAAACACATGTTAATGCTAAGTACTAAACATATATGGTTCTTTAATGTATTTGCATTGTACTAAAATGCGTTAATTTTCAATGGGCAGGTGCAGCGGAAATATTTCAACATTAACATTTCAATATAACATTAGTCATTATGGCCTTTAGAAAATAAAATTTGGGGGAGGTGGGGGTCGTGCGTTATATGCCCCTGTGGCGCGGCCTAAGCTTTTATCCATAATGTCCTTTTTCCCCCTCACATTACTACTTTTACTTTTATACTTTAAGTAGCTTTGAAACCAGTACTTGTATACTTTTATAAAAGCTTGAGTTGATACTTCAACTTCTACAATCTATTTTTAAACCCTAGTATCTATACTTCTACTTGAGTAATGAATGTGAATACCTTTGACACCTCTGCCTATTGTTATAGGTTAATCAAGTAATACATGAATGTTAATAAAGTATGAGACATATACATGATGCAACACACCAGTAACCAATTGATATTATTTAGTATACCAAGAATGTCACTAAATCGAGATGGTGCTGCTGTCTGTCCCGTTGGAAACCATTCAAACATATGCTGTTCGTGTTTTTCACCCCTTCCTGTTAAAAGACAGACAGTCCGTCTGTCCAATCAGGAGGGTCCGTCTTCTGCTAGATAGGCCCTACCTTTTCCGTCAAAAGTTAATGTCTGTGTCTACTACCGCGCACTTTACAAAGTACACTGCAATATAGTGCACTGCAAAACAGTGCACTTACATATTCAGTGCACTCCGTCGCTGATAAGTGCTGTCTCAAATGGAACACTTACATTAAACACTTGGTGGAAGTGACGGACGCAAATCTGCTCGCGACACCCGCAAAACCTGCCAAAATGAACGCGCTTCTCCACTCAAGTGGAAAAAGCTGCCGAAAGGGCTCCTCCTTTTCCGCTACGTTGCCAAGATGGCGCCCGTTTAGGGCGAGTAGTGTCCATCGTTGTACACAGTTTTTTTGGACCGTTTGCAGTGCGCCATCCTGGTACTTTCAGTGCACTGAATTATTCTGGTTTTGTGAGTGACGCGCCCTAAGCACTGAAAGTCAGTGCTCGAAGTGCACAAGTGCGCGGTAGTAGACACAGCCACAGCTAACGTGTTTTCCTGTTTGCCGTTGTGTTTTACTATTTGCCGTTGTGTTTTGCACTTCAGGGCCACCGTAGTGAAGCCATCTTTAAAGAGTCGCGGAGCTCGGTCTAGTAGTTATATAGGTATATGGCACAGCCCTACATTCATACTACGTAACTCATCGACCCGTACATTGACAGATCAATCGTTCAGTGTCGCACTTCAGGGCCACCGTAGTGAAGCCATCTTTAAAGAGTCGCGGAGCTCGGTCTAGTAGATATATAGGTATATGGCACAGCCCTACATTCATACTACGTAACTCATCGACCCGTACATTGACAGATCAATCGTTCAGTGTCGCCTTGTGTTATTATTCATTCTCCACGTAGAGGTCGGTGGTATTCGGTAGTTGGAGAGACCATCTTCTAGACGATTGGTTTTCTTAAACGACCGTCTCACAGACTCGTGCAGTCAGGCCAAATGAAGAGGATTTTTTTGAAGTTGTTTGTCTATTTATCAGCGCTATGTATCGCAATATTTGCAATATTGCAAACTCTGTTACTTTTTCTGCTGAATATTTTTTCGCCAAGCTTGACCAAGCAACTTATTTTAAAGATGGGTGAGAAGGTTACGATGAGCCAGAATCCAAAATTCAAATATGAAGATTGGGGACCAACTTTCATGTCTTTCATATTCATAAAAACTGTGATCGGACACATGTGGCTCTCGCTCGGTGAAGATGCATTTGTGGGTTCAAAGGCCCCTGATACACCTGTTGTTACTTTAGACGGCAAGAAAACGAATATCTACAATTTTATGAAAGGTGGGTCGGTCATATGCCTTTTCTATATAACCGAAACTATGGTAGGCCACACATGAAAACGTTTACCTTAAAGGCAGGGTATCTAATGTGTTTGATAAGCACTTTTTGTCATATTTACCGAAATAAACTTCACTGATAGCAACCAATACGTACAAGGTTTGACGGTAATATGAAATCAATTCGACATCTATGGGCGACTATCTTGAACACAACAATTCATTAGGCCGTACCCTGACTAATGATTGGACGGGGTACCTGTCTGTCTTATCAGCGCGCACTCTGCCCCTGCACTCAATGGCGTTACTGTAGTTTTGTGCCTAACCCAGATTTAATGTTATGCATTTCTTTAGACAACAGACCTCTGGTATTGAGTTTTGGAAGTTGTTCCTGACCTCCATTTTTGTACAAACTTGACCAGTTCAAGAAACTGGTCAAGGACTTCAGTGGTGTGGCAGACTTCCTTGTTGTCTACATTGCTGAGGCACATTCAACAGGTGAGTTTGCTGGTCAATAGACCTGAAATGGTTATCGTCTTTGCAGTAGCCTATGTAATAACATTTGCTTAGACTGTGTATACAGTAAGCCATGTCTTTATATATTAACTTTAGATGGTTGGGCCTTTAGCAACAATGTTGCTATCAAGAAGCACCAGGACCTAAAGGAGAGAATTGCTGCTGCTCAGATACTTGCCAAGGAGGACCCACTATGTACCATTGTAGTGGATGAAATGTTTGATACCACAGCTGCTAAATATGGTGCTCTGCCCGAAAGGTTGTACGTGCTGCAGGCAGGAAACGTTGTGTATAAGGTAAATAAGGACTGCCCATTTTTTTTTATTCCTTAGAACATACACTAAATTCCTTTTTTTCAATAATATCAAGAGAAAAGGGGTTTTGGAACATGGCTAAGAATAAAAACTGTTTATAATGTTATTACATGAGCCCAACTAAAACCCAAGTATGACAAGTTTTGTGGAAGTTTTTGTTGTTTAATATGAGTTTTACATATAGGGAAACATGATAAAGAGTGAAGGGCAGCAGTCTATTGAAACGTATGTCCTACATTTGTGAAGTAACTTGTAAAACCTCTTTCTTCTCAGGGAGTTAAGGGGCCTTGGGGTTTCGATCCTATGGAGGTGCACTCATTCCTACAAAAGATGAAGTAGAAGATGTGTCAAAACAGCTTTCTGTTGTTTAACTCCAGACTGCTATCTCTTACATTTATGTAATTTCACCCTTTCTTGATCAATGTTCATCCCTTGGTTTTAACCATTCTCCATTTTTGTTAGTGATGGATACAGAGCAAATGTCTGACCTCTGTAACCTGATGTAGAAAGAATTGGAGAGATGTTTGAACCAGGTCATGTACATTACATACATGAATATATTCAGACTAAGAAATCTAATAGGACATGGACAAATTATGTTTCTTTTACCTAAAACTTGTATAGTGTATTTTTATCTGAGAATAGTTATATTTTTATAATAAATTCTCTGTGGCTTAATTTAGAAATGCTTCCTACAAAATGTATCATGATGATGACAGGTGGGGTTTGCTTAACATATGATCACTACCTGATTTATCTCTATACTACTTTTTATGTATTAAAAATTCATCCAGAAGTACTACTGCTTTGTGTATGATGGTTACAATGCAAACTTCTGGCTATTGTAATTGGATGTATAAAAAGTAGGTTTTGTGCAGCATGATTTTGGAAAATCTATAGTGTGTATCATGTTTGTGTATGATACGCATAAGGGTATCAGTATTGGTATCAAACAAATAAATAGTGTCAGTAGTAAACAATTAATTGGAGGGAAAACCTGCTGTACTGTTTCCTTATGGTTAAAATAGAACATATTATCCCTATTTTACATAAACACATCCATTCTTTATTTATTAATTACTGTAATTTTTCACAAGTAGTTTCAACAAAAAGGATAATTCAACAGTATGTCTACATGGATGGGACATATCACTATTAACAAGTACATTGAAGAAAAACAGTGGTAATGATGGCCATGGCATGTCCATGTTATTAGACAGGTCAACAGTCTTACATTTTTAGCAGATGCTCTTATCCAGAGTGACTTACAGTAAGCACAGGGACATTCCCCCCGAGGCAAGTAGGGTGAAGTGCCTTGCCCAAGGACATAATGTCATTTGGCACAGCAGGGAATCGAACCGGCAACATTCTGTTTAATAGCCCGATTCCCAACCACTCAGCCATCTGACTCCGTCTTGCTCAGCACAGTGTTTGCATGTCCTTGTATGGCCCTCAAATAAGAGCCCACACTAATAAAAGTACCATGTTAAAGGCCACCCAAATAAAGACCAACATCAAAAACACTGGGTCATAACTCAAAAGTTAATATGTCAATTACTAGGATACAGAGAGCACAACGGTTTGGTGTTGCTACAACTGGTGCAACAAGCTGTCATGTTAAAACCTTAGCCAAGACACAGGCTTGGCTCACTCTCAGAATGTCAGAATGTACATATTGTTAGGACTTTTACCTTTAATGATTAGCTTCAAATGCAGTAGTGGACTGTATGTGGGAAAGAAGAGGCTTAACCAGAGTGCATGGCCAGACTTATATTGGTTTGTGTTGACACTGTAGTGTAGTAGTGCTGTAGTGCTTGGAAGTGCCACCAAATCAGGTTTGCTGGTTAGTAAGGCAACCCCTAAAGACATTTAAGAGATGTAGGAGGGACTGTGTAAACTAACAGCCAGCACGACCTGAGGTTTTATCTTCACACTGCAGACCCAGCAGACACAGGTAACAAATTGTACTTTCCAATCAAGTTAATTTAGCTTTGACTCAGTTTGTCTCATAACTGTACTTTTTAGTTAAGATCAGACCAGAAAAATGTGCATTGTAAAGTTCATAGATCATGTGGTAAATAGAATATGGCTGGTATATATATACTGTACATATCCTTTATTGTATGCCTGGAAAACTGTGCATGTTCTTTAACATCTAAATAATTTTAAACAGATTGACAGGCATACAGTTGCAAATGTGTTCATTTTAACATGTCTGTCCATGGCAAATTATAACCATTTCCTTTTTTGTCTAAGCCTCTTATGCTTTTTTTTTATTTTTTTTTAGAGATTTTGTTGAACAATGGACAGATCTAGAGAAATAATATCTAGCAATACAGCTATCAAAGAGGTAAAAATGAATGAATGTGTGCTTGTGTGTTTTGTAATCAGATGTGTTGTATTAGTGATCGCTATCTAACGAGGTGGTGGTGGTAGTGATGTACGTCTTATCTGCATCATCTGTGTGTCCAGGTTTTTCAAGGGGCCCCGGCGTTACTCCGTAGAACCTCCAGGCTGGCACACAGCCAAACTCAAGGCCAAAGCCAGGCCCAGAGTCTCTTCAGCTTGAAGGGGCTTGTGGCAGCCCAGAAGTTCTCCAAGGGACTTAGGGTGAAGATTAAACATGCCCATACCATTAGCCCAGACCCACAGCATTCAATCGATCATCAGTTCCCTAACATTTGAATGTTTAGCATAATTTACATGACACATTCCAATTTACAGTAGTTGATCGTACATTCTTTGAAGATTTTTCCTTTGTGTTCTCAGGAACGTGCAGCATTAAAACTAGCGGAAAGGAAGGCCACAATGAGAAAACCTACAGTTATAGTTCAGGAACAGGTCTTTGAACCCACCCACCCCCCACACACAGAAACAAAAACCAGTCTGCACACAACACAAAATTTAGCAATAGTACAATAGTAGCATTTTGTCTCTGACACTCTAGATTCCTGATGGCTCCGCCCAGCCCGCAGAGCACTTTCCTTACACAGTGATCTCTTCCATGATCCGGGACTTCTTGTCATCGCGGTTGGAAGGCTTGCCCTACAATGCCCCCTGTAGTGGAACGCTGGCCATGGTGTTAAGTGAGGAGGTGAAGGATCTGGTGAGGACCATGTGTCCTGCCCGCTACAGGCTGGTGTGTACTGTGGCTCTGGGTCAAACAGGGCTAGACGGTCAACAGGGGGATAGGGGGTTGCTGCTGGCTAGCCGTTGTCTGTGGGACCCATACACTGATACATGCGTTTCACACACATTCCGGAACCAGGAGATGTTCTGTACCATTGATGTGTTTGCTGTGTACTTTGAATAAAATACCTCAAGTCACTCATAAAATAGATAAAGCTGACCAATGGTAAAAAAGGTAATCATAGAGTAGGTTACCATATATTATTAATCTCTTGGTATGTTAAAACGTCTAAAATACTTGTATGAACACGATCATACATTTTGAATACATTTTCATTTCAATATAATTTCTTTCAATAATATTACAAGCATGAGTGAGTGAGTGTATGTGTGACATGTACAGTATGTGTGGCAAGGTTTTAGCTTTTAAATAACTGAGCAACATGCCACAAAAAGCATAATAAAACACAGGACAAATACTTAAGTTATTGTAAAATTATATTAACGAGCCATTTTTCCTCAATTTAAAATAAAAAAATAAAGGCAACATAGGACAGAAGTGTATAATGCTTAATGCTCACAGAAAATGAAAAGAAATTCCATCACATTTAAAAGACTGCCGCTAAGTTTATAATATAATGCCTACTATATTCAGTTCAGAAAACGTTGACGTCTTATTAACTGAGGCAATATACAGTCAAAGTCTGTATCAAAATATTAAAAATGAGTAACGGGGCAAAAGGTACAAACAAAAAGTCAGAGGAAATATGACCAATATGACGTTACTATGGGATACTCTTTCATTGCCATCTCATTGTGAACAAATAGGAAAACACAGAATGAGGCTACAACGATGGAGAGAAAGAGCACAGGGTGTTAAGCACAGGCAGGTAAGAGTCTATACACCACATCTTTAAAGCAGGTGTCCACAGAAAGGAGCATTGCTAGGTAGTATGTTGTAGACAGATCTCAGCATTCATGCATTTCCTTGGTATGCTGATGTTTGGTTTCCCTTGACAGAAAAGATCAGTCTCGACTGATTAAATAAAAGCAATGCAACTGACATAATAATTGTGTTGCTTCACAAAATAACCCACAAACACATTCCCTATCAACGTCATACTGTCAAAGGATTCCGTTTTACATATTAAAAACCAATTGAGGACTTAAAATGTAGGACAGATCCTCTTGGAAAAAAACATTACTTTTACCTTAAAACATGGCAGAATTGTGGATTGGGAATTGGAAAGTACATCTGAAAGATCACAGGCAGATTCTGAACATTGTGTCTTCTGACTTTGGAGACACTATATGTGGCTGAAAACAAAACATTGAGGAGAGTTCACAATATGCATATGCACACTCACCAATGTTTAAGTGGCAAAAGCGGAAACATTTTCTGCACAAGTTGCACCACGAAGCAATAAAAGCACAGAGGTAAACATGAACCTTTTTCTTTGCTTTGTGAAAAAAGTTTCTGCAGAGATCTCAAAAACATTGTTGTGTATGTTCTTTTTCAGTAGCTGGTTCCGTCACACTTGGGCGATGTGACAAACGAAAGAATTGTCCTTCATTTTGGAGCAGTAGTCGCCAGCCATTTTATTTTTGTTATCAGCATTCTAAAACTGCTTGGAACCAAAACGGTGCCCATCCCTGATTCTGTGCTGATTTGATTGGCCATGTCTGTTGTGAGCTCAGGTCCTCTGGGTTGTGGTAAATGAAGGGGAGGGTCACACACTCATCGTCATGGTGGGGGAGTACTGGGGAAGGTGTCACAGATGGGATATGGTTAAACACAACCAAGTAGAGGCTATACACACAGACAGGCACACCCTCACAACTATGACCAGGACACTGACCAGTCGTGAGTTAGAGCTAAAGTTCTACTTCAAAAACATGGCTGCCACCAAGATGACATAAGTCATAGGTTAACTTAGCCACAGAGGTGAGTAGGAGGAAAGGGAGTGTACTCACATTCTCACTCTGGAATGAGTGGAGGAAGTTTCCCCCCAACTCTCCATCATCCCTTGGGGTCCCAGGAGGATTGCTAATGCCACTTAAGTTGTTCGGGGAGTTCTGTATATGATGGGAAATGGAATATCCATATCAACATTAAAACATTTAAAAAGAAAATACCACCAGTAAGCTCTTATTTCATTAGTCATTAGAACTGAAATAATATAGTTGAGCTGTGTATATATATAATTTCAAAGCTATTTTGGTATTTACCTTGTTCAGTCCATCCATATCACCAGAGCCTGTGGAAGAGAATTATAAAAGAATACAAACCTCTTAAAAGCAAAGTAAAAATGCACTCTCACAAAAATCATCCATTGTTTGCCATGGAACCAAAACCACTCGGCACCCGACCAGTAGTCCTTTGTTGCATATTCATCAGTCATTTTTAAAGTAGTAAAATGGTCCGAACCGTTTGCCACTGGTGTTTACAAAAATGTGACGTCATATCCATATGTTGTGTTTAGTAACAGACACGGGTGATCTATGCTGCGTTACCTAGCGATCCGTTCATGTGGTGTGGTTCCATCCCGGCCATGGCTCCCAGAGGGCCATCAGAGCCGGGGCCCATTGGGAACTGCAGGGAGAGAATAAGCAGGGCGTTACTTTACTAACAGCACCAACAGCACCTTGTGGTGCAGTCTGCAGTTGCTATATACTTTTCACAGAAAACCACCTCGAGAAGAGAAAGTAAAGGCTTCAGTTGACTGACAAAAATTGGTTTTCACGTGGCAAAGTAGTCAGTAAGGGTATGCAGATGGCACTCTTATCTGTGGAAGCCCAACTATTTTCTTTATCTGGCTACCAAACCCAAAATTTCCATGGTCACAATACTAGAGCAAATGAAATATTTTTTTTTTTTTAAATACATTTTTCTCATATTGTATTCTCTGGGCAAAAGTCCAAAATATTTGTAGAAAGATCCCTACTAGTGACATCCTGTACAAGTTTCATGGCCAGCAACATGCAGGTTGAGCCATTTTCCAACCACTAGCCAGGGGTTTTATTTACATTATTCCGGTTGCCAGGTCCAGGGTTGATCATGGTATAGAGGTTGTCGCCAGAATTGTTAGAATCTGAAAAGAAAATTCCAGAATTAGTCATCACGCTAATCAATGAACAATCTACTGTGTTTGTGTATAGCCCTTACCGGCTGGGCTAGGCATGATGGGTGTTCCAGGAGGTCCACCACCACCAGAAGCTCCCTGCAAGCACATAGTAGGAAATATAAACCCTCATTCAAGGCCACAGGATGCTAACATAAAATATACACTTGTATACAAAAATGTAATATTCAAAATATTAATTAGGATGTCTTGGAGAAAGGTTTTCTTCTTACCCCATATGCACCAGGAGAGGGTGATGAGTAAGGCATCTGAAGTCAAAACAGACCAACAGGGGTTGTGATCTAAAACATCATTTATTTTATCTTCCCAACATCATGACCAGTGTCTTTCCATGGAAATGGGATACATTATACTACAATTACATCCCAGACTAGGACTCTAACGCATTAAACCTCCAGGGCGCACACACTACCCTACAATCTGAACCAGTTTAGCAGTGAGTGAGAGTCAGTGTGTGTGTGCGCGCAAGGGTAATCGAACTTACAGAATTAGCATTGTTCGGACCAGGCCATTGCCTTCCTCCACCACCTGGACCCCTGTATCCCAGGCAAAGGAAATCCAAGTTAAAAGTGGCTTCACACACACACAAGATAAGCGTGTTTCAGATACAATGTCAGATAGTGAAAGAGATCAACCCAGTATGATAGAAAACAAGACAGAAAGCTCACATGTTGACTCCTGGCATGCCTGGACCCATGGCGTTATGCGGGGGCCGCATCCCACCCCCGAAATTCTTCCAAAGACACAAATTATCAGATTTTATTTATGATGGTGCAAACTTGAATAAGGTTGGTTTATTTGAATATTCTGTCTCTGGTGCAGGAGCCCCTGACTGGACTGGCTTACCTGGGGTCCAGGTCCCATAGGGCCCATGCCTCGTGGCCCGCTCATTCTCTGCATCGGCCCCAAGTTGGGATGGCCTGGTATGAAGTCAAACAAAACATGGTTACGGTTGCAAACAATTTCTACAATCCCGAGTATGGAAGTAAACGGATCAGGAATGGCTGCTTTCCAGGAACTTGAGACCGCAGTGAGAGAGGTTGGAAGGGACGTGGCATCATCTGTGGACACTCACCCTGGGGTGGTCGTGTGGGGTCCATGTTGGCCAGCATGGGATGGGGACCTGGTCCACCACCTGGAGGCTGGGAAGGAGGAACAAAAACAGACACAAAATAAAAACAAGTACACAACAGAGAAGCACAAGGAAAGGACAGGGAGGTTATTTGGACTAGACCCCGTGCTGTTGATACATTTTGCCTTGGGCGCCAGATGTGCTAGGACCAGTACTGGTTGCTATGATACACAGGACTCACAGTGAATTGATGACCAATTAAAATTGCGCATTTTCCGATAGTGATGATCATACACAGTAAAAGAAGCAATGCATTTTTCTCTCACGCTGAGCTGAAATGGCGGAAACAACTAGAAAAGGTAACTGTGTTGTTCTCACAATTTCCTAATTTTTACGTAGGATACTCAGATTAGATCTTCAGTTTTTGGAAGTAAGAATGCCATTTTTTCAGGACTAGAATGCTGTTTTATCGTTGTGTCAGGACTAGTGTTTTATCGATATTTTTGTACTCTTTTAGGACTTGGAAATATTGAGATCTAGTAAATCAGTATAACATACACATCTGTAGACATGAAGTGGCAGCTTCAGCCATTTGTAGCTATGAAAATGTTGGCGGCTGCAGCAGCCATTTAGGTTTTGGTTGAGCTGGCTAGCCAGCCAATAACTTCATCAGCCAGACATTATTCTCAAAACTGGCTTTGGGGTGTAATTTGGACACATACTTGAAAATGATCACCATAGATGAGCACAGGGTGCAAACCTAAAACCGTTCCACGTACCTGGTTACCCATTCGAATGGGAGGCCCTCTTGGGCCTCCGGCAAAACGTGGCGACATGAAAGACTGGGGAGAAAAAAAGACAAAAAAGGGCGTCAGTGAAAAACAAATCGATTAGGAAACAAAAACATGCGTTGTACCCGAAATGATTCGCGACTGCTGAAAGCATCAAGCGGACACACTAATGCGAAGCGCGAGGAGATGTGTCGAAAGAACAAACAGGGTTTAGCCCCCCATCCCCGAATGAAAGCAGAGAGAAGCAGCGCACAGACATAATGGGAGGGAGGGTGGTGTGTGTTTTACCTGACTGTGAGGTCCCATCATATTGTTAGGGGGAGGAGCCTGAGGGTGAGGAGAGCCCTGGGGACCAGGCGGACCCTGTGACACATTCAGCAAGGAGGGAAGGCGGAGAAAGAAAAGGGAGAGAGGGGCAAGGGTTACTGCCGAGTGAAGGAGCACTGGTGTTGGTACCAGTATAGGGAAAAACCTCAATGCAAATATCCTAAAAGACAAGTGTCCCACGCTCGCAAGCGTGGTCTTGCTTATGCAGGTCACACCACGTCTTTAGAGAAAAATCTACTAGCTCCTTCGCACACATTCATGTGCAACTGATTTGGCTTGTATCCCTTCATCCTAATTGTTCCCGAGCATTCAACAAAACACATTGTTTGTCGTGCCGATAAAAATCTGAAGACAGGCAAAGAGAGAGTTTGTGCACATGCGCAGAAAGCGACAGAAGCCTTGAAAAAGAGAAATTCTTACGAAAAGAGATGTGTACTCTTGAGCTAACCATTCAAGGCATATGGCAGCATGTATCCAGCGTTTCATCACTGGTAATTTCCCCCAAATTAAGCACAGTCTCAATTAAGCCCTGTACAATTAGCTTTTCAGTCTTGCCAATCACCAGCACTGTTTAACTAATGCTGCAGATGAGAGGCGTGGTTTAATTGAGAATACGCAACTGGCTCGGATAAAGAATGATCTGTGTGTATGTATGTGTGCGTGTGTGTGTTTGAAAGCTAAATCCCTCCCTTCCTCTTAATCACACATACAGACATCAACTGTAGCTATATTTATGGTGGGTAGATCTTTTCCTACAGGACCAACCAGAACAAAAGGCCAACACCTCTAAAGAGTGACTCCTACTCAGCTTACCAAGAGTTTCTCTCTAGGAGGTATTGATTTACTGTAGGTGATGAATCTTTCGATTTCCTCATTAAGCCAATAGGCCCGACCTAGTCTCCCTGCTCTAGTACTTTGGTGTGGGCAAACAGAAGACAACACTTAAACACCACAAGTCTCCGAACTGAAATTAAACATGGCAGAAAGACAGCTGAGCAGCATGTCGTTGCAGACCAAAAGCGGACACACAGGCCTTGAATGCATGAGAGCCGAGCAGTCGGTTACAGTACAAGCCAACGGAAATTCAGCTACACAAATGGCAGAGGTGGGGTGGCTGATGTGTGATTCATGCACCAGTCCTGAGATACCGGGATTTCAGGGTGGCAATGAACGCTGACCTGGAAGAATCCGGGGGGCATGGGTCCTCCTGGCATCCCCTCCCCTGGGCCCATCACAGGACTGGGGGCAGCAGCTGCACTCTGGAGAACACAAAAGGAATTTCCAAAACAGATTTAGGAACTTTTAGCATGCTTTAAAATGCAACCATTTTTATTCATATAAAATGGGACTCTTTTAACCTCAATATCTTCGTAAAAAGGTGCATATCATATTGTATAAACATGTGAAATGTTCCAATCTTTTATTCATATCAAATGTGACTCTTTAAACCTCAATATCTTCATTAAAAGGGTGTATATTCTTTTGTCGTAACATTTGGAATGTTCCAATCTATCCATTTAACACTGTCAGTATACAGCCTTGCTGGGGGTGGGGCCAGCCAGTCACTCTATCCAGGATCCTGTGGAGCTTTGATAAGAATCTGTGGGATTTACGGATCCCCATCCAAAGTGCTCAGACACAGCAGGAACTCACTAGCCAATTTCCTGTCCCGACCACAGCCATAATTCACTAATGTGCCATTTGCTTCAGTCACACGGGTCATAAGCCACCATTGTTTTTGTCTTTTTGCAGGAGCATGTGAGACCAGCTCCCATGCACAGCACTGGTAGAAAAGTAGGCTCCAAGTAGACTGAACACATCATGACTACATAAAATACACATGTTGTACACACACTGCCAACAACAGAAAAAAACGGCTGCTTCCAATGCCCTAGAACACTACAGGCAACACTGGTCAATAGGCTGCACACTCCCCTGTATCGACGGTAGCCTCCCTAATTATATCTCAGCAGTGTGGTGCTGCAGGGACATTGTGAAATACCACAACAGGGTAAGAAGTGAGGCTGGAGAAAGCCAGCCGTGCCCTGTACATATTCTCTTCTACTGGTAAACAGTCAAAGGAGTTCCAAGGAATCCTGCAACAACAACATGAATTGTTGCTGACATTCAAGTATATGTCTACAATCACTCTGTGTTCTATTGAGATTACGGTAGGTTACTGAAAGTACTCAAATAAAATGTGTTGGTGAAGCCATGCAAAAGGTAATGTGAAGCCCTGGGGGGAAAAAAAGATTATACAACACATTTCTAAAGGAACTGTAAGAACGGGAATGTCATTTGGAAGCTATACCTGGTCTCGTGTCCTCAATCTCATCTCTAATACGTAGTTGCAAAAATCACCACACACAGCGCTACCAAAGTCCATACAATAAACCTGAATGCGCATTGTGAGATTCCAGGCATGCCGTGTTTGATTCTTATCGTGTTCCAGTAGGCCCCCACTGCTGGGTTTGCCGAGCAGAGGAGGACAAATTGGCTTGGGGTGAGACAAGGGAGGCTCTGCCAGGTCCCCCACCAGATGCTTGGGTACTGGAGAGGGGCAGATGTCATGCAGCCAGCCTTTAGGGTCTAAATTGAGGCCCACCTTCCAGACTCCCCCGGGGGCTTTTTACAACAGACTAGGCCCCACCTCCTTGTTCACTGCGTGCGCTGAGGAAAACAGTAGAGCAGCACAATCCGTTGTTTCATACAGAGTCATTAAGGGGGGCGGGGTTACGAAAGGGGAGGCAGTAGCCACTGCGGATGTGCTCTTATGTGTTCTCTACAAAAACAATGAGAGAGAGGGAGGGTGAGAGAGACAGAAGGGGAGGGGAGGGGGCTAGAGACAAAGTGGTTGACTAAGGTAGCCCTGAAGAGGTTAAGGTGCAAATATGAGGGGTTAGGAGACAGAGAGAGAAAACAAGGTGTGTGTGTGTGTGGGGGGGGGGGGGGGGGGATGGTTGGTCCACACAGAAAAGTGTGGGGGCAGGGTCAAAAACCAAACAAACTGACTGCTGTTAATGACCTAACCTAGACACTTTACCCATTACACATCGAGGCAAAGGGGACCCATGGCCATCCTGTGCTAGCAAATCTTCTACCACCAATCAATTAATATAAAACTGCCTTTGCCATCCAGACAGGATCCCCATCACGACTTAATGGTGAAAACAGAGGCACCCACAACAGAGATTTTCCAAACCCTCTCTACCCCCCCCCCCCCCCCACACACTCCTCCTCCACCAACCCCCTCCCTTTCTCTATCCCTACTGTTTCCATGATGGCTGCTGGGCATATGCCACAATGCCACTCCTCCCTCTCCAATCTGTCCCTCTGCTCCCTGACAGCCATCAATCAGCAAGCTGACGCCATGACAACGGGGTCCTGAGGGAGTATCTGTGAGACCCAGCATGAAAGCGTCAAGGGTTTTTACGAGGAGGAGTGCTAGCAGCCACAAACCACCTCCCCCCACAGCCCACAGAGACAAAGGCGGTGCTCTGGGACCACTGTCCACATCCAGAGAGAGCAAAAGAGAGGTGGGGAGAGAGGCATGGGCCTACGTAAACAAAAGACAAATCTAGCTGAAGTATCTGTGTATCTAGCTTATTGTCTTCAAGTTAAGGCCTCAACAATAACTTTCAAACCAACCACATCTAGCGGTAAATCCCCATTCTTTCTTTTGCTAATATTTTTCATAGTACACATGGTAAAAGAAAGTACTGATTGAAAGAGGCCATTTCTAATGACCTCCCAAAAAACCTTCCTGAACATTCTACATTGGTGACTGAATGAAAAGCAATCAATGAATTACTGCATCTGTTTTGTATAGAACACCCACTTAATATGATTCTTGCTAAATCACCATGCAATACTCCTTTATAGTACCTTTATATCTAGGATAAAATAACTCATCAAACCCTTTAAAAAAAACAACCCGTATGGAAAATACTGCCTTCTAACAATTCTAGTCCTTTCACAAGAAAAGCTGGCGTGGTGGTCGCTAGCTGGAATAAGGAGGAATGTGAGGGAAATGGCAAAGCCTCCTCCTGGCTCCCAGGTCACCTGCCAGATCAGGAGGGTTGTTGCCGTGACAACCCTATCTGGCAAGAGCAGGGTCTACATCTCCATTTTAACCTCTTCCTTTCTGAGATACCGACAACACTCTAAGTGGATCTGAAGAAGACTATGACTATTTTCTCATTTGAAATGAAGAGCCACTAGCTGGATGTGAAGTCAGCTCAACCTCTCCATCATTTTTGATAAAAGGAGTTTTTGTGGGTTTGTCTATCATGCACAGAACACACATTACATGCAAATGGTAAACAAATAAATGGCAGTATAAATGATAAATACAATACAGGCCAACCCAACGGTCATCTGAAAAGAGTGGGGGTTTCATGGACATGCCTCGGTTTGAGGTAGAACAACCGCAAGTAAACTGGACACGTTCACATTCAGGTCTACTCAACGTGTAAAACCAGTCAGACTGGGTTAAAATGTTTATTTTGTGCCAATGTCAACGCTATGTGTACATGATAATGAGTTGGGGAGGCATTGCCGACTGTCAGCCTGCTTTGTTTGGGGATTTAGGCCCAAGTGTCCAGAGAATGAAAACATGACCCTTTGCCAAGATTTGGAAGACTGCTTTTTTCTTCTTAAGCAAATCCAACCATTTTACATGACTTCCTAAATAACTGACCGCACATGTCTCAAAACCAGCAGACATGATGCTACTGTAATTGGCCAAAATTCAAATCCCTGTCTGAGAAAAAGAAAAGATGGACATGGTTTGTTTTGTGTTTTTTTTTTCCTTGGGGATTGTGGTAGGAGACAGAGAAGAGGCAAGGTACTCGAGAGAGCCCATCGACAGGTCTGACTCAGGATATGCTGACGTCAGCAGCATTTTCCCAGAAGCCTCTAAGCTCTTCATCTGGGCCAAAGACAGGGCACGTTGACAGCTGGATGGAGAACCAGGATGCGGAAACACACCAACACTGTACTACAGCCTCTACAACCTTACTCTCATGAAGAGTCGTACACTTCTAAAACACAGGCCCAGTAGACTGGCAGATTAAGGACCATCAATAAACCAGACCAACAAATCTGCACAAAAAAATCCAAATCCAAACCATTTAATCCCTCAGACAGACCTAAATCCATGACACTGATGGTTACTGAAGAGTATTCACTAATGTTGCTTACCCATCAAACTGCAAAATAACCTGCAAAAGAGTCTGATAGTAATGACACAAGCAGCAGATTAGCAATGAAGGATTTGGTCATCAAGTCTTTAGAACTATTTTTCAGCATCATAGTTGCACCATATGTGATGATTCTTAAGAAGTAGGCCGACTCACATAATCATGGAAGGCTTTGGCCTCACTGGAGTGGTCACATGTTTCTCTCCTCTCTGGTGCAGCGCAATACAGATCCCAGAACACACTGTTGACAAGACAAGAAAACAAAAAGATCAGTGGACCATAAAATCATATACCCAAACTAGTAACTAGGTAAACAACACAACTACTCACCACCACCAAGAATGTAGGAATCCAGGGGGTTCACCAAGCGTGATATTCTTTTCCCATCTGATCTAAAAATGTGAATTTACAGATATGGCATGAGTTTTTGACAATTGTACAGGTAAAATATAACACCTAAATATTTTAGGATTGACTGTTGATATGGGGGAAGCCTCTATAGATAGGCCTCAACTTATAACCTCTTACCTCTGATAAAAAGGTCTGTGCTGACTTCTGTGCTCCTATGTGTAACAAATATTCATAGACGTATAATGCCAACCTATAGGAAGAAACAACAACAATATCTAAAACCATCATTTTACTGTAGGGTAGTAGATCAAACGCTTAGAATTAAGCTATACTAGCCTGTTGAAATAGAGTTTAATTAAGTCAAACTATTTGTTCAATTCGAGTTTTTAAACCAACTACCCCCTGGAAAAACATTAGTGAATTTTGCGTGACCCTCGCTCCGAGCTGAAACAAAGTATCTAATGGGCGCTGTAGGTAGGAAATGCAACCAAAAGACAACATAGAAACAATGTATAAAAAATAAAGCGTTGCAATTGTCTGGGATCAACTTAGGATCTAAAATGTCGCCCTACATGTTTTTACTGAGCAAATAACAACGTGAAAACGACACATCATTAAAGACCAGAGGTCTGAGAGAACAGGCAGCGAATATGACCAAGGGAGGAATGGCGAGCAGTCAAGGCGGTTCATTCAATTCCATCCTCGGTAGGAGGAAATTGCTTCTTGCGAGCTAACCAACGAACCACAAAGAACACGAGGAAACAACTTGCAAGACAAATAAATTGAATTTGAAACTTACTTCTCCCGTGCTTGGCCATCCGACGGCACAGGAGTGCCTTTGCCTTTGGGGAACATGGTTTTGTAAAGGAGGATCGGCTTCTCTTTCTTTTCACTATTTCATCTGACAGACCATCACGGCCGCGACCCTCGCACACTCCAACCGCACTTCCCAACCGAGCCTGGCAAAGGGGAAGAGGGTATGCTATGTAGATTGGCATTTGCTTTAACCAATGGGAGTGCTTTAGTCTCTTTCAGGTCTGCCTCGACATTAAATGTCGTGCATTTTTGTTTTCCATTGGAGATTTGTACATGTCCACTCACACAGACAAACCAAGCGCAACCTCGAAAACACAATAACAGTCTAGATATTGACATCATTCAGCATTTCAGGAAACATACTATTCAAATGTGGTTAATTACCACACAGGCCTACAAAATCTACTACTACTCAACACTCATTTAAAATCTTACAGTGTCGTCTGTGTCCGGTTATTAGCCTATATCGCCTTTCATGAATAGCCTAATGTTGTTCTGAAATGTGACAAAATCATTCGGCGTATAGGCTACATGACACGTGAAGAGACTGTGCGTTGGTTGGGATCTGTGTAGGCCTTAGGTAAACACTACGCAGATCAATTGTGTCGGTTTCTAACAAATTTTCGCTGATATTGGCGACATGATAGGGGCTATAGATACGTTTTAACATAAGTTTGTCTTTAATTCTTAGGTAGCCGTAGAGTAGTAACTCCCCCACATTCATTAAAACATGCTTTCACTTCAGTGCTTACAATTCTAAAATGTAATCTATCTTTAAAGTTCCACCTTAAAAACTGTAAACAAGGCATGCAAGTTTGGATATCACCAGAGATCTCTACTCTGTCGTGAAATGCCACTCTTACATGGAGGGTGTGAGAAAGGGGGAGTAATGGGGATATCGCTATCATAATGCCTCCATGGGACAGACAGTATGTGCGTAGACGTTTGTGAGGCTCCAATAGGCTAAACGTTTCTCTTCTTGGGTACATTTCTTTGAACCAATGTGACCTTACCATTTGCTGGAGCCAATTGCCTACTTTTAGGTAAGCATATATTGAGCTGGGAATTTATGGAAACATTTTATATACATTTTTTCACAGGTTAAGAACTTTAGGCGTTTTTCTTTTTTTGTTGTTGCCCACGCTCCTAACATGTTTATTATGACCTCGTTATTCACGTTTGAGCTGCAATCCGATGTCGCATGTCTAGCGAGCGTGAGAGAGTATAGACTGGTGACCGCTACATAAGAGTTAAAGACTGCAAACTTGGAGCAGATTCCGGCATTGGTCTTTTGCTCATTTATAACTTCCATTCATGAGAAGGGTGACGTTCTGACACTTACATTAGTAACATATTCTCAGCAAACTAATGATTCACTTTATCGACTTAAAAAAGTTGTGGTGTTAGGCTAGGGTCAGTTGAGTAATGGTTCAGACGACAAATTGAGCTGCAGATTATTTCGACCTAAACCCGGTTTTTAGAGTACAAAACCCATTTTGTTTACGCTATTACATCAATCCAAAATCACTGCAACTAGTGGCGTTTTTCTCCTTGGAGCAGTATAACATGTTAATACATTGTTTAGTAATTCACTTTACTAATTCACTGCAATTTGATATTAGCAAAATAACCTAGAGAGTGAATTAGTTCACCATGGATTGTTTGGTATGAATGGTATTTATGTGAGAATGGAACGCTATAGTTCACTTCAAGATGCACAGCTGTGTCAGATCAAAGCAATGTGCTGCTTAGACCGTAATCAGACTGAAATAACCTAATCATACTGTATATTTTACCCCTATTGTTCTACCAGTTCAGTCATCATGACATCTGATACGAAGGATGCTGACCCTCTGGAGGACTGTCTCTTAATCCTGGAGAGTGGAGAGGTATACAGAAACCCTACTGAGGTTAAGATGAGCCAAATAGTCCTTCCGTGCCATGCAAACCATTGTGGCGAGCTGAGCGTAGGCCAACTGCTTAAGTGGATGGACTCAACAGCCTGCCTTTCTGGTAAGACAATATGTGAATGCTGGTTGGGTAGGCACACAGTGTGCCATGTTTCACATAGTGAAACAGTTTAGTTTGATGGTGCTAAGTATGCTCTTTGTCTGACATAGTCAGGTATTGACCCAGGACATGCAAATCCATTCAACCATCATTCAAGCTTTGACATAATGATAATAATGAGGCACTGTTGTTTCCTGTCACTAATTGGGTATTGTTGTTTCATAATATACTGTATATCATCGTAAAATATATCATGTTTTGAACGTCTTGATGCCATTTCCAGCTGAGAGACATGCAGGATGTTCATGCATTACTGCATCTGTCGATGATATTCATTTTGAGCACACCATTGGGTAAGTGTTGTCATGATCTTTAGTGGTCCATTAGACCAGCTTTGTTGTTGTTTTCTTTATATATGTGTGTGTGGACTGTGTTCTCAAAAAGAGGCTGAGGCGACAGACGTGTTTACACTGTAACCATTGGACAGTGTTGATAGCAAAAATAAGTCCTCTGTCTGTATCTAGGGTTGGACAGGTGGTTAACATTAAAGCAAAAGTCAACAGAGCCTTTACATCCAGTATGGAGGTTTGTTCATGTCCATTTTTATCCTCCATTTACACAAGTCCTTGCTTCTTCTTATGATCTTTGGCCATTATGTGTTCAGATGGTTGATGTCACTTCCAGGTGGGCATTTTGGTCACCTGTGAGGACCTATTCACTAACTGCCATTGGAGGGTGTGCCATGCCTTTGGCACCTTTGTGGCCCGACGCACAGAGGCTGGAAAGGTTAGGTCAACAGGGAGGCGGTGAAGTTTCTGACTTCTATGTATTTCACTCAAAAATATTTCATTTAAAAGTGAGCACGACAGATCCCTCTAACACTGTGTGTGTTTGTCTGTTTCTGTTTGTCTGTCTCTTCCCATCCATTGGTATGTCCTTCGGTCTGAATTTGTGTGGTGTTTGTAGGTGCAGCTGAAGCAGGTGATCCCACACACGCAGGCTGAACAGATGGAGTACAGCATTGCAGCCGAGAGGAGAAGGATGAGGCTCATCCATGCCGAGATCATCACAGACCTGCTGAACAGCAGCACGGCGCAACTAGGTACGGCCAAGTCCACAGGAAGTACACATAAACTCGTTAAGCCTCATCACAGACATGCGTTCATGTGTAAACTTGTGTGTGCTTCTGTCTGTCTCTCTCCATCTTTCCCATCTTCTGTTTTCCTGTGTGTGTGTGTGTGTGTGTGCGGGCCAACAGGGGAGTGCCAGGAGTTCCAAGGTGCAGTGCCAGCCGAGAGGACCCAGGTGGAAAGTGTGGAGTTGGTGTTGCCACCCCATGCTAATCACCAGGTCAGCACCTTTGGAGGACAAATCATGGCCTGGATGGAGAATGTGGCCACCATTGCTGCAAGGTGAGCCTGCCTATCTTTTCAGCAAGACATTGAACGCAAATTTAGATAATTTGCAGGTGTTGATTTATATTTACACACAGTGTATACAGTATATATTGAGGTTGTAACGATACACTCGATACGTATCACAATACTGGGTGTACAATACAAAACTTATCACGATATTTTGAGCAACATTTTAAATGAAACTGAAATTCAATTCACAGATTTACTTCCAAAACATTAAACATTTTCAAAAAAATTATTTGTTGTACATACAATTTAATTACCAAAATTCAAGCGATTTCTGTGAATGCAATGAATGCACGCATGACGCAGGTGCAATGAGTAGTTTGCGTGCAGGTAGCTCAACCAATAGGATCAAATGGACGTCATATTGTACAAATATTTCCATAACTCTAAGATACATATTGTAAAAAGTTGTATTGCGATACATTGTTCCACGATATATTGTTACACCCCTAGTATATGTAAATATATGTGTATGTATACATATACAGTGTGATTCACTTAAGAGTCCCTTTTTCCATTGCTTTCTGTCCCTCGGCCTAGCCGTCTGTGTAATGCCCATCCTACTCTGAGGACCATAGACATGTTCCACTTCCGGGGCCCGTCTCATATTGGTGATCGCCTGGTGCTTAAGGCCATTGTGAACAATTCCTTCAAGAACAGGTGAGTCCTGACAACAGGTGAGCTCCGTTCAACTCCTCCGGCAGCAAACATGTGACCGGGAACAAGTTTGACAAGTCTCATGTTCATTGAGGCAGTTTTCTATTATGTGATCATGTTCAATTACACGTGTGCCGTTGGTGTTTATATAGCATGGAGGTGGGGGTATGTGCAGAAGCCTATCAAGGTGGAGAACCGTTGCGCCACATCAACAGTGCTTTCATGACCTTTGAGGTTCTAGACAGTGACAGGAAGCCTTGCGCGTTGCCACGGATACGTCCTGAACTTGTGGTGAGTTCTGGTTCTGACCTTTATTAAACTGCCTAAAATTAGCAATGGACTGTGCTGTGTACGTTTGTGCCCAACCTTTGCAGCAGTGAATATCATCAGCTGACATAGGAATGACATGGACTGACATCTTCTATCTGTCAAAAGGTCTCCCAATGGTTAACCTTCATTTAACCCACAGGATGGAAAGAGGCGTTACCAGGAGGCAATAGCCAGAAAGAAGATCCGCCTTGACAGGTCGGTAGTAATATACAAGGTTTTTCTGTGGTTCACATGTAGGTTAACTTTGTAGTTTATATGTACACCTGTTTATGTAATGATGCAACAGCACAAACATTTTGTAAATTTGTAAAAGAAAATAGGCTATTTTATGCTTGTCTACAGGAAGTATATATTTTCCTGCAAGCAGACTGAGGTCCCTCTTTCTGTGCCTTGGGACCTCAGTAACCAGGTAACTTACTGGTACTTCCTTAAATACGACTCTACACACGCGCTTGGCGACCATGCTCTCTACTGACCCACTGTGGCCAGGCTTGCTTTTCTTTTCAAAACCACAATTATCCTCTGTAGTGTTTAAATCTAGTTCTGTTTTCAGATGTACCTCAGCTACAACAATGTGTCGGCACTAAAACTTTTAGCCGCGAGAAACAACTGGATGTTAAGCTCTGAGAAAAATAAGGTCAGTATTGTCTGTAGCTGTAGAATGCACAAAATGACATAAATGTTTCAATATTTTTTTTTTTCAACCCCTCTTCCTATACCCCCTACAAATAAACAATATTTATTTGGACAGGTGAAAATGTGCAGTCAGTCATGCTGACTATTCTCAAAGTAGGTCAACATTGTTTTGAATAAGGGGATACGACGAGAGCCTTATAGAGTATAATATGTCCACAATAATTTAGTATTTGTTCAAAACTGGGACTCATCTGCATGAAAATACTATTTTAATTATTGTTATGTTTCAGCATTGAGACTATTTATCTATTACTATTGCAGCATGCATGCTATCTTATGATCCTATTCCTTAGCCTATTTTCTTTTTGAAATCATTCATGTACTGACTGTAGTTACTTAAAAAATAAGAATGTATTCAACTGATTCTTCTGCCTCTCATGGCTATTGTTTTCTCTCCCAGGTCAGTCTGTACACACTGGAAGAAAACCACGTGTTGTGTTTTAAGATCGAGACCCATGTGAATGTTCCAGCAGAGCAGACATTCCATCTGCTTTCAGATCTCAGTAAGAGACATAAATGGGACAAGCATTACGAGTGAGTAGCAGAGGCAACGATACTGCCATGCCTTGGCATGTCACAACACAACACTGCAGCAAGGTGTAACTGTAATTAAACACGTTGGGACTGCATGAAGTCATAAAAGTTTTTAAAAATTATTATTATTGAGAGATTGTTTTTATGGGTTGTCTATCAAGATGTGCACATTTTCTTCTATAAATAATTGGGTTGCTTTCTTGTTGGTAGGAGCACAACAATGTTGCATGATGCTTACAGAAATTATTCAGATTCTTTCACTATTTCACATATTGTTGTGATATACATAATTTGATCTGAATTAAATATATGTATTTAGGAAATGTACTTAGCAAATAAGTAACTTTCAGTTACATGTTCAGACCCTTGAGACTGCAGATTGAGTTTAGCTGCTTTCTTTGTTCTTTGAGAAGCCTCTGGAATTTGATTGCAGTCCACATGACACAGTTGGCTAAGCGGGCATACAAGAAAAACAAACATATATCTAAAGTAGGTCCCCCAGCCCCACAAAAGTCAAAGGGTCGGAATATAGTGTATTTAGAACAATCTAATTGATTTCACTGTCTCCTAGATGTGGGTCCCTCGATCTAGACCATGTTTTTCCCCTTTCTGTCATCTACAGACAATGTGACGTGATAAACCAGGCAGATGAAGAGGACACTATTTACCGGGTGGCCACTCCTTCCGTTTCTAAAGGGGGTAAAGGCCAGGACTTCATTCTGCTGGCCTCCAGGAGGAAACCTTGCGATGTCGGGTATATTGACCTTGGTCACCAACCAACTGACTTTCATTGTTGTTCAATCTCTGCAATCCCAATTATCTTTTGATCTTTCTTACACTGTGTCCTCACGAAACCTAGGCATTTATATTCTATTCCTGTGCAAGGCTCTATACAAGCACTTATTTTGTCAAAGAGGCTGTTTACATAAAATTGTTTTAAAAGTTTAGGTTTTCAGTCTTTTCAGATCCTCATAACTTCTGAACAATCAAAAACATTTTTTCATCTTGCTCAAAAACAACAAGCATGTTGCTTACCACTTCTACCCAGCAAGTTTGCAAATGACAGGCAAACTTCATCACAAAATCATGAAAATGACAGTTCAGTGGGGACACACTGTCACACGCTTGTGCTCTTTTATTTTGCCTGACTTTCTATTCTCCTCAACTGTGTCTGCTTAAATGCACAGCACTCTTTTCTTACAGCCTATTCTTATTTGATTATCATTGTGTCCCTCTCAGGGACCCTTACCTGATTGCCTTGCGCTCTGTCACCCTGCCCACCCACCCTGCCACTGAGGACTATACCAGGGGAGAGGTGCTTTGTGCTGGTTTCACTATCTGGGCGGAGTCCAGTACAGTCACCAAGGTGGGCAAATGGGGGCTCTTTATTGAGTCCGAAAAGAGGGCCACAGACTCCAGCGTAATTCATCCCTGCTCATTTCATGGTCCTAATGCTTGTATGAGTTTTGGATGTATGTGAAAGATGCAGCATTTCCGTCACTAATCTACATGTTTGTATGTTTTGCATCAGATCTCCTACTACAACCAGGCCACTCCAGGGGTGCTTCCATACATATCCACAGACATTGCTGGACTCTCCTCCAGCTTCTGTTGCACCTTCTCCTCCTGCAAGCAGTACCTGGAGGAGAACAGAGACAGCCTGGCTGCCCTGCACCCCTCTGCACTGTGAGGTCGTAACCACAGACAGCTGTGTCCGAAACTGCTCAAAACACCATACCTTCCTGACAACACTGGCATCATTTCACCAGGAGAATCGTACCTTACTTCTCCCCCTCTGATACAGTGGTCTTCAAACCAGGTCCTCAGGGCACTGTATGTTCTAGATGTTTCCCTACCCCAACACAACCAATTCAAATAAATTGTCATTAGCAATTTCTGTAGAAGCCTCATAATTACCATTTATTTGAATTGGGTGTGTTGAATCAGGGAAACACCCAAAACATACAGAATGGGCCCTGTGGACCAGGGTTGAAGACTACTGCTTTAATGCACTGTATAAAAATGGTCCATCCTGACTGTCCTTCACCTTTCTGTAGTGTGAGAGAATGGTACTGTCTTCGATTAGCCTCACTTTCCTGCACTAGGATGACAGAGAAGTTGTTCGCGCAGTTATGCACTGGGGAAAAGCCTGACTGTCTGTACCCCTCCCTTTGCCAGTTAGTGGTTTGTAACTTGTCAGCACAAGTTATCTGTGTTATTACTTGTTTAATAGTTACATTCTGATCCAGTTTACATAATTCCAGAACAGGCTTTGGGACACAACGTTCAAGCTGCTTAACACCCATTAACACGAATAGTTGAAATTCAAATGATAATCTCACTTGATACTTGTGCAATACTAATGTGCAGTTTAACCTATTGTGTCTAGGCATTGGAGTGAAACTTGATCGAAAATAGGCTAATTTCTACCTCCCTAAAATGATAATTTTTAGTCAAGTGTCCTTGCGTTAGTGAACATAACATTTGTACATTGGCTGTGAAATGATGAATTCAAGCACTTTGATTTGAAACAGTGTATTCTAGAAGTTACATACAGTATTGATTTGAAGACAATGATGTGGACACTGGCCAAGTATCTAACATACCTAGTAGCCATGATTTCATTCAAACGCCATATACCAGTGAAACAATAAACACAGTGTACCAGTAGACATTTTTCTGTTTGATTCATTTCTTCATTGTCCCACCTCACTTTACATTTCTTGTTCAGTCATTCAAAATAAGTTAAATGAACCTATGAGAGGAAGTGCAGAAGAGGGAGGATGCTATAAAGATGGATTGACTGGCAAAAGCTGCAAGACCCTCTTGTAATGCTTTGTCTTTACACTGGCCACTCTGGCTTGGGCCTGGAGGAGCTGCTGGTTGTGCTTGATAGCCAGATGTGTGTCTCTGTTCACACGGGAAGTGATGGCTGCATCCTTCACAGACCTCTTCCTACAAAACCAAACAAAAACTTTTCTCTAGTTTAGAACATTGAAACGTTGAAACTTGGTTGTAACTACATACTCTTATGTTTTTTCCCATTGGCACGTATTTGCTTATCACAATGTATGCTCATGTTTTGGCCAACCGCAATGTTTTTGGGGCTATCTCGTTGTTTATGATCATTGAGCTATGAACTTTTTGTATAGCTCTCTCTTGGAAGTCGCTTTGGATAAAAGTGTCTGCTAAATGAATAAATTGTTGTGTTTAAAGAACAATTAGAAAACGAGAGCCAAAGACACACAGATTCCTGGAATTATAGATAGGGCACATTGCTATCTGCTGTAAATCTCTGGTTGCCTATGTGGCTCTGTACCTGTCCTCCTGGTTTTCCTGGATGAGTTTCTTCATGGACTGGGCCTGCATCTTTTTACTGTCCACCTGAACTCGCTTCTCCTGTCGCGTATCACGTTGCCTCTGCCGCATATTATTCTTATTGATCACCCTGGCCAGCGAGGTGTGCTGCCCATTGAAGGTCGTTACTAGTGCCCACTCCGATGCCCGTCTCCGCTTCTCCTCAATGAAGCCTGCGTGCTTTTGTCTGACAGCCTGTATCTCTCTGTCCTGGCATGCCCTCAGATGGTTTAGAGCACCCTCCATCTGTGCTTGCTCGTTTTCCTTCTGCTGGAGGACCTTCGTCCTTAGTGAATCCAGGAAGTAAAGACGGTAGTCTCTGGCGCCGTCCCTCCTCGACTGGCACTGGATGACATGTTCTGCCCGTTTTCTTAGAGCCTCGGTCCGCTCCCTCATCTCATAGGCGCGCTCTATGATCTGGAAGGGGGCAAAGCTGATGGAGCCATGGCAGCGGCCCATTAGCCTCTGCTCAGCGGTGATGATTGAGGGCCGTGGGTGGGGGCGTACGGGCGGCTCACCGTGCTGGGAATGGAAGAGATGGATTGACCTCCGGATGTCCTGTCCTGCCTGGTGACGGGCGGTGAGCATGTCACTGCCTTGCTCGCATTGGTGGAACCTGGCCTTGAAGCCATGCACCCGGAAACCCCAATTCCCAAGCTCTCCTTGGAAACATGGATCCTGTCCTAATAGGCCTGATCGGTGAGAGAAAGCAAAATCATATATTAAAAACATTTGTACTTCTGTTAGAGTTGTCTCTCAAATAACTTAAATTACCTTTTCCTTCAACATGTTTAATCCTTGTAGGCTTGATTATTTTGCTATGCTGTAGGCTGTTGTATAGAGGGCACAACTCCTTTTTTCTAAACTGTTGTGATGCAAAACCTGTTTCCTCATGAAAATACTGTAAAAAGAGAAAAAGGTTTAAGCCTATTTGTGTTATCTATGGTGTACCGAGTACACACACCATTTTGTTACCTCTGGACTTGTCGTCAGTCTTTTCAGGTTCACATTCAATCTCTTTATTTTCATATCACCCTCCTTTTGCATCTGGGGAAAAAATCCTCAAATTATTATTCTGTAGTTTCATTATTGTTCTACATTTTTATAGTTGATCTTAACACAGATGTCCCGACTGTATCCATGTGTCGGCAACCTGAGCACTATGAGGGCATTCCTAAGAGCTAAATATCATTTTGAATTAGGTGAGGCTGTGACTGTGGAGTGGTTCATACCTGCATCTGCTTGTCAATGTGACATTCTTTGATCCAGTGTTCACCTTGGTTTGCTTTGGATCTCACTTTGACTTCACAAGTGGTCTCTGCTGAGTCGATGGATTGGATTCTGATCTTCCCTCGACAGAGTACCACTGTGTCAGATGGCAATCTGCAACAAACAAGATTTGACTGAAATTACATGGTACCGTTAGCACCTACACGCAGAGAGTAGGACATTTGCCATTAAGTTAATTACTTACCTTAACCTTTTCCTGGTCAGATAACCCCGAATATATCGCTGAATAATCAATGTTGGGGAGTAAAGTGACTGGATCCTGTTAATCGCCGATATTATGTTATGAATTGTTTGCATTTCACTTTGATATGATTCCTTTATGGGGTGAGATACAAGGAGGTTATCAAAGGAGTTACGTTAACAAATTATAGAACAGACATTAGACATTCCACTGCATATAAGAGTGCAGTGACAATATGGGTACAAACCGTCTGAGAGGATGAACCAGCGTTCAAGTAAAAGTGAGGATTCAGGGATTTGAATCTGAAGGGGAGACACCAATTCTCAATGATCTCCTCGTCAGATATCACATAGTTATCAAGAGCCTTGAGTGACCATATGCTGTTGACAATGCAGTGTCTATAGTTTCCCTTCAAGCTGAGAGGAGTATCATAAAGGGTTAAGGCTGTGAGGTTCTGGCAATTGGCCAATCCTTGAATATTCTTCCTGGTGGCCACATTGTTGTCATGGAGATAAAGAAGCTGTAGTCTTTTCAGACTGTCCCAAAAAACTCCATTGGGAAGTTGGGTTATCTGAAAGAAACATTGTATGGCTGTAATTATTGGCTAACATTATAGACAAACTTAAATCAAAGAGGGGAAAAATACTGTCTTGTGTTAAACCATCCATTGAATTATTATAATTATTGCCATATCCTTACCTGATTTCCCCTCAGATCCAACTTCACTAAATGCACACATTCAATTAGAGAATCAATATTGCTTATGAAGTTGTCTGCCAGTATGCAGATCTTCAATGACTTGCAGCATTCAATGTTTTGTACATCCCTCAAAAGTAAATGATTCAATCTGACTACAACTATATGCTGAATATCAGTTTCCCTCTCTTCCTGATTCAAACCTTGCCCATGGCTCAATATAAAGGATTCTGAGCACGTCACCAGGTACGCTTTCTGGGCATGAACTGAATTCATGTCTTCTTATTTGTAAATAGTATTCACATTTTCTCTATGGAAAAGGCAATTCACAAATTGATTACTACAAAATGTACTGTAAATAAAAATCTTCATTTCAAGAGATTCGAAAAGACAGAAGAAAATATAATTCTGTCCGAATTAGAAAAATGAGTGAGCTTGTACTCACGTGGAAGCTGTCCTAATGATTACAAGCGTGTTTTATGTTGTCATGACTACAAGTCACGTTCACTAAATCGTGTATTTTCATAATTATTCTGAAAAATGCATTAATCTTACAGATAGTTGAACAGGAATATTGCACACTTTCTAGTTACACGTTTGCTATATCGTCAAATATGATACAATATCACTTCTGAACTAAATGGCACTCGTTCAATGGAACAATCCCATTCAATCATGTGACTAATCCCGGAAGTGTCTGAGGACGAGGATCTGGCAGCAAACAAGTTAGATTTTTTTCTCAGCAATGGCTAACAGTAATTTAACCTTAATAAGAGTCAGTGCTACATTTGTACTTTAGGGTGAAAGTGTTTAGAAAGTTTAGGAAACTAATGTAGTTGCATGTTAGGGATATAGAGCAATTCTGAGGCAGGAAAATGAATGAACTGAAGAGTCAAAAATTGCAAAATGCAACAAAAGAAAAACTGAGAAAATTCAATTCATTACGTGGTAAGTCCTAAGCTACCATGCAAACGTGCCGAAATACAGCGTGTTTTTCTTGTTTTGTGTGTTTTTTTAATCAACTTACTTCAAACTTCTGTTCTTATAGGGAAAGAAGTGCAAAATGGAGAATTTTGGGATCTAGTGGTGATAACGTCTATGGATGAGCATCAGAAAGCAGCATATGAGCTTCAGATAACTGGTAAACTTGGAAGAAAAGAGCTGCCACTTGGCACACAATATCACGTGTTCTCAGATCCTCCTGGATCTAAAATAGGTGAGCAAATGTGATAAACCTTTCCTAAATAGCTAAAATTACTGCATCAAGTGTTGTGTAGACTAAGTGATTGACTGATTATTCCTAGGAAATGGAGGTTCAACCCTGTACTCACTCATGCAGTTGGATGAGATATATGGGAAGGCTCTTGGCAGCTTTAGGGTCATACTGATCCATGCTGGTAAAGCTTGTTGTCATAATAATATTTTACTTACTTGGCTGTTGTAAATAATTAAATACTTATAATTGTCAATAATGTGTTTCCTATATATAACCTTGGTTGTTCTTAAATTGCCTTACATTCTCCAAGGAGGTTTCAGCCAGCGTCTGCCCAATGCTAGTGCCCTGGGAAAGATCTTCACAGCACTGCCCCTGGGTGACCCCCTGTACCAGATGCTGGAGCTCAAACTAGCCATGTATGTGGATTTCCCCTCACACATGAGGCCTGGTGTGTTGGTGACCTGTGCTGATGACATAGAGCTCTACAGCATAGCAGAGAACGAGAATATCAAGTTTGACAGGCCTGGCTTCACTGCTTTAGCCCATCCCTCTCCTCTCTCCATTGGAACGACACATGGAGTGTTTGTATTGCGGTCTAACGAGGAGTCTGAAATCTCTGAGATGCAAAACAAGTCCTGCCTCCAGTTTCTACACAAGCCCAGTATTGACAAGATGCGTGACAGTGGTGCTGTTTGCAAGAGTCACAGTGGCTGTGCATTTACAAGTGATTCTGAGTTTGTGTACACAGACAGTACATATTATGTGGACAATTCTACTACAATGGCCCTGCTTGGCTTACTGAGAGAGATAGGGCCTTTAAACTGTGAGATAGATGCGTATGGGGACTTTCTTCAGGCTCTGGGCCCCGATGCTACCATTGACTATACCAACAATACGACCAACGTCACCAAACGGGAAACAAGCCTAGTCAATATTCGCCAGACTATTTTCCACCATCTCAGGGGAACTCCACTCAATGTCATCCTCCTCAACAACTCCAAATTCTACCACATTGGCACCACCACCGAATACCTCTTTCACTTTACAGAGGACCTGAGCTTGAGAAGTGAACTGGGCATTCTCTCCTCTGTCTTCAGTGTTTGTCCATGTGAAACCTATGAGAGGCCCACAATCTGCTGTGTCATGCACAGCGTCTTAGATCCCAGCTGCTCTGTGTCCCCGCGGTCCGTGGTAGAGTACTGTAGGCTTGAGGCCGATGTGAAGGTGGGTGAAGGCTCCATCCTCAGTGGCTGCTGGGTCAACTCAAGCCTGTCCATCCCCAAGGGGGTCTTCATGCACTCACTGTGTGTGAACCGCGAAGGCCAGAAAGGCTTTGTGACAGTCGCCTTCGGTATTGAAGACAACCTCAAACAGAGCGTGGAAGCCCCTTCCTACATGGAGAAGCTGAGTCTGTTCGGGGTGAGTCTTGGGAAGTGCCTAGCCTGTTGGAGTCTGGGTAATGAAGTCCTGCATTTCTCTGGTAGCATGTCAAGCTGTAGGCTCTGGAACGCCTGTCTGTTCCCTGTGTGTCCAGACCTGCGTACTTCATTCAAAATGAGTCTGGAGATGGTGCAGGCACTGCTCGGGAACTCTACCATCAAGCATCCCTCAAACACCAGAATTACATCCATGGAGGAGGCCCTTCAGTGTAAGAACCTGGAGGAGATGCTCTCTTTCAGAGAAGGACTGTACAAGGACATAATGCAGAAGAAATGTAACTGAATGTAAGGTCACAGCTGGACTTTTGTCTGTTGAGTATCATCATATTAACTTATGATTCAGACCTATTTGTGCTTAATTGATGGGATTGAATGTGTAAGATTTCCTAAGTGAAATATAGAAATGGTTTCATTTCAACCATGTAATTATACCATGTAAACATACACTACATAGATTTAGTAATTTGTATGTGATAATGTGTGTAATTTGTACAATATAAATGTCGGGTAACCTGAGATAACAATATAAATGAAATATAATTTATGAAAATATGTGTATGTACTCTTTATTGTCCTTTTCAAGTTCGGTTTTCTTGTTAGTCCACATACACTGATCATTACTGCATTCCACTGCTGCCTTATTGTGAGTAGGGCAGTTCCCTGAGTTATGCAAACGTTTAGCTATTTCCTGACACATCAAGGCCATTATGGTATGCCGATATCCCTCCTGAATATAGAGGTTGTGTCACATTTGCACTTAAAGAACAGTCATGCCACCCAAAGGCAAAACCTGGAAAGTAAGTATCCAATGCTGTTTAAAAAAAGGCTCATATTCATATCACACGCACAAATACAGAGGGGATCAGTTGTCATAGTTGTCTGACATTCCAGTGAAAGAAGTTTATTTTTAGCCCACAATCCCCCTTTATCTGGCCCTATGCTATTGTGACGGAGACAGGGGTAGTGTTACTGCTTTTCCACTCTTGTTCACCAAATATAGAACATTAGAAAAGAGTTCAATGGGAAATTATAAATCACGGCCGACTCAGACGTGTACAGGTAATAGCATGGTGTCTGTTTGTGGATGCTTGAGTACTTTGTTATCGTTTGACTTCTATATAAGGACCTGTTCTTTCAACAGGCATGGGCTTAAAAAAATTGTCCATGAGCTTTTGCTGCCATGTTTATCAAATCGTTTGCTATGGGTATTTAAAAAAACTTTTTTTTAATCATTAAATTGACTTCAATATTTAATATTCTTATGCAAAATATACAGTAACATTCAGGCATGAACAAGTGTTCATGGAAACGGGAAACAGTAGAAGCTTTACAATGGCACGTATTATGAGTATTTTGCATTCATGTGCAACACATTCGACATTCTGTGCTAAATGTTATGCTGGGACGTGTATATGTTTACACGGCTAACCTTCACCCATCCTGCCTGTGAAGATGAGTGGAAGAAGAAGGTGAGTGAGTCCTACTCTGTGATCATTGAGAGGCTGGAGGATGACCTACATATCAAAGAAACGGAACTCTCAGAGCTCAAACACGTGTTCAAGTAAGAAACTATGAACTATCCATGGAAGAATAGTTGTGTTTATTAGTTTGATGTTTCATCATTTGATCATTTATCATAAATAAGTTTAACTTTCACTCATCACATTTCTAAATGTAATTTGTGGATTTTGTTACGTAAAACACTGATGAAAGCTAAAGATGTTTGTCTAATTTGTCTCAGCTCTGATGAGGCTTTCCAGAAGGTGAATTTGAATTACCGTACAGAGACTGGGCTGTCCCTTCTACATCTCTGCTGTGTATGTGGTGGTACGTACCAAGTTACCTTTCTAATAATAACCCTCTAGCAAAACATTACAGTGTACTGCGCTTTGGACCCAAGCCTTCTTGTTATATTTAGATTTAGAGGTGTGGTGCTACATTATCCCATGTATCTTAACGACCAGGAAACAAAGCTCATATCAGGACCCTCATGCTGAAGGGCCTACGTCCATCTAGACTCTCGAGGAATGGATTCACTGCCCTACACTTTGCTTCCTATAAGGTGAGAAGTCAAGAAGGACATTTACCTTGAGAACTGAAAGCCTTCATGAAAATGTCAGACTTCAAATCAATGAATTGGTTCTATTCTTGTTTGACTTCTGGTAAGGTGAGCAGTCTCTATTTCCCCACACGGTGGAGCGCAAGCTGCATCAATAAAGCTCAATTTGTGGTGTATTGTGTCCCAACAATACTCGTGGTTCAGCCCCAGCTGTGTTCTCTCCTAGGACAATGCAGACGTAGTTACTGCCTTACTCCATGGAGGGGCAGACATCCAGCAGGTCGGCTATGGAGCCCTCACTGCCCTGCACATAGCTACTGTAGCTGGGCACCATGAGGTGGGCACCACCCCATTCCAGGCACAAGAATACAATTCCATGCAGCTGTTGATGCACATAATTTTTTTTAAATGTAATTAAACTTTTATCACACACTTTGGGCTGTGGTTCTAATGACACTCTCACTGTTTAGGCTGTGGATATTCTTCTCCAGCATGGAGCCTATGTCAATGTTCAGGATGCAGTGTTTTTTACACCCCTGCACATAGCAGCTTACTATGGCCATGAGCAGGTAAATTTGACTTTTGTCCCAATGAGCTGAATTGCTGAACATCTCTATCTATTTGGCCCGTTTTGAAGACCATTGTAAAAGCATTCAAGCACGCTATCTCTTTTTCCAAGACCATGACTACGGAGATGTTTCAACCCTGCTTTAACTGTTTCAGGTGGCAAAATTGTTGCTGAAGTTTGGAGCAGATGTGAACGTGAGTGGGGAAGTTGGAGACAGGCCGCTTCACCTGGCCGCAGCCAAGGGCTTCCTTGGCATCATCAAACTGCTCTTGGGGGAGGGAAGTAAGACTGATGGTGAGAGTAGGGAATTCCAAGCCTGATATGGGGGAATCATAACTCATCATTTATAATAATGTGATAGTATTCATAATAGTGCCTCATTGGATGTAACAGCCGAATAACTAGTTCCTCATCCTCTTCTTCCTCCTCAAACATCAAAGTGAATGCCCAGGATAATGAGGACCATGTCCCTCTGCACTTCTGTGCACGTTTTGGCCACCAGGAGGTGGTGCACTTCCTTCTGCAGAGCAACCTAGAGCTGCAGCCACACTCAGTCAACATCTATGGAGACACACCGCTCCATCTGTGAGTTGACACATTTTAATTTAACAAATGAATCAATCATTAGTCACACTGTTTGTGAGATCAAACAGATTGGGGATTAGTTTACAGAGTGGGCTCTGGGGTCAAAACAGTCTGAGAGGTGTAAATGTAGATAGAAGCTATCCACATGGTAGAAGATTTCTGCATGTCTCCAATGTAACTCTTATCTACTGTGCCGTCAGAGCCTGCTACAATGGCAAGTCTGAGGTGGTGAAGGAGATTGTTCAGCTGTCCGGTATGGAGAGTCTGTCCAAAGAGAACATCTTCAGTGAGACTGCCTTTCACAGGTAGACCCTGTTACAGAATTGGCATTTAACTTCCCCACGCATGTCCTTTGCTCTGAGGTCATGTGAGTGTTTGCCTGTGACCCACAGCGCCTGCACCTATGGTAAAAGCCTGGAGATGGTCAAGTTCCTGCTCAGCCAGAATGCCTTGAGTATTAACCACCAAGGCAGAGACGGACACACAGGTGAAAAAAATACCTTTATATGCATTTCCCATCGAGACACATTTAATGCAACACAAATCACTCATTAAGGTCTACACGGATGAGGGACTGGGTTAAATTTATCCATGGTGGATAACCTTTGAACCTAATGATGCTTGTTTACTCTCCCGATAGCCAAACAAGCAAATATTATGACCACGTCATCTCATGAGTCAACAGTTGGCCCCGTCATCAGCCTTGCACCTCGTTCCACTTAGGCCTGCACAGCGCTTGTTTCCATGGCCACATTCGCCTAGTGCAATTCCTGTTGGACAGCGGGGCAGACATGAACCTGGTGGCCTGCGACCCCAGCAGGTCCAGCGGGGAGAAGGACGAACAGACCTGCCTCATGTGGGCCTACGAGAAAGGTCAGTCACTGTCACTAACAGCTGGGCCTGGCCAATGGAAACTTGCACAGTGTTTTGATTCGGTACTTGAGGGACGCTGAAGCAGAGGTTTCTAATGACCCTTGTGTTCTTCTGTGTGTTCTTGTAATTCAGGTCATGATGCCATAGTGACTCTGCTCAAACATTACACACGCCCCCAAGATGACTCTCCCTGCAATGAGTATTCTCAGCCAGGAGGGGGTAAATTATTCTAGGCTATATCCACTGGTGCTGTCTATCCGTTTCCACATTGACAGGTTGGAGAGGTGGGGCCCTAACAGTAGATTCAACAACATGTTTGGTTTGTGTCTCCTGTCATCCCTGTTAGATGGCTCCTACGTGTCAGTCCCATCTCCCCTGGGCAAGATCAAGAGCATGACCAAAGGTAGTGGAGTGAAGCACAAACTCTCCCAAAACATCAAATCCCTGTCAACTCAAGTCTTATTGTTGCTAAATCAACTGTTATCTTGAAATCTACTAAAGAACAATTATGTGTTAAGGGGAGAATGGATGACTTGGTGTGCATTCAGGTCTTAAAGACAATGTTGTCTTCTCAGAGAAGGCAGATGTTCTTCTCCTCAGGGCCAGCCTCCCATCCAACTTCCACCTGCAACTCTCAGAGCTGGAGTTCAATGAGATCATTGGCTCAGGTAATTGAGGTTGTATTGTCTAGAGTTTAGAGTGACCATATGTCTTTCTACACAATAGGTTTTTATTAATGGTCACCAACAAAACTCAACAAAACTTGTTCTTGCTCCGGCCTTAGCTTATGGATGTTCGGCAGCGTTGCCACAACGGACCAAATGGCTTTGCTCGCATCTTTCTCCGCCGCCATTACGGAACTACAACACAAATTAGCGCACTACATCAACGTCATCGTTCTCAGCCACTACCTCTGTTCGCTGATTGGCCGGTAGAAAATTAACCGGAGACATCTGACCAGACCTGGTACAGAAGCAAAATGAAAATTGAGCGGAAGTACGTAGGAAGGCAGAGCCAGGCTATAAAATAAGGGGGAACAAATATAATATGGGGTGTAATTTCTACATTGTTCACGCAATTTAGATGTAACTGCCTTCAAATTAAAGATGAAAGTCTACACCTAAAGCACATTTCTTTTTTGGAAATTTTGAAATACTTATCCAAACAATGTCTAAAAAGGACATTTGCAGAATATGAACTTTGTAGAGTGCCGGTTCTTGGGATAATCGAGGGAAACTCACTGCCCTAAAAACGAATTCTAATAAGTGGATACACACACACACACAGAAACTCCAGAAAAATCTTTTTTTTTTTTATTGATTCTTATTTTAATGTGACTTTTTCAAAAAAAAAAAAATCTGTCATGGAGGCATGACAATTAATAGTTCAATGTTTTTCTCTCACAGGGTCATTTGGAAAGGTCTACAGAGGCAAGTGCAAGAGTAAGGTAGTTGCCATCAAAAGGTAAATATATTGACACTACTTTTCTGTCTCCCATTAACGGAACCATGAGTCTTTCAACCCTATTTTTCATATGTAGGTATCGAGCCAATACTTACTGCTCCAAGTCAGATGTGGACATGTTCTGTCGAGAGGTCTCAATCCTCTGCCGACTCAACCACCCCTGTGTGATTCAGTTTATGGGGGCGTGTCTTGATGACCCCAGCAAATTTGCCATTGTCACCCAATATGTGTCGGGGGGTTCCCTTTTCTCCCTGCTACATGAGCAGAAGAGGTGAGGATTTGTCACACACATTCATGTGCACCGCTATAATACTTACGTAAATGAACCCGTCAATGACAGTGATACAGATCCCTAAACTACGTCAGGTTATGGAGCATCTAATGAGAAGACAGCCAGGGGTTTTGCCTTAAATGTTGCAGGACGAAAGGCATTTGTTTGTGCTGTGATTCCCAAATTGCTATTCTCTGTTCTCATAATGTATGACTTCAGTCCTTCTTTCATGGCAGTGTATCCACACTATTTGCTCCTTCTCCCCACTTCCTTATTGATCCATATGAAGTGTAACTGTGTAGGTGCGGTCTGTAGACTGAGCATATTGATCTGTATAAAGTGCTGTCAGTGATTGGCGACAGCCATTGATTCACTTCCAAGTGTTTGTTCCTCTAATGCTGTGTCAATGGACAGGATCATCGATCTGCAGTCTAAGCTCATCATTGCCATTGACGTGGCCAAGGGCATGGAGTACCTGCACAACCTTGTCCAGCCTATCATACACAGGGACCTCAACAGGTTAGTGGGGACTGCAGCCAGGACTGTCACTTAATCTGATAACTAAATGGATGGGGTGATATTGCTATAGTGATTGGTGTAATTTGTCTTTTTCAGCCACAACATTTTGCTTTATGAGGATGGACATGCTGTGGTGGCTGATTTTGGAGGTGAAGCTTGACAGGGGTGTTGTATATGATGTAATGATATTGAAATGTACTAAACAACACAGAGTAGACATTGCAGTGTACAGCTATTCAATATTTATGAAATGAACCAGGCAATGTAAATGTGTCAAAAATGAACCCGCTTTCTTCTCAGAATCCCGATTCTTGCTGTCTGTAGATGAAGACAACATGACCAAGCAGCCGGGGGTTAGTTTTTCCTGCCTAACAAGAAAAATGCAACTTAGAAGGATTTTTATCAGATTAAGAATGTGTTTCAATATCCTGATACATTACAGAACACTGGACCTTCAGTTTAGCTATTACTGCTCCTACGAGGAAGTCATGTTCTGCCAGGCGTAGCGTTTTGTGTCACTAATTGGATCATGCTGTTGCCTGTGTTGCTTTCTAGAACCTTCGTTGGATGGCTCCAGAGGTGTTCACCCAGTGCACCCGCTATACCGTCAAGGCCGACATGTTCAGCTACGCATTGTGTCTGTGGGAGCTTCTCACAGGAGAGATCCCCTTTGCTCATCTCAAACCTGGTATTTCTTGAATTCATATTTGCACAAGTACTGTATGAACACACATGCAAAACTCCATCCAGACATGTATACAAACAGATTTGTTAACTTTTGAGAACGTCTCTGGACCAATAATAACAGCGTATTGGTCTAATTATAATTCTAGTATATAAGAAACACTATTGTAGAATCTTTGAGGACCAGACAGTAATCAGAGCAAGTATGTTGTAGTTGCTTCAGGCATTACACACAGTATGAGTATATTTACCAAAAACAAAATACAAAAAAAAAGTCTATGCACATGGAGTACATCTACTAAGTCCTCAGGTTTGGTATTTGGCTCAACATCTCTGTCTTTCACTGATTTCAACATGTTACTTATCATCATCGTACAACTAGCATCACCATCTTAGGACAGTGACCACTAATGAGATGGCAAAACCTCATCATGATGTGGGAGATGTTGATGGGTCACAGACCTCAGGAAATCAACGCACATAAACATTTCATCTACGTACTGTGGCGGCAAAATGAGCGACACAACACTGGAGAACACAAAGACTTTGAATACTGAAGTTCATTTGGAGAGCGCATTGGGGAAGGTTAGGGAGAGTTCCGACGGTGTTTGTAATTAGGCGCTGTCTCTCGGGAAGAAGAGTGGTTGCCAACAGTCTGTGATGCCTGGGCAGTTGGGCAACTCCGGTGAAATCTTTGTACAGACTACAGTCTCAGGGCTCGTGCAGGAATTAGTCCACCTACCAGTTCTCGTCACACACACCTGTCAGGCTCTTTCATGGCAGAGCTGATCTGGAGTGATTGGGGCCAGGTGTGCCTCATCAGTCTCTGCCCGACCGCCCTCGCTTTTTTTCTCCTCCTCCAGGGTCCTTGTGCTCGCTGAGTTAGGTGAGTGGGGGGCCGCTGTCGGTGGTCCTGACCAAGCTGTTGCGGCCCCCTGATTGTGTGCTGAAGTGATGCAGACACCACGCATTCCTCAGCAGTCAGGGGTTTGAAATTTAAATAGATGACAAATATATGTTAATATGAAATATTGTATGTGGATCATGGATTTGGGGCTGTCATTTTGAATATCTGTAAATATCTACTGTATGTGTCTGTACTACAGCTGGGTTCTGGATTAACTTAATCTCTTCATACCAGCTGCCGCAGCAGCAGACATGGCCTACCATCACATCAGGCCTCCTATTGGCTACTCCATCCCCAAACCCATCTCCGGTCTACTGATGAGAGGCTGGAATGTATGCCCAGAGGTTGGTGCCACACCCCTTTATCCTTAAAGCTTATCTCACAGATCTCAATCATCCCCACAACATTATTTGATGTGGCAGCATTAGCATAACACCTGACCTGAGGCGTTTTTTTTAGGCTGTGGTGATTGCTGAGTCTGCTGCTAGCTCAGGCGGATGAGGCTTTAATGAATGGAACAGCCTTATTCCCCAATGCTTTAGCTATCGCATGACTCCACACAATCGACGTCTCATAGAAACAAGTCGGTCCCCCCTGTGGTGGTTTGTGATGAAACCTATGGATGGAAAATGTTTACAACCTCTCATTACAACCATCATTAGACAGTCATGCATGTTGGTACAGTTTACCATACTTCCCAAGGTGAACCTGTCTGTTTGCTAGGGTTGCCAACCAACTGCCTCTCTTGACAGTAAGATGGATTTGCTTATGGACATTATGGATGTGCTTTCATCCACATACCAGCTCAGATAATTTTATGTTTGGATTCTCTCGTTCTGTCCGAAACTGTATCAAGGCCTGTTCTTTTTTCAGGGTCCTGCAAAGGCAGAGGTCTGAGATTGGGTTTTCACACATTCATCATCGCAAGGCTCTGAGGGTTCTTCACACAGTTAATATGTGACATGTGTATAAGATGGAGTATAAGAGCACATAGTTGTTTTAAACTTCTTGAGACTTGCAGTCCAGGCAGATGATTAGAGGTCTTGTAAAAGTATAGTTTTTCCATAGAAAACACATAGGTTATATGTAATGAATGTAGGTTATGAATATGAAAGTAGGGCATTTCAGACTCAGAATATTTTTTTTATTGCCATGTAAGTTAACACAAACACATAATTTACTGTGGCAGGAAGGTGCATACCATAAACATATACGAATCTTAAATTTGAGAAGAAAAAAAACGTACAAAAAGCAGAAATAGATAACAATGCACAAGAGTTGAGAGCTGTGTTCCTTTTTGGGTTTTGTTGAGTGACAACAGCAGGCAGATGCCATGTCTGTTGAGAATATATTATTAAACAAGGCCGATGGTGGGTCTGTCTTTGTTCGCAGTAGAGAGAGAGAGTGCACAGGCAGATCTGAAGCCAGCCTTCCTTTGAAGCACAGTTCACCTTTGCTTCATATGTGGGTGGAGGGAAATGACCCGACAGAGTCAGAGAGAACACAGCTGTGCTTTGGTGTTTGTATGTGTGGAGCTAATTGTTATTTTGTCTATCTGATTCAGGATAGGCCTGAATTCTCTGAAGTGGTCACCAACCTAGAAGAATGCCTGTGTAATGTTGAGGTATGCTGTGACCTTCCAGACCTTACTATGCAAATAAATAGTATGTCAGAGGGACTCTTCAGTGAAAAAGCATACATTTTAGAAGTTGATAACTACAGTATCTTCTCTGCGATCGATCACGAGTGTGTTTCTAGAAAATTCTGAAGAATACCGAAATTTGTACATCTCTGTGTGTGTGAATGTTTGTGTGCCTCACTCCACAGCTCATGTCCCCAGCCTCCAGCAACAGCAGTGGCTCCCTGTCTCCCTCCTCCTCCACGGACTGCCTGGCAAGGGGTGGGCCAGGCCGAAGTCAAGTGGCGGCGCTGCGCTCACGTTTTGAGCTAGAGTATGCTCTCAATGCCCGTGCCTATGCTGTCTGGACACAGAGGTACTGAAGACTCTTCAATCTCAACACAGGCCTAAACAATACAGCCAGAGTGGCTCAGGAATAGTCAAAGAAAGAGGTTAAGACTTATGCTCTATGAGGGCATGGTGACCTGTGGGTCTTTGTGTTATCATGGCAATGTTAATAATTTCAGAGACCCATCCATGACTTTGTTTAGTGTTCTGGGCCAGGAATACAAAACCCTCGAGACCTCATGTCTGGGCCTGTAGTGGTAAACAGGAGCTTTGTCCAAGTGATAGGAAACTCACTGTTTATTGTTTGACCAGAAAACGTGTTGAACACTTCAGATACTTTATTGCAAGAGTTAGGAGTGAAGTTGCCTGGAAACAGTGCAAGGAAAACAAGCCGCCAAATGCAATAAAACATGCATGGCATTTTCACTAAAGGCCTCCACTGGTGTCTGGCCTGTGGGTGAGTGCACTTCTCTGCTCAAGTGTGTGTGCAGAAACAATAGACATAGAAATCCTGGTAACAGTCTCTATGGACACAGTAACTAGAGGTTGACTTTATGCTGTACTGCTAAGGTGCCTTACTGACAGAAATTCCCTGGCAGTGGATCAAAAATGACATCAATGTTGTATCCGCTTGCATCGAAAGTGAGAGTGGTTGTCAGCTTCTAGTTTATCATGTTACCAAAACTCAGGTCATGTTAGATTTAGCTGTGGACGTCAGACATGTCTATCCCATTGCATCAAAATCAACCTCATGAATCTTTAACTTTTCAGAGGAGTCATTGTACAAAATATGACCCAATCAATTGGGCTTACAATGCAGCACTTCAGATATTATGTTGTCATTGCTGCACTGTCCTATCAGCGGAATTAGATAATATTGTAGTTATGTTATTGCTGTTGTCATTGTTGTACTATTGGTTGGTAAAAATACAATTTTTTTTTACAATAACCACTGAAATAGTTTGAAATGTGTACATACTTGTTTTGATTTTCAATTTTCAATTCCTAATTAAAGTATTTATTAATGTCATAATATTCATGTTTAATGTTCAAGTTAAGAAGATTTAATAGAGTTAATTATTTAATTTCAATTTAGTGAGGAACGACATTCTTCACAAGGATCATCATTGGAGGAACTACGGAAGAATATGCAGTTTCCCCCGATTGACCGAAATGGTAGGTTTAACTCAAACAACATATCCCTTTTCCTTTTTTATTGTAAAACATCATATTTTGAACACATTTGATGGAGTGCAGTTCATATAAGCACTATGATTTGTGCTGTATGTGGCTTAGTTAATGTTTTGTTGTGACTGTTTTATGCTTTCTCCCTTAGGATATGTGTCTGATCCCATGAGCACTATGCGCTTCCACTCATGCAGCAGCAATGGCAGCTTTGAAGATAACAACTAATAGTGATAGGAGTTCCACTAGAGCAACAACTTGTACTTAGTAATACCTATATATACTACACAATATATATATATAGCCACACTGATTTTAGTGTTTATTCCTTCACCAGACAGCTCTCTACAAATGAACTGTTTCAATGTATGTTCCTTCTGTCTTTTTCTTTTGTAAATAATGTTTTAAATAGTGCTGTCAAACGATAAAAATATTTAATCGCGATTAATCGCATTAATGTCATAGTTAACTTGCGATTAATCACAATTAATCGCACATTTCTATTTCTATCTATTCTAAATGTCCCTTGATTTCTTTTTGTCCCATTCTTTTTTCAAATTTTAATGCTCTTATCAACATGGAAAAGTGGTTCGGATTGCTTCGTGCAAATATTTTTTGTTATTGAAAACAACATTGCAATCGCCTGGCTTTGACGAGGGGGCGGAGAATTTGCATCATCTGTGTGCTTGGCCATCAAGTGGTATTTCAGACTGGACGTGCTGCAATGATAGCTCATTTTACAACGACAAAACACACAGATCACTTTGGTCTTGTCAATGGAACCATTTGGCAACTTTTTAAAAGTAAACTTTCCATTCAGAATCTTATTGGCATCCATTTCGGCGTCTCGCGCTCGCCATCCACTCAAAACGTAAAGTTAACCTACTACCAGAGAATGTCTCATATCCGTAAACGGACTCTGCTACTACGCTTTAGCCAAGCCAAACAAGTGTGTGGCGTGCCTGTTATTTTGTTTCCGGTCTAGCTAGATCCGGTGTGGTGTTGTAGTTTTTCTAACTTCGGTAGTTGTTGCAACAGCATGTGAAAAAAAACTACAAAGTTTGCTAGGCCAAAAAGAGCGTTAATCGCGCGATAAAAAAATTGACGCCGTTAATTTGGGTTTGCGTTAACGCCGTTAATAACGCGTTAAACTGACAGCACTAGTTTTAAATCATGATGAATTTCATATTCAATATGACATATTTTCTTTTAAAAGTGTTTCAGTATAGAGACTTTACTGTTTGAAAACGTTATTCTTTATTCTTGTCAAATGTATACAATTGATATTTTATGTCACGTGTGCATGACACCAAGCACAATCCCAGTGTGATGACTGTTATCCTTTTTTCAAATTCAAACAGTTGCATTTCGAAATCATTTATAATTTTGAGATTTTATTTTCCATGTAAACGATTAACAATCTTCACACAATCATTCAGTATAATTAAGATATTTTGATAGAACAGTGTAAACAAAACAAACTCAAACTGACTTTAGAATGAATGGCAACTGAAGAAAAAAGATCCACACATTTTTTAAGAGGTAGTGTTAGCAGCTAAATATATTGACACAAAACAGCTCTCACTTTCCAGTATTTTGAAAGTAACAGTTGATGATTCTTTACCCATTTATTGCACTGTTACTCTAATAATCTCAGAATAGTGGTTGACTTGTGCAAACAAATGCAAAATTGTCTGTATGATCAAGTAATAAGCGCCAAAAAGCCTTAGTCACTAGTATTTATAACTTAAGGTAAACCATACTTCAGATGTGCTCTAAGAAGTATGTTACGGTGCCATTGGCAAGCTGACCTCCAGTAGGTTCAAAGGCTATGAATTATTTAATTATCTGTGCAGAGTGAGTGGAGTAGTATCTACTTACAGGGGGCTGGTAACATTGTGCTGGATACCTCCACAAGCAAGGCCTTGTTACTTTGACAAGGGATATAGTGTGCGGTATCGTAAACATTCTGTCAATCTATTTAAACTTGTAAACAAACTACTTATTGTAACGTTGTTGAAGGGAAGATACTTTTTGTATGCTTTGACAATTCTCCATCATCTCCGTCAATTCTCAATCACTCCACCTGGTATTCTAATTGTTTTTAGTTTGATTAAATCAAGGATAGGAATTTATCATAAACCGTAGACTGTTAACCATGTTAGTATCACTTGGAAGGATATGATCACTAAAGAATTTGCTGCTCATATTCATCTGATTGTAAGTGCTGTAGAAAAAGAGAGACTTCCATCAATCACTTTCAAATACTTTACAGAAAAATCGGAAGAAAAAAAACTACTTACCAAGACCTTCATGTGAGCTGTGATCTCTAATAACCAGTCTCTGCCCGTGCAGTAGTCAACAGAGGGTAGGACGTTCGGGCAAACAGTGAAGACTCACCCACTGAGAAAGTGGTCAACCCATCTTTACCAAGCGTCTCCTTATGGTCACCAATCAGCTCCAGGTCTTTGTTGTCAACCCTCCCACTTTCATCTGGATGCCTCACACTCTGCAAGTCCTGCTGGCTACCATTTTTAGATCCAGTAGTTACTGTTAAATCTGTAACTTCAGTAACCTCTGCACTTTCTTGCTCCTCCGGCTCTTTGAGATCTTTGGTATCAACAGACACTCTTGAAATGTCCGTAAGATCAGGTTTTGAGAAACGATCTGGACTCTCACGGCTCTCTTGTGGTTCTTCCTCAGTTTTGCAAAGTGCAAGCAGGTCAGTTATCTCCTCTAATGTTGCTGGTTGATCATCAGTGACAGATTGGTCTTTGCTCTCCCCAACCTCAGCTTGATTCTCACCCATGTTGTCTTTAACATTATTTGCTGACAGATCAGTACCTGCTAGGCTTTCCACTTCGTTTTTGGAGACATCTGTAAGCTCAGTCTGCACGGGTGTCTGATTGTCTTCGGCTGGCGTTGCTGTTTCTTCTCTGCTCTTGTTTTCAGCCTCAGAAGTAGGTGATAGGTCAGTGACCTCCATCTCTGCTTTCAACTCTTCAGTGGGCCCAGTTTCATCTGGTTCATCCTGTTTCGAGTTGTTACTCCTAATGCCTGAGTGTTTGTCCGTCACTTCGATGTTCGTGTCGGAGTAGTTTTCCTTTTGGGCTTTCGGATGTACTGCTTTATGGTCTATATCTGCCTTTTCATAATGGATGTCATCTTCAACGTTCTGCTCTATCACCCTCAATCTGTCAGGACTCTCAGACACATTTGTAGATTCTAACAAGATAGCATTAGAATTGGACTGGCTGACGGCATCATCTGAGGTCACCCTCTTCAAGTCATCCAAGGGTTCAACAAATGTCTCAAAGTACTTAGAGGCCTGATGCATGTTAACCCAGTTTGACACAAGATCCCTGTGGTCTTCTTTCTCCAAGGTTTCTGGAGTTAATGCATGTTCTTGGGTCTCAACATACTCAAGAATATTAGCTTCTCCATCTGACACACGGCTCTCTTTGTTTAGATCTGTCGCCTCCTCCTGCTCTGTTTCTGCTTGAGGTTTGTGCACAATACTGGCTCCTTCCTCAGAGGGCTTGCTAGCCTCTTCTATGGACTCGTCTCTCTTATTTGGCTTGTCTGTGTTGGAACCTGTGTCACAAGGTGGGTCGTGTTCCGCTTCAGCTTCAGAAACTAAGTCCGATTCTAACTCTGGGGTTTCTGAAGTCTGAGATTGTAACACTGAGGAATCAACAAGTACTTCTCTCACATTTGTGTTCTCATTTTCATCCTGGATGTTCCGATCTTCTATTTTATCTTCATTTTCAAGAGCAGTTTCGCCATTGCTTTTATCGGTATACATTTTTTCTTCAGGTTCATCTTGAAGTTTCTCAGATTCCTGTTCTTCTTTGACTGCTTCAGCCTCTTTGAGGTCAGATGTCTCAGCTGTAGACTCCGGATTGTGTTCATCTTCAGCATTCAGAGGTTCTCCAAAGTCCATTGTGTGTGCAGCCTGGGCAACCTGTATATCTTCACATTTTGTTTCAGCCTGGGCTTCTCCAGCATTTTCTCCATTTTCCTCCTTGTTGAATTTGCCACTAGCTGCTTCTGGTTCATTGCTTTGTTGGACTTTTGTCTCAAGTTCGTCATCACCATCATGGATTGTAGATTCTGTCCCTTCTTTCTGGGGTTCACTCTGAGGTTCACAGATTGTTGCTGGCTCACCTCTGTCAGCCTGTATTTCACTGTCATTTTTGTCTTGATTATCCTTGCTCTCCTCTTTGACCTCAACACCATTGTTCTCACTATCATTTTTGTCTTCATCGGGTTTTTCGTTTTCAATGTTTTCAAAATCTAGAACTTTGTTGCTGATCTCTGACTTTTGGTCACTCTCCCTAGTTTCACCCTCTTCTACTTGTATTTCCATTGATTCATCTGTCTTCTCAACCTTTTCCTCAAACATGTCTGCCTCATTTTCTTTCTTTATTTCAGTTTCAATATCTGATGAACTAGCTTGCTTGTCATTATCTGTTTTTTTGTCATCTGCCAATATCTCCTCAGCTTTTGTCACAGTGTCTTTGTCAGGTTCTTCTCCATCACAGGATCTGTCATCTCCAACCTGTTTATCCTCCTGTACCTGACCCTCCTCTATCTTTTTTTCTTTCTTTTTTTCATCCGTTCCAGGTTCTGCCACCTTTTCTGTGTCCCCAACTTTGTCTGCTCCCTCTACAAAAGCTTCATTAGGGTATTCTACCTCACTTCCCTTCCCTTCAGGATTGTCTTTGTCCTCCGCTATTTCTGCATCTTTCACCTTTTCATCCACCTTACCCTCAAAAGGTGGATCCTCATCCTCAACCTTGTCATCCCTAAACATTTCTGCATCCCCTGCTTCGTCTTCATTGTCTTGTATATAACTTTTTTCTGTGTTTCCCACCTCAACATCATCAGTCCCCTTTTTTTCCTCCTCACTAACACCAATCCTTTCTTCATCTATTAAGTTATCATTCACAGTTTTGCCTTCATCTAGTTTATCACTTGTGTCTAATACTACAGTTTTCTCTTGTTCTCCAGTACATTCTGTTTCTTTTTGGTCTTCCTCAGGCTCGTCCTTTATTTCCTCAAGTGCATGTTTACTATTCTCATCAGTGTCTGCTGTCTGTTCAGCATGAACAGTTGTGTCTCCACTTCCCTCGGATGAGCTGCTTGAATTCTCTGCTTTGGTTTCTGTCTCGGTGCCTCCTAGCATGTCCTGCTTGTCTTCTTGCTTCTCTGTGTCAGTTACAGATGTCTGTTTATGGATGGTAGCCTGTGGCTCCACCAAGGGCATTTTCATTTTCTCTCCTTCACTCTCTACCTCAGGTTCTGCATCAGCTGTTTCTGCTGTTTCTCCTTCAGTCTTGCTCTCTTGTTCTGGAGCCCCAAACTCGTAATTTTCACAGTTTTTTGTTTTGACAGCCTTTTGTTCTGGTTTATGTTGTACATTAGGTTTTTCTGTCGTTTCCTGTTCCTCCTCCTTTTGGTCTTTCACTGTAGGGTCCTCAACGTCAGATGCTTTTTCTGGCTCGTCTGCCTGAACCCACTTAGCCTCATCGAGAATAATTTCTTTGCTTTCTTCCTTCTCTGTATCATCAATTACTAGATTCCTTTTTAAAACCTCATTTTTCTCACTGGCTTCTTCAGTTTTCTGCTCTGACTCTATCGCAGCTTTATCATCCCCAGTCTTCTGTTTTGCAACAATATCTCCTTGTTCTTCTAGTACACTTTGTGAAGTTGTTTCTTGAGCACTCTGTTCAGCTGTGTCCTCACACTTCACCTCAAATCGTGTGATTTGCCTCTTCATGGTAAAGGTCACTGCAGCACCACCTGAAAAAGTTGGATAAATGTCATTGAACAATTACAATTAAAACTCAATTTCAAAATATTGTAAATGTGTTAGAATGTTGCTAATACCAGTGCTACCCAGTAGTTGGGTTTTATTTGCTGACTCTTCTTCCTCTTCAGTGCTTGTGTCACTAAGCTCTGGCTCTGAACTGCACTGGGCCTCCTTCAAAATGGCTTCCACTAGTTTCTCCTGTACAGACTTGGCTTGGATCAGGCATGAGAGAGACATAGGTGTAAAGGAAGCAGTACATGCAGACTTTACATTACCATAAGTACATGCAGTGCTAAAACTTGTATGTTTTAACTGGAATATTACGAAGAAAAATTATGTCGAAATTACATTGTTTGAACAAAAACAGTGATTGGACATTAGGCAGAACAAAAGGAAACTGAACATCAAAGACTTGCTTTAATCTTCACAAGTGCAAATGTTCTGAAGATTTAACAAAATATGCATACAGACAAGCATGCAAATAATCTACATGCAGAAAGCAAATGAGGAACAACAAGGAAAAGAATACAAGCATTATTCGATTTAATTTTGGTTGAAAATAACAGACAAATGTGACAGAGATAAAAGACATCCACAATCCTTGCCTCAGTATTTCGTAGACTCAACGGACAAAGACAATTTGTTGATATTGATTGGAAGTGATTAAATAAACAAAGAGGAATACAAATTCTACAAATGGCACTGTTAATGAAACACAAGTCTAGAAATACTGGCATTCATTAGGACACAAACACGGGTTCAACCATGATTTAATTAAACCAAAAATACATATTTATAAATGAAAATGCGAGACTCCAAGCAAAATACACACAAGAGAAGTTTGAGACATGAAAATAGATCATTTTCACACAATCTCAGATGGATCACACATGTGCACTTTTTCCACCACCAAAATCAAGACCTCTCTTTTCGATCTCCTAATTTTTTTTCTTCTACGGCATCAAATCAATATGACTAAACTTGGTGACAGAAACGTGTAACTAGTTATTCTGATGATGGAAAAGGCCACAGAGAGAAACAACACAATGGATTTCTCACTCAAGGAGGCAGTCCTCCACCTCAAACCTCTGGGTGTGAAGTGGCAGAGAATGCTTACCCCTGTCTTGCTCCTCCTTTGTCGACTCATCTACTAGTTTCTCAGTTTCGTTTTCCTTCACGGCGCCAACTGGGTCCTCATCCCCATTGCACACCGTTTCTGAGGGTCCGCTGTCGTCCGACAGTTCGGGATCGGTCCTCCGTGGGCTGTGTGCAGGACTGTCCTGTGTCCCCGTGTCCTCTCCTGTGGGGCTGGTGGTGGTCTGGGGTGGGGTTGGGGAGGTCTCCTCGTTGGTGGTGGTGTCCTCTGTTGATTTTTCATCTTTCTCTGCTGCTCTGTCAGTTGTGCTCTCATCCGGATCTTCCTGGGCAACCTCCTCCTCCACAAGGTCTTTGGACTGGACTGCTGGCTGGTCCTCTTCAGCCTCTGCCTCAATCTCACTCTCTTCACTATCAGTGCTGGAAGAGCTGGCTGAACAAGACCTCTTCTCCTCTGCATAAAGAAATTGTGAATTTGGCAACAATATGAATGGATCAGATGAATGAATGTTTCGGATGGATTAACTGACAGGAATGTTATTTTTCCTACCGGGTAATGTTGACTTTTAAAATGTTCCTTAAAAGTGTACCTTTCCTATTTAATATATTTAGAACACCAGCTGTGAGTCAGGATATCCGCTTCTATAATGTAATAAAAAAAAGCAGCACATACTTTTATTTGAATGATTCAAGTTCCAATTACCTTTTTCCTCCACCTCACTGTCCAATTCGAAATGTTTTTCTTTTTCCTCCTCCTCTTTCTGGAGGGAGGGGGAGGGACCTTTTCCGTCTTTCTTCTCTTCTCCATCCTCAACAGGTCCTTCTTCATCTGCCTCAAAGTCCTCTTCATAGTCTGTAAGAGAATGTATTACTCCTCTATGACCTTTCCAAACAAAAACAAACTGCATTTATGTTAGATGAAGCAAAATGTTGTTTCATCATAATGACCACTGCATGTAGTCATAGACAGCATACATATTGCATCGCCATCTTGGTTATCCGTTTTTTTTTCAGCCACAGTACCATCTTTGGTTTGGTCCTCAGATGTAATCTCTTCTTTGATCTCAGTCTCCATGTCCTGTGGTTGGCTGGAAGCTAGGTCAGAGCCAGGGTCTGCCCCAGCTTGCTCCTCTTCCACCTCTGGGGCATCCTTGGTTGTATCCTGGTGGGTGGCAACATCTCTCCCAACATCCTCTTTTACTCTTTTGGGAGGAGGGGTGGGCTTCTTGTCCAGTCCCATGGCTATGATACACCTGGAAATCCACAAAATACATACTTTAATACTCACCTTATATGCCAAAATCTCCGATACCATAACCTTTTGGGTTGGAAAATAAAGTTGTCCTGTCCTGAAATTTTGTGACACATACAGAACATTGTGAATTAACTGTATATGGATCCCCGTAATTTCCTAAATCTCGATGGAAAGTTGCAGTCTGAGACCAACTAGGCAGATGTGTGCTGTGTTTTACTCTGAGTGCTGGAGGTTAAATTGATAATTAACAAGCACTTAGCTGCAACCACCTTCTGAACACGCTACTTAATCTTAAATGCTTTTACAAAAGAACATACTTACAAAAGAGTCCATCCACAAAATATTAGCAGAACAAAATGTTGATTTCCAATGTATTCATAAAATTACCCTACTCTAATACACAATGACAAAAAACAGTATACCTGTATCAACCAGGTTAGAGGTTAGGTCTTACTTGTAGCAGGGTGAGGCCCCCTCCACATTTGAGAAGCCAAAATGGCCATGTCTGCCGCCTAGCCGTGAGCCCTTCCTGTGTTTAAACTCACAGCAGGAGCTGAGACGCTCCACCTGCAACCCATTGAGGAAGAACGTCAAGCTGAAGGGGAAGCCACGATGGCGGCGTGACACAAACTGGAACGTTTCTATCCGAAAAAAAGGGAAAGAGGGTCAGTTTTGTATTTATTTTTGACGCAATGTTAAGTATCTTGGATTTACTGTTAGATGGGCCAGAAGCAAGCTTCATTACTGACCTCCCTCACTGAGTTTCCCCTTGTACACACACAGGTTCTCCCCTCCACAGTGCTGCTGGAAAACCTTTACCTCGTCCCTCATGTCGATGAAGTCGTGGGAAAGGTGCACGGTCTTTCCAAAGAACATCATGCTCACACACACTTTACTTTGTACCGCGGTGGTCCTGAGCACCGGAGACTCCTGGAGAACAACACCACATTTTATGGTTGAGTCATTTTAAAGTGATGTGCTTTAATGACATTTGTAAATTCTACTGTTCGCAGGATGCCCTACAGGGACCACTATGCACTGTGTACACACCTCAGGACCACAGGGGGCTGTGGTGGGGCGCAATCTCCGACCTCTGAGAGTGCCACTGGGGGTGCCCTTCAGCCCCCTGTCCTTCCTCTTGATGGAAGGGGGCACTGGGGTCACAAAGTTATTGATGACTGGAAGACGGTAGGGGGATATACCACGGGAAAATTCTGTCACAGTCAAATGCTTCTTGGAATCTTTATCCATCTGAGAATGAAAATAAACAATACAGTACCCATATACAATATTCCTATCTAGATGTATCTTTTATGTCTGAGTGCATATTTGTGTGTGTTTGTTGATGGTCTCACAATGAAGTTGAATCGCTGGTCGGTGTCATTTGAGGAGTCCTGGTGCATGTAGGGGGAGCTACGTCGGTGGGAGGCAGTGATGCTGTTACTGTGGATGGGCTTTAGACGCACTGGTCTCTGCATCTTCCCTGGAGCTGTGTTGGGCCTGGAGGAGCCAGGCTGCAAGACACACAAGAAACCTCAGTTACTGAATACTTGTTAACATTTAATGGGCATGTGTCAATTATGGGGAAGTGTATACTGTATTGATAAACTTCTTGTGTGAATGTATGTCACATGAACAAAGTAAACACATTATCCTGTGCTCCATGTATTACGCCTTTGTATGTGTGGAAACTTTCGACAATATGGTACTGCAGTGAACAAGCCTCAACAAGTCAGTGTTATGTTTGCAGGCTTATCCAAGAGGGCCCACAGTAAACAGAGCCATCAAACACAGGAAACCAAAGCATGAGGACATTCTCATTTGTTTGCTCTTCATCATGTGTTTACTCAGCCATTTAAGGACTGGCACATCTAATGTTTCAAAAGCTGACCTAATGCCGTTGTAATCTCTCTCATTAGCTTTCATTTGCTTATATTCTTATGGAAGCATGAGAAAAAAGTGCTCTTCAAACTGTCTGATCAGAATGTCAACACAAACTTGGCAACTACAGTATCTCAGTATGCACAGGCAGTTGGTTTCAAAGATATAATCCATCAACGATTGAACGTAATTCCTTTTAACAGAGAGATAGCTGTCATTATGTACATTAACTGTTTATGCTGACATCTACCAAAATAAATAACAAAGGTGTAAGAAAGCTTAAGAAGTACTTTTAACCTGTGCCAAATTTGAACTATTTTGTTATCTATACCAATCCAGTCTCTTTCCAGACCTTGCTGGGAGTTTTCCCATACAGAGTGATTTACCGATTCAGAGGACTCAGAGTGGTCTCCCTCTGGCCCAGAATGCTGTGTGTGGGAGGCCCTGGGTCCCGTTGGGGGGCGTGGAGACAGGATGTGGATGACTTCTTCTTCATACCTCTTAGAGCGGTCCACCTAGTGACAAGACAACATTGTTCAATACTAAAGGTATGATTCGGCACCATTATTGACTGCGCCTTCTGATCAACAGTACATGAGACATATCAATCAACATGTACACGTTTGGGTGACAATTAAATCAAAGTTATCTTATCAGCAGTGTAATCATCTGTGACAATAACTGTGGAACTACAATAATGCGTGTCTGCCAACCCTTGATACAATTAGTGAAGTAGAGGACGAAGAAAATATGTCACTACCTTAATTTTATGCACTCTCTCTCTTCTGGCAAACTCCTCCAACTTTCGCTTGATCTCTATCTGATGGACACGCTGTCGAAGGAAGGGAAAGAGAAGCGCATGCTTCATGCAATAAGGCAGACGAAGACCATCAATCACTGGATCCGGAGTCAGGTGTGTCTCCCTCACCTCCATATCCAGCACCTTGTGGAAAATGGCTTGGGCTAGGCATTCACGTACATGTCTCTGGTGAGCCCTCTGGATCAGCTTATGCCTGTATTCCTTGTCTGGGACGATCCTTCCACTCCTGGTGATCTAAAATAATACACTGACTACATTAAAGAAGCACCAGGGATGACTGAAACAGTACATGAGACAATTACATTCAATTACAGCACAGGCTGGACTGATTGACTAACGTTAACACTGAAATCAATGTAATCATCATCTGCCAATCTGACACATACCAGTCCAACTCTTTGAAGATGTCTCCTGATCCTAGTGTTATTGAAGTACCCGGTGAGGTGTTTATCAGTGAGGCTGTTGTAGGCTGAAAGAAGTCTGAAGAATAGATGTCAATGTTAAAAAAGAAATTCTCACAAAGATTTTCAGTTCTTAAGATGAAAGTGTATCAAATGTGTATGGTCCACATCTGCAATCAAACCAGATGTGAGATTTTAGTCTAAAATTCTCTTGAGGATATGACAATACAATAAGGCTCAATTGACCATTATAATTAGATGTTGAATGCTGTTGACTGTTTGACCAAAGGAAACCATTACAGGGTTGTTGTTTTCTTAATTAACTAGACATTGGTGGTGTCAGGTCTCACCTAGGATTCATTCAACTTAATACCTGTTTGCTTTTTCCAACCAAGATTTGATTTCCTGGACTGTTTGTGAGTGGGACAACAAGATCTCTACAACTACTCTATAGGGTCAATTACAGGTGTCTGATTTCCTTGGGAATTTGAGGGGATGGATAGCACACAATCCAATCTCCCTTTTGTAGTCTACTGACTTATTTGTCCCGTTCACTCTCCCCATATACTGTAGTTTACCGGAACTGGGTCACTAGAACAGTATTATTTATTAAACTGCAGTTCGAAAGTTCTGGCAAAGTATATGAAGTGAGCTGATTTCCATACCGTAAACTACAGAAATACAGTAATTCATAACTGGAAATGATAACTCAGCAATTACTGTAGGCTACTGTAAGGCTACATAGTGCTATATTTTAATAGAGCTATAGCAGTATATACACCAGTAGGCTACTAGTATGCATTTAATTCAGTAAGCACTAGCTCTGTGCAATAAACTATGAAGAAGCTATCACTACGTATTCGGATATTTAAATCTTAAACTTTTTCATGATCTTACCGAATGGTGGTTCAATCGAATAATGCCAAGGCAATTAGCAAACTGTCACATAAACCTGCAGAATATCACTTAATGAACGGTACCTACCCGGGATTGAGATGACTCATGATTCTCGCAATTGCAATTCACGGAGCTTTCCGGGTCTGTAAATTGTCAACTCGGATTATATAGCTACATATGAGATACGCCAGATATAATTTCACCACACTACTATTCCATTGCCAACTAAAACGTTAGACTAGCTGTTCGCTGTCAGAGACTGTACAGTTCTTGCTACACTTCTTCCCGAGTGGAACTGATGACATTCTCCGTTGCTATGGAAAGTCACGTGATAATGCTATCATGCAGGTTGGTTTCCACTCTACAGTTCTTTTTTATTTTCTGTGGGATAGGTTCTTCTGGATTTTTTCAATGTATGTTCGAAAATGGTTGTGTTTAGCAACAATAAATGCTCGCATATTCAATCATCGTATGTCTTTAATATTTTTCACAGCTGGATTACAGCCCCAAAATATATTAGAATACCCTACCTGCATGGTAACTGTTGTTAGGTCATCCTTATTGTTTTAAATAGCAGCATTCATTCCAGACTTTCCAGGCTCAACTGTCATCAAGTCAAAACGTTGCTACATGGCCCCCTAGTGGACACTGTCTCTCATCATATGATATCACCACTGTTTAAATTTAGTTTGAAAACAAAGTAAATAAATAAGTAAATAAATCATGAATTCAAAAAGTTAATTTGAGCTTAGCACCAGATGATAGGTCACAGAAGTCACAGGTACAACAAGTCAAGGCACAAGACAGGCGAATAATAGCTTTCTGTGCTTTCAAGGACATTGTTGTAATTGTATTTTGACTCTGGTAAAAGGTGGTCCAACAAGTTTGGGGACCACTTAACACAAATGTTTAATTATGTTTAATATCTGTAGGACAACAATATCATCTGCAACATTAGATTGAATAAATGTGAAGGTGTTACGTGAATGTTTGACTACTTTACTAATGTTGAGATTCCAAACATCTTATGCATTGTCTAGTGAAAGTGTCTTGTGTAAACTTATATATTATTAACTGTGGTCACATATTTTCATTCATTCCATTCATGATTTTCCTTTTCTTTTCCCATCTCCAGCCCATTTTACTGATCTATAGTAATCTCTATTTCATGCTATTTTAAGTTTATATTAATTAGTGCCCTTGAAGAGTACAGATACATCAAAAGAGTTACACATAACCTTTCTTTCTGTAATTCGTGATCGTACCCATACACATGTAGATACCCGTCACACACACACACACACCTTATCTACTTTTTTTGTACAGATGTTTTTAAAATCCACTCCCACCTCCCACCCACTTCTACAATTTTTCATTCAACACTTTCATCAAGTAAACTGGGATCTGCTCCAGCTGGCAGATCCAGTGGCCCTCCGTGAACCTATGCTCCCTCTCCTGTCCGGACACCAGGTATCTATTAATTAAAAATGTAATTAATATACCTATATAACCATGAAACTAATGAACAAATTACAGTTTTTTGCATGATCATTGAATTCTTATATACTTATCTCCCTAATATGATACAATCTCATGTACTTTTCCTAGATAATTTATCAAAAGATGTCTTGACATTCCTAACAACCTACTCTTCAAAATCTCTGGAAACCTGTCCACACTGACCCCGACTTTCATTATAAATAGATAAAGCAATTGTTAAAGAGAGTCAGTGGATTGTGATACATCTCTTTGTGTACCTTGCGTGTGACAATGATTGTTGTCTTGTTTCTCCTGGGGAACAATATGTGAGGGTAAAATTTCAGTAGCAACATCGGCTGGTAAAGGTCTGGTTGTGGTTGTTGTGGATTTGTTGCATTGATGGTGTAGTAAGTAACAAAATGATGCCTCTCTATGTGCGGAAGTACATAGGACTTCTGGACTGAGAGAGGCATCTTAATTTAGATTAAGATCGTTTTTATATCAATCCTCCTTTTCTTATTTAAAACCGCACTGATATGTCATTTAATTTTTTTTTGTTTTTCTGGGATAAAGTCTAGACTATATTGCTGGTGTCAAATTCACTTTTGTGCTTACATTTCTTTTCATATTACATTTATTTAATTATTGATCAAGATTGATTTATTTTTCAACATGGTTGTTTTCACTACAAATAACTTTTGTCTATTCAATCTAGGCAAGAAATATTGATGATGGATGATGATGACAATTAACACCACTGCAGATCAATCAAATAAAAAGTGGTAGTTCAGAAGATCTTTGATCTGTCATTAAATGTAATGGGCCATAAGCGTTTTTTCTGTAAATATATAAAACGTCAATAAATCCTTCCACTGCAACCAATATTTTGTTTCTGTCTTGTTATAAGAATTATAAGGAGAATATTTATGTTACCGTAATAGTGGCTAATGGCATTACTAACAGAGTCAGTAGTTGCAGAGGATGATAATACGCAGCTGATGTGTCTGTCATGGTCTAATAATTAAAGGTGGGGTAAGTCTTAAAAAATATATATATCTAAGGGTACAGGTGGTCCAACTCAATTCCACTTGCATTGCTAAAAACCTAAGAAATTACAGTCAGGCTGGTTTAGATTTTGATTATTGGAAAAGCATTATGATAAAAAACTAAACACATTTAACAAAAAAAAGATATAATACTTCTGAAAATATTTGTGATTGTCAATCAAGCATACAAACAGGAAGACAAACAAATATTCAGACTATATAGAATTTCCCTTCTCATCAAGTTGAAAAATAGAAATACAGCGTATGAGTGAACGCCTTCAATGCCCATATTAAACATTGTAATCAAGGAAGACGTTTTCCTGGTAATAAATGCCTAATAGAAGTCTTAAAATAACAATTAGCCTCAAAATAAAAAGTGGGATGATTATAAATTCCATTCAGGAGAGCGGCTTAGCTTTAAGCTGGGGAGGGTGGCAGAGGGATCTTGGGGAGTCATGCGGTTTGGGGATGGGGGGGCTGCAGTCTTTGCAATCAGTGTTAAATAGAGCAGTTTTGTGCCTGTGTGATTGTCAAGTGGGCCATTACTCGCTGATAAGGGCACTTTTTCCCAACGTTGTTCTGATTGGACCGAGCATGTCGCACCCCCTCGCATGCTGTCCCAATGCAATCAGGCCCCTCTTACATTGCCATTTTCACTGCAGTGATTTTTCCTGAATCCCTCATCGGCCCCCAGCCAACACCAGGCCCCCTTAAGTCTCAACGAGTACCCATTTACAGCAAGGAGAAAAGGTCACGTCAAACTCGTTGTGTCAATTGTAAACCACCCCCATTTGTACTAATTTCAATGAAACAAATGAGTAGTTGCAGCCCCAAAGTAAGCAAAGGTTGAGCCTATGTGGAAGTAGCAAATTATTGGATTTTAGGATACTCATTTGTGCAAATGGTTACTGTTTATCCTAATGATTTTGCCCCAAATCTAATTTGGCTGCAGGTGGTGGATTGTAATCCATTTAGAAAATATTAAGGATTCAAGAAACAACAACGCTGTTTTATAAGTACTATTTATGTTGAAATTCTTTAAAAAAAGGTTATTGATGCTGTCATATAATCCTTGAATGAAAACAGTCACAAATGTTGAGAAAAAAAAATATGCTAAAGGACAATTCAATACAACAGATCGTAACACATTGTTTTAGTACCCATGCTGATCTGAAATATCAATTGATGGCTGTACAAGTGTTTATTATTTATTACATATTGTATCCCCAGACTAAACAGGGCCAGAATTTCCTTAGCTTGATAAACTAGCTGGGCAATGGCTCCGAACTGTCTTTTCATAATTTCCTCGATATTTCCAGGTAAATATTGTTACTTTCCATCCAAGTGCTGGAGGTGCTACAGTCTAACACAACTATTGTTGTGTCTAAGTGCTGTTTGGAACCTTAAATGTACATTTGGGACAGACACTTTTCTCCAAAGCGACCACAAACATTGTTGGTTCAGGGTTCATTCTGTCCCAAATGGGATTCTCAATTGAACCTCATGAAAATGGTTCTACAAGTGTTCATCTATTGTCCCAAATGTCCCCATTTAGCATTATGTTTTGGTATGAGAAGAGTGAAGCAGAGTAGATGAAATTTCAACTCTATTTTCCAGGTTCATCCAGTTAATTTATCAATTGAGCTAACTACTGTACAAGTATGGCACAGTCAAGGAGCAAACATTCATGTTGTGATGTACAAAAGCAGCTAAACCAGTTTGGATTCAAGTATGTTGATAGAGTTACCCTCCACCTTATCTCTGTTGTTTTTGTCTGGTCTTCAGTGTGATTCTGTGCGATACATTCGGAATCTCACTCTACTCCCTCACAAAGTCAACACAAGTCAAATAGAGTTTTCAAACCCTTGCAACTCTCATTACGCTCCATGAACTGAACCTGTGTCTTCGCAGTGCAGATCTGACCTGGGATGTGAGACATACGAGCATCTTGCCAAGTCTACGGGTAATTTGAACCCTGCCTCACTCTCATCATATTTATGGGTCCTAGGAGTTTCCTCACATACCTCTATTGTACATCAAAAAGTGTCTGCTACAGTGCACAATGCTTGAGATGAGTTGTCTGATAAGGTCTATTCATTGCCAGAGGGTGGAACAAGACACATAGCGATGGATGCACGCTATTTCCCAGTGCAGCAGCACTCTCCGATGTAGTCTGGCTCCTGCCAGTCCAGAGCTGCTACCCCTTTACAGAGAACCTCCCAAGATAGATACTGACAATGTGTGTGTGTGTGTGTGTGCATGAGACACCGAGATTGAATGTTCATTGAGAGAAAGAGTGAAAGACAGACCGACAGACCGACAGACCGTCAGACCGACAGACCGATAGACCGACCGACCAAGATTGTACTCAGCCTATTTTATAGTTAACACAATATAAACTGAAATTAACAGCAGATTTTTTATAATCCTCTCCACTATTTATGATGATGTTGGCAGGCTGATTTTACATTTCCATTGAACTGAGGTTGATAAAAAGATACATCCAGTGGACGCCCTGGGTGCATTCAAAGAAACTACCACTAAACAAATTAAGTACGTTTCAGCATCAAATAAAAGAAACATCCGTTAAAAAACATAGGCCTACATATTCATTAATCTACTTTGTCATGACCGTAAAACTTTGTAGTCAGCACTTTTAAGCAAGTGCCAATATGTTTTTCAAGAAAGTAGGCCTAAAATTTAAATAATAATTTAAAAAAATCCTGGCACAATGGAAAAAACGAAAATGTTTACCTTAGTATCGAAAATGTTGAAAGCATAAAATGTAACTACGTTTGAATACGTTTCTAATAACATTTTGCTTGGCCTTCAACAGAAAAATATAGAAGACTGGAAGGGAGGCGCGGCCAAAGGAGACTGGAAAATATATATGTTCCGCCCCCGAGAAAACAAACCTACTTTAGGAAGCTGAGAGTTGAGGACAAAACATCTCTCAGTAGTCTTTAATTGTTTATGGTTTGTGATTTTTCATATTATTTACTATTTTAATTCAATCTGTGGTGATCTTTATAGGCTTCACTGAAGATTTATTTGCATTTGAAATGCACTGGAAAAGTGAGCAAAAACTGGATTGCTGCAATGTTGATGAGAATGAAAACGGATCCATATTAATGTCAAATGATGGGGTAAGTGCATTGATTGATTCTGTATGCAATCCTAAGCAAACATTTTAGGTGATGATTGTTTCTTTTTTACGATATGAGTTTGATTAGGCTAGAGATTTGTGAGAATCATTGTTTTAAAATGTTTTCACGCGATTGTAGCCTACCAGTCTGAAAATTATAACCTCCAACCGGAAAGGCCAACTGTTCGTTTAATGTTTTCACAATTTCAAGAAATAACTCAAAAATTACTCCTTCTAAATATTCAGCGATTAAAACTCAAGTAGTTAATGAGACCTCTTCACCTTTTGGTTGTCCCGGCCGGGCGTTTCTGTCAAACTTAGTCTTTTAATTGCTGTCATTAAATAAATCAATTCCTATTCCCTGCGACCTCTCGCACAGGTTTTGATTGGCATGTGAATTGATGGGAGGAGGAGGGTGAACCTCTGTGCAGGCAGTCTTAAATCACAGATGTAGATCTCAAGAACATAATGCACATTGGATAACTATTACTTCAAGTGCTGCCTGTTTTTGTAAGTAATGACTGTCTATCGTTTTAAATGCCATTTTGGGGGGTCGTTGGGGTTGCCATGGTGAGACGTAAAGGGGGTGATATTTATGTGATATTATAACGGTTTAAAGGCGCCTGGCAGAGTCTGACAGACCAAACCCTCTAGCCCTCAAATTGCTCGCCGACATGTGTGAAGATTGCAAAGGGGACGCAGAAGTTATGGAAAGAGAAGTCAGGAGAGAAAATCGAATGGTAAAACTATTGATAGCTAAAGCTCTATATTTCCTCACAGACATGCAATCGCTTGATGGATTATGCCATTGGGACTTATAAATAGCCTATACTGGACCAACACTATCAAAACATTATGCCCGTTCGTTTGAATAGATGTGCATTTAATCAAATTTGGTTTTTATAGTGCAACTGGAATGGAAAGTGCTGCTAAATTGCACAATTGTATTTATATGTTACGTGCGTTGGATTCGGTCGCATGCATAATTTTGGTGGTATGCTCCCCATTCAGGACACATCGGTGGAAGTTTTGGATGAGGATTCGTGCTCCCGTGGCTCATCCTCCTTGTCGCTGCAGGCGATGGCATCTGCACCACTTTTGGGTAGAACTGTTTGTGCGAGCTGCAATGAGGAAATTGTGGATAAATATTTGCTAAAGGTAAAATACAATAGGCCTACCCATCGTAAGTCAGCATTTATCGGAGTCATGATCCCATGGTTTATTATTCTCTTGAAGCGTTTGGTCATTTGAACTTGCAGGTAGCATGTGCACCATGACATGAATGAATGCGTTTAAAAACGTATGTTATGTCTTTTCATTTAGGTTAACGACTTGTGCTGGCATGTGCGTTGTCTCTCCTGTAGCGTTTGCCAGGCATCGCTTGGCAGTCATACCAGTTGCTACATCAAAGAAAAAGAGGTCTTCTGCAAACTTGACTACTTTAGGTAGGTTATAGCTACGTAAAGCCCCAAGCAGAATACATTCGAAACCGCATGCCCACTAGGACCAATTATTTAATTTAGCTTTGGAATGTATCAATAGGAAAAAAGTTAAGTAATTATTTTCTTTGGCAAAGCGAAATGAAATTTCCTCCTCTTCTCATTGGTAAACTATTTAGGCCTAGGCATACTTTGTTATCATTTACAATACAATTCTTAAGCATTTTTTCTGAGTTTTGCAACCAAGTAGGCCTACTGGCTTCCAATATTACTACCTAATTTCAAAAAAACGTTATCTTCATTGTAGAAGATATGGCACCTGGTGCGCCTGCTGCGGCCGCAACATTCACTCCACAGACTGGGTCCGTCGGGCTAAGGGGAACGTGTATCACCTTGCGTGCTTCGCCTGTTTTTCCTGTAAGAGGCAGCTGTCCACGGGAGAGGAGTTTGCGCTGGTCGAGGAGAAGGTCCTTTGCCGTGTCCACTATGACTGCATGCTGGACAACCTGAAACGCGCTGTTGAAAAAGGTAAGCAGCGAGCGAGGCTAAAGCTACATACCTATTCAGTTTGATAAAAAGGCCTTCTAATTTATGCCGTTATGACATGGAAAGATATATAAAGATTACATACAGAATAAAATGCTTGTCAACTCAAATCATAACACAAAGCACACTATAATGCTAAAACAATTTATTGTCAGGCCGCTTTGGATCTTTTTGTGTTTTGTATCAATAACAAATAAGAGGAAGCAATTATAATAGGCCTATATGTTTATTGGAATTGTTTTAGCTGTTTTTGTTTGTTTTAGGGTAAGCAATGAGTGCAGTCTACAATTTCTGACCTTTTACTAATATCTGAAAGCCATACAATACACAGTTTGTCTTGTTGGGAACAGAAACTGATCAAACAACTGTAATTCTGCATCTAGTCTATCCAGTATTCCTAATATGTTTAAGTCTTCAGCATTAGTCAGGAAAAGCTAAAGAAACAATACAAATGCAATTTCAGGAACTGGTGTAAATGTTGAAGGGGCAATGCCCACTGAGCAGGAAGTGAACCAGCCAAAGCCTTCAAAGAGAGCACGCACTAGCTTCACTGCAGACCAATTGCAGGTGAGTGCCACTGTCCCGTCAATGTATGATGTTGTATGTTGTGTTCTTGCAACATTGTAATAATTGTCAATCAATTACATAGTGGTTGTAGTTAAAAGTAATGTATCATTGTAAAAACATAGTAATAACATACTTAAGTATTACTTTTAAGAACAAGATAAATAAATCACAATATATACAATATAGGCTACCACAATATATAACTAGTAGCTAAATTAGCACAGAACAAATATAATGTCTACTCTTTATTCTTTCCCATCCTCACTTACCCCTATTACAACACCTCCAGATAATGCAAACCCAGTTTGCCCAGGACAACAACCCAGATGCCCAGACTTTGCAAAAGCTGGCTGAGCAGACAGGCCTGAGCAGGAGAGTGATACAGGTTAGTAATGAATGAAAATAGAGTCCTCCTATAACTTAATGAAAAAAAGAAAAGAAAAAGACAAATATCAGAAGAATATCTGTTATGATTATTTCAGCTGTATTTCTTTTTTTTTTACAAACATATTTCACAAAGTTGTACTGGCCTGTTTTTACAAATAACTTATTCACTTAAAAAAAATGTTTTCTTCTATTTTTTCACATTATTCATAGAAACAGTTTGAGACAGGAAAGCAGAGAAAGACAGGGAAAAACATGCAGGATATGGCCTGGACCAGAATCAAACCTAGGATCCTGTGTTAAGGCCTTAGCCATAGTGATACCACCGGGGTGCCCCCAATGTATTCAATTTTAGTCTGTTGTAAATACTGTAATATTCCTGCTATTTTGCAGGTGTGGTTCCAGAATTGCCGTGCGCGCCATAAGAAGCATGTGAGCCCCAATCACTCCTCCTCCAGCACGTTGACCTCACTGCAGGCCGGACGCCTCTCCCAGTCCACCCCAACCCCCGAGGAGCTACAGTACACAGCCTACGGGGGGCCTGAAGGCCCCATGCTTTCTGCACTCCACTCCTTCATAGACGGTAAGCAGGGCACCAGAACATCACAGTTATTACACTTCTATTATTACTGAGCTGCGGAAGAACATTTTACATTTCTGAGCATTCTAGATGTGTCCTTAAAAGGGAACCAAGATTGAATATCAAGCTAGTTTTTTTTGTTGTTGCACCCTTTGTAGTGTTCTTGTAAACTGGTTGTACAGTAATCTGTCTGTACTAATGCTAGCCTTCCATCTCCACAGTGCACTCCCCTCCGTCTATGCTGTTCCAACCCCTACTGCCCCCTCACACCATGACCTCTCTGCCTGTGTCCCACGCTTGAGCCACACACGCACACACATCCTCAGGCACGACCAAGGATTCACAATGTCCTGACTCCTTATCCCAAGCACAGACATGCGGTAGAAGTCATCACTTATTCTGTTGGTTTCTGTATTGTTACGGTCATGATTACTAGATAAATCACTATTTTTTATCCAAACATACAAACTATAATTCATTATATATAGTTTGACATTGTGTATGGCCATGGGTTGAGATATCTGTGTAAAGAAAGAAAGACATGTAAACTGAAGGTATTGGGGAGGTTCAATGTGACATTGTGGATGTGTTCCTTTGTGTACTTATTACAAGGTGCCACAACTCAACTTCATGACAATCACTAATTCGAGCATTGAGAAACTTCTGTATTATCATTGATAAATATTGAAAACTCATAGTGCATTTGAATTTAAATTATCATATGTATATGCATTTAATTTATGGATGTTTATTTATTTGGTTATTAATTTATTGGATGTACTGTATGTGTGATATCTGTTTAGAAAATAAATGTTGAATGCATTTTTTTATAATTCTCCTCCCATAAAAAAACATACAGCGATCAAATACTGTATATAAAGACTGCAAGTGTGGTGTCAAAACACATTTCTTTTTACAAGCATCAGTTTGTTACAAATACTTTTTCATAACAACAGCTGTTTATTGTAACATTTGAAAAAAAATTAAGTTACATACAAGCACTTGCGATACAAAAAGTCCATAAGAAAGGTGACATTATCTTAGAATACATTACAATATATTCAAATGACCTGTAACAATTAGTGCAGTGCCATGACAAATCAAGGTACAAAATGTTTTGGTTGACACTTTAAACAATAATCTTTGTCTCTACAGTACATGACTGAGGTGAAACAAAATAATTAAGTTCACAGATGGGGGGGAAACCACTATGTACTTCAATGTTATCTGATTTCTGTATCTCAAGGAAGGGTCAGAGCAACAGTACAGTACATATCAACAGTGGGGTATACAAAAAAACTAAACTAGAAAACACTCACATGCATAGTTAATTCACTAAAATTAAGTTATCAATATATATGAAAAAACTAAAAACAACACCAAGTGGACCACTGTTAAGCTGTAATACATTGGTACATACATTGTTTTTGGAAATTGCCGACTAAAATTGACAAAGTGGGAATGGTGCATTCAAACACAGGAAATTCATTTTGCATATAGGAAACTATGACACTGACATTAACACTCAATATCCTTCTATTGAACTACACATGGTGTTAAAAATGAATCTGTCCACTTCAGTATTTAATTATATCCAGTGAAACATCAAGTTAATTATTTTATTTCAACACAATTAAACATTTGACATGCTTGTAAAAAAAGCATATAAGGCACTTATGAATGAAACACTTTAATTGTAATGCTATTACATACTCATAGTACAGTGCTAAATTAGAGATGAATAATGGACACTGTACATTTCTCAATATGAGAAAATAAAATGATCTTGTGGGCTATAATCATACATGGCAAGTAATAAGCATTTAACAATCAACCTTAATCGACTGTTAATTTCCCTTTCTTGACACAATACTATACATCGGGGATTCTTAAGATTGCACAACCTCGTGGACCACCACTAATCTTGGAAAAGCATGAAATCCAGTCTGGCAGAAATCACTCACCCTTTTTGACAACTTTTGTGCTGTTTATACCAGGCCATACCAATTAATTCATGCATTATTTGGTCCCAACAATATACATTTTTACCAGTGTGGCACGCAGTCTTTAGCTCACACTTACCAAAAGAGAACTCCCAAAAAGCATAACACCGATGAAACCACATAATAAGTTTATTTTTTAAATCATAATATCTCCAAAGTATTCCTGGTTTTCTCTTCAGTCTTCTTAGGTCATCGTTTAAACCAGCCAACTCTTACCCCTTCTCTCCTTCACTCTACCTCTTCTCTTTTCTTCTGCTGTTCTTTTTGTTGAGTATGTTTCTTAAGTTACTGCTCATGTAGAAGGGGCGGGCAGCAGTGCCGTTGTTGACCTCCAAATCCACCACTAGGGAAGGGAAAGCCTGTTTAACACACTTACACATCCAAAACGCATCGAAAGTACATTTTAAAACTCTGGCAAAAAATAAAACACTAAGAGACTAGGTAAGATTAAGATACATGGAAAATTGAACTACGTTCTATTTCAAACATTTTAATTTTATTTTAAAAAGAGACCACACTTTTCATTTGATTCATTGATACAAAAACACTGCTGTACAAAAAAAGATCAACACTGAACAGCCTCCAGACAGTTGTGGGTTACCTTGTCATAAAAACAGCACTACGCTGGAACTATTCAATAGAAAAGTTACCAAAAATCAAATGGCTTTGACATCCTTTTTTTATAAACAGTATTCCAAAGGTTCTCAGGTTAGATCCAAAACCATGGAATAAAAGGAGGAATACATCTTCATGTAGAACTAGGCACATTTACAAGCCACTGCATTCAGAACTCCAGATAGTGACCCCAGCACTATTCAAGTTTAATTCCTCGCTAAAGCATAACATGTCTTCAGAAATGTAACACATACATTGTCTCTGTCTCTTTACAGTGTATAAATAAGGAACCTGTAGGCCTTCTAAAAACACCAACAGAGTTTGCCACCTGGGAAAATAGGTAGGAAATGTGTCAAAGTCTTATAACTTGCATGTGAGTTTCAAGCTGTGTTTATCACAGTTAGTTGTCACAGTTAGGGTGGGTGAAAAGCACCTATCAAAATAATGGTGGCTATCAGATGAAATCATGCAAGACAGAATAGCTATCGCAGTTATTTTCCAATACAGTACATGAAACTATGCGACAAAGACAGCTGTGCCACAAGGGGGTGCCCTTGTATCAATTTCAAGTCCTGCCACTCCGAACTATGACAGTCTGCCAATATCCATGAATTGCATCCGTAAAATAGAGATCTCTTTTTGCAGTTTGTGTCTGATGTTTGTGTCGCAATTGAACACCCATCACACACACAATTCCTTATCTTTCTGTAGACACACACATTCATCTACACACACAGACGCACGCACACACAGTACTACTTGTCTTTCCCCACACACACACACACACACACACACACACACACACACACACACACACACACACACACACACACACACACACACACACAAACACACACACACACACACACACACACACACAGTGCGCTGCAGTGCTCTTGGTAAAGCAGAGATCAGCAGTCCAAAGAAGGTGAAAAGGAACTGATGCACAGAACTGATGCAGAGCACAACAAAAGGCCAGTAACAGATAGAGAAGGTGAACAGAGCCTCTTCATAGACTCCAAATCTCACTCCATTCCAAGGAACTAATACATTTCCTTTTCAGAAGACTCCAGCCTAGAGCGGCCTTCCTCTTGAAGGGTTCACACACAATTCACAGACAGTAAAGTGTGAGTGTGTACAAGTCTATTAATAAGTGAATGGAGGGGTATCAAGAGCCAGTGTATAGCTTGGCTCCCTGGTCTCCCTTGCGCAGGATCTTGTGTAAGCCAGGGGACATATAGAAAGGCTTGGCGGAAGAACCATCGTTTCTCTCCAGGTCTTCACCTGGACCAGGCCAGAGGGGAGGGAGAAGCATAGCCGCGGAGCAGAGGAGGGTGAGCAGCACATAGAGAGAAGGAAGGAGGATGAAAAAAGAGGAGAGAACAGGAGTCAGCAGAGTCAAAATGACGAAGCTTAAGCAGGAAAGTCAGTGCTGGGAGTAAATCTTTTAGGTTCAAGTAGGCTAGAACCACATGCGGATGCATTCCAGCGAGTGATTAGTCTTTGATTATTCTGTACCCAAGGTCAAGTTAGACTGAGGTCATGCCTATCATGCATAGAGTCAAGGGCTCTAACTATTGACAAGACAAAAATTCTGCCAGTAGGGACCAACGTCATACTGTATAGGTACAGTCAATTGACAGTAATTGTACATTAAGAAAATAGTGTACTTACAAAAGCAGAGGAACAAGGTGTCCACACACATGGCGTAGACATTAAAAAAGCCATGTGCAATCATGTAGGATCCAAATATCACCGTCTGCAAATTAGAAAAGTCAGTGCCAGTCAGTAGTGAGGATCAAAACAAACAATCCATACCTGTGAAAGTATTACTTCTTACCAGTAAGGGGACCCAGTAGTAATTCAAAGATGGCACCTCCTCTTGAATTACTGGTATCTTATGAGTGAAAAAGAAGAATGCTAGGACACCTGAAAATAGGACACAGATCAAGTGTTCATTAGGGACTTTCAAGACCTTCTAGATAACAAATGGGACAGATGCTAAGAGTTGTGAGAATCTGAACTCACATGCCATCCCAACATACAGTATCTAATCATTCTCATGCCTTATGTGTTCATCAATTGAATGCATTTCTCGCATCAATCAAAATATGATTATTACTAATAAGTAATGAACCAATAATATGATTGTATTTTCATATACCTTTTCCATACATTCCTTTACTCTTTACAGTGCATCCGGAAAGTATTTATTTACAGAGCTTCACTTTGTCCACATTTATGTTACAGCCTTATTCCAAAATGGGTTCAATTAATATTTTCCTCAGAATTCTACACACAATAACCCATAATGACAAAGTGAAAAGAAATGGTGTAATAATTTTTATAGATTAACAAAAATTAAGAACGAAGATATAACATGTACATAAATATTCACAGCCTTTGCGCAATACTTTGTTGAAGCACCTTTGGCAGCAATTACAGCCTCAACTATTTTTGAGAATGATGCTACAAGCTTGTGAAGACATATTAGATAATGCAAATTCAAGACAAAATCAATGTATTCATTATAGATGTATAAGGTGCAGTTGAGCATCTCAGAGGACTGGACAATGAATACAGGAAATCAAGGGAGTTAAATGGTATCACAATATGGGAGGGTGGGTGGACAATTAGCATAGCCTTCGCAAGCACAGAAAAAGGAAACCGCATGATAGATAGCTTTTGTTTGGGTTTTAGATAGGGCTCCTAGAAATGTTCTCAATGTTCCATGTCCTCATGAGCTCGGTGGCTAGTTTCCTCCAGACAAGACGCTTGGCATTCAGGCCAAAGAGTTAAATCTTTGTTTCATCAGACCAGAACATTTTGTTTCTTGTGGTCTGAGAGTCCTACAGGTGCCTTTTGGCAAACTCCAGGCAGGCTGTCATGTCCCTTTTATTGAGGAGTGGCTTCCGTCTGGCCACTCTACCATATAGGCCTGCAGATATGGTTGTCCTTCTGGAAGGTTCTGCTCTCTTCCCAGAGCAACGCTGGAGCTCTTGTCAGAGTTACCATCGAGTTCTTGGTCACCTCCCTGACTAAGGCCCTTCTCCCCCGATCGCTCAGTTTGGCGGGCGGCCAACTCTAGGAAGAGTCCTGGTGGTTCCAGGCTTCTTCAATTTACGGATGATGGAGACCACTGGGCTCATTTGGACCTTCAATAATAAAGACATTTTTCTGTACCCTTCCCCAGATCTGTATCTCAATACAATCCTGTCTCGGAGGTCTACAGACAATTCCTTGGACGTCATGGTTTGGTTTGTGCACTGACATGCACTGTCAACTCTGGGACCTTATATAGACAGGTGTGTGCCTTTCCAAATCATGTCCAATCAACAGAATTTACCATCGGTGAACTCCAATCAAGTTATAGAAACATCAAGGATGATCAGTGTAAACAGGATGCACCTTAGCTCAATTTTGAGTGTCATGGCAAAGGCTGTGAATACATATGTACGTGATTTTTTTATATAGATTTACAAAAATATTTATAATTATTCGGTATTGTGTGTAGACTTTTGAGGGAAAAAATAATTTCATCAATTTTAGAATACGCCTGTAACATAACACCATGTGGAAAAAGTGAAGGCCTGTGAATACTTTGTGGATGCAATGTATTGCACTATTTATTTATTTTAAATTTCCTAAAATGACTAAATGTAAATGAAGAGTTGTGATGACTAGAGTAATCACCCCATTCTTTGGGGCAGATATCTCCTATCCATGAATAATGTCACAAAAACCGGTACTCCGGTACCAAGTCGGTACTCAAGCAAAGAAAAACTGTACCAGGATTTCTGAAGTTACCGTAGTACCATGTACCGGGTCTACCCAGTACCTATTCAGATTTGGACGCTGACAAGGCTGTGTTGCCAAAATATCTCACCAAAGGTTGCAAGTGGCTCTCTGAAAAGTCGTAATTAGTTTTTGGGAGTTTGGGATGTATATTTATGTTTTGTTCTTGTAGCGCGACCAACATTTAAAGAGCCCCATGAAGCGTGTTGAATCCAGTCTTTCTACTTCTTATAAATTATGTTCAAGTCAAGATTTTTATTTTTGAGTTCTACAAATGATCTCTAAGTTATCTGCTGAGTTTGCTTAATGTCTACACTCAGTCCACACAGTTATTTTGCCTATAGGCCTACATGCATTGTGATTATTAATGTCCTGTTGTTGTCATAAGTAGGCTACAGCCTGGGATATTGTAGGTGACTGTTACTGTCAACAAATGAGAGTTGTTGAGTAACCTTTTTTAGTATTTTACTTTGGTATCTAAAATGGTATCGAGTACCGTGAAATTTCACTGGTATTGGTACCGACTACTGACATTTTGGTACTTTGACAGCTCTACCCATAAATACCATATACAGTATAAAACATATGTTAAACTGAAAGACACTGAGAGAATGTTGATTGAGTTTTCTTAATCAGCGCACCTACAGACTGAGGAAAGGAAACTCACCCACACTTCCTGAAATAAGCAGTTTTCCTAAGAAGAGTAAAAAGTCTGTGACCTTGTCCAGGACAGCCACCCTGCAGACGAGAAAAAAGCCAGAATGGAGGAGAATCCCAGAGACCCAGAGAAGAACACTGTTTGAACCCAGACGAACAGTGACGGAGCAACAGAAAGAGACACACCCAGGTACACTTGACAGATGAAAGGCACAGACAGTCTTACCTCACAACGTTCCTCATCAGCAGAAAGAAAGCATCCTTGGCTGAAGTGCAAAAGTTCTTCCCATATATTGCTATCTAAAAGATGACAAAGTGTGAGTAATGTTAAAGGTACAATAGGTAAGATTTTTTTCTCCATCCCCTATAAACATGTAAGCTAACGAGGCTCTCAAAGAGTAGTTTATAAACACAGACAGTTCAGTGCCAGTGGCATGACTATTTATAATTTGAAGTGGACCATTCCTTTCCCAACAATTATGTTCCAGCTATCCTGTTCCAGCCAATCGCCTTCTGCAAGGCGTATATTCCTCCTTGGCTTATTACGAAAAACCACTGTCAACCAAGCTCAAGTTCGATAAAAAAGTGCGGAAGTGGACCCATTATCGTTTGGCTAGTTCTCGATGCTTGTCAGGAATTTTACGAAAATGTAGATATAATACAAATAAAAAAATTGATGTCACTACATAGTACTCTGATATGTAAATACACTATATCAAAACATTACAGCTTAAAATCTAACTCAAATTAGTATTTTTTCATTTTGGTAGTTAGCCAACAACTTTTAAGAGAGAAATGTCAAGTTTGACGCTGCGCAAGACATATACTACACATAGGGTTTGAGAGCATGTTTATATACTAAAATATCAACGTAAGAGGTGTATACATGTCGGTGAGTTACGGTACTTTCATTCGTTGCTGCAGCAAATCTTCAACAATTTAACGGAAGAAACGGTCTTGGCCGGTACTGGGGTCTGGAACGTTGGAGAGTTTAATTAGCCAATAATGGGTCCCCCCTCCCTTTACCTCTTGCAGCTTTAATTTATGGGCAAATCTAAATCCAACTTGCTTGAATCTGTCCTAGAGACGTGACTATACTGGAAGATAACCTGTACTATGTAGCTTCTGAAACAAGCAATCAAGCCTTTATTCACCATGATGTAGGCGTTCCTGTTCATGAACTTTATGAAATGCTCCAGGCACCAGAAGCAGCATTTGAGGCAGCAGAGGAGGAACCGTGCGAATGCATTGTGAGCGCCTGGGAAGACATCATCATCATATCACCATTGTTGTCAAGAAGATTAGTGTTCATCCTCACATTACAAAGCAACAGTACATTCAGGGTTTCAACACCTTTTCCAATTCTAAAAGTTAGCATTAAATATAATGTTGACAAAATGTTGTCCTTCAAACAGGTACACCTTAGAGCAGGGGTGTCCAATCCTGGTCTTTGAGGGCCACTGTCCTGCATGTTTTAGATATTTCCCTGCTCCAGCACACCTGATTCAAATGAATGGTCTTTACCCGGCTTCCACAGAGCTTGATAACGACCCATTCATTTGGAGCAGGGAAACATCTAAAACATGCAGGACAGTGGCCCTCGAGGACCAGGATTGGACACCCCTGCCTTAGAGTAAGCCCAAGTGTAAAACAGGTCTTGTTTCACAAAATGTTATTCATTGTCTTGCAAATCAACCTATATTTGACATTTTCAGACTTTTTCAGATTTTTCATGACTGTGGAAACCCTGTACACATTACACATGTGATGAAACATTGAATTCAGTTTGAATTGTGGCAACCGGAGAGCGAATCGTCAAACGCATCAGAACCGTGGTCAGCGACACTTGGCCACGTCATCAACAACATTATAGTCCGTTCCCGCTTTCCAATCAGCTGATAGGTCGCACAACCACGTCCCGTCTGCTGATAAGAGTAGAAAGCGGGGATAAAAGGAACCAGCCCCCAAACAATAAGAGTCCACCCGAGAGGCAGTGGAACATGTTTGTGTTCCAGGCTGACGCAACACATACCGTAGATCGAGAGAAACTCTGTGTACGTTCCCTCCCAGAGGAAGAACATGTATTCTGGTTCCTTTTTTGTTTTAACTTTTTGTAAAATTGTTTGATGTTTGAAGCCTTCTTAAATTATATGAGGCTCCCCGCGGTGCTTGGTGGTTTCCACAATACAGAACAACTGACTAATACTAAATCCCCCAAATCATTGGTTGAAAAAAGCTTTTTTTTCTACCTTTTTCCTATTAATGCATTCGTAGAGTAGCATACCTTTAAGTTTGTGATCCAGGTACTCCAAAACTATGCGGAACATTTGGACCACAGCCAGGATCAGAGAACCAAAAGCCAGGGAACCTGTGTGATAGCTGTAACAAACACACACAACATGCACACGCACGCACACACATACGCAAATGTAAATGTATGTACAGCCCCTGCAAACTACACAGGTACAGAGATAGTCCTGCACACATCATAAAACCCCAACCCAACTCATTATGTTTGTTTAAACCCCATAACTGTACTGTGCCAGGGCGCCTGTTCACTGACCGTATAGCCCTGCTGAAGGAGGAGAAAAGGGGACAGGTGGGGATGTCGTTGGGCTTCTTCAGGGCCCAATAATAGGAGGCGAAAGCCCCGGCCAGAGTGCACTGGCCCAGGGCGATGGTGAAGTTGACCAGCCACAGAAACACCAGCAGGTTGCACAACTGCAGCACGAAGATGTAGCGATGGTAGAGGCTTTCCCCTCCGTAGAAGGCAAATGTGCACTGGGAGCCTGGGCATACCTTGGTGACATTGGTCTGGCTAAATGTCTGATGGCGGACCAGAGAAGTGTGGTTGTTATCGGGTTTCATTTACAAGGCTCAATACAATGAGGGTACTATTATCTTTCGAGGCAACATGCTTCATTTGAACTGTTCTGTTTGATCAAATTTAGCAGTCATTTGAAAATGATTCCTAATACTTATCTGTCCCGTGTTTAGGATAGCCTATTACAATGTAACTACAGGGCTAATTGTAAATATCTTAAATCCACCCAACACTGTAGACAAACATGAGATTTGGTTTAGGCCACAATGTAACATAGAACGTAGAGCTGACCTCTGGATCACAAGTGAGGTTGGAGTACATGCAGTTGGACTGCGTGGACATGACTTTGTAGACTGCGTCACCAGAAGATGCCAAAAAGCTAGGGGTAAAGCTGTTAAGGGCTGTAGCATTGGGCAATATAACAACAATGCATACTATACAGTATTGTAATAGTAACTTGTCTTACTGAAACATATTTGCAAGAAACAGACAGCAAAGCCATGACATACAGTATTGCTACACAATTGGGGATGAAATTAGCAATGACATATTTGAAGTGAGTTAAATTCTGCTTCAACTAGTACTCATTTCAACACCTTTGTGTAAACAAGTTCCAAGGGTTTGAGTGTTGCATAGTGTCAACCCAAGTTGCGGCTTTTGATGAAGCCGTAATTTATTGGATTTGAATTACTCTGTAGCCCTGACCATAGATAACATCTAGTGCATTCAAGTCGGAATGTCCAATTATCGTTAGTAAACCTTATGTGAACTTGCTTTGCTTATCAAAAGATACGACTGAAGAGAATTTAGCCTGGACACAAAATATTTTACACGTCTCCACCCGGTGGTGTGAAATAAACAAATAGCGTTGACCTAAAGTATTCCAAACTGAATTAAGACTTTTTTTCCATAGTAGCAACATTTGTGATGGTACTGTATGCACATGTTTGACAGGATACACTGCTGTGACAGCCCAGTAGGCTATGCAGATGGCCAGCAGCACAAAGGTGATGATCGGGTAGAACAGGGTGGACGTAATATAGCCAATTGCCCTTGGCAAAAAAGACAGAAGGAAACAATTAAAAAAGAGGTGATAAAACAAGGTAGTTGGAGGATTGGCCTATGTAAAAAGAACAAAACATATGAGAATTTTTTTTATATGGAAAGATGGATGGTTAGATTATTTTAGGGCACTCACTTGCTTCCCTCCTTCAGAAGTGCGATGGCAATACGTACTCTCCTCCTTAGAAATATAAGTATTATCACAATGACCACCTCAATGACTGACAAGGAGATCACTGTAAATGAACACAAGAGAAAACAAAAGTTTGACAATAGAAAAAGCACAAATCAGGCTACACCTCTACATACAGAAAAGTAAAGTACATAAAAAAGTATTCCAAAACTTTATTGACAACTTGATTCACAGCACTAGATGGCTTCAGAATTACTATTGAAGGTTACCTAAAGCAGTGGTCTTCAACCCTGCTTCTCAGGGCCCACTGTCCTTTATGTTATAGATGTTTCTCTGCTCAAACACACCTTATTCAAATGGGTTGTTATTTGGCTTCTGGAGAGCTTGATATCAACCCCTTCATTTAAATCAGGTGTGTTGAAGCAGGGAAACATCTAAAAGGACAGTGGGCCCTGAGGTTGGTGACCATCAATTTAAAGCATATAGAGCGCGCTCAGTGACTATGGAGGAATAAGGAAAAGGGTTTCACTCACTGAAGACCAGCCAGGTCTGACTAAGCTGTAGGTAAACCCTGAAGTCAGTTTGGAAACCAATATCTGAGACTGTGACATCTGCGTCTGGCTTCCCTCGCAATGTGCTGAACTCCCAATAGCAGTGCCAGATACCTAAAGGAAAGTATGTGCAGGGTGGGGTCGGTAGAGAGGGTGGTTATAGATGGCGAGAGAGAAACAAAACAAAGAAATAGACAAAGGGTGAAAAAACACTGATTGAAGAACATCAGGGCTTTATTAGCTCAAGTTCACCATGACTACAGAGGTGCTGAGCTGTGGGTGGATGTGAGAGACAGCGAGATGTGAGAAAGTTTAGGCAATATCTCCCACACGCTTCTAAATACAGGGATGTTCGGCATGTGTAGGTGTGCATTTAACACGTGGGCTGTATGATATTTTTTTTCAGAGACCACCTCTGGGATAATTGGCTCCGTTGATAAGGTTTTTCTATGAGTAGCCACTATGTGTCAGTGTGGAGTGCTCTGCACACATTATACAAACCGTAGCCCACAGCAGCGATAACCCCAAAGATGATAAGCCACAGAAGCACACCAGCAGTGAATCGCAGCAACAGGATAAAGGCCAGGCTGACCACCATTGTTATAACTAAACCACTGTAAGAACACAAATACAAACACACACATTTACATGTATTTAATTAGAAGACACATTTATCCAAAGCAGTGTAAAACCAACAACTGGACAAAACACATTCTATGAGTTCATGAAATGTTACAAATCTGTTCAGTGTTTCTTACATTAGAATCCAATACCAAGAACTGGCATAGTCCTCAAAGATCTTCATGCCAACCTCTTTGGCATCAAGCAGACTGGTAATGCCACTGGAAGAGGAAGGGGAAAGGAACAAGAGAGGAAGAAAGATAGAGAAGGATGAAAGAAAAACAAAGAGAATTAGAGCACATTTTTGTTTTGCTTGTCATGGCATTGTTTTTGGTTGACACAGCACACTGGGAACTTTATAACGGTTTTGCACAACTCACAGGCTGTGAGCAGAACTCTGTTATAAATGTGTCAATGTTAAACATTAGTACAGTAGCACTAGGAAGCTGCAATGTTTTTAAGGCAATGAGTCACTAGTCTAGGGCAGCAGCATAGACACCATCATGAAGGTTTACAAGGGAATTTATACAGTAGATGGGCTTGAGTATTTGCAATGGGTCTCAAGTTTTGTCCACAGCACATTAACATGTTCAATACATAAAAGTAATAGGAAAAAAATATTAGAACTATACAGGATTTCTCCTTCATCATAGTTTGGAAACATACGAAAGCCTTGGGCAATTCTAACACAAGACAGGTAGCCTCTACAGAGCTAGCCAAGTTTTATCAGCTAGCCTTTGCAGCAGTCTAGAAGCAACCTTCCCCTGGCACAGTGCATGGTGTGCAATACTCTTCTTGAGTAAATATTATAATATATAAGTGTATACATTATATACACTTATATATTAAAAAGTGGTATAGAATGATAGAAAAAGTAATCCCAATGGAATCTGACATATTAGTATTGAGGTTTGTGGCGTGGAAGAGAAAACCTGAGGTTGGTCAACATCTAGATGTTTTGTTTATCCTTCAGAACACTACATTCACCAACAAGCTATCACATTCCACAAACACAAGGCGTATATGGAATTGGGCCAAGTTCATTCTGTTCAATCTGTTCAAAAAAGTTCAATCTGTAGAAGAACTGTTGTTTTTAGCTGGGCGACAGTGTAACATAAATAAAATGTGTTGTCATAAGCACCAAATTAAAAAATGTGGTTTATTTTATACTTGACATAAATTATTACAAAGTTTAAGAGTTGTGTCCAGTTTAGAATGGCTTGCTAGCCATAACAACAAGGATAGCATTGCCTGAGTCTAAACAATAACAGCACCAAAGGGCAAGTGACAACATCAGGACACAGGTACTGTACAACAACTAAGTGCCACAATACACAAAGGCACCACGGTGTCCTATGACTCAGGAATCTCTCTGTAGGTAGGTCAGACAGAGGACAGGGCCAGCATTGAAAGACCAAGCTGTTCAGGGCCTCGTTATGAAATGGACCTTGTTTTCACACCATCTCAAAGTCAGCCTCGACCTTCAGAGATATATATTGGTAGTCTCTTCTTTTAGAAAAATGATTGTTTATAGTACATGACCTTTAGAGTTATAGGTTGCCAACAAGACATTGCAAAGGTGCCTAGCTGAGGCTAGCTAAGGCTCTGGGGTACCAGGAAAGTCACTGATGCCTTCGGTTGCTGTGAAACCTATTGTTGATCCTGGCTGGTCTAACTACCTATTATTGTTTAGAAAGTCTTAAATTGATTAATTTATTTCACTGATCTGCATGAATAATCAATACATTTCAAATCCATCTAAAATGATTGGTTACTTAATGTTACTTAATGTCATGTCCAATCGGGGCATGTTAATATTGTCTTATAATTGATTTATGTTAGCAAATGTTTTGACATAACATTCCCTCGCCGTTTACATAGACGGTACTGTATGTTGCTCCAAATAAATGTGCTTGACTTATTGGTATGTGAAGCCCTCTGTGACATGCTTGCATGTAAAAAGGGCTATACAAAAACATTTGATTTGATTGGTCTTTATTGGAACTGTGATTTGGGAAATAAATTGCGTTGTGTAATAAATCTGTGATGAAGAGGCTATTTAGGAGAAAGAGCATTGCACAACTCCTCCTCCAGACACCTCCTTCCAACACACCCATTACTTGTGAGTGTTAACCTTTGCTAACTTTGAAGAATCAATGCAAACAGACTTTTTGTGGCCTAAAAATTATCAAATTCCCAGAGCATTACCCATTTAACAGATGCTTTTGACAAGAGTCAAATTAATGAAGAATGGGAATCAGTCAATGTTATTTTGGCGTGCAATATGTATCTAAATGTCATATTTGCGTCAATGCCAATGAGTAAGCAACAGTCAAATGTCACTATCAAAAAGATAAAACATTATTTTACAGACTGATTGTTGTAGTGTGTCATTCTATGATGAGTATATGAGAAAAGTAAATTAGTATCACATATATTTGAGATTTTCTGTCCTCTTTCCTGTCCATGTCTGAATGATGTCAGACATGGACAGGAACAGATTTCCCATGATGCACAGGTAGAAACGTTAGTTTGTGTCACACAGTGTCTAGTCTACGCAAAGGCAAGATTAAATGTTGAAACAATCATTTTGAGACCTTTCCACTCCTTGCTGCACGGCGGTAACTTGGCTAGAAAATGAAATGCATTTGAGGAGGGTTATTCAGTATCCCTGATGTCAAAAAGCCATACAGAATGAGATCATTGCAAACTTATCATTGTGAGGGAAGATAATGACAGCTCATTGATCTAATAAAAGCATCGCCTGGGAAGTCTGTCTAAGCATATCCTCTCATGACTTCCACAAGAACATCTTTATTGGTAGTTGCATCAAAAAGCAAGACGTGAGCAATACAATAAAAGAAAATCTTACGGAAGTACCCAGCTAGACTTTGAGCTGCATTTCCATGCAAACATGCATAGATGGCTATCGGTGTGCCTGAATGATCCACACATAACTGGGCATGAGTGACATGCCCAGTTTTCCTACCCTGAAATAGCTGTCCAGCTCTCTCTGGTTGCAAAGGAGGATTCCCTATGACAACATGACAGTTTCAAAACAAGGCCTCCACAAAGCCTTGAGTGCTGTACGTACAGTTTACAGGTTCACCATTTGCTCTTGTACAACAACAACCATATTGTATCAAATTTCTCCCACGTGGAGTTCACAGCAGAGTACAGTACAACCACTGTGTTTAGATAAGAGTACAGTACAGTCGCACACAACTTACTTGGCAGCGTCTCTGAGATCGACAACACTCCTCGTTTTACCTAGTCCATCTTTGAAGTTAGTCTTGTTGGCAACAGTTAGTGTTCCGTTCCTGGTGATGAAGTCAGGGAAACACCGCTGAAGGACTGGAACACAAATGCAGGACTCTCATTAGGTGTTGGGTGCGGTCAGTGACTGAGATACAAAGACTAATCGGGAAAAAATATTCTAACGCATCTCGGGATTCACTCACATGGCCTGCTTGGCACTATCATGGATGGGCAGTCTTCATCTCGTAAGACTTGTGCTACTGGCTAGAAAGTAGAAGAAATAAACTATTTGAGTGACATTACAGATTCACTCGATGAAACGATGAAATGTTCGGATTTGGTGTCTTCAGTTTGTGAGTCTCCGCTTATCTAACGACACAATAAGGACTGTGGGTGTGTGTGTCTGAGAAACACTGTGTCATCATAGTACTGTAGTAGGAAGCTATGTCTGCTCTCTACGTCACGCATGGCTCCGTATTCTGTCTTGGCTACTTAGTAGAACCAAGTGAGGGGGGTGAATCGATGATTTAGCACAAAAAGGAGCGATGGTGTGATGGTCTGCTCCCACACAAACATGTCCGTGTCCACGGGCCATCTGACTTGTCATGCCAGAACGGCTGACGAATGCACACCAGCGTCACAGCAGGTGTCTCTCTGCCAGTTATTTACAAAGTTAAGTACAGTCAATGACATCAGTTGGTGCCATCTGTGGATGAAATAACGCCTTAGAGTTCTACTCTCTATTTCTTATATATTTCACCATACCTCTCCTGTATTGATATAGACAGTCTATTCAGTATAATTGTTCATAATAATAATAATGATAATGTATTTGTGTAGCAGATGCTTTTATCCAAAACGATATACGGAGGGGGATTTGAATTTGGAATCTCGTACAATATGGTGTCTGTCAACCCAAGATTGATCTTTGCATTAACCATGAGTAAGAACATGTACAGTAGTATGTTAGGTCTGACTATCCATCTTTATTGGCCCTTATGAGAACCTATTTTCATGCTTTCTATGAGAGATGAAGGTTATAAAAAGTTCACTAAGGACGACATTAGGGCCTCACATAAAAGTGGGCACAGATTATGCAATATTTCCTATTTGCAAAATAAATAAATAAATACATAAATGTATTTCATATGTTCCATCTCGACTATGATGTTTGCATTTCGCTTTTGCTGTATTTATCATCATTGTATGTATATTGCAGTGTATACCACTGCCTGACAACATTTCACAATTATTCTTAGGCTACCAAATCCATACAGTAAAGGAAACTCACTAAATCTAAGTAAAAGACTATCACAATGTCCAATGAAATGTTTTAGTTGAATGCCCATGTTCAGAGGAAGGACAGTACCTTGCTTGGATTGTCGAAGCCGGGTTTGCAGAACTGTCTATAGTAATCCCAGTAGCTCTTGTTGTACCTGTAGTTGTATTGCATGTCCAGGTAGGTAGCGAATCTGTCAGGGCACTTGGAGACACACAGCTGCGAAGGGAGAGAGAGACAGATAATAACTAAGAAACAGAGTGAAAGGGAGATACATCACGTCTTAATGAGAGAGCATTAGGCTTAATTAGGAGTAGAGGGAAATCAATGGGAATGTAAAATAGTCATTTTACATCTGCTTTAAAACGTCTTAATCTCTTACCTGGGTGGTAGGGCACTGAAGGTTAATGAGGACTGCAGGATTGGCACATTGCAATATGTTGAAGTAGAATAATATGGCTTTATTTCTGAGGACAGGGCAAGGACAACAAAAGCAAATTGCAGTTGAAGACAAAATAAAATATGTAAGATGAAATTGCATCCTTGTCTATAACATAAAAAGCACACTACATTACATAACTTTGAATGATGATTAAAATAAAAGAAGGCTGGCAACTATGAGGCAGTATTTCTGTCCTTTCTTAGCCATAACTACACTCACACATTAGGGGTCCCCTGCTGACCACAGAACTGTCCATGGCTATCGGTTGGGTAGACCACCTTCCTAGGGTCTCCATGGATCCAAGCTGCGAACACACACACACCTCATTATTGTAATTGACAAGTGCCTCAGTACAGTCAATGTGTCAGCCAGGATCACATCCTAGTCCCCTTGGGCCATGACAAATGACAGCAGTAGCCTAATGTGGATGTCGGACTGTGTGTTACCTAATGACATGAGCACAGCTGGTCCCCAAGACTAAAGCAGGTCAAATCGGATCAGAGACTGACTATGGTTCTGCACAGTCACAGAAACTTCATATGGATGCACAACTGCTGAAAATGGGATGTTCATCCATTAAGTGACAACTTCAAACATACAGTATGGAGACAACTAGATTTCTGTATACAGTTTCTTATTCATATATATGAATGTCTTACATAGTTTGAGCCAAATCAATTTGAAGCTGCACTTGTATACATTTGCACTGTTCACATAGGGTTTTCAGTGTTGCCACAACTTTCAAATCAAATTCACTGTGCGGTCCTTGTGCTCATTTGCTTTTCTAACCTGCACACCGGCAGCACAAAGGAGTTCATATACGTCGATTAACTACTCTGTGGGCCATGTGGGACATGGCGGGACATTCGTTTCAATATCCGCTCCAACCTTGTCTCACACCATCCAAACGGTGGAGAGAAAAAAAACATCTCACGTGTGGGAAAAGAACAGGGAAGAGGACAGAATGAAAAGCTCTTCACTTTATTGCAGAAACGACATTGTCTATTTGAAGTCACCTCCATTTCATTTCGCCAACTCTTTTAGAGTAATTGGGCAACAGACACAGTCCTTCCTCTGCCCAGACTGAGACGTGACTCCACTGCCAAGGGGCCAGAGAGGAACAGCACTTTGGAGAGGAGGAATTGGAATTTCATTTGGCTCACTCAGAGTATGTGTGTGTGTGAGAAGGGGGAATTATAAGATGAGTGCATGGAGAGGGGGAGGAAGTGTGTGTAAATGTGTGCAAGCACAAAGTAGAAGCGCGAGAGAGGTGTGCTCATTAGAACGTGTGACAGGAGAAATTACTAGGTGAAAAGTACAGCTTTTTAAATGACTAAAGGGCTTTAGGGATTCCCAATATGGACACAAAGCTGATTCAAAACTCCAGGTTGAGATATTACCTTTAAAAAAGCAAATAGTGGGATGAGTTACAGTAGGTCTACAAACAAGAGAGTGACTCATACAAAAGCATTAGGCTCTTGATGTTGCTACAGAATGTAACTCTCTGCCATTAAGCAATGGGTCTGTCTCAGGGGAATCCATTCTTCCACCTCCCACACACTTCTCACAATCAGTTGCTCTGTTGCACAACGGAATATAATAAATCTAATAAATTACAGCAGAATCATACATGCACAGGGTATCTTGTTGTCCTATATATCCCCATGGTTTGTCATTATTGTCTGTTGCCAACTGCCTAGTTTGTCCTACTGTTGTACCTATGTTGCCTGCTTCGTTTTCTCACCTGCCTGTATCCTTTGTTCATACCAGCCAGTGTCAGTTTGTCTTGATTGTAGTTGTTGTAAATAATCTCTGTGTCTTGCTTTGTGCTTTTAACATTTGTATCCCCTCTGACTCCCTATGCTACTAATGCCCTGCTATTTTTAACCTGCTTGTTTTTTGTTGCTTTGTAGCTTTTGTTCTGTATGTCTGCACTGCTGTGGATGTGTGCCATTGTGCTTTTTAACCCGATTTTTTTCCATAGCCCCCTTCCCCTCTCCCTCAAAAAGCTATGCTTTTTGCCAGGCCATCATCGCAAATAAGAATTTGTTCTTAATGATTTTGCACACATACACACAGCACTACAAACTGTGCAACTACGATACAGCAGCACACACACACAGTACAGGGGTGCCAGTTGTGATGAGTCGTTATGAAACCCGCCTGATGAAATCAGAGGCAATGTGTCAACTCACCCACGGTGCCCAGAGCGATGTAACCGAGGATGACGATGACGAAGATAACACAGCACACAACGTCAGTGCAGCTCCTGGAGAGAGGACAAACAGAGAGATGGGAGAGGTGCAGGGGAAAGGAAAGGAAGGTGAAGGATGGTCACAAAGAGAAGAGGAGGCAGATAGCGGGAGGAGGAAGTCAGACAGAGAGAGAGAAAGACGGATAGAGGATTAGATAGTTTGGGCCGTAACTTAGTGTGGAGTATTTGCCATAATTTGAGAACAACTTGCCATAAGCCCAAACATCGGCAGAGCGTCACTATCTTTGTCATGAGACCTTTAAACAACAGTTAACAGCATATTTGCTCAACCGATTTGTTTTGGGTAGAGTGGAGGTTCTTTTCACCGCACCATCACACTCATCTTTTTTGTATTTCATTCTGTCTAGTTCTCTCCATGTCTGTTTTGTAAGAAACTGAAAATGACTCAAGTCCTCAGGCTGTTTCTCCTCTTCTATCCTGTTGGGTAAAGCCAGTAAGGAGCAGGGACTGATCTCTCAGATGTTAGTGTTGCTGCAGTGCACTCCTTTGAGGAAGCGCTTGTCCTTGCTTTGTATGCAGCGTGGAACACCACTGTCAAACCCCTACAGCATTTTTACAGTACAGTCTGCTTTTTTGGAGACGCCAAACACCCCCTTTCCTGATTACATAGCAGATGGCGCTGTGGAAATCAGCTCACTGATGCACAACCACAATATACAGTTTGCTGCAATGGATAATATAAAAGGAATACAACTTATTGGGAATTTAAAAGACAAATAGGCTACTGTGTACGTTCCATTTTCAAAGCAGCATTCTTACACCGATTTAGGGACCATTGCAAAGCTTACAATTACTTGACTATTCCGTATGATTTTGAACTGAACCTGTACTTCATGGCAATCCCTTGGAGTGGGTACGTAGGAAAGGAGCTTGAGTTTAGCCGTACAGGGGACAGTTATTCCTATCATGTCTGACAAAAAGCTTTCCTTATTATTACCACTGCATTTCGTGCATAAACGGGCCTATTATCGCTGAACTCATCTGATTCACATTAAAGGCGCCATTCTGTTAACACTATGTATGGTTATGAACTATAATCAACATGCAGTAGACATATGAAAACATGTACAGGTTTATTTAGCTAAATCAGAACTGGGAAGGAAAATAATGAACCTTCCTCAAATAATTAAATTATTCAATTTGATCAACACGGTTTCACTGACTTCCAAGCAAATGTGCAAGTAAAAAATGCTGTAAATTTTGCCAGTACCATTTGTCACGTGACAATAATAATAATATTGGATTTAAGTTATAGTGTGTCCTTCATTGTCTACAACATAAGCATTTAGACAGTACACTGTTGAAAACGAATTTCCAAACAATAGCCCAAAGTCTTACACCGGTACCTGAACGTCCAATGTGAGATAACATCAGAATATTCCAGTCAAATGCATCACTATCCAACCAATGCAACCCCACCCTCACTAAATCACACTTGATAGCACTGACTTAAGGAATTACATATTTTGTAAAAAGTTATCGGAATAGATCATTTTTTTAAAGGAATGCTGAGCCATATTTGATAGTAAACAAACATTGTCGGAGAGAGTTGGCATTCTCTATGTTGTTGAAAGTGTGGACCCTACACAAGGAACGCTCTAATATCCATAGTGATATATAGTCAGTCTGTATTGTATAATACATATATATATTTATATATATATATATAAATATATATATATATACAGTCGTGGCCATAGGTTTTGGCAATGACAAATGCTCTGTTTTGCAAAGTTTGCTGGTTCAGTATTTGAGGAAAATGTTTTCATGATGCTATAGACTATTAGAATACAATAAAGCACATATAATATTTTTTAAGCTTTTTTGGGGTGAGAATTTTCAATATATGCATATAGTCCCCTTTTTTACAGCAGTCAATCTGCTGATGATTTGACTTACTGAAATTATGTTAGCAGTCATTCTATTTCAAGGCCCAGACAGCTTTGCAAACACAAAATGTATGTCGCTCCCAATACGTTTGGCCACGGCAGTACACACTACGGATATTAAAGCGTTCCTTGTCTGGGGTCCACCCTACTTATAGCTCCTTGTCTATTCCCCCTTGTCTTTTGAATAAAATGAAAAAGTACTTTTTTATTTCATTCAAAAGACAAAGGGGAATTATTGTGGTTGCCATGGTGATTGAATTCTAGTGCATTTGTGTGGATATGAATCAGTCATCTGGCATCATGAGTGATCAGAAAAGACCACCTCAGAGCCCGTCTTCTCTAACCTTGCGTAATGTTACTAAGAGGTCTGGCTTTGAGTCAACTCTCGCAGGTCCCTAGACACAACCACCTTATTAAGGCTTAGTACTAAGATAGCACAACTGTGAATGCTAAATCCGAACCACCTTCACAAAGTCGTTCAAAGTTCAACGCTGAAAGGGGAGCAGATAAAAGGGAAGTGAAAACAACTGTTCTATTCCTTATCTCAGAAAAGCAAAACCTATCTGACTGGGTTTGTCCACCCTGGTGACAGCCGTTAGGGATGGGGAAACAATGTCAACGCAGTTTATTTGTAGAACACATTGAACTGGGTTTGCTGTGCCGTGCAATAATGATATTGAGTTATAATGATGCCATCATGCATTCAATGACCTCAGATGGAGTTTATAGGAATAGAGGCAGGGATCCTAGTACCTTAAGGATGCATTTTCAAAATAATATTTCCTACATTGTTAAACTTTAGTCGATATGAAATCTACGGTTGATCATACGCAAAACCACTAACAATTGTAAAGTATAAAGTGTAAAGTATTCAACTGATTAGATATACGTAAATGAGTTGCCTAAATAATTGCAAACAGCCTGAAAATGTATGCAATGGTAAACCTTGCGATTTACATAGATAGCATATTACTTTATAAATAAATGTGCTTGACTGATGATCTTAATTGAAATCATGGTTTTAGGAAAAATATATGTTGTGTGAGAAATCTTCGATAAAGAGGCCAATTATTTTACTATCAAGTAGAATATGGCAATGTTAGGTCAGTCCAATAATTTGGACAGCTGCTGATAATTAATTTAGGGAACTTACACCTGGATTTCATCTATCTAAATTGTTCACTACAATATTAATCATCATTATAAAATGATTGGTTTTGGGTTTACTGATACAGTAAACCCAATACCACTAAATACAACAAGCAAACTTTGTTTGTTTTGTCTGTTTAACAAAGAAAGTCATTTTTCTTGGTGCCAGTTGCGATTATGTAGTCAAAATAGAGCCCGAAAAGTGTTCTGTACAGCATTTTATTGATCACACTTACCAACTGCCACTGCAGTGGACATATATTAGTAGCTTGGGGACAGGCAGAATTAGTTACCCAGTTCTAGAACATTCTTTTTGCTCTCCTCTCCAGATAAGAGGACAGAGACAGCTCAATAACCACAGATATGGAATCCATTTAGTTGGTGAACCTTTACAAAAACAAGATGGCTAGAGAGTCCATTCTCCCTTTTCTCATTAAAAAAAGCCTTTAAGCCAGAGAAAACATCAAAGTATCTTCACACAGCAGCAGGAGAGAAATGGGCCAGAGAGTGTGGGATAAGAGGCTCTGGAGGATTGGAACATGCTTTCACAGCAGCCTGTCGAACTGGCCTTCAACAGTGAAGATGAACCATATGCTGTTTGAACTACCCAATGGCATTCCTGAAAAATACATAGAAAGCTTTATTGCACTGGATTAGGAAAAGGGTTGATCATCCACTAACACTGTATCAATATAGTGTTAATTGATGATTAATATCAGAATCAGAAATAGAAAACTGGTTTATTGCCATGTACCTTTTTTCCTTCTGTAATCCACAATCAACTACACTGTCTTAAGAGCGTTGAGCTCCAAGTTGTTCTGGCTGTACCAGGTCACCAAATTGTCAACCTCCCACCTGTAGGCGAACCCATCTATGCCAGAGATGAGCCCAATGAGGGTGGTGTCATCCGCAAACTTCAGGAGCTTGAAGGACTGATGACCGGAGGTGCAGCAGTTGGTGTACAGGAAGAAGAGCAGAAGGGAAAGGATGCAGCCTTGAGGGGATCTGATGCTGATGGAATGTGAGTCAGACATGTTTTCCCAACCTCACATGCTGCCTGTGTCAAACAGGAAGTCTGAAATCCACCTGCAGGTGGAGTCATGTTCAGTTGGGAGAGCTTTCCTGTAGCTGAGCCAGGATGATGGTTTTGAAGGCAGAGCTGAAGTCCACAAACAGGATTCGGGCATAGGTTCCAGAGAAGTCCAGGTGCTGGAGGATGGAGTGGAGGGCCATGTTTACTGCATCGTCTACAGACCTGTTGGCTCTCTAGGCAAACTGCAAGGGGTTCCGGAAGTGGTCAGTGATGGATTTGAGGTGTGCCAGCACCAGGCGCTCGAAATACTTCCCACAGAGATCAGAGCGACAGGTAGTAATGAATGATCCTTGTTTTTTGGGGGACAGGGATGATGGTGGAGGTCTTGAAGCAGGCTGGCACATGTCTCCAGAGAGGTGTTGAAGATGTCTGGGAATACCAGAGTCTGATCGGCATAGTGATTCAGGGTGGCTGCCTTGCAGGGATTCTATCTCTTGAAGTGCCTGTTGACATCTCCCTCCTGGATGGAGAGAGTCGTCACTGTGGCAGGGGAAGAGGGGGTCTCTGGGGTGGGCAGATGTAGTGAGGCCCATGCCCCTGCAGAGGAGGGTAAGGTGGGCTAGAGTTGAGCGATGGAGTCACTGGGGATGGTGTCAGGACTGTCCCATTGTCTTTCAAAGTGACAGTAGAACTCATTCTGATCGCAGGTGTGAGTCATTAACAGTGTTTTTGTTTTAGGTTTGTAGTTGGTGATCTGCCTGAGTCCTCTACAGACAAATGCAGAGTTGTTAGCTGAGAACTGGTGTTGTACCCTCTCAGAAAAGTCATTTTGCTCCTCTCACCGCCTTGCTAAACATGTACTTGGACTCCTTTAACACTGTAGGCAATGAATATGCAACACTGAATGCAATGGCATATAGTACATTATGTACTACGCAACAAGTCAGGTAAGATTCTGAGTAGAGTAATTTCACAGACAATTCACTGCTGCCTTGTCTGTGTAAGATTGTGTTGTTCTGATGTAACACGGTGTGTTCCCGGGTAATAATGTGTCATTGGGCTCCAGCCACCCGCACAACTAATGGATATTGATTGGTGCCAGCGTAGAGAGCTGTCGGCACTCAAGCTCACTCTTTATCAAATCTCCCTGACAAATGATCAATCCATCAGCACAAAGAGAGGGAGATGTTCATACATTCTTATATAATACAACACAAATGAAAACGAAATGTGTACTCTCTTTATTACTCGCTGATCTCTTAGCTTCTTACAAACATCTTATACACGTCGGCTACACATTTGAAACATAATGGTTAATAGTATTTTGATCAAATCTAAATGAAAGACAAGTGGGAGGAGTAAAGTGGCAGTACAGTACCTGTTGTGGATGGGTCCTCTAAAAGTTGGGTCAAACTTGCGAGGCTCACCTGGAATAGAGGCATATTGGATGGTTACCGAAAATATACAATAATTGAGAACAACCTCATTCTAGCAGAAGAAAAATATACTCAACATTACAATACATCTCTTTGTACTTTATCCAGGACATCCCCATGGCATTGTCACAGGGGCAAATAATTGTTATTTCAAAGAACAACTGTTGTTTTTTTCCCCCCTCGTAGTGAACAATTAGGCAAAATATTATGTCAGAAGGTCATCAATAAACTGAAAATTCAACCGATCAGAACTCAATAAATGGTAAAATCCACATTCCCACCCAGCCCCTCTCTGGGGCAAGGTATCATTTATGCTAACATGCTAAGCTATTAAGAATAACATGGTCACAGCATTTAACAGAGAATTTTTGGATAATGAACCTTCTATGAAGTAACATGTCCTTATCTAGACCACAGAGAAGAATCCCCATTTGAAATTGTGAATGTTACATGACATTTCAATTTATGCATTTAGCAGACGCTTTTATCCAAAGCGACTTCCAAGAGAGAGTTTTACAAAAGTGCATAGGTCACTGATCATAACAACGAGATAGCCCAAAACATTGTGGGTAGCCAAACATGAAGCATACATTGTGAAACCAAATAAGTCCCAAAGGGAAGAACAATAAGAGCATGTAGTTAGACAAGTTACAATTAAACAGCAAGAACTGTTGAGTATATTTGTCAAAAGTGCAAGAATGTACCTGTGTAAAAAAAAGCAAGCAACAATAATATATTTCACAGCGAGTACAATAATTTTAAGACAGTTACAACAAACCAACAAGTCTCTCAATAAGAGTCATTGTGATCCTGGGGGAAACTAACATCAGGTCCAGCCAATCATTACCACGTGCCGTTGTACTCCTGGAATAAGTGCGTCTTGAGCCTTTTCTTGAAGGTGGGGAAACAGTCAGTGTCCCTGATGGAGGTGGGGAGTTGATTCCATCATCTTCTCCTAGACAGGAGAAGAGCTTGGGTTGGGACCGGGCGCTCTTGAGCAGTGGGAACACCAGACGGTTGTCGGAAGAAGACCGTAGGTGGCGGGTGGGGGTGTAAGGCTCAAAGAGACACTTGATGTATTCGGGTGCAGTCCCGTTCTTCGCTCGGAAGGTCAGTACCAGTCTTGAATCTGATACGGGCTGTGATGGGAAGCCAGTGGAGAGAGATGAGAAACGGTGGTAACATGGGAGCGTCTGGGTAGAAGGAAGACCAGACGGGCTGCCGCATTCTAAATCCTCTGGCAAGCAGCGAGTTGCAGTAGTTCAACTTGGAGAGGAAAAGTGCTTGGACTAGCAGCTGGGTGGAATGCTCAGATAGGTATCTCCTGATCTTTCGGATGTTGTAGAGGGTGAATCTACACGACCGGGAGACCGCAGCAATTTGGGCTGTGAGGGAGAGCTCGTCATCCATGGTCACCCCAAGGTTCTTGGCAGAGGATGAAGGGGTCACCGTCGCTGATCCCAGGGTGATTAATGGATCGTGGGAGATGGAGGGTTTGGCCGGGATGATGAGGAGTTCTGTTTTGGCGAGGATCAGCTGGAGGTGGTGCTTGGTCATCCAAGCGGAGATGTCTGTGAGGCAGGCCTCGATCCTAGCTGAGATCCCCGGATCAGTCGGGGGGAACGACAGGTACAGCTGCGTGTCGTCAGCATAGCAGGGGTAGGAGAAGCCATGGGAGGTGATGATTGGTCTAAGCGAGGTGGTGTACAGGGAGAAGAGGAGTGGTCCAAGGACGGAGCCCTGTGGGACGCCAGTGGAAAGCTGGCGGGGGCCTGACACTTTGACTCCCCAGGAAACTTGGTAGGATTTTCCCAACTGGTAGGATGAGATCCACTAAAGTGCAGAGCCAGTGATGCCCATCTCAGAGAGTCTGGCGAGCAGGATTTGATAGTTTACTGTATCAAATGCTGCAGAAAGGTCCAGCAGAATGATGACGGATGACCTTGAAGCCGCTCTGGCAGACTGGAGGGCAGTGGTGACTGACAGGAGAGCGGTTTCTGTGGAGTGGTCAGTCTTGAAGCCCGATTCACAACAAGCTATGACTGTGATTACCCTCTAATGGTGTTTAATCATATAGGTCTGCTTACTACTGACCCAGCAGCAGATAAGTATGAAGAGTGCCTCAATCATCACACATGGAATGTTGTTTCTCAGAACAGCTGGGGCAGACCTGAGGCCAGCATGAGTGAGCTTTTCTCCCATCTGCCGAGTCGCGAGTACTGCTAGTGGAAAGACGCAACCCTTTTGGCAGGCACGCTCAGAACACTCAGGGTAGGCAAACAAGATACCATCCTGTCTGCTTGGTTCTCTCACTGTGCTCAGATCTCACCTATCAGTGCTGCATGTGTGACTGGTTAAGGTGAAGTGAGCGGGTGAGAAGTTTGGTTCTAATCCAGGGTTTCATCCCAGAGCACTGATCTGATTACAACCATTACCATAATTGTTTTCTCTCTGCACTGCCCCAATTAAAACGGTGTTAGACATTTTCATCTGTAAGGGTGAAAAGGGTTGTAAACTAGATTCTAAAATATGAGGAATAGGGATGAGCAAAGCCATGGCAGATTCTATTTAATCACAGGGCATGGTACAGCACACATAGCAGCTAGGACAGCCCTCGTTCAGAGATACAGCAATTCTCAAATTACAGACTAAAATTTGCCGTAGAAACCATTATGAGATAAGAGATCAGTTGGATTGGTGTCAGTAGTTGATAGAAATCTGGCTAGTCCTCTGTGATGCGTCATTAGTTGCCTTAAGTTGCTGCTCCATCTCAGTGGATGTAACTACAAACCCACGACCAGCAGGTTGCATCACATTAACTCATATCAGAGCTAATTAGAACTGCATCTGCCAGCGCCAAGCTGGGTAGAAGCTGGATTTGGACCGATGCCGGAGGAAAATAAATAGACAAAAAAATGTTTTTCATTGATCTCCTTTCCACTGGTCTCCTGTGTGAAATCCATTGTGGTGAAAACAGGTTTGCACATATGGTGGAGGTGCAGGGGAGGTGATGGTGAGATGACAGATTGTGAAGCAACAAGGGGGAGGACGATTTTGCTTTGGTGAAAACCACAGAAGTCTCTGTATCCGCCCAACATGTGGGCTAAAGACGTCAGTCACTCTGTCAAATGGGAGAGCTGATGGGAAGCAATGGTTCCATGCCAGATTGTAGGGTCACACGCTTGATGTGAAGAGCACTAGCTGACACTGAATACTTTCAGTTTAAATAAGTAACCTATTGGCTGGTAATTTCAGGTTTTTCAGTACAGCCTACAGTACATGAAACTAAGGCTATTAAAATAGCATTAGTTAGACAACAGTACATCACAAGGTATGTATAATACCTGTGATGCATGCTTACTGGTATTTCATATAGTTGATACTGTAGTTCAAGTAATGCTATTATTGTCTCCTAAGGGACTTTTGTGTAGGTGGCAATTGCCTTCTGGACAGAATGTGGAATATAAATACTTTCATTTACTTTGATGACTCGCTTTTATACCAGCTGTCTGCCTATTTAAAGAGGTCTCCTGTGTTTTTCAGCTGCTTTCCAAAAACAGATTTTTGTCCCGGTCCAAGAAAGCGCCGGGAGGTCTGACATTCATCAGTGACGCAGGCCCACCGCCCTGGCTCAGCCTGGGTGGGTGACTGCTGAGACTGCACTGCAGCCTGCCAGCGCAGTGAGGAGAGCTGAATGTAGAGATGGGGTCAGTCTGAATGAAGGTCTGCTAGTTAACAAACTTCTGGAAAATGCCTGCCAGGCATGCTACTCTGTGGCTCATGACTGCTAACTGTGCTGGCTGGGCTGGGTGCCCCAACTGTCACTGCAGCTCATTTTGAATCAAGGATGAGATGGATATGTTCACAGTGGCTTGAATTGTGCTGTATGGTATTAGCAATAACCTTATAATATAGTTGAAATGCCTGTGCTAATATATGAGGCCAAAAGTCAAAACAGACATTCAAAATATTTGAAATCCACCTCAATTTGTTTTGTGAACAAAACTTGTGATTATTGGGGCAATTAAAGTTTTTGAAGGGGTCCTTGTTTCCCCATTATCGTAAATTAGCATTTCTAATAATGTTAACAAATTTCAATATGCAATCTGATGAATTGTAATGTGGATTTTTAAACAGTTTTTCCAGGCATTTCCCTGAAAACATATCTTACGTTCAAAATTAAAAAAATGGGTGTCTAATCCAATATTTACATTTTGTTAAGAACAAATATTTTGTTCTTTCTTTTGTAACCTTTGCTCAAGTATAATCATCAGTGCCCCATGTGAAAATACAGCACAGCATTTTGAAATGATTCATTTTTGGTGAGTGATGTGAGATTAGTGTGAGGCTTTTACGGTGGCCATGTTTAACATGCAAAATAACATAACCACTTTAAACATCTGTTTTCATCAGATGCTTCACAGAAAGCATCAAACTGTGGTAATCTTATGTAGGCTACTTGTACTGTATCCTATGGGACACTGAGGTTGGATTGGGTATGGCATTACACAGTAAGCCCAGACACAGGCTTTACCAGTTATCCTCATCCTTTAATACCACTTGCATCCTCACTAGTCTGCCACTGCAACAAATTTATAGGCTGACTAACAGAATTATATTTGAATGTGAAATATAACTTCTTCTACTGTAGCAAATGTAGATATGGAGTCTATTAAGTTAATAAAAGTTTCTTAACACTGCTAAAATACCTATGTAGGGATATAGATGGCAAATATGATAAGAGACAAGGACTTTATCGATGCCAAAGGTGAAGTTCACGTGTCACAATGGCATAATATAGCCTATAGGCTAACCATCATCGGGACACAGTAGCCGAGCAACACAGCATCAATCAGGACAAGACCGCGGCACATTGTTATCAAAATAGGACACATTTTTTACGTAGCACATTTGATAACAAAAATCTATACAGTGTATGCAACATATTTATACAATATTTTGGGGATAGTTTTCCTTTGGCATATTTTTCTATAGTAATCAGGCAGATTTGAGACAAGTGAAAGTGGTGGAAATGACTTGAGAACGCCACAGCTGGATGGGTGCCAGGTATAACAGCCCAGAGTGGATGGATAAAGCCCAGAGCGTGAGAGACAAGTCACCAGGATGTATTTAACCTTTTTGTAAGGGATGTGTGAGCCAATACATACAAATCTCATTTGGACACTGGAAACTTCTCATGAGTTATGGGGACACTAGCCTACTTCTTAAATGGATTCACTGTCTTTCTGCCATTCACACATTCAATACAGTCAGTTGTCTCTGCATCGTACGAGCTGAGTAACAGAATGCAACCGTCTGTGATCTGACGTAGATAGGTGGCTGTGACTTAGATAGGTTGGGTTTTGCCCCGCCTATACAAAATATGACCTGAAAACAGGTGAGAAACTCCACATTTCAGTGGGAAACAGTTTTGGAACTTTGCGAATGCTTTCAGCAACTCATTTCAAACGTATATAATGTACTGAGAAGCAAATCATGGAATTTGCTTTACAGCATCTTTAAAGTTGCAGTATCACAGTAACAAAGCCATAAGGGGAAAAGCCTACAATTGTGGCATTGTTTTTGTATACACTGTATTGTGTTAATCCCATTGTATGGGTTGGATGTTCAAAGGCTGTGATAGGGCACGGGCAGCTTGTTTAAGGGCTGGTGTAGAGTGCCAGATGGAATAGTAGCATTTATTCCATTGTTTTAGTTCCACAGAAAACGACTTTCTATGCACCTCATTTTGGGTGAGATTAAGGTCACAAATGAGCGGTTAGCTCATTGAGATAAACTGGGATTGCCTTTTGTCATTGTTCTTGTTGTTGCACTGTTTACATGCTTCCACCCACCCACCCACCCACCCACCCACCCCTCCACACACACACACACACACACACACACACACACACACACACACACACACACACACACACACACACACACAGCCTGCCCTCCTTACTCAACATCTCTCCATGACACATCCAGTACACAGGCTCTCCAACGCAGGCTGACACGGGGACACAGGCACCAGTGTCCACAGGCTTCACCATGTAGGCTAACACAGGCCTCTTTCATACCATGTTCCATGACTGCAGGTGCAGTGCCAGCGTTGTGTCTTTTCAACGTTCACTTGCAGGAATGTCTCTGCCAATTCATGAACACTTATAGACCATTGGGTAAACAGGAGGGGTCAACGTGTGTGCATTCCATTTAGGTTTTGCCTGCTTCCCTTCAATGTCTTATCCAAAATTATTTAGCATTTCAAATGTTGGACAAATATGCACAACTTTACAGAGAAGGATATAGCGTGTTTGGAAGTAGTACATTTCCATTCATATTTCAAATTTAATTCTAAATCCTTTAAAGACAGAAGACACGGTAACTTGAGTTTGAGGCTCATTTATTTTGACTTAATCTGTGACTGGAAAAGTGTGTATTCTTTATCTCCTAACTTGGATGTAAATCACACTTAGGATTCAGATTGGTGGACTGTTGCCATGGAGACCAGGTCCAGAGAGGCTCTGATAGAATTGGTGTCATGGAGTGGGGTCATGGGTCTTTAGGGTAGAGCTCCACGGCCAAGGTTTAAGAGCTGAGTCACACAGAACGTACACACACACACGAACAGAGGCGGTGAGAGTGGCCGTCATATAAATCCCTCTGATCCTTACACCAACTGGGTACAGAATGCTGATCAGATAACCCACACTCCCCGCCTGGCTCCAAAACAAAGACAGGATTCAAAATCAATCTCCCAAGAAATCAAACTGTTTAAAATGCTCCAGATGGCTGAATTATTCAGTCTATTAAGGACTTTGGACATAAATACAACACAAATTTACAATTTACAATACAAACCCCGTTTCCCAACACACCACCACCTAGTTTCTCTCGCTATCTCTCTTTTCATCGTCCACTTCAGTCTGTCATTCGGCAAAATCTTTCACTCTCGTTACTACTCCTCACTTTTAGACTCACTGAGTTCTGTTGCAACCTGCAAAACTTCCAACCTTTTAAAAATGTCCTTCAGAACATCCAGGTCCTTTATCAAGTCCCCAAGGGTGGGGGTAGGGGCGTCTCCCAGATATCAGAAATGCTTACTTGTCATGCTCTACAGAAGATGCCTTCGGACTAATGCAGAATCTTCCACACAAAAACAACATTAAAAGCCAGTGTTTAGTGGAGACATTGGATTGACATCCGCTCTGAGGAGGGGTTGGGTTGGGGAGTGTCTGGAAGAGGGTGAGTTTCCACCAGAGGGAACAGAGTGTCAGACTGACAGCAAGCCTGTCCCTGCCAGGGGAAGACAGTGGGTAGTGTGTCTGGAGACTGGCTGACCTTGGTTCTGTAAAGCTAGCAGTGTGATACAGGACCAAGGGAGTAGGTTTGGTTTGAACTAGGGTTGCCACCCGTCCCGTATAATACGGGACCGTCCCGTATTGAACAATACAATTTACCGTCCCGTACTGAGTCAATACGGGACGCAATATGTCCCGTATTTTCGTGCTAAACCTACTCTAATGCTTATGTTATGTTTTCACATGCTCCTACATGAGAAATAATATCATAAAACCAAGAGTTTCACGAGACATGGTAACAATGACGTTGAGTAACAGTGACTGCCTGTCATTCTGATAATCAAAATAAGATAGTCCCACGTGTAGCACGTCGATGATGATTGTAATGACTTGGCATTCTAATATTCAAGTTCCTGCCTCGATCTTTTAACAGTTGTTCTGATCAGCTTGATGCATTTATCTTCACAACTAATTGTATTGTAATACAATATAAATTAATTTCACAAATAAATTAAATATCCATCATAGTGGTCTTTGGTGGTCAACCAGGTCATTTGCTATTTTTGAGTTTATCAATGGTTTCTTGCTTCTTCCAAACTAAATAGTAAATTTTGACTGACCAAACAAATTTCACATGTCCAGGATCTGGTGTTTTAATCCTTAAAGCCCCCACAAACAATTAAAAAAATACTTAACTGTGATTCATATTTTGTTCAACAGTAGACTTCCAGTATAGGATTCAGTATAGGATTGTGAAAGAAAACTCTTCAAATTGCACAGATGCCAGTTTAATTATGTTTAGTCATGGGTCAGATGGCTGAGCAGTTAGGGCGTTGGGCTATTAATCAGAAGGTCGTTGGTTCGATTCCAGGCCGTGCAAATTTACGTTGTGTCCTTAGGCAAAGCACTTCACCCTACTTACTCAGGGGGAATGTCTCTGTACTTACTTTAAGTTGCTCTGGATAAGACCGTCTGCATTAATGTTATGTTTAGAGTGGCAGAGGAATTTAAGTTGATGCATAAAAAGGCACAATTTGGTTAAGAAAACAATCACCAGAATGCAGGAAATGAAGTATTTAACACCGAAAATCTCCTGGGGGACAACCCCCAGACCCCCGCTTAAATATTTCCCCCCGACATTGGCCACAGCCAAGGCGTCCCTTAATTGACCACATTGGAGGTGGCAACCCTAGTTTGATCGGTGGGAACTGGAAACAAAAACATTTTGATCACGCTTTATGCTAACGCTACCCCAAGCTGTCTGGTGATTATTGGTAGTAGTAGGAAAGATACATTTGGAGAGAAAAAATTAACCGATAACCGACGCTCATTTACGACCGTTAAACGACAAGATTAATGTAGAGTGGATGAGTGTCTCTGACCCAAATGAAAAAATACCAATAGTCTACAACAAGTGTTTTTTCCCCTTAAGAGGTTGATTTTTAAATAGCAGTAGGCCTACAGTAGAACAAAAACAGATAACAACGAAACACATTGAATCTGAGAGCGCTGGCTGTAGCCTAGCCTACATGACTGGCGGCTATAACAACACGGAAGTACAACTACAGTTATTTTGCTGCTGCTCAACAACGAAAACGGACATTGCCAAAATGGCAGAAAGTCACTAGATTTGTCGCTAGTACATATATACAACATTTTTTACGTATATAGCAGAGGTGAAAAGTTGCTAAATCCATCGACATCGTCGCTAAATTGGCATCGCTGTTTAACCGAGAGTATTAACTGGTAAGCTAAACATTCGAACTGTCGGTTACACGGTTAATTTTGAGCATCCCTAGCTAATTGGTAGGGGATACTTCAATGGTCTCTTAACACTGGAAAGGACCGTTTTGTAAACCAATGTCTAGCCCAACACAGGACCCAGACATTAAGTTAGGAGACTCGGTTCTCGTGGTAGATCAGTAAGAGGCTGGCTCAATAGCCTGTCTTTGATTTATATGGCCTTGGAAGTTAAGCTAACCTCTTGTAAAATCTTCTATACTGTGCAGACAGAGGTGACTTTGCTTGAATCCCCGATACTATCTGAAAAATCTAAACTGTAAGTTTTGAACGCACTTATCAACCCGGGACTTGGACATTGATACATTTATCAATAGTCACTTTACATTGTTACATTGATACATTTCCCTCTAGTCACTTACACACTGTCACTTTCAGCTCAATATTGCACTAACTGTACCCCACTGTCATCATGTGTATTAGAGGTCTAGTATATTGTATATATTGCATACTATTTTGTATATTAGGATGCTTATTATTATTTTATTTTATTCTATTTTATTGTAGCTTATCATAGATGTAATCTATGTTCTTAGTAATTATATGTTATGTTATGTTAGGTTGCTTGCGTTGTCTTGTCCCAAGAATTTCAGTGCCCAGTCTGACCTTGTGTTGTTCTTACACTTTAACTTTCAAACTGATTTCTACACACGCGCGGCTTCAATTTTACACTAGGCTTGTGTTTGACCACCTTGTCTATTCTTTGTTTGTCTATGGCCGCACTGCAGCTACAATTCACTAAATCTCTCTTACTAATTAAGCACCGCCCTCGAATAAACGCCGCACCAAAAATGAACATTGTGTAAATAACACCGCAGTGTTTAATCAAAGAAATACGGTACAAGTGCACACTCTGATTTCCCACTGAGTATTGTACTTCTTCATTCTCTTCCAAACATACACGGGTGCCTCAAGGTCTGGCAGAGCACTCTAATGCTTCTCTATTGCCAGTTTGATAGAAGTTGCCAGGGGTGTTACACGACCTAATGCAATCAGAGTTCAGTTAACTTAATTCAGTAAGTGACAGTGCAATTTGTTTGGGGGCATTGAGGGAGGACTGGACTTCATATGTGGTCCATGTTAATAAGGCCCCAGTGCTTGTGTCTCCAGCTCTGCTTCAGTCTCTCCTCGCAGTACAGTCAATTTGTGTTTCCTTACAACTGAGATAACTCAACTCAAATTGTTTACATTCGCAATACCACAGGTCCAGAACACTGCAATACGCATCCTGCGTCCTTTCTTTCAAGGTCTACCTGAATCTTTTGGCACAGAACAAGGTCAGATCAGTCATGCAGCCCAAACAACTCCAGTCCTGACTGAGATTTCGTTTTCTATACCTCCTGCACGTACAGCAGTTGCATCTCACTCTTTTTCTCCACAATGTGTCTTTGGATGGTGGTCTAATGTCACTTGTAAGGAGACAAAGGAAAAATCTATTTATAACTAACTCACTTCATATCCACAGGGTCGAGTAAAGGCAATCATATTTGACTGAGTGAGTTTGCGTAAGTATTTGCTAACTTGGTCTGTCATTACTGTGAGTTCCATCTACTCTCAAACAACTAGGGACTGGAGAGAAAAGCACCGTGGCATTTCACGCTGCTGAAGAATATCACCTCATTAAAAATAATGAGCATGAGAGTCGTATGAAGAGTATATTAAAGCATGAAGGAGCACCACATCATCAACATCAGTCTCCATCTTAAAATAAGCCCATCATATGCCCTCGGTAGAGTTCCTGAATGAAAAGATGAGCCATTGAGACCACAACCCTCCTCCTCACAGAGCGTCACATGAAGATAAAGAGAAACTGCTAGATTCTCAAACAAAGCGCTTAGCTCTGTGTCAGCCTCTGCACTCCCTAGCAGGTTAAATGCAGCACTTAGAAAAGCTAACCATGCGAGAAATTTGTTAATTAACGGTATGCCCAGCTCCGCACTTTTTAACAGTGAATGGAACTAAATCTAAATGGTCACCAATGAACCTGTCACAGAGTGATTATTAAGTATTTTCCACTTTTATGACTGATTAAATGTAGGCTATGAATAAAGTTGCGAAATCAAATAAACAATATTCAATATTTGTTAGTCAAGATGTTAATAGATGGACAGAAACACTATCTGCATACTTGAAAGTCCATACAGTATCTAGAATGGCCTTTTCCAATATGTGTGTGTCTGCAACACATTATCTCTGTGACAATTTACATGCAATCAATAACTGAAGTGTGCGGTGGTCTTTTCTGCAAGGTGAGAAATTATTTGACAGTTGCAACACTGCTGCTATTGTAAGTAAAGTAGGATAGGAAGAGCTCAATGTTGTAGCATCCCTCTTTGCCTGCTTTGACAGGATTTAGCTGAACGAGAAATGCCATTTGGACATGTGAGCTGACTGTGCAGCAGTCCCAAATAGGCCATTTGGACAAAGCAGCTGACCTGAACACAGGGAGTCAGCATAACTCCATCCCATGCTCCACTGACTAAAACTCCAATTGGTTCTGCAGTTTGAAGAACTACAGCTTCTTGTAGGTTTTTTCCCTTTTTTTAGATATTAGATTTTCTTAGATATTATTCAAAAGGTTGCTTGTATTGGCACCAGTGTAAGAATACAGCATCAGCATGTTGGCACACAAACTGTTTTTGTGAAGGAAAACAAGTGCAATGTTTCCACAACCTATAATCGTTCAAGGTGATCTCTCACATACAATATCAAATATTCTTAGGATTAAATGCCGTATTTTGGGGCTGAAGCGCTCAGTCCTGAGAGGTGGACAGAGTTTGGAGAGAAGCGAGAGCAAGTCGCTTTCCCTCAAACACATTGTGAACTCAGCTGACAGGCTATAAGCATGATTGACACAACCCTGGCCTCCTGGGAACTAACTGACACAGGGACACTGTGTAGGCAGGGAAATGCTGCTTCAACAGAGATTACATTAAGACAGACACTCAACCTTCCCATAACATCCACACCACAAGCCATGTCTCTCACTGTACAGTTTGCAACTATTAACCCATGACAGTTGTTTCAGATACTGAAATATGTGGATTACAGCCTGCACCTGTTTAGATTTGGTTAGCCAGCACAGAAAGATATATAATAAGCATCCTGACTCTCAGTACCTAATTGAACCAACTGGTTTTATAAGGAAAATAATTGAACTTTTAGGTTTGTAGTATGAATGAAATTGTTGGACAAAATTAGCATTGATAAACTAATATGATTTAGCCTATATACCAATCATTTGTTTGGCATGATCTTCCTAAAACTAATAACTGTTGTTACATTGTGCAGCAGGAGGAAATTATTCTGTTGACACTGGGCCAAACAAAGGATAAGCCGATATCGTTTTAGTAAACTGCATGGCAAAAACAAAAAGCGAAGGGATCTCAAAACTGCCTACATTACAACACTGGGCATCTGTTACTGTGTCATTCTGACATTGTAACATGACATGCAGTTAGTCAAAGCTTTGATATGCATTCAAAATGTATACTGTACTTATATCGAAGTAGTGTTCAGCGAATACTAAAATCACATCGGAGCACACTTTAGCAGTCATTATATTATTCATATGACCTTAATGGTAAAATTGTGTTTGCAAATCTCCTAATCATGGCTTGCAAATTTATTGTCTAGTTCAAAGTATCTCTTTAGATCAGATCATGTTAGAGATACAATGGATCTTGAACCAATTAATAATTTGTAGCCTACAAGTGACATGAGCAACTTCTTCAAGTCAATATGCCAACCAGGCCATACCGATACAAGCAACCCTTTGTTATAATGTCTTAGAAGAAAGGATCAGCTTGCGACGTACAAAGACGATTGTGGCAACTCACCATAGTAAGAAGAAGGAATGTCCGTTTTTCTAGCCATTGCACTTCGTACAGAGGGTACTGCACCGTCTTAGTTTTTGCGATATCATAAGAGTCTTGAGGTGTAAATCGCTTTTTGTGGCCCAGTCCTCGCAAATACAGTATGCTCTCAAGTCCTTGGTTGAAGCTGTGTCTGCTACCACGCATCTGAGCGTCAGCAGTGTTTACAGCACGAGAGAACGTCATCAACTGTGCGAGGAAAAACACTCTTAAAGGAGACGGGTCCCAAAGATGGGTTGATTTAAAAAGGATCCATACTGCGCTTTTGTACTTACATCACTAGCTAGTCTTTGTTTAATATTTACGCAGTTTGATTACAATAATTGGTGTTTTATTTGTAAAATGTAGTAAGCTATGAACTTCGAAATAGGCTACATTAGAGTAGCTTACATCCATTTAGTCCTACTATTGTGTAGTCGACAATGTTTCTGGGTCAGATACATTGGGCAATGTGAGGAGAATTTGATGTAAACATGTGACTTGAGGTGTTTATTAGTAGGCTTAATGAAAAGAGTTTTCCCGATGCTCTATAGAGTAGGCTATTTGCACTCTACTGTACATTGGCTTTACAGTAAAGTGCAGCATCCTCATCGTTCTCATGGACTCTTAGTGGAGCAATACTGTCCTCTGTGGGGAACTTAGTGATATTACGTATTCAGGGGCTGCCAGTCCGAAAAGATTCCGTGCTGTGTTCTGAATTGCCTCAGACTGAAACATCCCTTGAATATGTAGTCTCCCCCTCCCCCATTTTGCATGATTATCATTATTATATATGCTTTGATTATTTGCAATTGGCTTAACAAACTAAACTATCGAAAAGTAGTGATATTCTTTATTCAAATTATTAAAAAATATTTCCCTAGGGAAGATCATGTGGTGACTGCACCCTGAAACCAAAAGGCTTGTTGTCAGTGGGGTTAATAAAACAAAAAGGAGTTTTAAGTTTATCATTGCACCAGAGCTTTATAGAACTAAGGTTCAGTAGGAAGTACTTCAGTACATCGTAGTTCTTTGTAGGAACAAAGAGTACAATGAATATTATGTTACCCCGTAATCTATATAGTAATCGCATGCTTTATTTCTGTAAAATATATATTGAATTGAGTATGCTTGGGTACATGTTAATTTTCATTGGATTGGAACAAGCTAAAGATATCCAGACTTACTGAGTTACTTTAGCCAGATTGAAACAAATTGATTAAAAATCATAAAATGTCTAAAATGATAATGTACCAGGGGATGTCAGTTTATCTGATCAACAATGTTGAAAGACAGTGTTCAACAAGAAACCAACTTTTTGTTACCTAATATAAATGTGGACATGACAGATGTGAGTTGATTGCCGTTATCTTCCCTGTTGGTGCAAGAAAATAATGGACCGTCTCTACAATTTTGTCAGATAGTGGGTAATTTTACCCCAGCACATTTCCAGTTAGTTTGACTTGATATAGTTAATCAGAGGCAAGAATAGACAGTTATCTACTTCTATTTCTCCAAGTCTGCACTGTGAATACTAAGAAGCTGCAGTTGTGGTCAACTTGGTTCCCTATAATCTAAATTAAGTAAATTCCCCAATAAAGGTGGGAATTTACTTAATACCATCCAATCAGTGATTCTAGAATGCTTCACACATCTGAATGAGTGTTGCACAATTGGTATTAGGTTTGTGTTCTCAAAACAATCGCCTAACAACGTTTAAAAAATATAGTGAGGTACGTTTTCTGAAAAAAGTGTCAGATAAAAATCAGATAAAAATATATTAAATCTCATATGCTTAAATATTGTGAAAGGGGTTGAAAAAGTAAAAAAGTTTATTAATAAATTAACCATGAGCAGAGTTGGTCTTACTTTGCTCATTGTGCTTCACAGCACTTTTTCAACTAGGGATGTGGCTTGGGTGAATTTGACTAGCTTCATCAATCACTGAATATGTTGAAGCTAAACTTCTTGCAATATCACCATAACAAGAGTGGGAGAGTCCATCTCTTCTATGGATGAATGCACACAAGGGCCGTGATGTTTTTGTTGACAATATTTTACTATAACAATTTCTATTTTGATACTGTACAAAAGAAGGTACTCAGATATTCAGTGGGCTGCATTTTTGTAAAGTGAATCTCGTAGTTATGAATTCTATTCTGAATTAATATGATTATGTGGTTAGGGTAAGTTTTCATTTAATTTCTTATGTGTTTTGTTGTTTATAACAGGCTTTGGCACAAGCCCACTAGCACTGAATGTCATAGTCAAGAACTACAGCAGGGAAGGAATTACTAGTTTGAAAGAGGTCTGTCAATGTCAAGGTCAATGTTGTCCGTTTTATGAAACTCAGAATGTTCACAGGTAAAGGGGGACTGAGATATTTAACTTTACAAAATACAAACTGCATATTTGGGAAGTTATGGTAATTACCAGTCTACACTGAGCTAATGTATGTAATCCCTCACATACCTGTGGTGATAAGTACAGCTCAGTTATGCAGTATTTGACTGCAAATCAAAAGATCACAGGTACAAATCTCCTTCGATTTGTACGCTGCTTTGGATAAAACCGTGTCATCAAATGTAATCAAATAAACCAATTAATCAATTTCACATGCCAAAATGTGCTGGACAGAGTCTTGTTGTACTTGATGGGTCATGAGACCCATCTCATGGGATGGGTCTCACACCTCATTGTGTAACTTACTGTAGCATTGCTAGTCATATGTTGATAAATAAGGGTCAATATGTGGTCTGATTGGTTGTTCTTGGGTATAAAGGAAATTGTACAGCATTGTTCTGTGCATACTTGATCTCCTGAGCGCTTTTCTGAGCTCAGCTCTCCTACTCCTTCTCCTTGCTAACTTCTTACTTTTTCTGTCTCTGATATAATCATGGTAGAGAAAGTAAGATTTAAAACCTTCACTTTGTAACATGTTTGCCTAGTAATTGATTTAATTAATTTGCAATGTTATAAAATATTAAATAATTCATTTAACCTTCCTTTCTTGCTCTTATTTAACCCATAAACTCAAATAACTGTAATTCCATTGGTATTGGCATTATTTGGTTAATGTTAATACATTGTTCAGTTTACCCTCTTCCTTTAAGCCTAGGGAAATAGTTTTGGTTGTTTGGCTGATAATTAAACCTACATATACATGAGCATGTGCAGACTGAAGATCTTTTTTTTGTCAATAACTGATTACTTGTCACAGTTTTAGTAAACCATCATAGAAATCAGAAATAGTACATTTCACAAATGCTTCTTCAGATCAATTTCATTGAGGGTATAGGGGCTAAAACAAACAGTACAGGGGACATTCTCCAGATATCTGCAACATTATTGTCTGCAACACCTGCTGCTCTGGTTAGGTCAGCATTAGTGGTAGATGTTAAACCCACAAGGACCCAGAATCAAAGCTCCTGCTTTGCATCTGTCCAGAATACATTAACATCCTGCTTTTTTGTCTTGCTTTGTTCCTGTATGATGATCATCTGGTCACATTTCTATAAAACAGATGCAAGTAGAGCTGTCTAGTCCTGTCCTGCATAGAACGGGTAGCCAGTTGCTGTCGCTCCTTTGGAAAGCAGAGTCAAATTACAGTTATGACAAGGTTTTGCTATGATTTCTTTTCCCTTCTGTCATTTTACTCCCGAGTTATGTTATGAGATGCAAAACATCTCCAAATAATTGCAAACTGTGTGGTGCCTGTGGGAATCAGTGAAGTATAACATTATAGTCCTCACACCAGCAAAGTCACAAAAGGAATATTCTCTGTGTCATTTTAGTACATTTCTAAACTACTCCTTAGAGCAGGCAAACAAATTTAATTTATTTTCCCAACAGGAAATATTTTAAAGGGAGTTTTCAATGTAAACTCACGGCACTGTTGGTTCTAACTGCATCTGTCTCCACACAAAACCCATTCTGAGATGTAAAAGCCTTGGAACAAGGTTCCACAATACAAATCTCCATCAACATAAACAAAGAGATAATAGTTAATTTTCCTAGATTGAAGCATTACCTGGCTAGCTCTGACTATCTTAATTAAGATCCCCGTAACAGACTGGAGATGCTAGCAATTTATTGACATGCACATCATTGTACATAATGGGGGACATCAGACACTGTCAGTGTCAAGTCACCCCAATCTGAATTTACCACTCTTAAAACCCATTGTCATTAGGACAGAAGAGGATTCAAAGAACAGTGAGAGAAATCTTCTAAGGAAGCTGCAGGCAGGGAGTTTCAGCCCCAAGACCGCATAGCATTATGCAATTCATTATACTCTTCTCCAATGCACTGCACACATACAGCGAGAAGAGATTTGGCCACCACTGTCTGGAGTAACACTGATACTCCAACCACCTCTCACCACAGGTGAAAACATGCCTCCCCTGCCCTTTATCCATGTCTGAACTTCCTGAAATTCAGAATGTGAATGATATATTGAGATACAATCTAAACAAGGGGTTGCCATTAGACAATGTCACCCTTTTGAAACTAATAGAGAAACTATCTTGTCTCAAGGAGAAAAGTCTAATCTGACTACAACATAATGTAACCTGAAAAAAAGAGGTCCAAGAGAAACAGGATACTCTTAACTGACAGAGCACTCTAACCTCACTAACCCCATTCAGAAAAGCCCAGTGGAAATAAGAGCTTGGGATGGAATCCATATGAGATCAACAAACCCCAAAAATATACTTCCCAGTGTGATACAGTTTAAATTGACCTTGGATCCAGACCATGGGACTGATTGACAGACTGATTGAATTGGTTAAATTGACTGACCTCTCAAGATGTTCCTTTAATCCATGGGTAGGTGTTATAATCATTGTTACTATTAATAATATTTGTAACAATATATCAATCATGTTCTGATACTGTTTCAAATGTGTAAATCAATCATTATTATTTCAGTCCCAAGCCAATTAACCTATGTAATTAGACAATGGATCAAAAAGTATTTATTAAAGGCATTTCTTGAATGTTTATCTCAAGGATTTCCTCTCACCTGTCCCGGTTTTGCACAAATAGGCTGAAAGATGTGTAGTGTCTTCGGAGAAAATAGCTTTGTTTACCAATTCCCTCCAGCTTTCACGTATTATATGTTCCAACTTCTAAAGAGAGAGTACAATGTTTGTTTTTCACCTGGAAATGAAAGCCAGATTCAAATGTAAAGGAGGAGACTAAATGAAATTAGAGGTCGGCTATAAAAAGACTGATTCCCATTTCCCAGCACCTTCAGGGTAGATCACAGCTTCCAGCAAATGTACTTTCCTGTGAGGGGCTCTGGTGCTCTGGTTGCCGTTTTTAGATGAGGAGATGGTATCTCTGCTTCACATGGGGATACCAGTGTCTGTGGTGGAGTGCACAGGAAACCCTGTGTGCATGCAGATAAATAGTAGGCTAGAACATAATGTCAGCCAAATTCCAAAACAAGCACGTAGGTTACATTGGCACTAGCTAGTTATAAAAAGGCAATGCATTTGTATAACAATTCACGACACCTTAGTCAATGGATGTAAAATCTAAAGTTAGATTACGTCCATCTTGATACGAAAACAGTATATTTTACCTCGCTTGACTAGTTGATATTATTACAAGCTTAATAAGAGAGCCTCAAACTCCGATAAGTGGGAATTGCATCAGATATGCAGCGGCGTTCATTAAGACCATGGAAACTATAAAATACGCGTCTATCGTCACAGCCTGTAGGATCTATCGTTGATCGGATGAGCCTGCTTTAGTTGTAATATATTACAGTAGAAAATCAATTGTTGCTTCTTTCGCAGTTTGGAAAAACGAATTTGATGCGTGATTGGTCTGCCTTCATTGAGCGTGCAAATTGACGTGTTGTCTACTCCTTGAATGCAAAATGAAGACGCGAGTGGTAACTATTTTAAAACTCTCGAGAAATAGGCTACTGTTACAGATATTATATAAGCTCGTGGCCTAATGGCTTTAGTTGGTTTAATATTCGATATGTGGTGTTACATTATACAGATTTTTTTAATGTAACAATGTAGACCGTGGTCATATTGAACCATTAAGCTTTCCTAGCTGTCAGCGATTCCGAGTCGCTTTGTCAACTTAGCCAGTGAATAGTAGCCTACATTTGCAAACGTGAACATGTATTCTCGCTCACACTAATTGCAATACAAATAAACTTAAACTAGTATTTTGTTTTACAGCGACATGGAGTTATCGGTATCATCATTATTACCATGGGCACCAGTATCATGATTTATAACCTCAGATTCACCCGCACATCACCGTTCCAGTCCCATGCTGCTGCTGGACCGCCGAACATAAGGCTCGGGAAAACACAGAAAAAGCCACAAAGACGTTTGTCATCACTCCTAGAGGGATACACTAACATTAACGACCAGAAGGTAAGTCACAACACACATCTAGGACATTGGTAAATATTGTAAAGAAAGCTAACAACAGTTTTCCTATTTGTTTTCTGATTTCAAAAATCATTGTAGATCAGATCACGCATTGTAAAATATCCTTCTTGCATGTTTCAGTAATTAGAATCTAATATTAGTTTGGCTCATTTTAGTGCCTTGAACATTCTTATCTGTGGAAAAGGCACAATGACTTATATGAGTTATATTGAATGCAATATGTTTTACGTTTGTAATAAAACCATTATGTTCTCCACATAGCTATTTGACCAAGAAAGATATCCGCTGGTGTGCAGATAATGATACCACCTTAAATGATGATACCCAACAATCTCAATGGGGGAACAATTAGTTTGTCTGACTGTCTGTTTGTTTGCCTCTCAATCCATTTCTCTCTCTCTCCTCTGCTTCTATTTTGCCTCACGTCTCTCTTTTCTTTGGATACATACTTGGTTTGCGGCCATGTTCACAGTGAATTTAATTTACCTACAGTACATTGAGTGCAGTTTCAGGTAATTTCAATATACTGTTACTATAGAGACACACTAATAGGACAGTACATCTCATCAGTTTTATGTTTTTTTGGTCTGGACTATGTTTACTTCTGTGCAACTGCAATAATATCTTTATTACTAAGACTTCTTGACAGGAAGAACCCGTATCAAAATTCTCTCTGTAGTTAACTGTGTTTCTAATTCATAATTGATGGTTATGCCATGAAATATTTAATCCGGAAAGTACTTTAGGAAGATAGACTGCTACCGTAAAGACAAAAGTCTTACAGCTAACCTATATTCCCATTTCACAAACACCATACAACTTAAAGGCAGGGTTGGTTATGTTGTTGAGCTGCACTTTTTGTCATATTTGCTGAAATATTCTTTACATCTTGATAGCAACTAATACATTTAAAGGTTTGGCAGTAAAATGGAATAAATGTGATATCTATGGGTGTCGCAAGACTATAATAAACACAACCAATCTTTTAGTTCGGACCGACCTTAATGATTGGACAGCATTCGGACTGAATGCACTGATAGACGGGCTACTTGTCTGTCTGTCTGTCTGTCTACCTGTCGGCAGTAGTCAGGAAGAGCATTCGTGTGTTTTGGGGGAGTGGCTTTGAAAGGAGGGGTGGGATATTTTGGTTGGAATCCTTTCAAACTCAAGCCAAAATGGCTAGGTTTGCAAAACTGATCTACCCTGCCTTTAAGAATTATCATGGTAATGTATTTCATGATAGCAGAGAAAAAAACTTTGCAGGATGGATAAAATGGTAAATGGACTGCACTTACGTAAGTAGCGCATTTTTGTACTTTAGCGGCACACAAAGCTCTTTACATATTGCCTCTCATTCACACACCAGCGGAGCTGCCATGCAAGGTGCTGTCCTGCCCATCAGGAGCAACTTGGGGTTCAGTGTCTTTATCAAGAACACTGTCACATGGCTAGGAGGAGTGAGGGATCAAACCGCCAATCTTGTGGTTTCTGCCGCAACTGGATGACCCTCTCTACCCTCTGAACTACCCCCACCCGAGATCATTCAAGCTAAATAAATACCTTCAAATTACGCAAAAACATTTAACATTGAGCTGATCACACTGTTGACTAAATAATTTGAGCTGATCACACTGTTGATCACACCGTTTCATCTAAGAACTATTTTATTTCTACCACAAGCCTCTCTAGCCTGGTCCTAACCAGACCCTCGTACATTTCATTTGTACAGAGGGTCTGGGATGTCTCGATTGACAAACGTTAACTTCCTTGAAGGCGGGTCCTCTGTTGAAGTTTAAAACTATTGGATCCACCAAGAGCCGGTCTGATTTGCCATAGCCAATCGCAAGCGTTCGCCTTAGCCAACTCCTTCACCACTACTGTAATGGAGCTAGCTGCGTAGCTGGAAAATCAAACTTTTCCCGAACCCCATGGGGAGAAGGGCCACAACATCATGGCCACCAACAAAACTCAGCAAGGAATGTTCTTGCTCCGGCTTTAACCTATATTCGGCAGCGTTGCCACAACCGCAGAATAGTTTGGCTGGCATCTTTCTCCGCCGCCATTACTGAACTACTTAAACAAGTGCACGACATTAACGTCATCGTTCCCAGCCACTCCCTCTGTTCGCTGATTGGACCTACACATTTTTTTTTTCTGGAAACCGACTTCAGAACCGACATCCCAGACCTAGTACAGAAGCAAAATCCAAATTGAGCGGAAGTACGTAGGAGGGCAGAGCCAGGCTAAAGCCTCTCACCCATAAGTAGATGAATGCTTCCTCCATTATAACTGTACAAATATATAGCCAATATTGTTGGTTTTCTCAGAGTTATGCTTTATTAGTAGTAGAAGATTTACACATAAGTTCATTTTTCTAGACTGCTTTGTAAGGATGAGGATATGGCTACAATCCATCATTTTTGTGGAAAGACAACATTTGGAAACAGGATTCAATCCAAACTTGTTGCTAGATCAGTTGTTCTTTTTTGTGGAATTATTGGACATTTTAGTGAGAGGTAGGATGTAAATTAACAGTTAACCATTACAATGGCCAACTAAGCCACTTGGTTTCTGCTTCATGATAAAGGTGGTTCACACAAATTCCATCCATCCATCCATTCATCTATCCAAGCAATACAAAATGCATGTATACAAATAACCTTACTGCGTTAAAGTTTATACTGTAGACAGACTTGGTTGGTGTTTCAAGGCTATAAATACCTTACAGTGTGCTGTATGTGGCAGTTACAGACAGTAAGAGGACCCGAATATATGTTAAGGGATGAGTGAAGTGAATTGCTTCCGAGTAAAGGACTGTTCTGTTTCAAATGTATTTGCTTTTCTTAACCCTAGTCCCAACCCTAGCCCTTTGTGTACCATAATCTTTCAGTTTTCACAATTACCATGGGATTTTGCCAAGCAACAAAATCAGCAAATATTGTGAACTCGCCAGTTACCAGTTGGTTGTGTTTTTTTATTGTGATGGCTTTCCTTCTAAATTAATTTGAGTGGCAGTCACTCACTGACTCACTCACTCACTCACTCACTCGAACACCCACCTCCCCTCTTTTACCTTGCCTCCTCACCTCAGATGTTTTGCCGATTCTAGTTAAAAATATTGACCTTTGTAGAGTAGTCAGCAGCATCAATCTCACTACCCTTTATAAATCCTAATAACAAAACTTGCGTGTGTGTGTGTATGTATGTGTTTGTGTTATTACTTATTATTCCAGGTCTGATAGCTGATCACTGTTTTGAAACCTATCCTAGCTAATGTAATCCGATTCTGAGATTACATCGTTCTCTTAAGATAAGAGCAAACATATTGTGTTTAAGATGCTCTATGAAGAAGCTTTTTGTCACAAGCAACACTAGAGCATAGTCTGTCAAAAGTCATGCTCATTGTGCATGTACAATTCCAAGCTGGGGTACATTTGTGTGGAACATGCATTTGCAATTAACTTCAAGAGAGGCACTAAATCCACCTCTGGTAGATTACCCTATTAAGTGTCACCTTCAGAATACCATTAGAAGCTCAGCCCCCTCCATCCTCCCAACTGACAACTTTTAACGATACATTCTTTAGTAGTCATTTCTTCATAAGAAGAGATCTGTGGCAAACCAGAACAGCTGACATGACGTAAATATTGTAATCATCCTCATTGTGAGCTGTTTACACAGCTGTTTACTCTCTCGTGGAAAGTTAAAACCAGCCTGGGGTTTTTCAGAAGATTGTGTTCTTAGCCAGGGGCCTCTAAGCCAGTGGTTCTCAACCCTGGTCCTCAACTACCCCCTGTCCTGCACGTTTTAGATGTTTCCCTGCTCCAACACACCTGATTCAAATGAATGGGTTGTTATCTAGTTATGCAGAAGCCTGTTAATGACCATTCATTTGAATCAGGTGTATTGGAGCAGGGAAACATCCAAAACGTGCAGGACAGGGGGTACTTGAGGACCAGGGTTGAGAACCACTGCCCTAAGCCACCCTCATCTCAATATGATTGTCCTATTCTCTGATGTCATATTACTGTAAAGAGAAAAAAAGTGAAAAGGACTGGATACAAATCTGTCCCAAATATTGGTGGAATGGCATTAGTGCAGTCGTGTTTTTGTTGTTTCAAGATGTATATTTCTAGAGTACAGTTCTGCCTTTTTGTAACAAATAATTATCTCTATTTCCCCCTCAGTGCTCACATGAAGGAGAATGTTCGACTCTCTGTCATATACTGTAACCTTTAAATAGACTACAACAGCAGACAACAAGGTGTCAGTGTTCCTTAACAAGGTGACAAGGCTGTCTTCAGAGTACGTCAATTGGATGGATTATCTCTGAGCAATCAACTACAGTATGAACAGGAGCGCTTTCCCTCCAACTTGCTTTTGGTGCTGTGAAAACACATTAGGGTTAAACGGACAGGATGGCTCATAGCTGCAGTGTGATGATAGAAGTTGAATAGAATTACCTGAAAGCAGTATGATTGAGAGTTCCTCTTTGGGGGAGAGCATAAAAGGATGATACAAATCAGTGTGGAGTCAGTGTGGTTCAGTCAGTTTGGACTAATAGCCTGGGTTAGAGCTGTAGCTGTACTTTTAATAGTCTTTGCTTATTCTTTTGATATATATATTTATATACATAACTTTATTTTGCAGACTCAAGGTCCTGATAGAAAAGTACACATAACATATTACAAGAGGGGTACACACAAACATAAATACATACAGACATACTGACTACCACATATTACATAAAGTGAACGTACAAAACATAAATACATACAGACGTACATACATAAAGCTCATACATCTGTACAATAATTAAAACAAGTATAGATGCATGTTCCAGTGTTTCCAGAGTTGGGAGGTATATCTGGCATCACTAAGTGCAGGGTTGGTTAAGGCGGTTAAATTGTATTCTTTGACTCTGTTAATCAGCACATAAATCTGTACATAAAATTCCTCAGCACAGCATAGAAGGTGGGAACATTATTCGTCACAAACAAATGGCTAGCACTGGTCCATCTTGGACACTTCAACAGGATTGTAAGTGCATCATTGTATGCCACTTTTATCTTATGTATCTTTGCTTTACTGTAGCTGCACCATAGGTGAACTGTATACAGTGGTATGTATGTGCAGTATGCTCTAAAAAGAGATGTTTTAACTTCGTCATTACACATATGAAATTAGCATGCCAGCATATTTGCTTGTCCACATCATTTACAGCATTGGCGCTGTATGTCATCATCGTCACAAAAATCATCCCTGATGATGTGGCCCAGGTATTTTGCTTAAGCAACTACATTCAGCTCTTGCCTTGACAAGTAAAAAGAGGCAAAGCATAGCTTCCTGTCCTCTTTCATTCTAGCGAACATTACAACACTCTTTTTATATTGTATCTATTTATATTGTAATGTATATTTATATCTTAAAACACTCTATTACTGCTGCTGGTAGTACTTAAATCCGTTGATTGTTCATTTTGACTCAGCTAATCTAGTTTACCATGTGTCAGAATGCTGGGTTCAAACTAAATCTGTAGTAAACACAATGTTAATTCAGGAGAGTTGGTATGCTTGGACTGCGTAAGGGATGATTGATCATAGAGGCCACAATATCAGTCAGGTTCTAAATGCATGGAAAAGCAGCGGACATGTGCAAATTCCCATATCATCTGGCCTTCAAAGTCTGCAAAATTACCTAGAAAAAGTTGATGCAGTAAACACCCCTGCACGCTCCTTCTTGTTCTGCTAGAACCAATCATTTCCTCCGTTTGATCAACCAATATTTTATCATGATATATTTCTGATGAATGCTGTTTGTGAAAGTCTTAGATACCCCAACCGAAGGTTTCAATTTCATCTTCTCTTTCAACATGAGGTGTGATAAAGTCTCTCTATTTCTGCATGGATTTACTGAGCTCTCAGCTGCTCAGGACCTGTAACAGGCACATGCTGTAAGTGTCCCTGTCAAGGACTTTACTGTTACGGACTGCAAATGTGTTCTAGGTGCTCTAGATTGGTGGGGATGCAACAGAGAAGCAGTTTACAGTTATTGTACTGAAGGTATTAGAAAGTTCTACACAAAATCTTCAAATTATCTCTCTAATAATGCCAGGAATCTATGTGTCTGCCTGTGTGCTTTTGGAATGGGATTTTAGGGCTGCAAGTTTCCAACAAATATCTTGAGAACAGGACAATCTGCAAAATTTGTATTTTTCAAGTGCCCTTTTTATAATCCAACTGAGTGCAGTGCCGCGATTGACATTGTTTGGATAAGCATTTCGACATTTCCATAAAAAAATTGTCGCCAGTCTTTTTCGGCCATGTTCATGAAATGGTGTGGAAATGGTATGGTGAAAGCTGCATGAAATGGTATGATGAAAGCTGCAGCTTTCAGCTATCACGTGCACTAAAGGGCTGTATCGGAAGCTTTGTGATAACTTCTGTGATTTTTGTTTAATTAATGAACTAATGTGATTCACAAAGGCATTTACAATGAAATGAAACAAAACGCTTAATGCACCGGAGTTCATAGGGACATTTGTTTAGTTTTACAGCCGATATGGCCAGGTTAGTGTTGACTGCTGGCTAGAGGCGGTTTTAGGCAAGGGCCGACCGGGCAGCCGACCGGGCAGCCGCCCGGGGCGCCACAAAGTTAGGGGCGGAAGTAAAGACCTCGCCCGGAGCGCCAAATGTGCTAGGACTGCCACTGCTGCTGGCTCTAACATTGAATCAGCTGCTTTCAAAGGGGTTTCTTTATGGATGAAAAGCTGGCTAGCTACAGAACAACAATCTAAAGTGGATACTTTCAGTAGATCAGTGAATTTTGCTAAATAATTAATGTATTTACTGATGTCCAAACTGCCTGCAAATGTGCACAAACACCAAATCAACTACGACATTACAATCACCAGCTGCATCATGGACATGGGCACTATTCCTACCACTTCAGCCTCCTATGTCGGGCCTGGAAGCATGGACATAGCGATCCACAAACTGGCATTATGACACCGACAATATTCGTACAAATTTAGTCTCCCCGGTCAGTTGTTGTGTCTTATTTATGCGAATGCGATACAGAAAATGTTATTTTACAGACTTCTGATATGTACTAAATGTCTATGTTGAGTTGAGAAGACAATTCAACAGAAAACCGATATAATACATTTTGATCAACATCGCACAAGCAAATTATTATGTAGGAAACAGTAGACAAATGAAGGCTACATAATTAGTTGCATGAATGTGCCACAGCATTGGCAATTTGTTTAAAATTGTGAGAAATGTACTTCATGATGTGCATAAGTGTTTAGAATAGATGATGTGGAAGTTGAACAAGTACTTCAGAGATTACAGAGATTTTCAATTCTGATCTGAAATATAGCTACCAAAGCCACTGAGAAGAATTGTCATCACCAGCTGCATTATGTGCATCTATCTTTAATTCCAGAAATCTGTGGGTGTCACCTCATCATCCCGGGCACTGTGCACTATCTATAGGTCAAGTAATTTGTTTTGGTGTGTTTCACTGACATCTGAATCACCTACTGCATCACGGGCACTGTGCATTAGTTTACACATTTTTACATTTCAGTAATATTATAATAATTCCAAAGGAATGGTAGTTCCATGAATCATATTATCTAAGACATCAAATTGGAATTTCACCTGAGAATATAGTTATTTTCTTAGCAAGGCATGAAATTATGGGATTATTTAGTGGAGCGTTGATTATTTCTATGTTATCTATGTTACGATGAAAGGGATTGCTTATCTTCACTCAATGGACCGAGCACAAACAATTGCAAAATCTTTGCCTTGGTGCTGACAAACTTTCCCTTTTTCTTACTTTCTTGGATCACATAGGAACTACATCTGTTAATAGAACTGCAGGAAAGCAAATATGCGGTTGTGCTGCTTATCTCACCTGCATGCATGTGTGTGTTGAGCCAAGGTCCTGCTCGGCCCAGCAGAGTACCATAACCAGAGCACATCTATGAATGCCAATGGCCCTGGACAGAAAACCTTGGAATAATTCATGAAAAGGTATTTTAGTATAACAGATGGGCTGCCCTTTTGTATGGCTTTCTCTGTGCTCTGGTATTGATTGAGCAGTAGAATTTAGCGTGTACATTTTTCCAGCTTGCCTGTGAAATTGCACACATCCATAGGTTCGCTCTGGAGTTTGATGTCTGGGAGGATACATTTTCTTCATTTTGATTGTATTATTCTTTGATTTGTGAACCCATTTTCATATTTTTCCATATCAGTGCACAGTTCCTATAAAAGACCTCTCCTTGCACTCTACACATTTCCAGAATCTGTGTGAATTGTGAATACGTGTATTGTGAAAATATCAAACATAACTTAAGTACTAGACTACCTGCCTCCTACTCACCATTCCTCTTGTCCAGATACCTGGTCATCTATTCTACCCTACAGTACAATCATTACTGAATGTAAGAATATTTGAAGGATAAAAGATCTCTAAATTGGCTATGAACTGCAATAAGGTCAGTTGGTAGGTAAGGTATGGTAGGTATTGCAGCTGTGCTTTGATTTACAAGACAAACTGCCTGCTGTTGAAAGTGTACACAACATGAAATGCTAATTATTTGGGATATACTATTTTGTCACATAATTGTGCCTCAAACTGACACAGACAGGTTTATAATGTATAATAATAATAATTTGTATTGGTCGGCTATTGTATCATTGGTGAGCTTTCCTCTGCTGTGTTGAGTGCTGTGGGTCTGAATTGCCATAAGAACATGCAGGCTTGCATACTGCGACCCACAGGAATTATGTCATCCTGGCATTTTAGGTATAATGTACTGTATCAGACATAATACTGCATCCAACAGTACACACCAAAATTTGTTTGACATACTACAGTACAGGAGGGTAATATGCCATTTGAAAGGAAATAATTGTCTCTCCTGGCCACACTTTACCCTTTTCTCTTTTTTCTCTTCCCCCCTAACAGCCTCTACAGATGCATTGTAACTGCTGTGCTTTGGTGACCAGCTCAGGCCACCTCACAAGCAGCCAGAGGGGGGCCGAGATTGACCGCACAGAGTGCGTCATCCGCATGAACGATGCCCCCACAGCCGGCTACCATCGTGACGTGGGCAGGCGAACCAGCCTGCGTGTCGTTGCGCACTCAAGCCTGCAGAGAGTGCTATTGAGCAAACAGGAGCTGCTCAATTCCAGCCACGACACAGTGTTTCTCTTCTGGGGGCCCAGTAACTGCATGAGAAAGGATGGAAAAGGACTAGTTTACAATAATCTCCTCCTGGTCAATAAGATGCTACCGAAACTCAAGGTGTACATGGTCTCTCGTCTGAAAATGCTAAAGTTTGACGAGCTCTTCAAGAAGGAGACTGGAAAAGATAGGCGAGTTGAAAGTTCCGGGTGTTTTTTGTTGTTTTTTTTGTCAATGAAGTTGTGTTTTAGTGAACAAGTTAAATTAGGGTGGAGTCATAGATTTGAGCACAGTGTGTTATTCCAATGAAGCACAGGCAGGCACAAGTGGCTTTTTGTAACTGTTTTTTTTTGCAGCTTTTTTCTCCAAATCCAGCTTGAAAACCAAACGCACAGTTTTGAGAAAATACAGGGACCATGTTATCTTAACATAAAACAACAGCATGGACAGCATGTGGAATAATATTTTGCCAAAGTCACATACAGACATACAAAACACCTTGTAGACTGCAGTGCTACAAAAGGGAATGGTCTTCCCTCCTTATATAAGTTAACTTAGAAAAGTTCACATAGAATACAAGTATGTTGTGACCAGCATAAACTTTTTAAATTGCACACATAATGTCCTTGTTTGCTATTTGCTTGCCAAAGTCTTATTTAGAGCAGCCCTACAAGACTTACTTGAATTTGAGACTTCAAAATAAAAGAACTCTTACTTTTTCTAAATGAAATAGTTGATAGATAACAAATGTAATTTACATGAAATTTCAATAATGACATTATTCTTAAGAAAGGTAGACAAATATTATACACACTGTAATGACAACAGTTACACAATGCTTTGGATTATTTGTACTATAAAGAAGACACATATCTTTTTTACATTTGTACAGGGCCAGGAATTCCCAAATCCAACCCATACAGTTTCATTTATGGGATTATAAATCTCACAATGCATCACCCAAGCTTCAATTGGACTATCATACCCTCATATCATAAAGTAAATCATCTTAAAACCTGACATCTATGGCTTTGACCTAAATCCCAACAGTGTTTGTCTGTGCTAAGACATTTACTAGGATAGGTCTAATGCTCAAATTATATGGAAGATGTTGCCGTATGGATTGATTGTATTATACATGGAACAGCGAGCTGCTTAAATACCAAATCATTAATCATCATTGATTGATTAATGTGACCTGCTCATATATCTAGATGCATGACAGGTAGTCTATTGTGCACAGGTTAGATGGTATTGGGGGTGCTTTGTCATCTGCCAATAGGAAGACAGTGAGAGAAGCTCACAAAGTTTGCAAGAGGATATACCGTAGCTAAACTAGGACTTGGAGTTGAGACAAATTGCAGGTCCAAACAGACTCAACTTGGCAGCAGACCTGGCATCGTCAGTGCCCCCTGGCAAAGGACACCCCAGCTAACAACCCAGACAGCAGTGGCACGACTGCCAGATGAGATATCTCCAGAGAGACACTGGATAGTCCAGACTCAAGAAACATCCCCACTGATTATTCTCACTGCACAATAGTATTCCAATCTACTGCATGCCTTAAACACATATATACCGACATCCAAGTGAACGATCATTTATTCATTCATTTAAATACAACAAGAAAATAATTTCACTATTTACTTCTTGGAAGTCGCTTTGGATAAAAGCATCTGCTAAATGCATAAATGTAATCTACTTCGGTGACTACACTTGAGTGGAAAACGTTAACGCCTGTGGTTTGCAGGAAGGTGGTCAAAATGCTTGTTCATTTTGTTTTGAACTCCAGAACATTGAGATGCATTCCGATAAAACATTGTGAAAATTTTTGTATGTAATTCTGTGTATCTCATCCTCAGAAGGGTTTCTAACTCATGGCTGAGCACAGGCTGGTTCAGCATGGCTATAGCTTTGGAGCTGTGTGACAGCATTAATGTTTATGGCATGGTGGCTCCTGACTTCTGTAGGTATGTACCAACTTAAAGACTTTCAGCACTACTTTGTCCTACTTGGATAGATTATAACTGCATAGTATATTAACTACGCATGTATTCTTGTAGGAGTAGAGGGTGGAATGGGAGGATGGAAGAGGGATGGATCCAGTTATAAGTCTACAGTGTTTCCCACAGATTAGAAAGCTATATGTGGCGGGGGGGGGGGGGGGGGAGGGGGTCGAAATAATTCACAAAATCAACAACAACAAACAAATAATTTCTGCATATGCAGGTAGCGACGCTGCATACAGGGTGCTAAATAACTATTTATCTGGTTGGCTCCATGACGCCGGGTAAGTAGCTAGCTCTTGAAACTTCTCACCAAAAGAACGAAGGGGAACCTTCGATTAAGACATGTCCGTCGGTACCTAGCGAAAAGTAGCCTCAACTTTCCTAGACCTTTAGCTACGGCACTAATGCTGAAGGCTCGCTGATGTAGCTGTCTATGGAAACAAATCGTGACCAAAATTCAAGTGAAAAAATGTGGCTGCATTATTTGACTCATAAATCAAATTAGTATTCAATCATCCTATTTGCATTTTCATTTTCTTCTTTAAGACTGCTCATTCTTTCCCTTAATTAAAATGAAAACGAAAAAGACATTTGAAATTTAATTTTCAAAATATGCCCCAGCAAATAGATACCAAAATTCAATTTGAAATGTAAAATTTGAAAATGAAAATGCATTTCCAGAAATGCATTTTCATTTTAAGAACGTGGCTGCAAAATCGTGACCACAATTCAAATTCAAATGCATTTCCAGAAATGCATTTTCATTTTCAAGAACGTGGCTGCAAAATCGTGACCACAATTCAAATTCAAATGCATTTTCAGAAATGCTTTTCATTTTAAGAACGTGGCTGCAAAATCGTGACCACAATTCAAATTCAAATGTATTTCCAGAAATGCATTTTCATTTTAAGAATGTGGCTGCATTATTTGACTCATAAATCAAATTAGTACTGATTAGTACTGAGCGGACATTGCATTTTCATTTTCATGTTCTGCCCGCAAAGAACTGCCCATAATTCGAAAACGAAAATGCATTCTGAGCGGCGCAGTTGAGTGACGTCAGTAGCCGCTCTTCTTCAGGTCCCTGCTGACCGAGCTACCCATCTTGTTCGGTAGGGGGCGGTGTGCACATACGCATTGCATTACATGGCAAATGTGCCGGGAAATTGATTGAATTGCCGGGTCTTTAGAGGACGCATCACAGATCATGGCGCTCCCTCAAATTGTGCAGACACTGATAGAATTAGCTGAGCTGGTAGAAACTAATAATATATCTGAGTCTGATGCCCGTGACCGAGTAGAACAAGTCACAGAGAGCTTGGCTGCATACTCTGCCGTCACAGACGTACACATTAATGAGGTTGCCATAATAAACCTCTCTTCAGTCCTGGAACGGCTGGATGCTGTGGAGCCTCAAATGGGACGGGGACGACCAACCATCCACATCCCGTTCGAGTCCATCGAAAACTATTTATTAAATGGTCTACTTTTTCCTGTGAAAGCAAGCTGTTTCACCTTTGGCCTGGTTCAGACAAAATCTGAATTTCCGCAATCTGAATTTGAATTTCCGCAATCTGAATTTCAAGAATCCCTGCAATCTGAATTTTAGAATGTTTTATTTTTGGATCAAAATAATTCAGTTGTATTAAATTTGGCATACAAATAATTCAGATATTATATATTCAACAGCAATATATTTCAGTTTTATGAAATTCGACACACAAATATTTCAGATCTTTCATATTCAAATTCAGATACTTTTGTCAGCTTTCTAGCTCCATAAATCCGTTGCTTTGCATCCTCCGACGGATGGTCTGGTGGCCGACAACAGCTCCGCTATGTCCTTTATTTTTAAACCATTTAATAAATAGTTTTCGATGGACTCGAACGGGATGTGGATGGTTGGTCGTCCCCGTCCCATTTGAGGCTCCACAGCATCCAGCCGTTCCAGGACTGAAGAGAGGTTTATTATGGCAACCTCATTAATGTGTACGTCTGTGACGGCAGAGTATGCAGCCAAGCTCTCTGTGACTTGTTCTACTCGGTCACGGGCATCAGACTCAGATATATTATTAGTTTCTACCAGCTCAGCTAATTCTATCAGTGTCTGCACAATTTGAGGGAGCGCCATGATCTGTGATGCGTCCTCTAAAGACCCGGCAATTCAATCAATTTCCCGGCACATTTGCCATGTAATGCAATGCGTATGTGCACACCGCCCCCTACCGAACAAGATGGGTAGCTCGGTCAGCAGGGAGCTGAAGAAGAGCGGCTACTGACGTCACTCAACTGCGCCGCTCAGAATGCATTTTCGTTTTCGAATTATGGGCAGTTCTTTGCGGGCAGAACATGAAAATGAAAATGCAATGTCCGCTCAGTACTAATCAGTACTAATTTGATTTATGAGTCAAATAATGCAGCCACATTCTTAAAATGAAAATGCATTTCTGGAAATACATTTGAATTTGAATTGTGGTCACGATTTTGCAGCCACGTTCTTAAAATGAAAAGCATTTCTGAAAATGCATTTGAATTTGAATTGTGGTCACGATTTTGCAGCCACGTTCTTGAAAATGAAAATGCATTTCTGGAAATGCATTTTCATTTGAATTTTGGTCACGATTGGCTTCCATAGCTGTCGGTCTCACTAGAACGGCGTATGCATCTTTGCTAACGTGTGCTGACGTGGTGACTGTGTGTGTATGTGAGAAAGACGCGTGCGTGAAAGAGACGGAGGGAGGAAATGCAGCTGAACTAATACGCTGCGTGTTTTTACCTAAATGGTGTTAAAAAATTTTTTTTTACAAAACGCAATATGTGGCGGCCGGTGTTGATTCTGTGGCGCACCGCCACAAATTAGTCTATGTGTGGGAAACACTGGTCTAACATCAAAAGATTAGATTACATTTCAACTGTGCTGAGAGATTATTTGGGCTCCTCTCAGCTTTAAGTCTATGATGGTGTGCACTAGGGAATAGTATTACTGTAGACTTAACAAGCAAATGTTGGCACAGCAGTGTTGATCTTTTTTCTCTTTCCCCACACCTTCCCTTTTTTATCCTGCTCCTCGAGGTCTTTCCACCATTCCTCCATGCCCTATCACTACTATGAGCCTTCCGGTCCCGATGAGTGTACCATGTACCTCTCCCATGAACAAGGCCGTGGTGGCAGCCACCATCGCTTCATTACGGAGAAGACAGTGTTTGCCAACTGGGCACGGACCTTCAACATCCACTTCTACCAACCAGACTGGCTTCCAGCCCCCCTCCTCGCTACAAACAACTCCCACATCGATGGTCCAGCTGGCTCCTGAGACTCCCCAGACTTGTACCGTCTCCCAGCCTGGCCTCCCAAAAACGAGTTTGTGTATTTGGATTGGAGCTGTGGATTTTATTCCTATTCCTTAAGGCTGCCTTTGGGAGCACCGTGACTACTGGTAGCTGTTGCCACTGCTGTCTGAGTATGGAGAGTCACAGAACAAGGTGGATGACTGTTTACTGTTTGGACTGGAATGTATGGGTTGTGATTTAAAAAGTTAACAGTTTATGCTAGAATGTGAAATCAGACAATCCATGAACTGATAACTGTTTTAGCTATATCTTTTGCTATGTATCTTGTACTGCTATAATGTTAGAGCTAATGGTCTTTCCTGCTTGTTGAACTGAGATTAAAGGCTTGTTAAACTAAGATAAGTACAACAACTAACCACATATTCATATTTTAAGTCACACATACTATATTTCTAAAAATAAAAGGGAACCTAATTTAGATAATAATTCAAATTAAACTTGGTGGACAGCCAAATCATGTATCTTTAGTTCATAGACTATGCTTTAGCTAGGTTAGCAGCACCACAGTCTATGGTTGGCACATGCATTCAACATGTTAGCAACTCTTAGTTAGCAATCCAACACACAGTCCGCAGGTACCTCCGCGACTACTTCACTCAGAGCAGTTGTCAATCATAGCTGTCAATCATGACGTCTCACCCCCTTTTTTATATAATCAAATAACTAATTAAAAACAAACTGATCAGAAAATGAGCACTTGAACAGACATCAGAGTGATAAGAACCACCAAAAATGACAGAAACCATCTTCGGAAAAAAAATTGTGGTGCATTTTGGAGGCATCTGCTAACATGGAGGGGACGGTACATATGACATATACTGTAGCTAGCCACCACGGGGCGATCGAGATACTTTGTCTTCACTTTTGGGTAGCTGTCATGCCGTCCATCTTTAAGTACAGTCTATGATTCAAGCATGCAGGCTTTTTTCCTGCCACATCAGTGTGCATAGAGCAGATGATAGTTATTTTTTATCAATCAACTATAATCAATGTTTGTATTGGTATAATGGTTACTAACCATCAAAGGGGGGTCTGTCGTGGTTTATTGATTATAGGGCAGGTAGGCAGGCATGTGAGACACTCAGTGGTGAGGGAGAAAGAAACATGCCCTGAGCTAGTCTCAGTAAGGTCTGTGGTGGCCAAAGGTTCATTGATGGTACAGGTTAGAGGTTAGAGTGAAGGATATCGTAAACACACGTAACACGTAAGGGGGGCCGAGGGTGACGCAGCATTATCTGTGGGGCTGTTAGGTGTTGCCACTTCCCAGTAAGCAAAGTTATCGAAAGTCACCAGAATCCCAGGGAATATAGAGGGTGGCCAAGGGTTAGCAACTGGATCCCATACAGGTGAAGGCCATGTGTCTGGGTTTGCTCATAGTGAGAGAGTGTGTTCCTCAGGGGAGCAGAGGGAAACTGGGGAGACAGGTCAAACTGACCGTAGAGAGATATTGAGTGAGTACACAGGGCGGGCCCGTTGAAAAGGTGACTGACCCTCAATAAAGTATGGAAAAACATTGAGAAACAGTATTATGAGGGGGATTTTCCTCATTAAGACTATATGTAAAGGATAATGCCCGTATTTTCCAAATAGGTTAAAAGAAATATTGAAGTCACTCATTGTTGTAATTACATGCTTGTTAAAATCTTTCAAAATTGTAAATGGAGTCTTTGACTCTGTCTCTGTTGTTATTCTTACTTACTTCAGACACTTTGTACAGGCTCATATACTATGTAGCCAGCGCAATAGTTTAGAATGGTGAACAGACAGTTTTGCCGCAACTACTTAGTAGGTGTCTGTATATCACCGGATAATGGACACCCCTGCACAGTGGCGGTTCTAGACAAATTTGACCTGGGAGGCCAAGAGGGGGCCAGTGTTTATTCAGAGGGGCACATTAAAAAACGGAAACACATTTTATTTAAACATGAAATACTTTAATTTTGCTTTACATTAAAATCATACAAACGGCTTTGGCTCTCCCTCTTCCAGCTCCTCAGCTCTCTCAATACCATGACATGTTTCTCTTACTTTTTTATTTACTAGCGAAAAAAAGGCTGCAATGTCCCTTCCTCCTTTCATGATGACTACTAGAAGAAGAAAAACGTGTAAAAAAATATTTTTTTATCAGTCAGCGGGGCCACAGGGGGGGCCAGGGACATTTTTACAGGGGCACTGGCCCCTGTAGGCCCCGGTGTAGAACCGCCCATGCCACTGCAGCCAATAAGAATCGAGTATTCACCCAGACCATGGTATAAAATGTGTTGTATCCAAGGCAGGATTTAGGGCGGTGGGGGCCCCTGGGCTTGAGTCATTTTTGGGCCCTACTTTCTATACATGACTTTAAATAGAACAAAATGATACATACACAAGCTATGTATTGGAGCTACACGATTCTGCATAAATTGAGAATCAAATAGAGATCACGATTCTGAAAACACAACTAAACAAAATAACAATTTATGTTAATTGCTGAAGTCTATTTAAAATGTTTAATTAATCTGAATTATAAAAAAAAAACTTTGAATGATTCAATTACTCACTCAAATACTTTGTTTCATGGACGAATCAGCATTTTTGAACGAATCTCCTGAATGAACGATTCAATTACAAATATTTAAAGTAATTATATCTGTGTGTGAATGTCTGGGTGAATGTCTCGATTCTGATTGGCCGCAGAGCCATAGAAAAAGAGAGTTGCGACACTTCTATAGACTCCCATTGTTATTGAGGAATGCGGAAGTAAAGCGTGTCTCACGCGACCTATAATTCCAAACATTGTATTTTCCACCGTTGAACCCCATTCATTTTCAGTGTCTCCGAAGCAAGTCAGCTGGTAAATTCATGAAAATCCTACATTATTTATATTTTGTGATATTTCCACCACCAGCTGCGGTGTTCTCGCCTAATGCTGCGGTGTTCTCGCCTAATGCTGCGGTGTTCTCGGCTGATGTTGGTGGTGTGAACTAAAGCTGTTGTGTTGTCACCAGTGTTGGGTAATGTTGCTTTTTAAAGTAACTAATTACATTTAGTAGTTACATTCCTTGTAAAGTAACTAGTTACGTAATTAGTTACTTGCTGTAGAGAGTAAGGCGTTAAGTTACTTTTGCGTTACATTTAGAAAAGTATTTTATTTCTAAGGCAATTCACCTTGGTCACACTTATGTAAAGAAGGCACATTTAATGGGTTGACCTCAGCATGATGATGGTGTGCACTAGGGAATAGTATTACTGTAGACTTAATAAGCAAATGTTGGCACAGCAGTGTTGATCTTTTTTCTCTTTTTTCTCTTTCCCCACACCTGAAAGTAACTAATTACATTTAGTAGTTACATTCCTTGTAAAGTAACTAGTTACGTAATTAGTTACTTGCTGTAGAGAGTAAGGCGTTAAGTTACTTTTGCGTTACATTTAGAAAAGTATTTTATTTCTAAGGCAATTCACCTTGGTCACACTTATGTAAAGAAGGCACATTTAATGGATTGACCTCAGCAATAGCACATATTGTACTGAATATTCAGTGTCACTCGCATATAACATGATCAATCCTCATTGTACAGCAAGACGGGTCAAGGTAATAATCTACCAAAATGAAAAGCAATATTTGCATGAATTTCTTGAATCAAGAAACTCTTTAATCAATAAATAATTGTGTGAAATGCCAGGCAGAAGTCTAGTAGTTTGCTAGCTCTACAATTTACCAGGGCTAAGTTTGAATCTAGGAGCAAAACGAAGCTAGCTATAGCTAGGTATATGGTAGCAAATTGGTGTTCACTTATGTACTGAACCAGACTATTTTACTTACTGTGATATAATCCTTAACCTAAACCACTGACCGATACAGCGACGCATCACACAAGCTTGAGTTCAATACATTATTTAGTGTGACATTACGTAGGCCTGTACATGCAAGTCTTACGCCTACATAACTATTTAGCTGGTCGGCTCCATGACGTCGGGTAAAAGAACGAAGGGGAACACACTGAAAGATTAAGACGTTTTCGTAGGTACCTAGCGAAAAGTAGACTCAACTTTCCTAGACTTTTAGCTACATCCTGAGGGCTCGCGACAAAAAGGCGAAAGTAAGTAACGCGTTACTTGTTTGAACAAGGAACTAGTAACGGATTCATTCAATTAAATAAGTAACGCATTAACGTTAGTTGTACGTGCCAGTGCCTCCACTGTTACGTGACAGTAGCTAGTGGTACATGCCAGTGTTTTTACTCAACTCGTGGGAAAATCCCAATCAAACACGTCGAATCTGGAGCAGACGCCAGGTTGTCAGAGCAATCAACTGCATTTGCACTGGTGACGTCACTACATCTCTAAGCCAACATATCAACAACTGTGGAGCTTCAATAAAAATTCTTTATTTTGTGAACAGAACAATTCTCTGGTTGTTTAAAAAACGTTTATTTACCTCTGCGAATATTCGGGAGGTCATTAAAGACCAATTATTTGTTTGTAAACATTCGGGATGCGCGCGCAATGTGGCTGCAGAAAACCGGGAGAGGATAGCATTTTTTATGGCAAAGGGACCACATGGATAATACAAATAGTCAGATTTAAAAAGACCAAAAAGGTCGAGGAGGACAGCCTTTAAAAGAGAAAGCGATTACCCATTGATCTGTCGCATCAGAATTTTGATTTGGGTCACGAAAGTCTTGAAATTTGAGTGAGAATGTCGCCCGTACAGACCGCATAGTCGAGCGGCAACCATGTCTTCACGTCATGTCACAAAGTTGACAGTTTTACAGTCAATTTTACATTTAAAAAGTCGAGCAGGGCAGCTTTCAAGAGATATGGGAATTCTGCTTTGAGCCAGCTGGTCCGATTGTTTTTCTGATTGGTTTAAACTGGCAATCTGAGTGAGACTGCGTCCCCGGCGTTACACTGTTTTGACGTTAGCCTCTGTCAGACTCGCTCACTGGCAGTGTGGACAATGTTGTATTTCACTCCATTCTACTCCAGAAACGTCAGGGAGGACTGCCTTATGTAGATACGAGCCTGATGAAGATAGCCAGCATCTCGGATTTCTTTAACCGAGCCTGTTTAAAAGTTAATATCAAGCCCTGCAATCCAGAGGCCAGAGATATATGATGTCCTGATCGACACTCCAAGTGTAATAGACCGGGGAGAAGTTCGTCTTTTGCAACCGACATGCGCAGTTGAGACTGCTTGACAGTTGTTTGACGTAGGGTGATAATTGGTCTATAAATGGATTTATTATATGGCAACAACGGTACAAGCTTTCTGATTGGCTAATGGGTAGTCATGCCAGCCGCGTATTGACCGCGGTCTGATAAGTATTCTTATTGCCCTGTGACCTCATCTTCAAAATGAGCGATATCAGAGCCTGTTTAATTTATTAAACATTTTCTGGCGATATCGACGAGTCAGCTGCTGCGTTTTACTATCCAGATGATACTGAAGACATCAACAGCGACAAAGAAATTGTTAACTTTCTAAAAGAGTCGTTACTTGTGTTGGAATTAAAGCAATTTTAGCAGAACCATGTTGTCCGCTTTCTATCAAGAGTAATGAGTTGCTAGGAAACACATGAAACAAACTGTGAGAAGACTTGAGAGCTAGCTACAATTAGCCTAGAGGTACCATTTATTTTTGTTTACAAAATGAAAAGAAGCTAAAAATGCCATATAATTAACTACTTCCTAACCTCGACCGTTCGGTCATGCCAGGAAATATCAAACTGAGGCTGGATGCCGGGAAAAATCAAACCTCGGCTTTGCCGTATCAGAGCTATCGCTCGGTCGTTACGTTCCAGCCTCGGTTTTAAATTTCCCGGCATGACCTCACTCTCGGTTAGGTCACAAAGTTTCAAGTGAATGCTACATTAATAAATGTTCAATGTATTTGTTTTCCAGCTGTATTCAAACACTTCTCAAATATTCTTGTTATAATAAAAGTGAATTAATTTAATTCATTAATCTGAAGTTAAATACTCTACCACTGAGCTGTAATCATAACTACCATCAGATCTCTTGCCTTATTTTTTATTTATTCAACCTTCATATTATACTCCTTATATTACAGATATTTTACTGTCACTGTACGATATTTGACCATTGAGCCATACTCACCCTCCTCACCTTTGACCTCCACCAGGTACGTTATGGCGTTATGGCAGTCCCTTGGCTGTTCTGGACAGTACACGTGTAATTTCCTGTGTGCTTCACGTGAGGGAGGATGAGGACCGATGTATTGAAGGCGTGGCCGAGACCTTGGGGGAGTGTCCAGGAGTAGGAGTATCTCCTTCAGTGATGCTGACTGGCTGTTTTGAATCTAGATGCGTGGTCAATATTCTGGGGCGGTCTGGAGGGGAGAGAAGAGAGGGAGGAGTGAGAGGAGGAGGAGAGAGGGAGGGGTGAGAGGAGGAGAGAGGGGTGAGTGAGGGAGGGAAGGGTGAGAGGAGGAGGAGAGGAGAAAGTGGTGAGAGGAGGAGTGAGAGGAGGAGAGAGGGGTGAGAGGAGGAGGAGAGAAGGAGGGAGGGGTGCGAGGAGGAGGAGAGAGAAGGAGAGAGGGGTGAGAAGAGGAGGAGAGAGGGAGGGGTGCGAGGAGGAGGAGAGAGGGGTGAGAGGAGGAGAGAGGGATGAGAGAAGGAGGAGAGAGGAGTGAGAGGAGGAGAGAGCAGTCGCGCCCCCAGACATTTTTTATAGGGGTGGCCAGATGGCTCAAGGGAAAATCTTGGGTGGCACACCAAAATCAAAACACAGTCTAACAATAATTTTGAAAAGCGTCTGCCTCAAAAAAGCTTAGACTAAAAGCGCACATGTGTGGCGGTTTGCAAGAACCCGTCTGTCGCGGCCGCTCATTGTTGGCTATAAGCCAAAAAAGATCGAAAATCTGTTTTCTGTCAAAATTGAGATTAGTTGTGTTTTGTATAATTAACACCCTAAACTTAATTGTAATGTACACAAAGTATATGATTACTTATGAAAAACAGTTCATTTCAACGTTTTTTTGCTAGCAAGATTTTCAAGCGTCAAGTCAAATGCTCAGTTTGCCTGCTCTTTTGAGTGCTGCAGCGCTAAACAACTGATCAATGAAGTCAGACTGTTAAACAAACAAAAAAAGCTTGCTGAGAAGTTATGAACGTAGCCAAGTAGTTTAAACTGACATTTCACAACGTGATTATTAACAAAAGGATTTACTTTCCATATTCGCCCATGGTATTCACACATGGTATTTAAAAACCTCTTCTGAAACCTGTTAAATGTGCCTAAAAATGCCTAAACAGCATACTCAAAGTAAATTGACTGCTGTTCTTGAACTATTTGGAGTACATGCATGTAAATTGACTCTTTTGAAAGCTGACGTTATCTGACGTTAAGCTGAAGTTATGTTCCTTGTTGTCAGGACCCCTGTCAGTCCTACTGGTGTTGATAAATAGAAGCTTGAACACAAGGAAAGTGAAAGTTTCTATTTCCGCCTAGATTTTTTTTGAAAACACAGGCCTGAAGAGGCCTAGACGTGGTAGGTATTAGCTGGAAGACGGAATTGGACCACAGGTTGAAGCCTTACCAAATTCAGATCAAAAGTCAAACATAATACCACAATATATTCATATTTGACAAATGTTTTTATAAGAGTACATCCAGGCGTTTTCTAAAAGGGCCTTATGGAGACTCCAGAATGACCCTTCTCACCAAGGTCAAATTCTTAGGATAAAAAGGTATAATTGTTATCTCTAATGAAAGGTGGTACTTAGAACTATCATATATAACAGCTAAATCCCTCATTAGTATTACTGAAACACAAAAACTGAAGCAAGAACACATTGGAGTGCTTTATCTGATTCCCAGGATTGGCACACAAAGAACACTGACATATTGCGCAATCGACTTTTATTTTGAAGGCTCCACAAAACCAGGCATTTGGGGTATCGCCATTTACAGCTAGCGCTAAGCTACAAGGATAACTAGCTAATTTCAGAGCCAGTCGAAGCCTGTTAGAAAAAATTGTGTAGAGGGGGCGGGGGGGGTGGGGCAGGACGCACAGGGGCTTTAGAGGGCTGTCACCGGGGCATGGAAGCTCCTATTGGTTCATACAGTATGTCAATCAAAAGTTCTGAGTCTACCGGCCATTTTAAGATTATCCACGGATTTCTACTCCACCCACATCATGTTCTATGATCGATTGTTTGTGTAAGACTGAAAATAAAATAATTGGCAAAGGAAGAATGAAGCAACAAGATCGTGGCTATGTGTGGATATAATTCATTGTTTGGACAACTACTCGACATGGTTTGATACTTTGGACCCTTGGGAATGTAAGCAGATGAGGTTTTGATGAGTTGTGTGCATACCTGGAACATTCCTAAGTAATCGTTGGTAAGTACTACTTTTTTCTCTAGCATTGTTGAAGGAACGGTCACCGGACAAAGACGTTGAGGTACTTTCTGTTGCGAGTTGAGCTTGAATTGGTTTATTTCAATGGAAGCACAAGAATCGTAGCTTTCCAACGAGGTATCATATGTGTAGCAGTCTAAAAAAAAATTGTTTTCAATTCAGTGCGTTTTCACTCAGGGAGGGGGGCGCAGCATTTCTGGCTCGCCGGCGAGCCAAGGATCCAGAACAGGTTTAACAGAGCTGTACAATAGCAAACAATGGGATTTTAAGTGCTATGTTTTAAAAATACGCTCTCGGTGTGATCGGCCCGAAATGACTAAGTTAGCAATAGCTACTCTCTCTAGACTGAAGTAACCTTTCGTTTGTCTAAACTAGCTAGCAAGGTAATACAGTCAGCCCTCCCAAAATACAGAATTTAACTAGCATAGCTAATTAGACTACTGTAGCTAACCAACGTAAGCTAGGTTGCCTACTGTAAGTAGGTAATTTAAAATTCAAAAACGGTTTATTGAATATTTGTACTTAGCCTACTTTTTTCTTTAACTTGGTATCTGCACTTAGCAGCGTCCAACTGGGCTAGCCTTCATCAACGATAAGTTCCCTCCCTTCTATGTACCGTTAGGCTGTACTGCACTCTCACCTGGTCCAGTGCAACCTATTGTGGGGGGAGGGGTGACACTGGGGTGTCAGGATCTGAATGTGCAGGATTTCTATGACGAAATGTTTTCGAAGTGTTTTCTATAGGCCAAAATGTGTTTTAAAATTATTTTTTTAGGTTGATTTGTCCTACAGTGAAGTTGTAATCCCGTTTTCCATTCATGAAAGTTAAAAATATATATCGCATTACGGACAATATGCAACTCGCGATGGGGGGGGACAGCAATTTTCTCAGGGGGGCCTTGACCCCGCTGACGGCGCCTCTGGGAGAGGGGGATGAGAGAAGCAGGAGAGAGAGGTGAGAGGAGGAGGAGAGAGGGGTGAGAGGGGGAGGAGAGAGAAGGAGGTAAGAGGAGTGAAAGGAGTGAGAGGAGGAGGAGGAGAGAGAGGTGAGGATGGTAGTGGAGAAAACACTCGGAGTGTGATATAACAAACCGCAAGTAAACTGTAGAGATTGTGTGTGTGTGTGTGATCTTGTGTATGTACTGTACATCTGATTGGTATCATGTGAATCTGATAGTGTGTGTGTGACTGTTAACTGTGTACTCTCTACCCTCAACCATGTCTTCTTCCATCTCTGCTAGCAGCTGGATGCTGTCTGGAGGCTCTGTGGACACACACACACGCTAGACATTGTCTAACTAACAAATCCATGAAAGATGACATTACACTCACTAAAACCTCACTGACAGTGTGTTTGTGTGTGTGTGTGTGTGAACTCAAGGTAAACAGTCACGTTCAGCCTACACTGGACATCCTCGTTTTTCACACTGAGGTGCCGTGTCCCACTGGTCAACCCTGTCCGCCTTCCAGGTTCTGTCTCTGGGCCCAGGGGTCTGCACGTTGCCCCCAGAAGCCTCCCAGCTGAACAGTTCGGGGTCTATGGCGTGCTGGGTGATGGTGCAGAGGGCCGAGGCTGGGTGTCCGTACCTCACCACCAGCCTGGAGGGGCTGATCTGCATCAGGGCTGCACAGGATGGATCTGGGGGGGGGATCTGAGGGGGTAGGGAGAGCAGGGACATGAAGGAGGAGCCGGGACATGGACGTGGAGCAGGGACATGGAGGGGGAGCAGGGACACGGAGGGGGAGCAGGGACATGGAGGGGGAGAAGGGACATGGAGGGGGAGAAGGGACATGGAGGGGGAGCAGGAACATGGAGGGGGAGCAGGGACATGGAGGAGAAGCCGGGACAAGGAGGTGGAGCAGGGACATGGAGGTGGAGCAGGGACATGGAGAGGGAGCAGGGACATGGAGGAGGGAGCAGGGACATGGAGGGGGAGCCGGGACATGAAGGGGGAGCAGGGACATGGAGAGGGAGCAGGGACACAGAGGAGGAGCAGGGACATGAAGGGGGAGCAGGGACATGGAGGGGGAGCAGGGACATGGAGGGGGAGCAGGGACACGGAGAGGGAGCAGGGACACGGAGGGGGAGCAGGGACATGGAGGGGGAGCAGGGACAAGGAGGGGGAGCAGGGAGACGGAGAGGGAGTAGGGACATGGAGGGGGAGTAGGGACATGGAGGGGGAGCAGGGACATGGAGGGGGAGCAGGGACATGGAGGGGGAGCAGGGACATGGAGAGGGAGCAGGGACATGGAGGGGGAGCAGGGACATGGAGAGGTGAGAGATTGAGAAGGGTTTGGGGTGTAGGAGAGTGATGAAGAGGAGAGAGTGAAAAGGGGGAGTGAGTGGGAGTGAAAAGGGGGTGGGCCCAGCTTAGACGCAGGGCCGGCCCAAGGCATAAGCGAACTAAGCGGCTGCTTAGGGCCCCCATGGCCACCAAAGGGCCCCCAAGAGAACATGAAATTACAGTTTATTGTACTGTGTTTCTTCGATTAAACGCTGCCCTCGATTAAACGCCGCACCAAAAATGAACATTGTGTAATAAACGCCGCCCCAGAAATACGGTAGGAGCAGCATGCCCTGAAATACCTAGCAACAGCATGTCATTTTAATGAACATTCTCTTGTGTTGCACTCGGAGTCCACTATGACTCTAGCTAGCTATAGACTAGCTGTTAGTCGGCATTTGACAAAAAGCAGATGAGAAAGAGCTTTGACATTTGCTTGTTGCTTAATCGGTGATTTAGAAGACCGTACTGTTCAAACTATCTAAGAACATTTAATGTAGCGAACTAACACATTAACATGCTAGCGCAGATAGCCTAGAATACCGTATTTCTTTGATTAAATGTCGCCCCCAAATAAACGCCGCCCTCGAATAAACGGCACACCAAAAATGAACAATGTGTTCATAAATACGGTAATTACGGTAATTAAGAAAAAATTATAATAATTCACGCCGAGGGGCCCCTAAATCAATTCTGCTTAAGGCCCCATAAAGGCTTGGGCCAGTGTTGTATCAACCGATGCATGACTCCCTGGATTGGCACCCCCTTGCGGGAGCGAGCGAATTAAAGAGTGAAGGATTTCGTCTTGATATTGCAACCAAACGAAGGGGAAACAGAAGTCTCACCTTATAACTTCTTTGTTATAGAATTCAAGAGAAGAATGTCGGTTATCTGTGTAAATATCAGATGCTATTTTCAACACAAAATCCTTAAAATTCGTCATTCAAACCGTATAGAAACGAACGCGAACCAACATTCTTGCTCCACGACATCACATTCTGAGGAAAATACCCCAGTATGATTACCAAAGGAAATGTATTTTGTGTAGCAGGTTCAAAGTATTTCACATTGCTCTTCATACTAATGTATAGGTTCAAAGGCATACGATTTTAATGCAGTTAGCCTGCGCATAGGGTGGGTTACTCAGACAGGTCGAAAACAACAACCTTCTGATCCAGAATAGGCTATCAGCTGTCCTGAGAAGGGACCAAAGGTTCACATGTCTATAGCTTACAAAAGACAAGTACTAAAAACGATATATCAACATCAAAATAAATGTTCTCACCATGAAATCATGTTTTAAGATATGATATATTACTCTTATTGTTTAAGTAAATTCAATAAATGAAAAAATAAAACATAATTATCCCCCACCTACCATGGACTATTCTGTTTTCAGACCTGACCAACCTATACATACACATGTATTGGCATTCAATTGATGCTATTAAATGTACATAATGCTGGAGTAGAAGGGAAGAAACATATGCGGGGGGAGAGCATTTCATGGCAGGCCTTGTTTTCCATTTGATGCAAGTGCAATGCACCCCCTGCTAACACCGACTAGGAAAGTGTTACATGCATCAAAGTATTCTTACTGTACACTGAGGGCACTAGAATGAGTAACCACAAGTTTCAAATATGTGACACTTTCCTAGTCAGAGTTAGCGGGGGGTGCATTTCATGACGAGAAGGAATACAACAAGCCTGTCGTGAGATGCACCCCCCTATATTGTCTGTTCTGTATTTACCAGCATCAAATGATTCTTACTGTACACTGAGGGCACTAGTATAAGTAACCACAGTAAGTTTCAGGCATGTAACACTTTCCTAGTCAGTGTTAGCAGGGGGGGCATTAGAAGGATCAGAAGGCTGTTGTTTTCGACCTGTCTGAGTAACCCACCCTATGCCCAGGCTAACTGCATTAAAATCGTATGCCTTTGAACCTATACATTAGTATGAAGAGCCATGTAAAATACTTTGAACCTGCTACACAAAATACATTTCCTTTGGTAATCATACTGGGGTACATGTCCTCAGAAGGCGATGTCGTGGAGCAAGAATGCTGGTTCGCATTCGTTACTATACGGTTTGAATGACGAATTTTATGGATTTTGTGTTGAAAATAGCATCTGAAATGTACACAGATAACCGACATTCTTCTCTTGAATTCTATAACAAAGAAGTTATAATGTGAGACTTCTGTTTCCCCTTCGTTTGGTTGCGATATCAAGACGAAATCCTTCACTCTTTGATTCGCGCGCGCTCCCGCGAGGGGGTGCCAATCCAGAGAGTCATGCATCGGGTGATACAACACCGGCCCTGCTTAGACGTGTCCCAATATGACTATATTACCCCCCATCATGATCCCTGCCCCTGCACTGCATCATGAGCCATATGTAAGCAGGGTTGGGTAGGTTACTTTTTAAATGTAATCCGTTACAGTTACTAGTTACCCATTCACAATTGTAATCAGTAACGTAACTTTTGGATTACCCAGACTCAGTAACGTAATCTGATTACTTTCCATTACTTTTGGATTACTTTCAAAACCTAGTTTATAACCAGTTGACGTTTGTTTACATAACCTGGAATATGCATAAATCAAAGAACAAATTATGTTGCACCCCAGAAACTGTTGCAGCAGGACATACAGTAGCACTACAAAATAAATAGAACGGTCACCTCAATTTGCGTCAATAAGGGAGCTAGATATTATCCTTACACAAACCTACAGTCCCTAACAAGCAAATTCCATCAACCACCCTGACCAAATTCAACATTTTATCTGATTATGAAGATTTTAGAAAATTGCATCAGTTTTGAAGACTGATGCCATTTTAGCTATCTTAATTGGTAGCTATATGGTAGTGACTCCTTTACTAATGAAAATGTACAGCATACATACTTCACAGCCACTCTTATCACAAACTACATATTTGATTGTTTGCTACTGGGCATTTATTTAAAACGGACAATTTATGATGAAAGCAAAAGAGCAGTGATCATAGTAGTTACCTAATGTGTGGTTGTAGCTAGGACTGGAACGTGCCAAGCAAATAATGAATCTAAATTGGATAGCTGAACAGCTAACGTAGTCTCTGCCAAGATACAGCATACCTTTCATTTAGTCATTCAACTAGTATAGGAGACGCTCTGGATAAGAGCGCCTGCTCTGGATAAGAGCAGACACGTCTGCCGTGTGCTTTCACCGCAATTAATATTTTTGGTACTTAACAATGTTTCAAGTTAATTAGTTAGCCAACTAATTGGTTTAATAAGGGGCTAGCAGCTGACTAGCCATCTAGCTAACCCTATTTAACATGTGTTTGCTAATTGTGGAGGACAGCAACTTTTAGGTAACCGGTACACGTGTATAGCTGCTGCCAATTTAACCATAACCTTACCTAAATGCTTCTTCAAGTTGGAAGTGCGACAGTAGCTTCACCCTAGGCAAACATAACTTGCATTGTACTGACTTGTTTTTGCCTTTTTCTTCCTTGAAAACAAATTGGTTGTTGAAACGCCAGGTGAAAAATGCAGTTTGTTGCTGCGACATTGAGATTGCGTTTTTGTTGATCAAAGTTTTAACAAGAAACGTCACAGTCAAAAGAAAATAGACTATTCCCCAAATATAAAAGTAGCGCAAAGTAATCCTCAATATTTTTCAGAAGTATCTGTAATCTGATTACATTTTTTTCCCAGTAACGGATTACAGTTACAATTATTTTGTAATCCGATTACAGTAATCTAATTACTTGTAATTTGTTACTCCCCAACCCTGTATGTAAGGCTACACAACCTTTCATGAAAACAATACCCGTGTCTCTGCTCGTACACTTCAAGACCGAAACCTGCAAGTCTGACTCCCAACATTGTTGCTGATCATCAGCCCGTTTATAATCAGTATGGAAACGCACTTGCGCCTTTTCCGGGTATGGTTCTTTGCTTCCCATCATCTTGTTGCTTGAAAACGCTTCCGTTGAACACGACAGCAAACTCTCGTCAAAGACATTTCTAACTTTTAAATGTCCAATTGCCTAAAGTGTGCCAATAAGTGTGTTCAAATTTGAAATAGAATCTAATATCCCCCGTAGTTTTTTTTTTGAATTAAACTGAGCTTCAGTGCATCGACCAGACGCTTATTAAGTTACCGTATAGCCAACAGAATACATCTGGGTAGTCTAGCCTTTAGTAGGAAATTGGACCTACCGTTTAAGGCAAAACATTGAAACACTGAGAATGAAAGAAGGACGAAAATTCCACCGACATTGGAGGTAGACATGTTCTTCTAAAGATAACGGTGACCTGCGGTCGAGCTGGTCCTGGTGCAGGGCAGTGTCAAAAATGCGCTCAGATGGTGATTCAGTTACTTTTAATTGAACGTAAAACTATCAAGTCAGAAGTGTGAAGTACAAAACATCTACATGTGCGTCACTCTCACAGTACTTGTGTGTGTGTGTGGCCGCAGGAACTAGGTGTGATGAGGGTGCTGCAGTACCAATGACAGCACGAGCATTTAAATTGATATGACTTTAAAATCCACCACCGTGGCACAGCTCCGCAGTAGCGGACTGGCCATCGGGAGCACCGGGACAAGAATAATGATGGTGTCACGGAGTGCACGGCAACGGTGCGCCGGTCTGCGTCACCGGAATTCTAAGACGCACCTGTTTTGAGTTGGGACTGATTAGGACGGCTATATAAGCTGAGATGTTTCCGACTTCGTTGTGGAGACTTATTCTTGTTTCATGTTAATGGCCGTGTGGCGTCTGACCTTTGTTTAGTGAAACCCTGTTTATTTCGAGTAAAAACCTTGTGCGCTTTCATCCAAAAAAGAGATGGTCAGTATGTTTGTTCTTCTTTTACAGCAAGCAATGGTGTCTTCAAGGGCTGTGTATCCTCAAATATGTGCACCGTGTCTCTCCTGGCTGCTTTTGTGCCTGGTCTAACCAGCCCCTATTACTGGTGCGGTGTCTACCACAGTCCCCACTACTAGGCTGGTGACTACCACAGCCCCCACTAATGGTCCAGTGGCTGCCACAGCCCCCACTACTGATCTGGTGACAACCACAGCCCCCACTACCGGTCCTGTGACTACCACAGCCCCCACTACTGGTCCGGTGACTACCACAGCCCCCACTACTGATCTGGTGACTACCACAGCCCCCAATACTGGTCCTGTGACTACCACAGCCCCCAATACTGGTCATGTGACTACCAAAGCCCCCAATACAGGTCCAGTGACTACCACAGCCACCACTGCTTGTCCGGTGACTACAAAAGCCACCACTATTCGTCCTGTGAATAACGCAATCCCCTTTACTGGTGCAGTTAGTGTAGTCCTCATGTCAATGTGGGTTACTCTGTTCGTAAAACTTATCTACTAAATAAACATAAAGACACATGCATGCACAATCTCTGATTTGTTAAAGTAACAGAAACATATGGACTTATGTGATATGATTGTCAGCACACAGAATCATCAGTATGATGTATGTTTTACAGAATGCACTTGTTTACTCCTATTTTATTTTTTGATATTTCTTTATTTAATTGTACAACATGTTATTTCAATAGTTGACAATTTTTATTACTAATGAGATCGTAAGTATTTAAGAGGAGAACTTTTTAAGAAACATTCAGTAAAAACAGTATGTTTTTTTTCCAATTGAATGTTTGTTGGGTTTTTGTATTACATATTAATGAATTATGTTAAAGACTTTGTGTGCTGCTTGTAGGGGCACAGACAATCGTAGGTGACAGGGCCTCAGTCATCCTTGGGGATTCCAGAGGAACATATCATCCTCTTCCAAAGCCCTCTGAAGAATGCACGGATTCCCTTCTTCTTCTTCTTCTTCTTCACCTGTTTGTCTTCATGTGCTGAATAATAACAGCATACATCACTGAATTCATTTCACGGATTTCAAACTAAGGTAATGGAGGCCAAAGCATCGTGGAGCTTTGAATAACTCACCAGCACACTTGGCAGCCTCTCCACTGCACTGCTCAGGAACAAGATCAGTGAGCTGGATACAGAGACACAGAAATGAACATGTGTCTAAAAACTTCCAAAGGTGAGGATGGTGTTCAGTAAAAAAAGAGCAAGGTGCACAAACCTTAAAAAAATCTTAACCCATATTGTCTCTTACCTGAGGAAGCTGAGTGGCCAAGGGGGGGCAGTCAGAGACAGAGATCAGGGCCAGGGATCTCCTCTTCTCAGACTCTTTCACAACCTTTTCCAGGAGTTCATTAAGAACATCCTCTGCAGCAATCTCAGACTTCCCATTGATGAGGGCCACCTTCCGTGTCTGAGAGATCTGTAAACAGCAAATCAGTGTAAAGACTTAAATAAGTTATATGTACTGTTGTCTGAACAGCAAAGTAAGCTTTGATGAATGATGCCAGACCTGGGTATCCAGGGGAGTGGTCATGTGAACCATCTCTACTGCAGCTGCTATGAGGTCCTCCACAACTTTGGAAGCTGCAGTCTTCAGGCCAACCATCACCAGCTCCTTGGCTCCAGCCTTCATGAACGCTTTTTCAGCGCGGACATCAGCGATGTGTCCAGTTGCCACAAGCTGTATGGCTTCAGGAGGCAGTAAGGCCAGGGAAAGACTTTCAGAGACAGCAGCCAGGGATCCCTTTTCCACCGACTTCTTCTCTGTCTTCTCCAGGAGTTCATCAGGATCATGATCATAAATGATGTATCTAGCTGCAGAAAGCTCTTCTTTCTTAAAAAAACAATGTAAACATAGAACATGTTGCAATATGAACATTGAACATGACAAGGACGGTAAAATAACTTTAGAGATGTCTAGGTGCATACCGGCTGTTTGGCCAGGATACGCCTGTGACAGTAAGAGCGCTCAGCCAGAAATCTGTTCTGCTCTGAGTCCACCACCTTCCCCAGGAGCTCACTGGGGACTTCCTCAACAATGATGGGTGCCTCGATCTTCCCACGAAACTCCTCAAGCTCCGAGGAATGATCATCAACCAGGGGTAGCTGGTACTTGAAGGCAGCAGCCATTCTGCTTTGGCATATCTTTCCCAGATAGGTCACCACCGCCTGGACCACAGGCTTCAACTGGAAGTAGGTGCTGTTGAAGCCCAGTAGGTTGAAGGTCTTGGCTGTTTCTGTGAAGCACCGAAGCACAGCGGCCATCTTGTCCCGTGCAATAATACCTGTAACTGAGTACAAGAAGTGCCTGGAGTAGTTGCCACAATGGGACAGGAATATGGAAACCACTCTCATGACAAGATTACAGATTTCATAAGTGGCTGCCACAGCCTTCTTTCCCACAACAGAGACAAGGCCCAGGTTACTCAATTGTATGGTTAGCTTAGCCAGAGACTGCTGGACCATCTCTCCGGGTTTCTCCCGCAGGTGCTTCGGGAAACAGGTCATCATGCCTGGGACCAGGACCTCAGCTCCCATGGTGAAGTCAGGCATGGTCAGGGCTAAAAACTCTGGCTCATTTTGTCCAGACGATGATGTGGAAGTGCTCTTCATGCTCCCTGTTGCCATAATAGGAAGGCCTTTCAAGGCCGGAGAGAGGCATTTCCTCACATCCTGAGCTGCCGCAGACCGGATCTTTTGGAGGAACATGTCCAGACCCTCCACTGTGATCTTCACGGAGAGAGAAAGAGATAAGGAGATCCAATTGAGATATTTTAGTCACCAAACTAAATCTCAGTGTCATGAGAGAGGCTAAGGACAGATACAAATACTGTTGTCATTCATACCTTTCCATCAAACAGCTCTGACAAACGACGTTCGTATGCTTGCATTTCACTGAGAATGTTCTCCAGCTCACAAACTAGCTCACACATTTTGGTGTTCTCCTCCTGAATCCAACATTTGAAACTCTTAACACTGAATAATCATCTCCAAAATGTCACTGAAATAATGATTTCTGAGCCTCTTTCTTTTCTTTGCAGACATATTACATTTTGAATAAGCATTGTTTACTTAATCTGTAACATATTAGGTATTCAGCAATATCAGATTTAAATGAATTCCTACTGTGTAATATTACCTCAAACTCTTCATATTCTCTGTCCATTTTGGTGAAACAGTCATTTACCTAAAGAATGACATAGGCAATCAAAATGTCTATAAAAAGATATCTAAATGACGTCCATTACAGTTTACTGATAATTATTGCAGATACGGTTTACTACAATTCTGGTGCTGTTGTGAAGAGGACAAAAATAAGCTTTTACTTTAGTACTTCAGAATGGAATGACATTATGGAATGTTAAGACATTGTGACATCACATAAAACATAGTTCTTTTCAAAACCTTAACAACTGTACACAGAAACTGAATATTGATTAGGGTAGCCTACTGTTAATTACATCAATTTAGATGTGGAAATCAATGATAATACCAACTAAAGAAATATTGTGATGCACAGTATGGGTCATTTATATAAACCATAGCTAAATCAACACTTATGGACTGACATAGAAAAGAAGACTTAACCTTTTCAAGTATTACATTAAATTAAATACCACATACCGTAAGCCTGAGAATTCGGTTATTTAAATAGGCGAATTCGTTGTGTTTTTCTTCTTCTCTTGCAGTAAATTATTCAACTGAACGCGACATTGGTCGTAACGTGATCGAGGTCAAATAACTTCTGGTGACTCCAAATGTTGTCTTTTCATTTATAATATTAACCTTTGACGTATCCATTATGACGTATTTATTCCAATAACTCAATGTTAACGGATCCGTGAGGTTCTATTGTCAATCACAGATGGTGAAAAATAACATTACAGTTCAACAAACAAACAATAACAACGAAAATAAATACATAATTTAATCAAAAGGATAAGGATACCAATAACTGTAAATATAAACGAGTCAACAGAAGAAACTAGTGCATTTAGAAAGAAAGTAACTCAAAACTGGAGAAAAAAATATGTGAAGATGATGTTGGCAAAGTATATAGTTGTTTTCTTTTTACCTGTATGATTAAAAACTCCAGTCAAACCATATAATTGCAAACAAAATGACTGTGGATCACAATGGTTTACAAAATGCCTGTTTATCCCTGATAAATTAAACAGATAAATGAAAATAAGCAGTTACTCTTGGGTTTTATTTCCATAGGGAGGCGCCTTTAATCATATCAAAATCAAATCACACCCTTTTATTGTCACTTAACCATACAGGACTGCAACAGAGGTGGGAAAGTCTTGGGTGCAGTTTCTGGCAAATAAGCTTTATGTAACAATTATAACAACATGAACTTCTTATTTACACATCCGTTACACAACACAATATACAATATACACCTAACAAATGACAATATGTATAGACAATACGCAGGTTCAATAAAATACACAACACAATATATGCAGTTGAGGGCAGTGCTGTTGCCGTACCAGGCAGCGATGCAGCCAGTCAGGAGGTTCTCCACAGTGCTGGTGTAGAACATCGTGAGGATGTGTTCATTCTGAATTTCCTCTGCCTTCTCTAGATGAAGAGGCGCTGCTGTCTCTTCTTCACAACAGGCTCAGTGTGGACAGAGCATGTGACCTTCTCAGTGATGTGGACAGACCGTGTGACCTTCTCAGTGATGTGGACAGCAAGGGACTTGGAGCTGTTGACTCTCTCCACTGGTGTGCCAATGATGGTGATGGGTCTGTGTTCTCTGTCTTTTCTCCGGAAGTCCACCGCAAACTCCTTGGCATTACTAGTTTGACATTATTCGTTTTTTTATTCAGAAAATGTACCTCATCTAGTATAACCTGTGGTTTACCTCCTTCTCACATTCCACACCACCCATGGGTCCCTTCCAACTTTCAAGCTAAACCTGCACCTTACAAGCACACAAACACATGCACACTCAGCCTAGTTTCTGTTCTCGTAGTTAAAAAATAAAAAGATTTCACACTTTCTTTTGTAATAAATGAATGTCTATCTACACCATCGTTGTACCATTGGACACCATCGTTCAGCCAGACAGGGTAAGGTGGTAAGGTAAGGTCTGTAGGGTAAAGTGTGTAAGCCAGCAGCAGGTGTACTTGAGGTGTTCTGATAGCGACAGTTTTCAAACTATCAGTTTGTCAGACCAAGCTGAACTAACCTTTACAAAACCTTGTTCCAGACAACAATAAGGCTTTGAATCAAAAAGTAAATGTTTGAGTTTGTGTAGGGTTGGATGTGTAGGAGTGTAAAACAGTTTCCTGACTCAGGCCAAGACACCAAGAGATTCAATCTGAAATCTATCTTTTTTAGTGATGAAATTAAACTAGTGATAACTACAAGCCCTGCTTAGGTTGCTGCCCCCGCGAACCGACCCCGGGACTACAAGCAGTTGGTATTGTGTCTCTTTCTTATAAACGTTTCATTTACCATTCATTGGATTTAGCATTTTGTTTGGTATCAAAAATGAGAACATTTTAATAAATGCTCTGATTTAATCTGTGTTGGAATGTTCTTTTTTCCCGATGGAAACACAGGTGCAGTAATGAAGAGCTGCAGACCCTCCTTGGATTGCAAAGCACCTTTGAACGTTCGGTTTTCTTATTCCTTCAACACTGGTTTCTTCCAGTCTGGATCTGAGCTCTGCTGTGACTCAGACAGATGCAACCAGCAGTCTCAACCTGGTAAGAACTACTTTTAAAATTCAAAGTTATCATTTTTGCTAAACCCTATCAGCTAAAAAATCTGTTAGATTTATATGTATAAATATATAATTTATGTATTTATTTAAAATAAATGAGGAAGTGTTTGTCCCTGAACAATAAATACTGTTGGAGAATGAGAGTTGGACAAGGACAATTAGGAATCTGAAATACAAGCACATAAAATAATTGGTGACTGGGTAGTAAAAACTTTCCTAAAGATGGAGGAGACATTAATGAATATAACTGAAACAAGACAGTCCAGTAGATTTGATGTGATCTGTGTTTCTCTGCAGTCCCAAGTTCAGTGCCAGTGACTACAGCCCCCACTTCTGGTCAAGGGACTACCACAGACATCTCTACTGGTCCGGTGTCTAACATAGCCACCACTACTGATCTGGTGACTACTACAGCCCCCACTACTGGTCTGGGGAGTACCATAGACACCACTACTGTTCCAATGACTACCACAGCCCCCACTACTGGTTTGGGGACGAACACATCCTCCACTACTGGTCCTGTGACTACCACAGCCCCCATTACTGGTCTGGTGACTACCATAGACACCACTACTGTTCCAATGACTACCACAGCCCCCACTACTGGTCCAGTGAGTGTAGTTCTCATGCCAATGTGGCTTACTATGATGGTCAAATTTACCTACTAAATAAACACACAGACATGTTTTGTCTGACGCCGAACTCAACTGGCCGGCCTACTGCACACGTGCAAAGGTGAACACAACCCATGCCAACATTCACTACCCAAATATTTTCCAGCCCCCCGTAGAAGTGTGGTATTCAAATATAGAGTATCTGGTACTGGAGAGTAACGGATCTGCTGGTCGCCCCCAGATCAACGTGACGGCTTACGTGAGGGATCTGGAGAGAGCCAAGCAGGACCAGGCTGGGATACCTGACAGACACAATCTGACGGCGGCTAAGGCAGACCTGGAGAAGGTGCTGGTCGTCAGGCCCTGCCTACGCACATACCTGGAGATGGGACAGTTGAGAGGAGTAGAGGGCTGAGTCATGATGGCTAGTGGAAGTAGTATACTGTCGGTAAGGTTCAATCATAAAGATGGGATGGTTGGTTAAAGATTGCATAAAAGTAGAGCAAAAAGTGGCCGTTGAATTGCATAATTATTGGGTGTGACCTCTTCCTTCACGTCAACATATTTGTTTATGGAAATTTGGCCTGAGTCTTTTCTGAATGTGAAGTAACTATTGTGAAATGTGAACACCATTTACTTGATCATACACAATTGATATATGCTGTCATTTCTTCACACTTGTGTTTTGTGTTGCTTTTTACAATGTACAAAATGTCTGCATGAGAGTGGACCGCGTGGAATGGTTCCATGTGGGTGTTTTCTTGTTTGAGTGTGCAAACAAAATACCTGAATAAACAAGCCTTGGTCTATGTGTGCCTCCACGCAGGTGTATTACTACATGGGCGTGGATGCCGTCCAGGAGAGTCTGCTGGTGGACGAGGGGGCTTTGAACAACGCCCTGGTGAGTCTCTCTCAGGCCCTGGAGTGCGACCTGGGCGACAGCCTGCCCGACCTCCACCTCCTCAGGGGGCGCTGCCTCCTCCTGAAGGGCGAGGAGCAGAACGCAGCCGACTGCTTCAAGAGGGCCCTCGAGCTGGAGCGTCCGGGCAGTGGGGACACGTCTGCTCTGCGCTGTCTCCTGGAGGCCCTCCTGGCCCTGTTTGCCCAGAGCGGCCCCGACCCCGGCCCCGCCATCAGCCAGCTGGAGGTGTGGGTGCGGCGAGCCGAGGAGAGGTACGCGGAGGACGCGGTGGAGGCCGAGCTGAGGTATCTCTGTCGGACGCACACGGCCGAGGTCACAGAACTCTCCAGGGCTCTCATCAGGGTAGGGAGGCTTGACCTTGTGAAAAGGCTGCTCAATACTGTGCAGCCCAACCGCACTGCCAGTAAGAAAGTACTGGCAAGGTCTATGTCTATTTGAAGAGGGATTCGATCTTTCACCAAGAATGGAAAATAATCAGTTTCTCCTCCGATGAATTGCAATAAATATGTTGGCCATTACAATGTTCCCTAGGAGTTTTTTCATTTTCTATAAAAGAAAAGAAATTGTTTGTTTCTTTGTAGCTATTCGGATATAGATGGATATCTTCTTAGCATGACCCACTGCAGTAACTAAGAACCCAGAAGAACTAGATCTAGACAGGCAGCTATACACCAATTTATTACACTGAATAAAGAAAAGAAGAAAGTAGATTAATGTTCAATTTCAGCACAATGCATGTATGTAAAAACAAATAAGAGGTTTTAATTTACACTGTGCACAGACCGAGTTGATTTATACCAGTTATGGAGATTTCATATGTTGACGATAAAATAAAAGTTTAATTATACTATAGAGTATGTTAATGATGTAAGATTAATTTACAATCCTGGAGCCCGCTACACATTTAACTCCAGTACTTTTTGACCTGTGTACACATCCCTGCATTGATCACAACTTCTTGGAAATGCCAATAACAGTTTTATTTTGGATTCAAAATATACTTTGTGTGTTGCTTGTTTGTAAATGACTAAATGTAAATGTAAATGTTGCTTGTAGGGGCACAGTCACTCCTAGGTGACAGGGCCTCAGTCATCCTTGGGGATTCCAGAGGAACATATCATCCTCTTCCAAAGACCTCTGAAGAAAGCACGGATTCCCTTCTTCTTCTTCTTCGTCTCCTTCTTCTTCTTCACCTGTCTGTCTTCATCTGATGAATAAAAACAGCATACATCACCAAATTCATTTCACGCATTTCAACTGAGGTAATGGAGGCCAAATGATTGTGGAGCTTTGAATAACTCACCAGCACACTTGGCAGCCTCTCCACTGCACTGCTCAGGAACAAGATCGGTGAGCTGAATACAGAGACACGGAAATGAACATGTGTCTAAAAACATCCAAAGGTGAAGATGGTGTTTAGTAAAAAAGAGCAAGTTGCCCAACCTTAGAAAATCTTAACCCATATTGTCTCTTACCTGAGGAAGCTGAGTGGCCAAGGGGGGGCAGTCAGAGACAGAGATCAGGGCCAGGGATCTCCTCTTCTCAGACTCTTTCACAACCTTCTCCAGGAGTTCATTAAGAACATTCTCTGCAGCAATCTCAGACTTCCCGTTGATGAGGGCCACCTTCCGTGTCTGAGAGATCTATAAACAGCAAATCAGTGTAAAGACTTAAATAAGTTATATGTACTGTTGTCTGAACAGCAAAGTCAGCTTTGATGAATGATGCCAGACCTGGGTATCCAGGGGAGTGGTCATGTGAAGCATCTCTACTGCAGCTGCTATGAGGTCCTCCACAACTTTGGAAGCTGCAGTTTTCAGGCCAACCATCACCAGCTCCTTGGCTCCAGCCTTCATGAACGCTTTTTTAGCACGGACATCAGCGATGTGTCCAGTTGCCACAAGCTGTATGGCTTCAGGAGGCAATAAGGCCAGGGAAAGACTTTCAGAGACAGCAGCCAGGGTTCCCTTTTCCACCGACTTCTTCTCTGTCTTCTCCAGGAGTTCATCAGGAACATCTTCAGTAGTAACCTGACACTTAGCCTTGCCAGTGATGAGGACAACCTTCTCAGTCTGAGAGATCTGTAAAAGGTTGTAGGAAACCAGTTAAATACATCTGTTCAACAAAAAGCACTACAAACCCAACATAAAATGGCAAGGTTGACTGTGCCATTTTGAGGTAATTATTTTCTCACCTCAGTATCCAGGGGAGTATCCATGCCAACCATTTCATTGGCTGCTGTTATGAGGTCCTCCACAACTTTGCAAGATGCAGTTCTCAGGCCGTCCATAACCAACTCCTTGGCTTCAGCCTTCACCAGAGCTTTTTCAGCACGAACATCAGTGATGTGTCCAGTTGCCACAAGCTGTATGGCTTCAGGAGGCAGTAAGGCCAGGGAAAGACTTTCAGACACAGCATCCAGGGATCCCTTTTCCACCGACTTCTTCTCTGTCTTCTCCAGGAGTTCATCAGGATCATGATAATAAATGATGTATCTAGCTGCAGCAAGCTCTTCTTTCTTAAAAAAACAATGTAAACATAGAACATGTTGCAATATGAACATTGAACATGACAAGGACGGTAAAATAACTTTAGAGATGTCTAGGTGCATACCGGCTGTTTGGCCAGGATACGCCTGTGACAGTAAGAGCGCTCAGCCAGAAATCTGTTCTGCTCTGAGTCCACCACCTTCCCCAGGAGCTCACTGGGGACTTCCTCAACAATGATGGGTGCCTCGATCTTCCCACGAAACTCCTCAAGCTCCGAGGAATGATCATCAACCAGGGGTAGCTGGTACTTGAAGGCAGCAGCCATTCTGCTTTGGTATATCTTTCCCAGATAGGTCACCACCGCCTGGACCAGAGGCTTCAACTGGAAGTAGGTGCTGTTGAAGCCCAGTAGGTTGAAGGTCTTGGCTGTTTCTGTGAAGCACCGAAGCACAGCGGCCATCTTGTCCCGTGCAATAATACCTGTAACTGAGTACAAGAAGTGCCTGGAGTAGTTGCCACAATGGGACAGGAATATGGAAACCACTCTCATGACAAGATTACAGATTTCATAAGTGGCTGCCACAGCCTTCTTTCCCACAACAGAGACAAGGCCCAGGTTACTCAATTGTATGGTTAGCTTAGCCAGAGACTGCTGGACCATCTCTCCGGGTTTCTCCCGCAGGTGCTTCAGGAAACAGGTCATCATGCCTGGGACCAGGACCTCAGCTCCCATGGTGAAGTCAGGCATGGTCAGGGCTAAAAACTCTGGCTCATTTTGTCCAGACGATGATGTGGAAGTGCTCTTCATGCTCCCTGTTGCCATAATAGGAAGGCCTTTCAAGGCCGGAGAGAGGCATTTCCTCACATCCTGAGCTGCCGCAGACCGGATCTTTTGGAGGAACGTGTCCAGACCCTCCACTGTGATCTTCACGGAGAGAGAAAGAGATAAGGAGATCCAATTGAGATATTTTAGTCACCAAACTAAATCTTCTCAGTGTCATGAGAGAGGCTAAGGACAGAAACGAATGCTGTTGTTATTCATACCTTTCCATCAAACAGCTCTGACAAACGACGTTCGTATGCTTGCATTTCACTGAGAATGTTCTCCAGCTCACAAACTAGCTCACACATTTTGGTGTTCTCCACCTGAATCCAACATTTGAAACTCTTAACACTAAATGATCATCTCCAAAATCTTACTCAAATAATGATTTCCGAGCCTTTTTCTTTTCTTTACAGACACATTACATTTTGAATAAGCATTGGTTACTTAATCTTTAACATATTAGGTATTCAACAATAGCAGATTTAAATGAATTCCTACTGTGTAATGTTACCTCAAACTCTTCATATTCATCTTCTCTGTCCATTTTGGTGAAACAGTCATTTACCTAAAGAATGACATAGGTAATCAAAATGTCTATAAAAATATATCTAAATAACGTCTATTACAGTTTACTGATAATTATTGCAGATACATTTACTACAATTCTGGTGCTGTTGTGAAGAGGACAAAAATAAGCTTTTTAGTACTTCAGAATGGAATGACATTATGGAATATTAAGACATTGTGACATCACAGTTATTGATGCGTCATAGTTCTTGTCAAAACCTTAACAACTGTACACAGAAACTGAATATTGATTAAGGTAGCCTACTGTTAATTACATCAATGTAGATGTGGAAATCAATGATAATACCAACTAAAGAAATATTGTGATGCACAGTATGGGTCATTTATATAAACCATAGCTTATACTGTACATTCATATAAGCTGCCTACATGTTTGAAAATTGTAATCATGGGAAACTACCAGCGCCATCAGTCCATCAAACATTTAAACTGTCTCTACCACAAATTGACTTAAATTGATATGGCATAATTGGTAATAATAATAGACGGCAGTTATTTAGGGTAGCCTAATAACAGCATAGCGCAACAGTTTGTCCAACGAAGATTTATTTCAGAGCTGATCACTGGCTTTGCTTGCTACGTTCAAAAGGTGACACTCACTTCCAGATTTCGGCACAGGCCTGTCCGAGATTGCTTTCGAACCACATACTATGAACCCAAATCAACACTTATGGACTGACATAGAAAAGAAGACTTAACCTTTTAAGTATTACATTAAATAAATTACCACATACCGTAAGCCTGAGAATTCGGTTATTTAAATAGGCGAATTCGTTGTGTTTTTCTTCTTCTCTTGCAGTCAATTATTCAACTGAACGCGACATTGGTCGTTACGTGATCGAGGTCAAATAACTTCTGGTGACTCCAAATGTTGTCTTTTCGTTTATAATATTAACCTTTGACGTATCCATTATGACGTATATATTCCAATAACTCAATGTTAACGGATCCGTGCGGTTCTATTGTCAATCACAGATGGTGAAAAATAACATTACAGTTCAACAAACAAACAATAACAACGAAAATAAATACATAATTTAATCAAAACGATAAGGATACCAATAACTGTAAATATAAACGAGTCAACAGAAGAATATAAGCATTTAGAAAGGAAGTAACTCGAAACTGGAGAAAAAAATATGTGAAGATGATGTTGACAAAGTAGTTGTTTTCTTTTTACCTGTATGATTAAAAACTCTCTCTTGGAAGTCCCTTTGGATAAAAGCGTCTGCCAAAATGCATAAATGTAAAACTCCAGTCAAACCATATAACCGCAAACAAAACGACTGCACAATGGTTTACAAAATGCCTGTTCTTCCCTGATAAATTAAACAGATAATTAAAAAGAAGCAGTTACTCTTGGGTGTTATTTCCATAGGGAGGCGCCTTTAATCATATTAAAATCAAATCACACCCTTTCATTGTCACTCAACCATACAGGATTGCAACAGAGGTGGGAAAGTATTGGGTGCAGGTTCAGCCAAATAAGCAATATATAACAATTATAACAACATGATCTTCTTATTTACACACAACGCAATTTATTTTGATTAGTACACTGTACTATGAATATCATTATTTAACATGGTATTAGGGTTTGTTATTTTTGCACTCTCTAGTTAAAATAGACACTGTTCCTTGGCACTAACCACTGAAAAAGAGAACAGCATCTTTTATATGGATCAAATGTATACGGGGATGTAAATATTGAAGATTTATTATTTAGAAGAATAATGAGAGTCAGAACTTCCCCTTATCTCTCCATTATTCCTGGCAAAAACATCCAGTATATGAAAGGTAGCATAATGGAGAGAGGTGGACTTGGAGGCCATCGTTCAGCCAGACAGGGTAAGGTGGTAAGGTAAGGTCTGCAGGGTAAAGTGTGTGAGCCAGTAGCAGGTGTACTTGAGGTGTTCTGATAGCTACAGTTTTCAAACTACCAGTTTGTAAGACCCAAGTTGAATGAACCTTTACAAAACCTTGTTCCAAGCAGCAATAACAGTGTGAAACAGTTTCCTGACTCAGGCCAAGACACCAAGAGATTCAAACTTAAATCTATCTTAATGACGAAACTAACCTAGTGATAACTCCAAGCAGTTAGTATTGTGTCTCTTTCACGTTGTAACAGGCCACCTTCACTGGTCAGTTAGAAGCTTGTTATACAAGCAATCAATAAGTCAATCAGGAACATCATATTCTAATCAAGCATCTTGTTAAAAAAAGAGAAACGATTTTAAAAGTCATACATGTGTCTTAACTTACCTTGGGATGAGTGTTTTTAGGAACATCGAGAACATTGACAACATCGTAGCATTATTTGTCATCTCAGATTCTTGTTTCTTGGTTCACATTCCTATAGTGACTCTGGTGTACTTTATAAGGAAGTTGTTCCCAGCTTAATGTTCAGTTGATCACCTGCAGATCCAAGATGAAGCTGATCCTGACTCTCTGCATTACCTGGACTCTTTTCCTCACAGGTAACACCACATCCTCTACTGACCTGAACCACAACCAAGGAGGTTCTCAATAATTTACATGAATGATGGTGGGATGCAGGTGGGAGGAGGTTCTAAGTATGGTTTTGATTATGTCCTGAGTAGATATATTCTATATGCTATTTATAATCAGTTTCTTGAAAAATTGTTCTAAATGTCTATTTGTCTTATTCTGTTTTTACAGTGGAACAATTGCAGTGTTCATCATGTGATCCACCATGCACAAGTGAAGTTTTAACCTCTTGTGACTCAGGCTCAGTATGTATGACGTCTACTGTGTTAGGTAAGGTTATTTATCTTTTTTCAAGGCCTTGGTTTTCTATCGCTGTTTTTGAATATCCAAACCATCTACTTATATACGTTTCATAGAGCATTCAATTCATTTACCATTTCATTTAGTGTCAAAAATTAGAACATTTCAGTAGATGCTCTTATTTGTGTCTCAAGTTGGAAACGAAATAACGAAGGGCTGCATATCAGTCTTCAGGTGCAGAGGACCTCTGAACGTTCCGCTGGCCTATTCTTTCAACATCGGTTACTCCCGGCGGTCTGAATCTGTTCTTTGCTGTGACTGCTGTGACAGCTGCAACATCGCGGCTCAACCTGGTAAGAACTCCTTTTAAATTCTAAAGTTGTCACTTTAGCTAAATGTCAGCTAACAACAAAGTAGATGCATACGTTTTAAACAGTGTGTCAAAAGTCAGAACTATTTCTGAACTACTTCAAATCAAACAGTGTTCTCACACTATTAAGAGTATGTGTTTGTCTTCGAAGAATCAATACTGTGGAAGAATGGGAGGTGGATATGGACAGTTAGGAATCTGAAATACAAGTACTAAGGGGTAACTTGGACATTGTTAGTTTAGCAAGTTGACTGGCTAGTAAAAACTGCATACAGATGGAGGAAACAATAATGAATAATACTGAAACAGAAGAGTACATTAGATATGTTGTGGTCTGTGTTTCTCTGCAGTCACTAGTTCAGTGCCAAATGTCCTACAGTGTGATTCCTGCAGTAGCTTCTCAGACACTGTGTGTAACACCCCGGCATTGTGTGTCGGACTGGAGGATACATGTGTTGTGGCCAACGGTGAGTGTCTCAATGATGAAAATATCATGAGCATGTGTTGAAGTACTAACTGTAGAACCCTGTATGCACTGAGAAGAGGGTCAGTATGTTTGTTCTTTCTTCATTTACATTTAACATCGGTGTCTTAAAGGGCTGTGTATCTTCAAATATGTGCACTGTGTCTCTTCTGGGCGCTATTTTGCCTGGTCTAACCTTTGATCAGATATCCTGCACTCGTGAGATGACTACCACAGCTCCCACTACTGGTCCGGTGTCTACCATATCCACCACTACTGATCTGGTGACTACGACAGCCCCCACGGCTGGTCCAGTGACTACCACAGCCCCCACTACTGGTCGGGTGACTACCACAGCCCCCACTACTGATGCTGTGACTACCACAGCCCCCACTACTGATTTGGTGACGACCACAGCCCCCACTACTGGTGCTTTGACTACCACAGCCCCCACTACTGGTCCAGTGACTACCACAGCCCCCAATACTGGTCCAGTGACTACCACAGACCCCACTACTGATCTGGTGACTACCACAGCCCCCACTACTGGTCCGATGACTACCATAGCCACTACTACTGGTCCAGTGACTACCACAGCCCCCACTACTGGTCCGGTGACTACCACAGCCCCCACTACTGGTCCGGTGACTACCACAGCCCCCACTACTGGTCCAGTGACTACCACAGCCCCCACTACTAATCTGGTGACTACCACAGCCCCCACTATTAATCTGGTGACTACCACAGCCCCCACTACTGGTCCGGTGACTACCACAGCCCCCACTACTGGTCCGGTGACTACCACAGCCCCCACTACTGGTCCGGTGACTACTGTCGTAAATAATTATTCCAGTTCCCGTGTATAGTGAAAATAAATCAGAGTGTCGAAGTGAGGAAAATCCTAAGTCCGTACAAGTCAAAAATAAACTAAGTCCAAAGGTTGAAAATGATTCCAAGTGTAGACAAGTGAAAAATAAACTAAGTCCAAACGATGAAAATTATTCTAAGTGTTGACCCGTCAAAAATCAGGCTAAGTCCCAACGTTGAAAATTATTCAAAGTCCAAACCAGTCAAAAATCAGGCTAAGTCCCAACAGATGCACTGAAACTCAAAGTATTGATGCAAAGGTTTATTCCAACACAGGGTCAAAAAAGGTATCCAAGTGAGTAAGCTCCCAAGAGCAGACTGTCCGTTTCTCTCCGGACAGTCCCTTTTATACTGTATTTTCTGCCTATTATTTGTGTCATTTTTTGCTATTGGTACAATACAGTTGGTCACAGATACATTATGCATCCTCACATTATTGGTTCCTTTCTGTTGATGACCATTTCTACGCTTTGTCACCCAATTGGCCCCTATACTAGGGTTTCTGATTACAGAAGCTGGGTCACGTTGGCATCTCTGTCCTTACATAAATCTGACCATGTCCAGGCTCGTGTTGGGTGCACACATCTTAGACTTTCTTCTAGTTGGTATGGGATGCTCGTGCTTTAAAAACATAGGAAACCCCTAGACACAGACCTAGGCCTGACCTGGGTGACAGCTTCAGACTTGGTTTGCAAGAGTTCCTGAAGCTCGGCCATAAATGTACGTTCTAATTTACGCCTAGGCCTCTGCATTCCTTTGAGTGGTACTTCCCCGTCCTCCTTTGCTAAAACCAATGTCTCGCACTTCTATTGTTTTTCCTCAGTCACAGCTTAGAATCAAATTTCCCATAATACAACTTAGAGTATAATATAAGGAATAACTGAGACATTCACTTTTCAATTAGATAGTTCCATAAGTGTAACCCATCTCCATCATTTCAGCAGGGTGACATAATTTTCTTCAGCACTACCACAGCCCCCACTACTGGTCCAGTGACTACCACAGCCCCCACTACTGGTCCGGTGAGTACAAAAGCCACCACTGCTGGTCAGGTGACTACAAAAGCCACCACTAGAGGTCCGGTGACTACCACAGCCCCCAATATTGGTCCAGTGACTACCACAGCCCCCAATACTGGTCCGGTGACTACCAAAGCCACCACTGGTGGTCCGGTGACTACAAAAGCCACCACTATTCGTCCTCTGACTACAAAAGCCACCACTATTCGTCCTGTGAATAACGCAACACCCTCTACTGGTGCAGTTAGTGTAGTCCTAATGTCAATGTGGATTACTCTGTTGGTAAAACTTACCAACTAAGCAAACATAAAAACACCTGCATCTCTGATTTGTTAAAGTAACAAAAACATTTGGACTTATGTGATATGATTGTCAGCACACAAAATCATCAGTTGGATCAATTGGATTGAATGTTTGTTGGGTTTTTGTATCACACATATCAATGAATTATGTTAAAAAATGTAATAAAGCCCTTACGATAAGGTGGCCGGTCTGTTATTTTAGTTGTAGAAAAAAATCCATACATTTAATGCCCTGTTCTAAAGTAACATGTATATAGTGCTTCTAGTTATATTGATTATCAAGGGCTAGAAGTAAAACTCTCGTGTTTTTGACACCCCGCTCATCAGCACCAGACCTATGGACATACCTCCCTGTACACCAACAGCTGCACCTCCAGTCATCAGTCCTTCCACCTGAAGTTTGTGGATGACACCACCCTCATTCGGCTCATCTTTTGTTGGGAGGAGTCTGATTACAGGTGGGAAGCTGACATTAAATAGATCTGATGGAATCTGTGTTTCTCTGCAGTCCCAGGTTCAGTGCCAAATGTCCTACTGTGTGATTCCTGCAGCAATCCCTCCGACACCCCGGCATACTGTGTTTAACTGGAGGATACACGTGCTGTGGACAAAGGTGAGTGTCTCAATGATTAAATGGTCATGAACATGTGTTGGTACTTACAGTAGAACCCTGTGTGCCCTGAAGAGAAGGTCAGTATTTTTGTTCTTTCTTCTTTTACAGAAAACACGGGTGTCTTCAAGGGCTGTGTATCCTCAAATAAGTGCACCCTGTCTCTACTGGTCCTGTGACTAACACAGCCCCCTCTACTGGTCCACTCAGTGTAGTCCTCATGCCAATGTGGCTTAATTTACCTACTAAATAAACACACCGACATGTTTTTGTACACAACAAAAACACATGGACGTGACATGGTAGTCAGCAGACAATCATAATCAATAAATGTCTTTTTTTGACAGTTTTAATCATATTATACAGTCACATAGTTCATTTTACAACATGTTTGTCCATATGTTTTTAAAAAACACATATTTACTACTAATGTAATTAAGAGGTTAAACAATATGCTCTTTCAATTGATTAATCGATGATTTATCAGTGGTTGGATTCTCGTCTCATGCTTATGAAGCATTTCAAATTAAAACATTTTCATTAGACACTTGAAACAAAGACATTCACAAAGGGGCTGGTTGCACTCGGGATACGGATACGGAACAATTCCCAACGCAAATGCTGTGTTGGAGCTCCGGAGGGCCATGGCTGTTGACTGTGTATCCTGTGATATAGAAATACTGGGCAGTGTTAAATGACAATATCACAGCAGTTGAAATACCTAGTAGCCTTAATGGTTCAAAAACATGTTGTTCAGTTTACACCACTGACTTATAAACAGTGACAAAACATTTTTGAAATCCAATTGTGTCTGTCTCTACACTACTGTATTAGTCTTCTTTTCTATGCAATACAAGGAAACCATTTGCTAATGACGCTCCCTAGTGGAAATAACACCATAGAGCAACTACCAGATCTCGGTTCAATTTATCAGGGCTAAACATACATTTTGTTAACCCCTTTGTGATCCACAGACTAACTCCATTATTTTGTTTACGGCTACATGGTTGTATTGGGCAGTTTTACCTTCTTTCTAAATTAACTCAAAGATTTTCCATTCTTACTTGGTTATATCTGAAGATTTAGGTATCCTTATTTTTGTATAATAATTCATGTAAATATAATACTTTATAATTTTTTGGAATGACTATTTTCGTGTGAAGTATATCTGATCATGAGAGTGGTTTCCATCTTCCTGTCCCAGTTTGGCAACTGGTCCAGGTACATCTCTGTCCCTGACTGGCCTCTCTTGGCCACACAGCTTCCTCAGGTAAGAGACGATATGTGGGAATATGTTTTCTATGGTTTTGCACCTTGCTCTTTTTTATCAATCCCCATCTTGAAGAAGAAGAATCCTTTAAGAGGATTAGTCTACAAAGTTTGAGCAGCTGTTTATTTTTTGCTGAAAGTTTGTTGCGCTCATCCTTGCTCGCTTTGCAGTAAACGGTAATCCAGAACAACAGATTTTTACTCAAAGGATGGGATTTGTAATGTAGCGAAATACAATACCTCACACACATAATCAAGTACATTTTACATTTACATTTAGTCATTTAGCAGACGCTCTTATCCAGAGCGACTTGCAGTAAGTACAGGGACATCGAGGCAAGTAGGGTGTCCTTGCCCAAGGACACAACGTCATTTTTGGCGCAGTCTGGAATCGACCTTCAGATTACTAGCCCGATTCCCTAACAATCCCTTTCAATACAGCAACGTGAATAAATGTATTTCGTTACTTTCCACCACTGGTTTTATTGGGGAATATGATATTCAGCACACTGGTAGTGCTGGCTGCGATATTCTTCACACGGCCGCAGGAAATCCCATCTTTAGTTGCAGACGGCACAAAAGTGGTCATCAGAGACAGACTGCACATATTTGAGGATATACAGCCTTTGAAGAGACCCGTGCTTGCTGTAAAAGAAGAAAGAACAAACATACTGACCTTCTCTTCAGGGCACACAGGATTCTACTGTAAGTATTCCAACACATGTTCATGATCATTTCAGCATGGAGACACTCACCGTTGACAACAGCACATGTATCCTCCAGTCCGACACAGTTTGCCGGGTTGTTACACACAGTGTCTGAGTAGCTGCTGCAGGAATCACACTGTAGGCCGTTTGGCTCTTGACTGGGGATTGCAAAGAAACACAGATCCCATCAGATAAACTGAACTGTTCTGTTTCTTTTATATTCATTATTGTCTCCTCCATCTATGAAAGTAGCAGTTAGAATGGATCGTTTTAACTATCCATTCTAATTTAGAAAAATATCCTACTCGTAAGTAGCCTACTTGTACTTAAGATTCCTAATTGTCCTTGTCAACCTCCCATTCTCCTACCGTATTTATTGTTCGATGGCAAGCCCCTCTTATTCTAAAAATAAACGTGCTCATAACACTTAATAACCTACCTAAAAAGTGTTTGAAAAAAAAAACACTTATTTGAGAACGTATGAATACTTTCACACATGACATATTTTTTTTATGTACTGTATATCTCATACCTTAAACATCTTTAGCTGATATTGTTTAGCTAAAACAACACCCCTGTTGGTCTTACCAGGTAGAGTCTGTTTGTTGCAGCCGTCTGAGTCACAGCAGAGCACAGATTCAGACATCGGATCGATACCGAAGTTGAATAGTTGAATAATCCAGCTGTTAAAATCCTAAATTTACAGTTTACCATTGTCTTCCTATCTGTAGTTCCTGTCATTCAGAAATACAGAAAAAACACGTTTAATTTACAGAAAAAGTACTGTAACTTAATCTTTTTTTTTTACAGTGCAGAGCTGCTGTAGTGTGTCTGTGTCTGCTGTGTGTTCTCCTGCTGGCTGGGATCACTGGACTGGGCCTCCACTGTGAGTCGGATGGGTTTCAACCTATACTTTTTCAGTACTGGTGAACAATAAATAGAACTATAACTTTTTTATATCACTGTAATGATACTGTAATTCTGTAATTCTCTTTGGACAAAAGGCTGTTGCCTAATAGGACCTGGTTCCTGTTCGTCAAATCCTCTGTTTCTCTTTTTCAGATCAAGGGTTCAGAGGTCAATGTCATGCTGAGGTGAGAGACCAACAGCTCTGACACAGTAACTTGACAGCAGAGAGAGACCAGCTAGAGACCAGTTACAACACCCTGACTGCAGACAGAGACCAGCTAGAGACCAGTTACAAAAACCTGACTGCAGAGAGAGACCGGCTAGAGACCAGTTACAACACCCTGACTGCAGAGAGAGACCAGCTAAAGACCAGTTATAACAGTCTGACACTAGAGAGAGACCAGCTAGAAAACAATAATAACACCCTGATTGCAGAGAGAGACCAGTTGAAGCAAAAATCTGACCAGCTGACTGAAAGAATCAGAGGTTAGCTTACATAAGTTGTGTCAATAATCAGTGTTGTGATTAATGACACAAATCATTTAGTATGTTCTTCCCAAATATCTAGTTCTAGAAAGTCCATGTCCACAAGGATGGTGGAGGTTTAGCTCCAGCTGTTATCATATCTCCACTGAGGCTAAATCCTGGGCTGAGAGCAGACAGGACTGTAAGACCAAAGGAGCTGACTTGGTGGTCATAGACAGCAGAGAGGAACAGGTGAGAGCCAACCATTTTAATTGATGTGATTACCTTGACAACTCTGAGCCCAACACTGAATCATGTAATTATCTACTTTGTGCACTACACCTTTCTCCACATTTTTGGAAAACAAGTCTGGATTGGTTTGACTGATAGTGAGATGGAGGGCACCTAGACCTGGGTGGATGGAAAAAAACGGATCAATCCATCACTAAAGTAAGACAACAAAACCTGTTACTTATAAATGTTCATTATGGTATGACTACGAGGATAATGTGTGGAGTGTTCTCTGTGTGTGGATTGTAGATTCTGGGATAAAGGGGAGCCGAATAATGGACACAAAGAAGGGTAAGATTGTGTTGAGTTTGACCCCTCTAAAAGGGCTTGGAATGATCTTTATTGTGCTGACAAATTGCATGCGGTCTGTGAGAAATAGGCCCAGGTTTTACAGTTAGTCTATTGCTCTCTTTTCCCTGTCAGAAAAGAAAGTAACAACATTATCTGCACTGTCTTTTTAAATAATCTGTTGTAGAAAGACAACAATTGTGGTTCTGCCATGTGTATGGATTTTTAACATAATGTGTTCATCATTATTCCTCATAGGTTGTCTGTACATTTTTTATATTTCAATTTGACATTGTTTTCAACTAGCCTACTACGACAACAGCATAATAGAATTCCTGAAATTCAGTTAAGGCTTTTGATTTTCGTGTGTGCTTTATTTATCTGAGGGAAATAAACTAATACCGGCACAGTTAACATTTTGAGTAAAATTAAGAAAAACAAAACATTCGGACAATATGTGACTCGGGAAAACATGCTTTGTAAATACAAATTAATCAGATCAACTCTGGTATCAATCAAGTTAAAGTATGAACTGAATAGTAATTTGTGTCAGGGCTGACAGTGATGGTGTCCAAACATGCTTTGTTTTCAGTTATTTAGTTGGACCACTGGCTTTAATAAAACATATTCCACCCTCAGTGTCACACTGGCCTGTTGTGTTCAGTTCTGTCAAAATGTTCTCTTCAACATTGAACTTAAAACATATAGGTCCATGTAAGGTAGGACACTATATGCCTGACTATATACATGCAGTACATGACAGCTATGTGTGTGTGTGTGTGTGTGTGTGGCATCAGAGACTACTGCTACAGTTTCAGTAAGCTGACATACAGTAGAAGCCACATTCAGTACCACAAGTGGAGTTTTATCACTCAGTGATAATCATTAGTTATTGCTGTTACAAATATGTCCTGTTATTCTCACAGTTCTGTTGGGTTGAATCACTCTGCCATTTAGGCTTCACGTTCTGCTTGTACACCAATTATATATCTATAGAATTAATTTGTATTAAAAAAGTAAGTTGAGTCAAGAAGAATTATTTTATAAGAGTATATCGTACAAAATAGTATCAACAATCTAAATCCTAAAAAGTTGCAAGATGCATCAGATTTTAGCACAGTTTGCGACTACAAATGTTGTATTATTGTTTGGCTTGTGGCTACCCTGTGTAACCGGTGTGAATTGGTGAAACTCACTCCTCAGGTATGTAATGGGGCACCCGCGTCAATGAATACATCAATGCTGAGCTTAAATACGTGAAACTTCCTACATATACAGATAGCAATAAATATCGACTATACTAACCCTAATACTAAAACTTCCTAAATTACAGATAACAATAGATAGTACACTATCCCAACCCTAAATGCACAAGAACCTGTTCCAACCTTATAACCTATTCCAACCTAAGTGGAGTACAGTACAATAGTGCAATGTCAATGACCATACAGGAGCCTGTTGGCGAGGTACAGTAGTGCAAGTTACTGATAGAGCAACCAGTAGCTGAAAGTGACAGTGTATAAGTGACTAGTGTGCAGAAAAACAATGTCCATATCAGTGTCCATTCAGAAGCCTGATGGCCCTTGGGTAGAAACTGTTGTCCAGTCTGCGTGTGCACGACCGGATGCTGCGGTAACGCCTGCCTGAAGGCAACGGGGTAAAGAGACTGAAGGATGGGTGGGAACAGTCACTTAGAATCCTGCCGGCTTTCCTTAGGCAACGTGTGTGGTAGGTGTCCTGTAGGGCTGGGAGCTTCCTGCCGATGATGAACTCGGCAGAACGGACCACACTTCGTAGGGCCTTGCGGTCCCGGTCTGTGCAGCTCCCATACCACACTGTAATACAACCAGTCAGAATGCTCTCTATAGTGCATCTGTAAAAGTTAGTGAGGATGACTGAGTCCATACCAAACTTCTTCAGTCTCCTCAGGAAGAAGAGGCGCTTACGGGCCGCTTTGACCACCTTGTCCGTGTGAACAGACCAGGTGAGGTCATTGCTGATGTTCACCCCGAGGAACTTGAAGCAGCTGACCTTCTCTACTTCCGATCCATTGATGAGTAGGGGTGCATGCTCCTCCTCCTGCCGCCTCCTATAGTCCACAATCATCTCCTTGGTCTTGCTGATGTTAAGAGAGAGGTTATTGTCCTGACACCATGATGTCAGGGTGTCAACCTCCTCTCTGTAGGCTGACTCGTCACTGTCAGAGATGAGGCCCACGATGGTTGTGTCATCAGCAAACTTGACAAGGAGGTTGGAGCTGCGCGTTGCTGCACAATCGTGGGTGAACAAGGAGAACAGGAGAGGGCTGAGCACACAGCCCTGGGGGGTGCCTGTGTTGGTGATCAGAACGGATGAGGTGCGGTCACCGATTCTCACCACCTGTGGCCTCCCCGTCAGGAAGTGGAAGATCCACTTGCAGAGGGAGGTGCTCAGTCCCAGGTCCACAAGCTTGGAGACCAGTCTGGAGGGGATGATGGTGTTGAATGCAGAGCTGTAGTCAATGAACAGCATCCTCACATATGTATTCCCCTTGTCCAGGTGGGAGAGAGCGGTGTGCATAGTTAGAGCGATGGCATCGTCTGTAGACCTGTTGGACCGGTATGCAAACTGCATAGAGTCCAGTGTGGGGGGCAGCGAGGAGCAGATGAATGATTTGACTAGCCGCTCAAGGCACTTCATGATGACAGAGGTCAGTGCTATTGGGAGGTAGTCGTTCAGACATGTGACCTTGGTGTTCTTGGGCACAGGGTTAATGGTGGTCCTCTTGAAGCAGGTGGGGAGTACAGACAGGTTAAGGGAGAGGTTGAAGATGTCACTGAAGACCCCTGCCAGCTGGTCAGCGCAGCCCCTGAGGGCCCTACCTGATATGCCGTCTGGGCCAGGTGCCTTGTGAGGGTTGATCTTCTTAAAGCACAGCCTTACCTCAGCTACAGTTAGTGTAGGCACACCACTGGCTTGGCCTTCAGGTAGCTCCACTGCAGGCGGGTCACTGTCTCTCTCAAAGCGAGCGTAGAAGGAGTTCAGCTCGTCTGGCAGTAGGACAGAGGACTGGGTCTCATTGTAGCCTCTCCCTTTGTAGTCTGTAATGGCTTTGAGTCCACTCCACATGCGCCTGGGGTCAGAGCCATGGTAGCTGGACTCCACCTTGGTCCTGTAAGCCCTTTTCGCTGCTTTGATGGCCTTCAGAAGGTCGTATCTGGCCTTCCTGTATTCATCAGGGTCCCCAGAGTTAAAGGCGACAGTGCGGGCTCTCAGCTTGGCCCGGACCGCGGCATCAACCCAGGGCTTCTGATTTGGGAAAGACCGGACAACCTTCTTGGGGACAACGTCGTCAATGCAGTGCTGGATGTCGCTGGAGACAGTGTCTGAGTATTCATTAATGTCCCCATCAGCTGCCTCCCTGAACATTAGCCAGTCAGTGGTGTCAAAGCAGTCACAATCAAACAAAAGGTACAGTGATGTTATATGAAGCTATCTAACGAAAAGTCAACTGACATGAACACAGAACAGGGTTTAGCTGAAGCTGCGTAGTATTGATGATGAAAAGTGATTCAGTCTCTCAGCAGAGGGGGAGGAGCCCCTCCAGAGCTGCTGTAGTGTGTCTGGGTCTGCTGTGTGTTCTCCTACTGGCTGGGATCACTGGACTGGGCCTCCACTGTGAGTAGGATGGGTTTCTACCTACACTTTTTCAGTACTGGTGAACCATAAATAGAACTAAACCTTTTTTATGTCACTGTAATGATACTGTAATTCTGTAATTTTCTTTGGACAAGAGGCTGTTGCCTAATAGGACCTGGTTCCTGTTCATTTAATCCTCTGTTTCTCCTTTTCAGATCAAGGGTTCAGAGGTCAATGTCATGCTGAGGTGAGAGACCAACAGCTCCGATACAGTAACTTGACCGCTGACAGAGACCAGCTAGAAAGGGAGAGAGACCGGCTAGAAAACATTTATAACACCCTGACTGCAGAGAGAGAACGGCTAGAGACCAGTTACAACACCCTGACTGCAGAGAGAGACCAGCTAGAGACCAGTTACAACACCCTGACTGCAGACAGAGACCAGCTAGAGACCAGATACAACAACCTGACTGCAGAGAGAGACCAGCTAGAGACCAGTTACAACACCCTAACCGCAGAGAGAGACCAGCTAAAGACCAGTTATAACAGTCTGACACTAGAGAGAGACCAGCTAGAAAACAATAATAACACCCTGATTGCAGAGAGAGACCAGTTGAAGCAAAAATCTGACCAGCTGACTGAAAGAATCAGAGGTGAGCTTACATAAGTTGTGTCATTAATCAGTGTTGTGATTAATGACACAAGTCATTTAGTATGTTCTTCCCAAATATCTAGTTCTAGAAAGTCCATGTCCACTAGGATGGTGGAGGTTTAGCTCCAGTTGTTATCATATCTCCACTGAGGCTAAATCCTGGGCTGAGAGCAGACAGGACTGTAAGAGCAAAGGAGCTGACTTGGTGGTCATAGACAGCAGAGAGGAACAGGTGAGAGACAACCATTTCAATTGATGTGATTACCTTGACAACTCTGAGCCCAACACTGAATCATGTAATTATCTACTTGGTGCACTAGGCCTTTCTCCACATTTTTGGAAAACGAGTCTGGATTGGTTTGACTGATAGTGAGAAGGAGGGCACCTGGACCTGGTTGGATGGAAAACTGATCAATCCATCCAAGTAAGACAACAAAACGTTCAAAATGTACATTCCATAAATCATATGATTATGAGGATAATGAGTGAGTGGAATTTTCTCTGTGTGTGGTTGGCAGATTCTGGGCAGACGGGGAGCCAAATGACTCTCACCAGAAAGGGGAAGATTGCGCCGAGTTTCGCTTCCCTCCAACAAAACCATTAATGTCCTGGAATGATCTACCATGCAGTTTAAAATTTCATGCAGTCTGTGAGATATAGGACTCAATATGACAGTACAAGTCTGTCAATATTTTACAGTAAACGTCTGCAGATCAGTTGCTGAGAAAACAATTTATTATTGAGTTTAGGTTTGAGTGTCCTGTTTTCTTCATCAAGGTGCATGAAATTGAAAATAGAAATACACATTTTTGAAGTGACAGAAACGCATAATATTTTGTATGTTTTGGTGATATGTAGATTTCGATTTTTCATTTTAACATTTATATTTTGGCCTGCGAAACTATTACTTTGCAAATATTTGAGAACTTCAATTTTGTTACCGTAAGAATCATTTGATGCTGCTAACTCTGACTGGGAAAGTTCCATGTATGAAGCTTAGTCTGGTTACTCATACTGGGTCCCCTCAGTAAGAATCATTTGATGCTGGATATACAGAACAGAAATGACATGGCGGGTGCATTTCAGGGCAGGGCTGTAGAAATGATCTTCGAAGCGACTTCAAGCTAAAAATCTTCGAACTCAATCAAATTCCAGAACCCTGCTTTCTTGCCTTTTTCTAGATCTGTGTGTTTGGTCACCCAGTATTTAAATTGTTAGTTTAAAGGTGTTTTGCTCCTGTTTCTGTAAAATTGCTTAACTACTGAACCAACTTCCGGATATACTGAAATGCCTTTCGGATATAGTGAAAATGTTCACACACTCTTACATTCTCAAAGCTTCTTACTCATCCTTATAAAACATGAGCGTCATATATGAGTTTGTGAATGTGTTTAACATGCGTCTATGCGAGCATTTCATATGTATGTGTAGCTATGTAAATGTTCAGTAGTAATGTGTGTAAAAATTTCACATGTGAATGCGTTTCATATGTGTCGATGCAAGCACTTCAAATGTGTGGATGTGGATGTGTTTGTTTGTTTAAGGACAGTCTGAATTATTTCCTAAACGGCCCCTCATATTAAAACTTCATTTGTGCATGGTGGATTACATTCAAAACACAGCAACGATTCCACTGGAAAAACAGAATAAGACAAATAGACATTTAGGACGTTTGTCCAAGAATTGTATTATGAATACTCTATAGAATATATACAGTAAGGACTCTGAGTAAGGATCAAAACCATACGGTACACCTCCTTGTATTTAAATCTCACCACAATTTATGTAATTCATTCTTGACAACCTACTTGGTACCAGTTCAGCTCAGTCAGAGTATGTTGTATTACCTGTGAGGAGAAGAGCCCAAGTAATGGAAATAGTCAGAATCAGCTTCATCTTAGACTGGTAGATTAGCATCTGTATTTTGAGCTGGAGCAGCTCCTTATTTAAGCATTCAGAATACAGGAAGGTGGAACTACAAAACAGACTGAGACGTCGTAAAATAATGGTCCGACCACATTCCCATCATTCAAAATGGATGCACCAGCCACAAAAATAGAAAAGCAGTTCTCATAGTGACCCTTCAGTCATCGTGACCCCAGCGGTGTGTCCAGACATTTTTGATAGGGGTGGCACCAGGGGTGGCCCACCTCTGACTGGGCATATAGCCAATCATATATTGGGGTGGCCAATCAGATTTCAGGGGTGGCCCGTGCCACCCTAGGCCACCCCCTGAACACGCCCCTGTGTGACCCACCGTTGTGTTGCGACAACTTAGCCTCAGGAACAAATTATGCAAATGTAACCCAGGGTTACAGGGCACAAATTAATTAAATGTAAAATAAAATTATTTATAAAGGGTAAAAAATAAATAATTATTATATTCACAAAAGTAATATACAAGAGCTATTATTTATTTGTTGATTAAGAAAAGTGATGCTGGTGTGGTTTGGTCCCAGGTTGATGCTGTGGATCCATATACGTATTTGTTTCATGTTTTTATGTTGGGATAACTTGCTGTGGGTGAATGTGTATCTTTCGGGGTGCAGGCGGGAAAGTTTGGGGTCTTGCGCGCTCTCACGCGGGAAAGTTTGGGGTCTTGCGCGCTCTCACGTGGAGAAAGGAAGGCTAACCGAACTAGACGAGAGACGAGAGACTAGAAAGAAAGAAAAACAAATTGCATTTTACTGAGAAGAAAGAAAGAAAGAGACGAAGATATTGATTTAGTTAGCTAGGAATATATGTTATTGTTTTGTGAATAGAGTATTGATTGAGAGAATATTTGTTATTTTGTTATAGCGAAAGTTTTGTTTTCCTGAATTGTTTTGTTTTTACGGTTGGCTAGCCGAAGAAGCTCTGCTAACTACAGTACGGTTGGAGAACTGTTAGCTGCCTCAGCTGTGTCTTTTTTCCCCCCTCCTACATTCTTCTACATTCCTTGGGGAAAATCCAGCGAACTGACTTGGATTTCGTCTGCTAGACCCGATCGGTTCTTTGAGTACCAGTGTTGGAGTGGAGTGTGAAATGGAAAGCCTTACCGAGTCATCTACAGTACGGGTTGCTTGCTAGCTACTGTTGCCAACAATCTGCTGGCTGCCTCTGAGAGATCAAGCAGAAAGAGCCTTGCCACGACTGGTAGGACAAGAGCCTGATTCTATTTGATTTGTGTTTTTTTGACTGCCCAGGAGCCAGACACTTGGACCTGGACTGATCACTTTTGTGTTGTTTTGTTGTTTTGAAAGACTTGTACAAAATCGTTTGTGAGTGTGCGTGAGTTCACGCTGCAGCACTGTGTTTGTACCTATTCTGTGATTTAGAGATGAGGTTGGAGTGAGGGATTTTTTAGAATTGGTTGTTCTACTACTTGACTTGTGTAATGATATATTTGTTGTTTTTTACACTTGTACTTTCAATCAAATCAATAATCCCCTCATTTAATTAGAGTAAAATAATCCCACAATCAAATCAATATAGTAATAATCCCATAGATCTTTTAAAAGCAGAAATAAACCACAAACTAATAAGAATAAATAGACAAAACTTAAGGCAATCAGGGAGAACAATTAATTGACACTTTCACATTGAAACATTTCAATGTTTCTCCTCCAATGAATTGCAATTAATATGTTGGCCATTAAAATGTTCCCTAGGAGTTTTATCATTTTCTATTTAAAAAGGAGAAATTGTTAATGCTTCTTTGTAGCTATTCGGATATAGATG